>NC_137822.1:12577044-13209544 GCF_963921795.1 Nannobrachium achirus | reverse complement strand
TGGAGGCAATCTTTGCAAGATTTGGAGCTGCAACATGTCTGTTAAAATGCTGATAAAATCAATTCGCTTCACTTATCTGATTAGAGAAGAAAAAAGGAACATGGAAAACAGTGGAGCAAAGCAATCATCAAAATGTTTTGTGCTCAAGCTGCAAAATGTCTAGTCAATGTTTAGCCTACTTCATCTTTCTTCTATTGTTGATAGTTTTTAATCTTGGCAGAGTAGAAAAACATCCACTTTACAAATGTTTCAACACTATGGTGTGCCTCAACGTGCAAGCTCAGCAGAGTGGAGTGAAATGGTCTTTATTATTGCCAACAATCGTGTGCTGGTCTTAGAAATGTGCTGCTAACACTGCGACAGAAAAGAAAACGCTCCCCCGCCTGCGTCGCATATGCAAACATGTCAATTTGTGTTTGTTGGAAGATGTACAGTGTCAACAAATAGATATTTCTTATTTTATGCTAAATACATGGAGCAGCACATGATTAAATATACAGTATTCTACATGTTATTCTTCCTGAAGGCATTTTCTCTCTCAAGAGTGGCATGTTTTTCTCTGCTTGACACCTCTATTGAAGCTGTGAAAGGATGTAGGCCTATTTGGCAGCCAGCCATTTAAACAACATATGGCATCTCATATGTGACATAGCATCATATCACACATTTTTAATTGATCGAAAATACTTAATGTTTTGGGTGAACTACTCCTTTAAGATGGCCAGGTCCCCAATATATGTTTTGTAATTAACCCCTTGCGACCCTTCAGGCAGAAAGTCGAGACGGAAGATAAACTGTGACAGCGTGCCTTTGCTGTGAGGGTTCGTCTGCTCTGGAACGACCCGAGGAGCGCAGGCTGATAAATCAGTGAGAGCCTTCTTTTAAGTCACTTCTTAAAACATACACATACTCACAAGATGCCTTTCCATAGATTGAAATGTGTTGTAATTGTAGTGCTTGATTCTGATGTTTTTTCTTTTCCTTAGTGAAGTTGTTTTTATATATTATTATTTTATTATATATAATTCCCTCATTAAGCCTGACATATCTTTTTTGTTCTTTGTATGGTTTGCATTCCAACATTGCCCACTTGCACAACTGTCTCACCCCTTCTGTCCTTTTCTGGTGCAGAAATATTCAATCATCTGCATCTGACCCAAGCAAGCTTTTCTCCACCTTCTCTCCTCGCTCTTAAATTTGATAGAGAGTGAAAAAAAGACTGCATCAAGTATGTATATTATAAGTACCTTTTACCAATTATAGAGGGTTTAAGTGGTACCGGATATACAGCTCGGCAAATAAAAGGTGAATTGATCCCAGAGTATGACGGAGGACGATATCACGATAGATTAAATATCCATGATACGATTATCGTGAGTGTTTTTTAATCACGATAAACGATAATATCACTTATCGTCCCATCCCTAATCATGTGTGAACTTGTCTTCCACGAGACCATGCAACCACCTGTCCTCTAAAACCCGTCCCCTCCTCGATCTTCTAGACCATGGCTTCCAGTCTGTTCCTATTCAGTCCGACATCATCAGCACCTATAAGACCTCTGGCTGCTTACTATCTACCTTCAAGTCAGCCGAAGTCAAGAAACGGACTCCTCGCGCCGCGGACGTCAAGAAGTAAACGGCTGGTTTCACCACCTTTCCTTCCAAAACTCTTGAACAAGTTGCTTCTAACTTTAGCTCTCTCTCTCCATCCCTCACTGAATGACCTGTTGGATCTCAACCAGTCAGGATTCAAGCGGCCCACTCCACCGGAACAGCACTTCCCACAGGCACAGATCACTTCAGGATGCAGAGGCCGCCTCCCACTCCTCACTCCTCATCTATTGCACTCAGTCAAAAATCTGCATAATATACTGTATAAGGCAGTGTTTCTCAAACTTTCAAATTTCAAGGTCTCCCCTTAACTCTTGACAGTGTACAAATGGAACCAAATGAACCTGTTAGGGTTCATTTGGTTCCATTTGTACACTGTCAGAGTTACAGACTTGTATGGGTCAATTTAGACTCCCCTAGGAACCCACAGAGTACCTGGAATTCACTTTGAGAAACACTGGTATAAGGCATCAGAAAAAGTAACTTTTCTTTTCTTTTCTTTTTTTTAGATTTTTTTGTTTTTTTTTTATGCCTTCATTTGATAGGATAGTAGACTGACAGGAAATGGGGAGAGAGATGGGGAATGACATGTGGCAAAGGTCGTCCAGATCGGGAATCGAACCGGCGACGCCAGCAGGCATCATAGCCTAGTATGTGGTATGCGCCTTGACCACTAGGCAAGCAGGCGCCCCCGTACTTCCGTCTTTTGAACACACAATAATTGTGCGGTTACCATGTTACTATACAGTTTGAATACTTCAGTTAAATGTACAGCTATGAAGTGTTTGGTTTTATGTCAAGTCAAATCAAGCGAATTATAATTATTTAGCACATTTGATACATTGCAAACTGAATGTACTTTGAATGTGTTCTGAACATTAAATGGCGCACACATAATGTAGTGGGTGGCATTTTCTGTTGATAAATAAACGAGCAAATCAGAGGAACCAATGCAAATGTAAGGCATTTGTCATCTGAGATATACTTTTTTTCTCCCCTTTTTAATCAGCATTCATCAGTTCTGCATGCTGTTAACAAGAGTTATATTTATAATACCTGTAACATGTCATGCTATCATCACCCACTTGAGGCAAAGGACACATCAGAGTTGCTAATTAACAACCATGCCTTGGCTTAGTTGGCTATGATATAATTAAGAGGGGGAAAAAAATGATCTGTCTGTCTGCAGAATTTTCATTATACTATTATCTGAGAGCATTTAGATTGTGAAGTTTAATTGTATGTTTCCTATTTTGTTCACAATGAAAGATATCTCAAAATGTGTTGTTTCGCACCGTGTTTCAAGCTTGTATGTCTACTACTTTTGATACTGTTGTGTAACACTGTAGTATGATCAAGTAGGGTGTTAATTAAAGGTGTATTCAGTGATAATGAAAGTGGCCGGGGGTCATCTTGTCACAGCGTGGAAATGGTTAGTTTTTTATAGATTTTCTACACCATTATAATGTTCTCGTTTTGATCATTAGACCCAATCACTGAATATCGGTAGGCCTACTTGTCCAGCTTCAGAATATGTATGATACTGATTTACTACGAGACTGTGGCATTTTATGAGTTCATTAGTTTACAATCTAGGCATTTAGCAAACGTTCTTAATTCAGAGCGACTGTGGTTCTCAAAACTTTTATTTTGACCACCATAACTAAACATCAACATAACTACGGCCATACTCTACCCTGATTGGTCGAGGACTGGCTGGCCACCTCTGAAAACGGAATCTAGCTATGCTCGCAACACAGGCCATGGTGGAAGTCCTTATATGGTCAGCACACATTCTAGCGAGGAGAATTAATGGAAAATGTACCAATTATATTTTTATTTGAATGGAATAAAATCACTGAATATACCTTTAATTAAAAAAAGACAAAGACACAAAATATGGAGATAGGAGGCGTCTTCCCGACAGCAACGATATCAGAAGTTGGAGGGTAAGGTAGGATAGGTAATTCCAAAGAACTCCCAGATCCATCTAGTCATGCTTTATTCGTTGGACAGCAGGGTAGCGTGTTGTGTGGTGAGGAGAAACACTCCCTGGCTAAGACAATAATGAAACTGTGGGAGGAAAAAAGCTCCCAAACTGATAGTAATGGTACCCACGGCTATAATGGGCATTGTGTGAACAGCCGGAGCCAAAGGAGACGTTTAGATGCAAAATTACAACAGCTTGAGGTTGAAGATGCTTATGTTGAATGGGTATGGGTTTGGAGTGCTTAAGGTCAGGGTAAGGATATGGATTTAGGATCCTAGATTACTATTTCTATGCATTTGATGTACAGTATTAACCCTTTTTAACTTGTTGCGACTGTACGTCGCATTTACTATGAAAACCTGCAGCTTATGTGGAGATCACAGATCGAAGTCACACCTCATGTCACGCTCAATACATGGTAAAGACAGAATTCATTTGCAAATGTGACTCGCGTCACGGCAACCACACTTGCAAATGAATAATGTCCTTGTCCCTTTTATGCCCATATATAGAGGGCCCTGATGTCATCGTTAAGCCCATATCTGGGAATGCCCATGTGGACATATCGGTCTCTGTTGTTTCAGCGTGACCTTGCCCTTTAGGGCGTCTTACTGGTATTATACTTTTTTTTGTATTCATTTTTGTTCCTGGTGTGGAGGAATTTTAATACAAAGTCCTATTGAGATCCTTTGATCTGTGAATAACCTTTGATCCATGTAGAATATTGGGGTTAACCTATTTTATGAATCTCTCTGAGCCATCCTAGTTGTTTGAGATTCATACAGTAGATTAATTCCTCTATCTAACAATATCTAAATATCAAACTATGAGTCTAACAATGCAAACATCTTCTGGGTAATTCTGCAGAGATTCTTATCTTCATCAACATCAAGAAAAGTGTTCCCATTCACGTATATGCCCTAGGCCAGTTCACTTCCTTGATGTGGAAGGATAGCAGTACCAATTAGAACAGTTCCTGCGATGTGGAAGGATAGCTGGTACCGTACCGGAAAGATACAGGCACAAAGTGTAACGCAACATGAAATGTCTTACTTTATCCTCTTATGTTTGTTAGTCAGTAAATAAGCCACAGTAATCCAAGTCAATCATTGATAAGGACAAGCACAACCTTTTTCATCCCACAGACAAAAGCCCTACCTTCATATACTTTGACTATATACCCGACCTTCATTGCATTCCTTGTTTAGCTTCAACAATAAACAAGAAAAAGAAAAGCAGTGTTTATCAGAGCCATAATACCACATACGGTTAACATTAAAAGCTTTAAAGTGAAGTAAAACTTGTAATTAACAAGCTCAAAAGTATCTATAAAACACATGGGGGGAGCCAAAATACAGTTAGTGAATCCAGCAACATGTTTTTGAGACTAATGCTGAATGACTTCAGGCTAGTGAAGATAATACTGGTTGTAATGAAACCTGTCATGTACTCTGTCATCGACCACCTGCAATTTGCCCATAGGAGCTGAAGCACTATGTCCTCCTGAACCCACCTGGACCCTGCAAACACACTTGTACAGTTACCAGCAGTAGTGGAAGAAGTACTCAAATGTTTTTACTTAAGTAAAAGTGTCAACACTACAATGTAGAAATACTCTGTAAAAGTCCAGAATTCAAAATGTATTATTTGCTTGCATTTTGCTAACATTGTTATATAGTTTAATTTATATTAATTTATTCATGAATACATTTTCTCCATTGACTTGAATGGGAAAATGCAAAAACATTACTTTTCCCAAATATGGAGATGACTGACATCATAGATGTCTGACGCCATAGAGTCTAGACCACATGAGACTGACACAGTATGTCCATAATGTGTCACAGGAGTTATACTGACAAAGTATAAAAATGTATAATGTTTTGTATGCTGTCAGGCAGAAGCCTGACTGCAATATACTGTACCAGTTGCTAAAATGCACACACGCGTGCACACACACACATGAACATGTGCGCACGCATGCATGCACAGTATATAGTTGCAATACATTCTAAATTCTACATTTTAGAAGGATACCGTAAAGCTTGCAGATCATCTTTATGGAGACGTCAGCTTCCAATCTGATATATAAAATGAGGAATAGCAAATAATGGGGAAATTATGGCTATTATCCAGTCTCCCTACCCTCTCTACAATCATGACACGGACTGAAAAAGTGCCATAATTGGACCACATCGCTGCACCACCTATTACTAACATTATACAGTACATCTGCAATACATACTGTACCTTCTGCGGTTATATTTGTTTGTATTTTTTCTTCTATGCATGTAGAGCACATAATCAGTGGCGATATGTACTATTTCTGTAGTTTCTTATGTCATATGAACTAAACTAAAAAAAAAACTAAAGCTAATCACTTAATGTTATTGCGACCATCAGGTCGCAGTTACTATCAAAACCTCCACCAGCTGTCAGTCAGTCCATCAGTCCATCCGTCATTCCGTCTGTCTGACCGTCACGTCACGTTACACTTTTGCCCTACTCATATCTCCGCCACCGTTGCCCCTATCCATGCCAAACTTTGCACACACACTCCCTGGCTGCCAAACCACAACCTCCATTTCTCACATGGCCCTCTTCTAGTGCCACCATGAGGCCGATTCTTGCAAAACACATTTTTGGACACTGCTCCTACTGTACAAATGTTGCCCTAAAATCACACAAATCGGTACACAGTATGTCTAGACTCATGTCATCAACATGTATCTGTCCCATATAGCACCACCATCAGGCAGATTTAAAAAAAAAATTGGACACTGCTCCTACAGATTTTGCCTTCAAATCACGCAAAGCGATGCACAGTATGTCAGTCATACATCAGTATACAGTCATGTCATCAACATGGATCTGTCCCATTTAGCGCCACCATCAGGCCGATCTTTACCAGGGACCTGACGGTCGCTTATCTCCCGATTAGGGAGTCTTACTGGTTGATTGGCTACTGTATAGTTAGCTGCTTAGATCAAGGCAACTGCCTAATGTTGAATGATGTACTTCAAAAGAGTGTGTTTACAAAATTACCTTGGACTAGAGTAGACAATACCCAGGGTTCGAATTATACCCAGAGAGCAATGGGGGCCGATGAACGCCTCGATGTATACAGTATACAGTGTAGATAATCAACTCCTCTTCTATCTCAGGTCCAGGAGCAGCAGGTGCTGTCAGCTGTTGTGCTTGTTGCGTTTTAAAAATCTTTTGTGAAGCTAAAATGTTCAAGGCTTGAAGTCCCTTTCCGGCTGCGGTCTTTTTATAGGTGGCATTCTGGTCAGGTCTACTCTCTAATGTTGTGTTGGCTTTTAGTGTTGGCTACTACTTCTGTTTGTTGTTGTAGTGGCTGTTGCACCTGGTCTCTTCTTCTACCCCCACATGGGTTGTAGTAGCAGTAGCACGAGCGCTCATGGGCGACACATGGTGGTTTAGAGGTGAAATGCAGCCTTTTTCACAGAACTATAAAAATAACCTACCCCGGTTCTTTTGCAAAACTGAAAACATGTTTATTTAGTGTATCTAGTTAACATAAATAATACCAATTATTGCAATGAAAAGAAAAAAATAGACCCCCACAAGGGTTCTTGACTATGGGGGGCCAGACTTTATCTATGGGTGCCAAGCCCAATGGCCCCCCCTTAATTCGAACCCAGACAATACCACTTATGGACAAATGACATCAACCCTGCGAAAGGAGTTGCCCCTATAAGAGAAAGATGAACTATCTTAGAGAAATTAAATATTTGAGGTGTTTTTAATTTAAAGCTATACTGTGTAAGTTGCTCAACTAGTGGTCAGTAGCGGTATTGCTTTTTTCGGCCGTTTTTCGGCCGGAGTCGTCGCGGACCACCGCCGCGGACCACCGGAGCGGCGCCAGCAAACCACCGCGACCGATAGTAATCCGTGGAGGGGTAGAACGCATGGTAGAACGTAATTTTCTGGCCAGGATTTGTGGATTAAGAGGTTAAAATCCTTCACCATGGTAAACACTGTAGCCAAGCGGAGGCGCTTCCTGGAGACCAGAGCAGATAAGCTGTGATTGGCCGGTAGTGTACCATGTGTGCATGATCGGCGATGTGATTGGGCAACGTATACACAACGTATACAGATGATGCAGATTACGTCATTTTGGCGCGAAATCCCGCCCCTGTCACTGCTAAGAAGAAAACATATAAAGAGAAGGCTTCAGAAGCTGAAAATAACGGAGTGGGTGTTCTAAAACTTTAGCGATTTAACAGTTAGGACAATTTTAAGATTTGTTTTATAAAAAAAGTTACATGGTACAACTTTAAATATTTTGTTATTAGCCATAAAAATTGTCTCAAGCACATCATCAGAATCAAACCAGGGATGTTCCCTCAGTTTCCTGCCTATGATATTGTCACTGTCGGGAGGAATGCTTGTACTGTATTGTTCAAAACCGTTACTTTTCAGGAAATGGGGAAAAAAAGAAACTTTGTTCCAATGGATCCAGTGTCGTTACCGGGATTATTGCACTGATCAGTGTGTTCAGGTTTTGTTACCCATTTTAAGGAATGCTTACCACTGGATAGCATTAATATTTCATTCATTCACAATGACTACGTGTAAAGCTGGTTAAATATGTATTTGCCCCATAGATATGTTTAATATATACAATATAAGCTCTTTACTTCGAAATATCCATAAGCCCTTGCCAGAAAATTCTGGCAGTCGCAGCTAGGACAATGATATGTTGTGCTTTGAATAAAGCAAATTGAAACTAACACTCACAACGGGTGCCTAATAACAAGTTAAGTGTTAAATGAACAGTAATATCTGTGGGTGCTCTAACAAGGAATTGCCACCTCTTCTAACTATGTACCAAAATGAATCACATTAACACTGGCATGCCTATTTTCGCCAAGCCATAGCTGAGTTCTGTTTTATTATTATTCTTTCAG
The DNA here is from genome assembly GCF_963921795.1 of Nannobrachium achirus. Lineage (NCBI taxonomy): Eukaryota > Metazoa > Chordata > Actinopteri > Myctophiformes > Myctophidae > Nannobrachium > Nannobrachium achirus. Next base: position 13,201,007 of record NC_137822.1, on the reverse strand, counting down.
AATAAAAAAACATTCAGAAATCTTTCTAAAATGTTCAATATGTTTCATAATAATTTGAAATTAGCTGCTTTAGCAGCTATACAAGCTCACAATCCATCGTGATTCAACACACTATTAGCGTATTGGTCAGCTATTTTTAAAAGTAAGTATAAATAGGGCTTAAGTGGTCATAGAATAATCACAGAATGCTACTAGAGGGTGGTGGGGTGCAGGTAGATTGCTCATACTGATCATTCCATAGTTCCACCTAGCAGATAACACGAAAATAACCTTCTCCATTTTACAGGGTTGAGAAAGTAGGTCAGGGAATAATGACTAATAAAAGAGCCAATGGCTAGTTGGGAAAAAATATGACTCTTAAGGAACAGGTTGTTGTCTTTGATGTTGTCAGCTGCCCATTGCGCACACTTACATCATCATCAATCACTTGTCAACACAAGCCAGCTAGCCTTCAGCAATGCGTTGTTTACGCATGGGTGGCTTAATCATGAGCGGAAATGCATATAAAATGTGCCCAGCGGTGATTTTCAAAATTGAAAAGGGTTAAAAACTACTTGAGAAGCACAATGGGACAAAGGAGACTTACAGGACTGACTGGCCATGCTGTCAATAGAAAGTGAACGAGACAAATAAACTGGACATACAAAAATACGGCGGCGAGGCCCGGTCATTGTGGCTCGCATACGGGCCCGGTGTTCACTTGTTCCGCCAGTGGCCTGCACTGCTTCATGAGGCCGAGGCGTGGCCGGCGCTGGCCGCGTGGACACTCACATCACAGCAGTAAATATTAGGGGTGCAAAATATCGAACCGAACCGGTGTACCGAACCGAATGGCCCTGTACCGAATGAACAGTTTTGTTTTCGATTTTTATTGCAGAATTAAAACACAGTTTCACACTAACATATTAAGCTGGTGCACCTTACCCATCAATAAAACTCCACATCCACATTCCCCTGGAACCCCCTCAAGGACCCCTAGGGGTCCCCAGACCCCACTTAGAGAACCACTACCCTAGAGGTTGGGTATTGTTCAAAGTTAAAACAAAGCTCTGACATCACGCTTTGACTTCACTGTGACGTCACACTAACAGAATCACTTTTATGCCCATATAGGGAGTTCCCTGATGTCATCGATATGTTAAAGAGATCCCTGTGATGCCAGGGGGAACAAATCCCTTTTATGCCCATATATGGAGATATGGAGATCCCTGTGATGCCAGGGGAACAAATCCCTTTTATGGCCATATATGGAGATCCCTGATGTCCACATCCCTGATGTCCACAAACCCTGATGTCCACTACCCTGATGTCCACATCACTGTGGCGTGTCTCCTGAGGCGTCTTACTAGTTAATGGCTCAGAAATGATCATAATTCAAATGATCAACTGACCTGTCTGCCATGTAGTAAATTAAATGTAATATAAATATATGTATTGGCCAGAACCAGATATTTGAAAAACAGTTCTATCTTTTCAGCCAAACCAAGGTTATCATTGACGCTGCACATAATTAAAAACAGACTTCAGTTGAAATCTGAAAGTTAAATTAACACTAAAGCTTTTACTGTATTGAAAGAACTCAAAAGTCATCCTTTGGCATTAAACATGAAACCCAGTTTTAATCTTTCTTTCAACAACATTAATGCATTCTAAATTAAACTTGCAGGAAAAAAAGCAGGCAAATCCTGAGCTGTAGTTTCGTTTCAAAGATAATCATATTTATTTATGTAAGAGTTCAGGTTAAATTAACAATACATTTACAATTATAGAGCCAATTCTATGTCTGCCAAAATCTGAGGACCAGTTAGAGACAACAATTAATGGATGACTCCACTCATTTCAACATAATTCATATAATTGGGACTCACGAATGCTCATGCATGATAAAATGGCAAAAAAAAAAGAAAATCTGTGGACTGTGGACACTTCAGAAACCCCCATACCAGTGACATCGTCGCTAGGCAGGAATTCTCTTTCTGATTTGTATTAATGTTAAGAACGATGGCTTCCATTAACTCACTTAGCGCCGAGCGACTTTCGGGGCGACTAACTAATGATGGCGTTTAGTGCCGAGCGACTCGGAGCGACTTTTATATAAAAGCATTGTTTAAGCTTTTAATTTGGGTTGATAGACGGAGCGGAACGGTTAGCTTACCTTCGACTAGCATACAGATGAAAACCGTGAAAAAAAAGGATACGATTATGACGTCACCTTTAAGCCATAGCTTCCTGTTTACGTAGGCCTCTGTTAGCCGCTAGGCTCAATGCAAACCATCCGACCCTCACGTAGCTTCACTAGGTCGGATTTTGATTCGGAAACTTTCTGTGTGGCATCTATATACGTTCCGATGCCCATACCAATGGTGGTTTGAGACGATCAAGCACGAATTGAGCAGTATTGAGCTCAAATGGCGGCCCGCGGCCTGTCCATTGAATGTCAATGGAGAGCATGTCATTGTACCATCCTGTTATGTCATGAACCTTGTTTTTTATTCTGACTTAACATGGGACCATGGAAAGTCAATGGGCTATGGCTCACTCTAGTGGTCATCTTGTGGCATCTGCAGGCACGTGTACCTGTTTATGTAATGTGATTTTGGGGATTCAATATAGCTATTTCCTGGCGTTATAAGCGCAGATTCATATTGAAATCTGGCTCGCTCGGCGCTAAGTGAGTTAAAGCATGTTAACATCCCAGGAATATAAAGCCTGCAGTTTCTATTAGTTTGGTCCATGCTGTCCACAGCCCTCCTCTGAGACACAGGCTGAGTAGACAAAACTGGTACCACATAATAATGAACATTAGTGAGGACCAGTTATATGAAGATAGGTTGATAATGGGTGAAGCCGTCCTTTAAATATGACTATTTATTTATTTAAGCGCAGTTTGAACTCTGAGGTGAATAATGACCATTTAAACCTGCATTTTAATCATGGTACGATCAATCATAAGGACCGACTATTGCAATCGACTATTTGCGATTATGTCCGTGAGGATTTCAACTATTTCGGTGCCTGGACTGCCTGGACAGAACAGGATTTGAAGGTCTGGAGGGCCTTGCACTGCTTGCCTTTATGAGGCTGAGGCGTGGACAGACTGGACACTCGCATCACAGCAAATCTGTGCGCACAAATGTCACGTGTTGTTGGCTGTAACATTTCCATAGTGACATGAGCTCCGCCGATCAGAGACGTCGCTGATACACATTAGCATTGTGGATAGTGAAGTATTTCTTCATGACACCGCGCATTATGGAGAGCAGGTCAACATGCTTAATGGCATTGACATTATGATGTGTTGTGAGCTTGTCAATCAGCTATTTTTGCTTTTCGTTACACGACTAAGTACAGTACGGGCTCAAGTGGCTAAACTACACGGCAAGCGGCTGGTGACTGCACTCTAAAATCCAAATGGACGAATGGAACCAAATGGAACTGTAAATGAATACTTTTAACATGAACACTGGGGATTTTACTGCGTAGCAACGGAGTCACGACGACAGCAGCACTGCTAGCCCTCTAAGTGCCACCCCGGCACCCGGCCATGTGCTAGGTGGCCTGTTGAGATCTGGGCACAAAGCTGCCAGGCGTGAGAACAATGCATGGGCGCCATGCCAAAGACACTTTCTATGAAGAGGTCCCAGTACAATTATATTCCCTATATGCAGGAAAAAAAGGAAACAATGCAAAATGCAAAGAAACCGGGCCCAAGAGAGGCCCCACAGGACCACACATATGGTGCCGCTTGCAGCAGAAGAAGACTGGCTTCTAGTGGATCGTAGCTTGGCTCCTGTCCCCATTATGGACTAATTAAAGGTAATTAGGTTGTTGTACCTGCCCCAAGTGTGCCTGGCTTCATAATATCTATGCTCAGAGTGAGCGGGAAATAGCAGAGAGCCATTGTAATAGCATTCTGCAGAGGCACTGAGGTGTTGTGCCGAGGTTGGGTTCACAGAATGATACATGACACCACACGAGCTGGTCTCTGTTGCACTACACACTAAAGGGCTTTGCACACAGGACCGTTGCGTTCTTTTTCCGTTTGCTGCATGATTAAAACACATTGGATTTGGTGTGCAAGGCTGTGTGGAATCCACACTGCGGATCCGAAAAGGAGTCATAAAAGGAGTCAATGAGTTTTTACTGCATGCGACAAGACGCACAAATCGAACTGGGTTCGGAACGCACTGCCGCAGCCACCTGCCGCATGGCAAATTCTGAGCCGGTTTGCATGAGGTCATAGAGAATCATTGTTTTCATAAAAAAAAAAATCGCCTGTTTTTTTTCCGTGCGAAAAAACCGCGTGCAGAGCCCTTAATAGAAGCTTTAGTAATCTCCCTCATGTGCATCTCTCTCTCTCTCTCTCTCTCTCTCTCTAAAGCCAATAGGAAAGAGCAATGAGGGTCAAAAGGGGACTAGCGAAGTGAACCATTGACTAGAGGTACAGCATTTATTATCTATGAAACGAACTGAGCAATACAATAAGGATAAAGGCTTCAATTACTTGATTAGCCAACAGGCTGACCAACATACTTAAGTAGACTAACCGTACAGACGACCCCCTCTTGCTTAGCTCTGGACACACACACACACACACACACACACACACACACACACACACACACACACACACACACACACACACACACACACACACACACACACACACACACACACACACACACACACACACACACACACACACACACACACACACACACACACACGACTGCATGCACTTTCGTAACCCATTTCTGTTCACTAAAATATTTATTTCTCTCAGCCTCTGTAGCAGATGGGAACATCATAAATAAAAACATTTTTATAGAACTTAACCATTTGGCTTTTACTGAGAATCGCTTTCATTTACCTTATGATCATTTTTAAAAAAGTAGCCTACAAATCAATAGAAAATAAATATATACGGCTATTCGTAAAATGTATAGATTTTTTTCTTTAGCTGTATTTTAACATTGGGTCAAATAATAGCTATAGGTTTAAGCTGTCAAATGCATTTTTCTTCACATATCTAACTGATACAGAGGATAAATACACGCGCACGCACGCACGCACGCACGCACGCACGCACGCACGCACGCACGCACGCACGCACGCACGCACGCACGCACGCACGCACGCACGCACACACACACACACACACACACACACACACACACACACACACACACACACACACACACACACACACACACACACACACACACACACACACACACACACACACACACACACACACACACACACACACACACACACACACACACACACACACACACACACACACACACTAAAAAGACGTACAACAGGTCTTAATGGGTTGAGACAAATTATCTTAACAGCGGATGCAGGGCAATGCTCTTTTAATCCTTTTAGTCTTCAGAACAGAATTATGTTACCACTGACTACCCATTTATTTAACTACTGGATTGGAGAATGTGGGACTAGGCTACTCTTGACTCGTGCAGAGCCTCTGATGCAATGCTCTTTCAATCCTTTTAGGCCCCATTTACACTGGCAGACAAATCCAGCCTGAATCAGATCCGTGCCACATCTAGAGTGGAAACCAATTTGTTTAAATGAGTCTAAACACAAACAAGTCACATGGAATCCGATTTTTACAAATGCGACTTGAGCCACATTCACAGGTGGTGTCAGATCTGATTCAAATATGATTTCAGGAGATCTGTCTGTCGACGCAGGACGGCTTTGGTTTGAGGTTGAACTGAACACACAGATCTGTTACAGATCCTGTGTGAACAGTCGGGCCAAAAGATTGGATTTGAGAAATAAATCAGATTTGGCTGGATATGACTGCAGTGTAAATGGGGACTTAGAGCCCAGAAAAAGCATTATGTTACCACTGTGATTACCCAGTTTTACTTGACCACAAAAAAGATTGGAGAGTGTAGTTCTACGTCAGTGGTTCAGACATTTTCAGGCCGTGACCCTCCCAAAATAATCATATTTGAAAAGGGAACCCCCATCCCCCCCACCCTGACAACCACTTGGAAGTGTGGAGTTGAGGCATCAAATTGTGTTTGACTCGGTTCCACTGAAAAATTGTGAAAATAGCCAATCTACAAGCTCCCAATGCCTCGCCAACGCGAGGCGTTGTGAGCTTGTACTGTGAGCTTGTACTTTTCTCATATTTGTGTTGATTACTTTTGATGCAGTAACTGTATTTTTTTCTTTCTTTCATATATTTTTTTAAAAAGGTCTTAAATTGACATTTCATTGTCATCCAGGGACCCCCCAAAAATCTACCTGACAAACGGGTTGAGAACCAGTGTTCTGAGTCGTGACATGTGCAGGGCCTCGTTTGCACTACGTGGGATGCTCACTGGGAGAATACTCCACTCATAAAATCCATGCTAAACTGTTATGGGAGCCCCAGGGCTCTATTTTAGGAGCAATTATCCCCTCCTTATACAGTATGCTTTCTCTTAAGACACGTGATCAGAAAGCACAATGTGCCTTTCCACTGTTGTGTATGGAAAATGCACAGCTGTACTGTAGGTCAGACATTAACACTTAGCCTGAAGAGACCTTAGCCTCCCTATTCTGGGGATAAACAGCCTAGATAATGGCAAATCTGCAAGCTTACAATGTGTTGTTGCAACGTGGTTAGATTAACGAAAAGTCAAAGGGTTTACGTAAGTTGTTAAAATCGGCCTCATCAATATTAATTACAGGCTAGATGGTGTTAATTATTTGTACCATTGAATAACAAGTCTGAAGTATGCTTTCTGACAATGCCCTATGGTGTGTGTGTGTGTGTGTGTGTGTGTGTGTGTGTGTGTGTGTGTGTGTGTGTGTGTGTGTGTGTGTGTGTGTGTGTGTGTGTGTGCGCGCGCGTGCGCATGCGTGTGTGCGTGCATTTTCCTCTATCTCCTTTGTTGACAGCATGAGAGATAAGTGTGTTCATTATATTAAAAAGATCTAAAAAAAAAAATCATTGCAAAAATGCATGAAATAAAAGTCCAATAATATTAGCTTACATTTCTTTTAGGCCCCTTTTACATTAAAACGGGCTTCACTGTAAACGTAATGATTTATAGCCGTTTGTGGGGGGTCATTTAGACGAAAATGGCGTCTTCGGGGGGTGAAACCGTAACAAAGTGAAAACCCCTTTGAAAGTGGAAAAGGTAAAAACGCTTTGTATCTCCCGCTTTCATCTAAATACCGTAAACGCAGCAAACCACTGAAAATGATAAGATGTGGGACGTCCTAGCTAGGGATGGCCAAATGGAGATTTTTTCTTAAACGATAACCGTAAGGCCTTATCAGTTAATTAACCGCTAAGGAAATGTGTTCAAAAATGCGCTATTTTAGCGATTTAACTCATTTCTAGCCAATCCCGAGTATACTCGTGAAAAATACTCAAGTATTTAGAGTGCCGATCCCGAGTATACTCACGAAAAATACTTTATATAACGCTGGCGTTCTTACCCTATAAACCGGCGGAAGGTCAGGGCACGATCGGCCTCGCCGATTCATCATCATCACGGATCCACGTGCACAAAATAGTAATCCCATAACATGGAGGCCGACGGCCGATCTCATCTTTAATGTCCATTATCTCCAAACAACACTTTTAAAGCCAAGGATGGCATTAGATTCTCGCTACAAAAACATAATAACAAAGGCATCAATCGGCCATTTTAGGATCGGCATGGGATGACGACCGCTCCCGTTGAATGACGTCATGACGTCAACCCGGAAGTGTTTACGCAATGGACTTCTGGCCTTCAAAATAAGACAATGGATGCGTATAGGAGCCTGTGAGCGGCACGCTAGACATTTAACCCGTTCACTGGAGCACTAAATGGGTTAAAAAAGGAAAATACACCCGTTTTTCCCCATAATAAAGTGCCATATTTACACATTAAAAACAATAAAACTAGGAGAAACAAGAATACAAATGTTTTCTAAAAGAAATGTGTTTTTGCAAAGAAACGGTGGGATTGAAATTATCAGTCTGTAATGTGATGCGCTGTCACCAGGCACGTGCGCACATACAGCAAAGGGGGCTGGAGCCCTTAACTTTTATCAACAGAATTGTCCACCAAAAGGCCCTTCAGCCCATGCCTCTCTAACATTCTGTGCACTCCCTGGCTCAGGCTGGCTGTCGCCTAACAAAACAGCCGCAGCTAGATGCTTGCATGTAGAGCAATAACTTTCAATCGTATGACTTTTGGAATGGTTGAATCGGCTAAACGTGATGTCCATTTCATTCATTTTCTTCTCTCTCGCCCGTGTTTTGTGTGTGCTGATGCAGCGATCATTGAATTTGCGACTCTGAGCTTTGTTATTTTCGCATATCCTACTCTGTAAACAAGACGACTTTAGCGTTCCTCACGTCATCAACATGTAACATTAGAAAGTTGTGTTTTAAGCTCTTCTTAAACGGGATTCAATGTGACGGGGGTCTGTTTTGTAAAATCCAATCGACGACGGAGCATTTGTTGAACAAGTCAGCGTGTACGACTCGTCGCAGACTCGCAGTTGCGTGAATGCATGGATGTTACACAGACATTGGTGTCCAGAAATGTGTGACCACAGCGCGTATAGATGAATGGTTGTCCATTGAAAAATATCTGCTTTGGTGCGATGTTTCGCCATGCTGCTGCCTGCGAGTTATAGGTTTTGTTTGTTTACATCCGCGAGTCCTCTGGCTGCTAGGAAGTAGAACGGAACTTCGGCAGTGTGGTCATGCCGACATGCGCCACCTAGCGACCTGGCATGCAAATTACCACGTTTACGGACAAATTGCGTTTTCATCTAAAGACCACATAAAAAATGAAAACTAAACGGCTCTTAGCTGTTTTCCACGGAGCTCGTTTTAATGTAAAAGGGGCCTTACTTGCACTATTACTTGATATGGTATGACAATGACGATGGTGTCTATTATTACTTGCACAATCAGAGTGTGCAAGTACTGTGTCCGGCTGTGTATGTAGGAAGGTTGGTAGGTAGGTAGGTAGGTAGGTAGGTAGGTAGGTAGGTAGGTAGTTAGTAAGTAGGTAGAGGTGTGTGTTTAAGCCCATAGCCCAATCAGGGACCAGCATTTCTGGCAACGTCATAATTAACAGCCAATGAGGGACCAGCAGTCCTGATGATGCCAGTAGTGATGTCGGTGATGCCAGTGGTGAGCGCACCTCATGGAGCGCTCTGCTGGCGCACAAGTAGGCCATGTACTTGTACTTGTGTCATGGCTGACTCTCTGTTTATTGGCTGTTATAGCCGAATACTTTCTCTAGAGGAATCACATATCCAAACTCCATTGTTGAGAGAAACATCCATTACTGGAGCTCTCACATTTGTTATCAACAATTACTTTCCCCAAAAGTGCCACACTAAGCTATCTAAATCTAATCAAGCTTTGCTGTGCAACATTTAATAGCTTTCAGCTAGCATTATCCCTATAACAGTACCCACTTAAATGTCACTGATGCACTGCCCTGTAATGAGTCTTACTTTTTCTTTGTCTCGTAACACAATGTAGAAAATCATCATATATCAGTGAGGCGCTATAAACTTTGTCATATGAGCATTAGAGCTCCACAAGCTTGCATCATCACGATGCACTGTGAGCTTGTACTGTAGATCTGCTATTTAAAAGATAAATACATATCGTCACTGTCGGGCAGAAACCTTGTATGTCCAAGTCCAAGTTTCAGATTTGTAATTTTTTTTCGCAACGTAAAGCCCTGCTTCATCATACAAGGCCGTCGCACAAAAGTAGTGAAAACTGCAGATCTACAAGCACACAACGCCTCGCAGTAGATCGGTTGTTTTCACCAGTTTAACATTTTTAAATGATAAATGCAACACGGTTGTGGATATACAAGGTTTCCACCCCAACGATATTCTGTATTTGTTTATTTTATTTTTTTCAACTGTAGGAACGCCAGCGTGAAAATGGTTAAATAACATCTGAAAAGTCGATAGAAAAACGTATTTGCCTTTTTTAGCAGACATGACAAAAACAACCAACATCAAACAATGGTTCCTGGCCGTGTTGTATTTTGGGAGAAGTAGAGGAGCGATCTCAATGGAGCAATGTGTTTATTTGACACGGTCTAATTTGAATGTCCTTCGGCGGCTGACTTTGCATGACAATCTCTCTCGTGACACACGCTCTCTCTCTCTCTCTCTCTCTTCAGCTGTTAGGCAAATCCGCGTGTTTTTTCTTGTGTGTCCCTAACCATGACATATTATCCCATCTCAAGCTGTCGTCAATCCTCTAATGCAGGGGTCTTCAACAGGGGGTCCGGGACCCCTAGGGGGTCCTCAGAGTGGTTCAAGTATATGAACCACTTGAACCACTATAGCGTCCATATTCTGAGAACTTTAGCCAAAAATAGCAGATCTAGAAGCTCACAACGCAAGGTGTTGTGAGCGCTGTGGGCGCTGGGAGTTTAATTGCTGTACAATGTTCACATTACAACAGGTAAACATTGTGGGATCTGCAAACACATTTAATTTGTGTCTAAAAAGGAGTTATTTATTTTGTGTTAAAGACTGAATTGTCTATCCATTTAATGAATAGACAATGCAGAGCCACAGCAATAAAAATAAATAAACAAATAAAAGCCTATATTACCCCTAGGTCAACCCTATGCTTGAATAAAACTTATGTTGGTGCTCAGAACGTGTTCTTGACTGTATGAAAACAGTCCTATCGCTACAATCTACTACATCCCAACTTCATCGACTGAAAACACATTTCAACAAGCTCCACCTCACCGCCTCATAGTAAAACCACCTTTTTCTCTACCTGTGTTTTTTTTTAAAGCTACAGAAAACATTAATGTGACTGCAATTTGCTTTTAAACTAAATATGAGACGTACTGTATGCAATGCAATAAACAAACTGGATTAAAGAAGAAAGATAATCCCTGCTATACAGCTTCAATATATGTAGTCTAACAAAATACAACAAACTAGCACAACTAACTAACACAATAGAGACTTCACTGATATTAACTCAACCTTTAGAATTTGGGTGCATAAAAATCCATGCATATGAGCAGTGATGATGAAGAGAAACTTTACATTCTTTATAGAAATGAAGAGCAATTAGTTCATTGAATAAATCAATTTTCCAATAACCCTTTATTCTAGAACCTTCTTATGTCAGTCACTTTAAGTGCTGGGCTGGCTAGCGAACGCATTTTAATTAGGATTGAGTTACTATTCACGGTGCTATAACAAGCACATTTGTAAATTGAAAGAAACCAAAAGGTGACTGATTAACGATTAAAGTTGTGAACAATTACATTGAAACCCCTCAAGAGTTTAACCCTCAAATACCTGCTGGAACGCGCCTGAGTCGCATTAGATTTTAACCACTTTAACCATTACTTTATGCTTTAACTATTGAAAAATAGCAGATATACAAGCTCACAGCGTGGCACCGAGTGCCGCGCTGCAGGCTTGTAGATCTGCCATTTTTGAAAAATCATGAAAATGTGTGCAAGTCTTTGAATATCTTTGACCCGATCTTTGACCCGACTTCTAAATCCTTCCTCTAAATCAGCTGTTCTCAAACTTTTTCTTGTCAAGGACCCCCAAAATTACAGGTATTTGTGCGCAGACCCCCATCTAAAAATATGTTGTTCCAGGGACCCCCAGAAGCAGAGATTTGAGTTACAAAAGTTTGCTTTGAAAAATATATATTGAAAAATGTGCACACATTTTCAAGATTTTTCAAAAATTGCAGATCTACAAGCTCGCAGCGCGGCACTCGGTGCCGCGCTGTGAGCTTGTATATCTGCTATTTTTCAATAGTTAAAGCACTCAATAAGTCTAGGCCTAAATGGATTAATGCAATAAAAGTGAAACTATCCATCCCCTGACCAGCAACATCATGTCATTTTGTGCCAAGCCAGGGTGGAAATTAATTTCAGAAAGCCTTTGATTTCAGTGGAGCCACAATTATGGTTGGACCTGTGAGCTTTCTGTGCACCGCTGACCTAACACACTCATGGTCATATATCACCAGTGACTAGTTAATTATAGCACGGCCATTTCAAGCATGTAGGCTGTGCTGTACCTCTGCGCATATCTAATAAGAGAAAGATAAGAATAGTGATTCTATCTTCACATTGTCTAAACTCAATGATATTAAATGACCCTGGGCATCTACCCAAGATCATGAAATGAGGCAGAGATATTTTTCAGACAAATGATGGCTTTTTTTTCCTTCAATGAAGACTAGCTGGCTATCTGGTGATGTTTGACATAATAACTTGATATTCCATGAATAGATGTCCAATTTCTACTATGTGTTATGTATTTGGTGGTATGGACGCCAAGACCTCAGAGAACTGAAGATTATGTTCGGTAACATGACATATGAAAGGCTCTGAGCTGCCAGCCTTTATTGCGTCTCATTCTGGGAAAATACTACCTGTCCTCCCTGTGAACCCAAATGTGTCATTTCTTTGAAAAATCTTCTACTCGCCCACAACATTGCTGCAGACACAATACAACTGATTTCTTTTCCATTCTCTACTTCACACATGTTTAAAGTGGGGGGGCCACAGTGGGCACCAATTGTATATACCTTTTTCCAATTCAAATTCAATTCATGAGATTATAGCGCCAGTTTGCACAGTTCAATTTGGTGTCCCAATTTCCAGGATAGTTTTGAAAATAGCAGCAAATTTACAAGCTCACAACACGTCACGCTGCAGCACATTGTAAGAATTTAAAAAAATATATATATAAAAGTCAAAGTCTGCGGAAACATGCCACAGCCAGACGCTATGGCTATTTGGGAGTCCAAAAGAAGAGATTGGGCAAACTGGCCTGTACTGGGACATGCTAACAATAACGCCTGGCCTGTACATTCTTCCCCGTTTCCCCATACGGTATTCCAAGCGTTGGATGTATGTACTGTATCACGGATTGGATGCTGGTCGAGAGTTGCTGGGGTTGCTGAGAAGATTGCCTTCTCTCGCTCTCTTCCTCTGCTGGCTGTCAGACCGAGGCTTTGTTTAACCCATTTAGACCTAGAATTATTGAATGCTTTAACTATTGAAAAATAGCAGATATACAAGCTCGCAGCGCGGCACTTTTTGAAAGTCTTTGAATATATCTATTTAAAAGCGAACATTTGTAACTCAAATATTTGCTTCTGGGGGTCCCTGAAACAGCATATTTTGAGATGGGAGTCCGTGGCCAAATACCTGCAATTTTGGGGGTCCTTGACAAGAAACGGTTTGAGAACCACTGATTTAGAGGAAGGATTTAGAAGTCGGGTCAAGGATCGGGTCAAAGATATTCAAAGACTTGCACACATTTTCACGTTTTTTCAAAAATAGCAGATCTACAAGCTCGCAGCGCGGAACTCGGTGCCGCGCTGTGAGCTTGTATATCTGCTATTTTTCAATGGTTAAGGCATAAAATAGTGGTTAAAGTGGTTAAAATCTGACGCGACTCGGGCACGTTCCAGGTATTTGAGTGTTAATATGTACTGTGGTACGTCTCACAGGCCTGATCAAACAACCTCTGTGCGTCTTTTGTGGAGGCAAAGTGGTTAGCATTCGGTGTTAATAATTCCATGAGTCGCACTACTACGTCTGCTGCCCTCCACTTCTTGCCGACTCTGAAGGGGGAAATGTAAAAGGATCCGTCAGAAATGGCTTCATTGCTATCGATTCCACTTAATACTGATGGGTGTGTGAATTACTTTAGCAGGTGTGTGTGTGTGTGTGTGTGTGTGTGTGTGTGTGTGTGTGTGTGTGTGTGTGTGTGTGTGTGTGTGTGGGCGTGCGTGCGTGCGTGCATTGTTCTCCAACCTTTAGTTTCCTCTCATTCCATTTACTACCTCTGTGTACGAAAGGGATGATGCTAGAGTTCTGCTACTCCAGTTTCTCAAACAGGAAAGGTCGTCATCGTACAATAATACCAGTTCAAAGGTTTATGGACATCATTTCAGTGTCGGGGCAAGAAAATAGCAACTACTCCAAGAAAGGAGCACTCTCCATTCTCCCAGCAGTGAAAAGGAAAACCAAAGAATTTTAACTCCACTATATACAATACATCACAGTCAGGTGACACTGTTTAGGCAGTCATAGATGCTATAGTAATTTACTCACAAGCAATCAAACTATTTAAAGGTAGACGTTGCCGAGTTTCAAGCTACTGTAAATCCCATTCAACCCACTGTTCTGAATCGTAAGGTTCATGGTTCGATGTCTGATCCCCCTGGGTCTCCAAGTGGCCTTGAGCAAGACACTGAACCCCTACTGTAACTGCCGATGAGCAAGTTGCTACCTTGCATACTTTCCTCTGCCCTCAGTGTGAATGTGTATGGGTATTCACAGTGTAAAGAACTTTGGATAAAGACGCTGTATAGATGCACCATTTAGATTTACCCATGTGTCGCTTTGTGTAATCGAATGGACAGAATGTATGCCCTGGAATGAAACTACATGAAACGATGTGTTTGACGCCATAATTTACATAGACAGGCGACTACAGTATATTATTGATCTCACACCAGAACAATCCCATTAAGTTTAAGAATCGGCAGAATGTCCCTTTAACAACATGGCTCGCAGCATGCTAGCCCCTCAGGAGTACACATCAAAATGAACCATGGACATGAGAAACAACATTCCTCCGAGCAGGGTGACAAAAGGACGAGCAAAACGACCACCCTCCGACCCATTGCCGTCGGGTTGTCTGGTTGTTTTGATGGCAAAGAAGAGAGTGCAAATCAATGGCCTCACGTAGAGGCCTTCAGGCAAGGCCCATGGATACAAGCACTGTTGTAAATGCAGAATAGCTGCACATTGCTTATGCAATGAGATAGTGTAGCCAGGTTGCATGTTAATGCCTTCTGGCGTCAACCAGCCTCAGACTCAAGCCAGGGCTGGCGTTGATAGAAGCTGGAATTGAAATGACAGACCGTGCGTTTTGGTTTGACAACGGTTGGCATCCTCAAAGTTGTTGTGATGGGTGTGTCAGTCAGGAAAAAGACTTTAAGGAAAGTGGCTTCCCTTCCCTTCCGTCAACTCAGTGCAACGCTGACATGCGTGTGAAAATGTTTTTGAACAAGCTGTTTAATAGACCAGTGATTCCCAACATGTGGCCCACTGGTGGGCCATGAAGGTATTGCAAGTGTGCCCCCAAATAAAAGGCAAAACGCTAAGGTTTTAATGATAATATAAAAAGTAATGTAAAAAAAAAAAAGTGGTAGGGTAAGTGATGTTCTTTGGTTAAAATTAGGGATGCCCCGATCAGGGTTTTTTTGCTCCCAATCCGATACCGATCAAATATTATTGCTTCCGATTCGATCCCGATCTTTCCCAATCCGATCTTTTGGCAAGGCATTAAGAAAAAAAAATTCTATTCATTCTATCACTTAGTGCAGCACTGAATCAACAAATTAAAAACAAAGCTTATGAGTAGTGTATAGTGATATAGGCCTACTAGTGCAGTGTTTCTCAATCATTGTGCAGCGGACCTTTGGTGTGGCCTTTGAAATTTGGCAGTGAAGTCACGATTTAAGGACTTTTAAAACCTGTTTAATATCTCAAAAAATATAATAAAATAGACCATTACAGCATCAAAAATAATCAACAAACTATATAAAAACTGGTAAAACATTGGCCATTTTTAAAGTTGAAACAAAATAAGTTAAGAACCAATTAACCAGTCTGCTTGAAAAGTATGCATCTGTAGCAGCTAGTTGACAGTGCAGAGAGACATAATTGCCTTCCTTTGATCCATTAACCGATTTAGTGCCATTCCCGAGATATCTCGCGAAATGTACTCGAGTATCTGTAGTGCCATTCCCTAGATATCTAGCGAAAAGTAATATATTACTGTAACGGCGGATACATTACCGAGAACAATGGCCGGAGGTCCGGAGACGAAATCCGTCGCTGATTTCGCATCATCACGGCTCCACAAGCACAAAATAGTCCCATCCATAACATTGAGGTGGACGGGGGATCTCATCTTTAATGTCCATTATCTCAAAACTACACTTTAGAAGCTAGGATGGAGGCAGATGCTCGCTTATGTTACACAGTTATAAAAGCTCCCGGTCCGCCATTACACAACTCCACGTGGACAAGGATCGGTTCCGGCGCAGGACCCGATGACGTCAGACCGGAAGTGATTGCGCTGTGGACTTCTGGCCTTCAAAATAAGAGTATGGCCGTTAACGGGCCCTGAGTGAGGCACTCTGGACTTTATAATCCGTTAATGTCTGGGGCTCAGAATGAGTTAACAAGGGGCCAATTACTACTTATTGGCATCAGCTGCCAGCTGGACACAGAGTCTGACACAATCACCTTCCCTCTGCAGTGCTCTGTCTGTCATTTTCAATCATATTCAAGGGCTTTTGGAGAAATGATTCTCCAAAAGCCCTTGAATATGATTGAAAATGATTAAGGATTACTGTGATTATGGTAAGCTTACATTTCATATCGCATTCACCTTACCTGTAACTTTCAGTACTCCCAGAAAATATTTTTTTGAAAAAAAAAAAAAAAAGAAAAAAAAAACTTTTTTTTCCCGATATTTTTTTCCCGATCTCCGATCTTATAAAAACGGCCATATCGGCGGCCGATCCGATCACGTGATCGGGATCAGGCAACACTAGTTAAAATAAGTGTTAAATAGCTCTACAGTATATTCTGATAGTACCCATTGCTATAGGGTGTCTGTTCAGTAATAGGAGCAGGGCCGGACTTACCATTGGGCAAGGGTGGGCACGTGCTCAGGGGCCTCAGGGGAAGGGGGGCCTCCAAAAAAATAAATACAAAAAAAATCTTTTTTCATTTTTTTTTTTTTTCAAAAGACATTTTTGGACCCCAAAACATTTTGTAGGCATGATCGCAATCGCAGAATTCCATGTTTAACCCCCATACCAACCCCATCTTTCAAACATGGCAGCCATGTTTGTTTACATTTCAAGAAAACATAATGGCTGCTAGCTCATGAATGCCTGAACGGATTTCCATTTGGATTTTTTTTGTTTGAAAGCTGTGAACAGTGTGCACACATGTGGTGCATGATCTAGGCATGGGCGTGCATGATCCGTGCACTATGAATTACATGGAAGTCTGGAGAGGGAGGCGGTGTGGAACTTGGAAGCCATTTGAAAAGACCCTGAATGAGTTAATTTAATGATGAAATTTTAAAGTATTGCAATCCAAATAAAGTGATATTTGTGTTTAGTTACAGTACATTTTGTTTTATTATGGTAATAACATTGAGAGCTTCTGCTCTGCTGGCCGCACTGCATGTAGCTGCTCTGAAAGCTTAGTGCAGTCTAAAGCCCGCCCACTCTATGTATCCGGTACTTTCCACACACATAGGCTACACACATGCACACAAACCCCACTTCTGTATCCGCTTTAGACCCTTCCAATGAGCCAATGAGGATACACAGTCAGAATATGCAATGGCCGGTCCGGAGGTGAGGTCACGGTGTGGTCAGGTGGACCGGAGGTGGAATTTTTGAGGGCCTCTTTATTTCCCCTTGCCCAGGGGCCTCATGTCATAAATCCGGGCCTGAATAGGAGTCCCTATGTCTCTTCAGCTTTTTATTAAACAGAAAATGCATTTTCAGGACGGGATACCGTATTCAATCAGGATAGAGAACTCAGTCAGGATACAGATTGATTAAGTCACAAATACCTATGAGAGTGGAATCTGCATTCCGCCAATGCGTTTCAATGAGAATGGAGCGTTTTTAGCAGAAATCCTCTACTGGCATGAAAGCGCTCCATTCTCAATGAAATGCATTGGTGGAATGTGGATTCCACTCTCATAGGTACTTCGGTGTGTGTGCACCCTAACAGAGTATTTCTACATTGCAGTATTGATACTTTTACTTAACTAAAACAAATATGAGTACTTTTCCCACCACTGTTCCTGTCAGTATCTCCGCATGCCCAAGCCGGTGAACATCATTCTTAGTAATTGCAGCTTTAAGGGTTTCTAAAGGCGGTGAGTTATTAGTATGAATTCATTATTGTACAACTAAGTATATGCCATATTCAAAAGCCTAACGCGTCAAATAATACTTTCATCTCATTTGAATAAAAACTACATGCTCTTTCATTAAACCTTAGTTTTCAAAACCATACCAGTAATCAAAAAATGTATAATCTACAAAATATCAATTCAGATCGTGTCACTCTGTAATGCAGGCTTCATAGCTACAGTATTTTTCCCCCAGTTACAGTAGGTACTGTAAGGTATGTACAGTAGTTCTAGTTCAATATTGAACAAAAACCTTGCAGCTCCATAATTCTATATCTATCTTTTTTTTTTTTTTTTCCATAAATGAATGGCCTACTTCATCGTACAACAGTGTCACGCTGAAGTGATGGAAATAGCTGATCTACAAGCGCGTCTACAAGTGTGTCTGTGGGTTTTACAACGATTGAAGCAAAAACGTTGCCACAAGAGCTTGTGACAAGGTTTCTGCCCGACAGCAAGGAACAACTAAAGCCCTATTCGCCTGGGATTAATATTATTTTGGAGACCTCTGGTACTTTGCAATAACTTCAGACTGCTAAACAGCCCTCACAAATACGTCGCACCACTCATTCAACCGATATGTCTGAGTCATAGTGACAGGGGCTTTGTCAGTCAGCATTACCCATTGTACCCGTCTGTCTGTGTCCCTTTATGTGTGCGCATATGTTGAGATCTCTATATATGTCTGTCTACAGTACCTGTGTCCCTTGTATGCCCATATATGGATATCTCTGATGTCATCAGTATATGCCCATATATATATATATATATATATATATATGTGTATATATATACATACCGGTACATACATACATACATACATACATACATACATACATACATATATATATACATACATATATATATATATATATATATATATATATACTATATATACTATTCTCAACCAATATGCATATCGGTTGAATCGGCGGTGGACAACCGACTCTACGGTGGGAACTGAAGTCAGTTGGTCCCATATATATCCACATGATCTGCATACAGTAGTACAGTAGTATATGCACAGAACTGTGGCTCTGGACAACCGGTTCTCCATGTATGGGCTATTGTTTTGTTTTTAATTTTTTATGGTTATGTCTGATTCATAGTGACATGGCTGGGGCCATGCCCTCCCATAAGCCAGGATTGCGGAGGAGGGTCGAGTATTTTATCCAGTGTGAGTTTGGCCATTTTGGCCATAATTTGTAAAATGAAAAGTTTGTCAGCAAACACAGAGGACATCTGATAAAACTAGTCCAGTGGGATTTGATTGGTCGACATGTGAGCCATTGTGAGGGGACATCCATGCATATGTAGCAATCCTATAATATAGATGATATGGCTGAGGTTGAACTCACAAGAGTTTCCTAATTAGTAAACCAAATTATGTTTTTGCGTGACCAGTGTGATCCCTCAATTTATTGGCCCTTTCTGATTTAAATCACCAATTTGTTTCTCGCTATGCTGAAGCCAATTATGGAAACCTATGAGACAGGGAGAGGCCACGGCAGAGGTCTAAGTGTATCCTATGAAACACTCATTATCACACAGCGCTCGGAACTGTTCAATACTGTCACTGACAAGTTAGCCAATTAGATCAAAGGCATCAAAGCTAATAATGCACATCCTCCTGAAATGATGGATGCCTGGGTTGTTCATTTCCATTCTTTTTTTTAGTTTTCTTGCATCTTATACTGTATGTCAATGTGGGTTTAATAAAAATGTGGCACGGAGGATTAATAAATAATACAACTGATTTGCCAAAATAGCTTGTATGCAAATTGTTCATGATTGGGTAACAATAATAATGAAAGCTTACATTGTACTGTATGAATATGTAAAACACCATACAAACAGATTGAAGAATGAAACCCTATATCAGCTGTAAATGCACATATAAAATGTATATGCTGACTTGCTTTATTACATTGCAGTTATTATGTAAATTAAAGACAAGGGGTTGTAGCACTGGCTCTATTAAATCGCCATCCATTTAAGCCCTAGCGCATTTTGAGACCAGCAATGCAGATAATAGACTGTACATACACAATAACTATGAATAATGTTATTTTATTCAATGAGACCTATTTGTATTATAAAAAAAAAATAAGCAGTGTTATGGTTAAGAGCCTGGAAAGGCATATTTGTAAAAGAACATTATACAGAAGGCCTCACATTAAGCCTATAAAACACTGAGAAGTGTGCTAAGGCAGACCACTTTTATTACTGGATTAACAAAATGGTAAGGACATTGGCTGGCCTAGTAAAACCTGCTTCAGACTGAAGGTCTGTCGAAGGCAATGCTTCCCTTGAGGGAGTAAATGTGCTTTTGTCAGCACCACATTGTAAATTCATTGTCATTGCTGATATCTTGCTTACAAATGTGAACACACTATTCTATAAATTACTTCTGTCTCTCTATGTACAGTAATATGAGCCTAGCAGAGCGTATTCTTTTTTTTCTCCTTCTTCCTACAGCTTCCAGTAAGTCAGTATAGATTCACATTTTCACAAGGAAATGTGGTATGATACACTGCAAATGTAACCGAGAGCATAAAAAATGTACCCACATCATCTTTTTTACTCTGTTTAGATTAACATCTCTTTATATTATAAATGAAGCATGATGACGCCAATCTTATAAAAAAAAAACATACAAAAGAGGAAATGTGCTATAAAATTTTGGAAAACAAAACAAAAACTACAAAAGCTGTGCTTCTAGCAGTCAGAAGAATCGTGTCCTGCAGAGAGCTGACTGACTACCGCGCAGTCCTAATGGAAAGACCGTGTAGAAGAGCCGAAGAGAGCGATAGAGAGGGAGAAAGAGTGAGTGAGAGCCCGACAGCTCAATGCCAAAAGAATAGAGCACTCAGACTTGAGCTTGCCATAGAGCTGACAGAATCACACTTAATGATGTTCACTCAAAGAGCCAGGAGACACCTTGGGGGCCCAAGGCCAGTCCAACACAGCTTGTCTCCTGTTCCTGCTGCCTGAATGTGGCTCCTTCGTTTCGCTCCCTCTTCACTGCATCTTGTATCATATTTCCTTTCGATTGAGATTACCGAGGACCGTCCGTCCACACATCGCCGACACCTTCACCGTCTTCCCGGCAGAGTATTGGTGTAAGCAGCGCTTAGCAAGAGCGTGTGACTATTTTCAACTGCGTGGCCAAATGCTGGTCTAATAAAAAGAATCAATCAATCAACGGTATTATGCAGAATAAATGTTAATTTAGCTCAGAAAGCGTAAATTGGCCAAATTACAAAATATATGTGAGAACCAATAGCAGAAGAGCTTGTTCATGAAGTGTACTATGTTTTATGCGATTTCAAGGTGTTTAATAAATGGTTTGAGAAGGATTCACTCCGACTTTTGTAACAATCACGAATAAGCCGATACCTCAGTTATGAAAAAATATATATGACATCACAGTTTGAGGGAATCAATTGCTATCAAAGAGCCACATGTCAAAAAGGCTGGCATGATCCTTTTCAGTAAAGTAACACTGACAGTTTGACTGTGATGAGGTAAGGGGAAAAAAGCAGAAATCAAATGAATGAAACATTGACCATACAGCAGGTTGGGGAAGGCAGGATGGATGAGACGGTAGTTCACCTGGGGACACAGAGTCCTGGAGTGAGAAAACAAAGGAGTATAGGCCAGGGGTCTTCAACGTTTTCAGGCCAAGGACCCCTTTTAGCTGAGAGAGAGATGAAGCAGGGACCCCCACTACATATTATACAGTATGTATAAATGTGTGGTGCAGATTTCCATCAATTTCATAGATGCATTCATAGACTTGTTTGACACCACTGTCATCAGTCGATGTTGGATTCATGTTAATGTGTATTTTCAGACATTTAACCCATTTAGGCCTAACCTATAGTTAGGCCCAAATCAGAAATTAGCCTACAAAAACAAATATGTTGATACATACTGTACATGTACTGTAAGCCCCTCCCATACACTAAAATGTGTACCCGGCCTGAATGCGTTAACCACATAAATCGTCGATATTTTGTATACTTTCACTATATGTACTTGGTCCTCACTTTTTTTTACCTCTACACCAAACCTATTTGCCAAAAATAGCCGATCTACAAGCTCTCAATGCCTCGCAAGGCGAGGCGTTGAGAGCTTGTAGATCTGCTATTTTCAAGTTCTCCTCAGAATTGGGATGCGAGGGTTCAAGTAGTTAATTTTAAAATAATTGTCCTATCACACAAAGATTTGGCGGCCCCCCTGTAGTAACTCTGAGGACCCCCTAGGGGTCACGGACCCCCTGTTGAAGACCACTGGAGTAGGCAGATGAGGTTAAAGAGAGTGAAGGGGATTTAGAGAAAACAAAAAGGTCTTGTTTGTCCATGGATATTTCTTTCTGTGCTATTACCATTCGTCCATACATTGTACATTCCTTGCATGCACCGTTCATCCATGGAGGTTTCATCGTGCATACTGTATGCGGCGTTCGTCCGTTTATGCTTCGTCGCGTGCATGCAACATTCGTCCATGGACGATTCGTCTCATGCGCCGTTCATCCAGGAATGGCCCGTGGCACACACCGCTTGTCCATGGATGTTTCCATGAAACCAAAACAATGGCACTGCATGCCCGTGGCTTGCAGGCAAGCACCATTTGTCCATGGGTGTTTTGTTCCGCACATGCACCGTTCATCCATAGATGGTTAGCGGAAACAAAAGCAATTGCCGCCTTATGCCCACTGGGCGACATAGAAAAGATGAAACTGATATGAAAAGAGATGTCAGAAACACAAAAGATAAGAGTTGAGGACTTTGAAGGGAAAAAGAAAGAGAAAAGTGTCAAAGAGACGGCCTATAAGACAGACTTAATAAAAAATACAGCAAGTGGAATATCTGTATCAGACACAGGGCGGGTTTGGGGGTGGAGGGGTTATCAGGGATGAAGTGAGAGAATAATGGCGGAGCAGAGACAGGGAAGTGATTTGACAGATGATAGCTTGGAGAAGTGAAGAGAGCGGTCTTAAGAGTGAAGTCTAAAGGGAGGGAGTGGACCACTCCACAGTGAAGGCCACCGCCCAGAGGTGTGTGGGCGGCCGGCCTCTGTGTGTGTGTGTGTGTGTGTGTGTGTGTGTGTGTGTGTGTGTGTGTGTGTGTGTGTGTGTGTGTGTGTGTGTGTGTGTGTGTGTGTGTGTGTGTGTGCGCGCGCACGTGCGTGTCTGTGACTGTTACTGTTAAGCGAGCCAGCTGGAGTGGGAGAGTGGGATGCAGATATTGTTTTCAAGGGAATTTGTTTTGGTGCAGAGAGAGGTCACAAGAGTGGTGTGTGCTTTTGTCCAGCAAGCATAATAATAAGCGTGCATGTGTGTGTGTCTGTCTCTCTGTCAGAGAGAGAGAGAGAGAGAGAGAGAGAGAGAGAGAGAGAGAGAGAGAGAGAGAGAGAAAGAGAGAGAGAGAGAAAGAGACAATGAGAGACAATGAGAGACAAATGAGCAAAAGAGAGAGAGAGAGATGAGAAAGAAGCACAAATAGAGACCGAAAAGGAGACCGACAAATATAGACACAGAGCGAACAGCAGTCGGATACAAACACATGTACTTCAGCGTCACTTACCATGACAGATATGTGCAGCAGATGCATGTGTTCGTGTAGAGCATGAGCTGGCTCCCGGGGTGTGGGCTGTGTTGTCTGAGCTAGCTGCTCTGAGCTGGTCATGGACACATGGAAATAAAGTGTCCCGTTCTCCAGCCACTGTTGCTTCCAGTGTACCTGGGATATGTCTGCTCCCGTACCAGACATCTCTGCAGACAGCAGGCAAGGGAAAGAAGGGGGGATGAGAACACAAAAAATGATTAGCCTTTGAGCTCAAAGCGCTTGACATCTAATCTGTATTGCGACCGTCAGGTCGCAGTTAGTATGAAAACGTCCAGCTCATGTCCGTCAGTGAGTCACGCTAATACACAACATTTCGTTACCTATCATCTTCAGTTCCTCCCTCCCATTCTATCCATGAAGGCAGGTCACAAAAAGTTGTAAGTAACACATTTGGTGTAACACTAACTCAATGGGTCTGTGGCGCGTCGCTGATTGGCTGTGGCTTTCACAGGCTTTTCACAGGCTTTAACATGCTGTTTAACCGAAGGCTGCTCAGTCAGCTGCTTTTCAGCGCGACCCGAGTGCCGCTTCTCGGCCTTAGGGCGTCTTACTTGTGTTTTCATATATCTGTGTGCAGTCTGTGCACGCGAGTGTGTGTGTTTGTGTACACGGGGCACTGACAGCGGCACTGTCCTTGGTGTTGGCGCTGTCTGTGGTGCTGAAGCGTGACTGACGCAGTCATCAGTGCGCCTATGCAGAGGCTTCTATTGGTGCTGACACACCACGCAAGCTTCCAACAGAAAGCTTAGATAGCGCATGGGGAAATTAACATTTGCTGATGTCTTCGATTCCCAGACTATGTTCAGCAATGGTGCCATTGAAGAGGACATTAGGCATTTTATAGCCGACTAAATATGACATGTCAGTTTGGTACGCACTAGCCAGCCAGTCATGAGCCATACCGTTTAATGCATTCTCCTGTACACGTAATAGAATCCATATCTCACGTTGTCATCAGGTATAATGCATACAAGGGATATAGCCAGCCATGATCAGATTGTAGATTTCATTGCCAAAGAAATGGTCCCTCCAGGGCTCAATGTTTCTAAACACCCCTGTGTTAAGAGTAACTGGTTTAGAAATGTTCAGACAAATTAGGTTACACCACTGTTGTCCAAACAGTGGGTCGGGACCCATTTGTGGGTCACGGACCAATTTTTATGGGTCACGACTCAAGTAAAAGAAATGTTTTCCTACATTAAAAAATGTAATTATTTCGAAATCCAATTTTATACATTTTAAAACAAACAAACACATCTAAGAAAGTCCAATTCCAGAAGCAGTGAAAATAGCCGATCTACAAGCTCACAATCTGATCTGCTATTTTAACTAGTTTGGGTCCCGTCTAATTCCTCGTTTGGGTCTTGAGCTAAAAAGTGTGAGAACCACTGGCGTACACTAGTAGTATACAGAGTGGTACTGCAGAAAGACATACACAAGTTAGTAGTACAGGCCTGCAGATGGCAGGCCTTAAGGGGAACACACACCGGCCACGGACTGTGCGCATCAAAACAGCCGCCTCATTATTTTCAAAAACTTGATTTTTTTTACTTCCTTCTATCTACTATAGGCATGATCGCGATCGTGAAATTGCATGTTTGACCCCCATACCAACCCCATCCTTCAAACATGGCAGCCATGTTTGTTTACATTTGAAGAAGACATAATGGCTTGAACGCCTGAACGGATTTCCAAGTGGATTTTTTTTGTTTGAAAGCCGTGAACGGCGTGCTGCACACATGTGGTGCATGAACTATGCATGGGCGTGCACGATCCGTGCACTACAAATTACATGGAAGTCTATATGGAGACTTGTGGCATCCTGGCCCCTTAGCAGCCATTTTTTTTTCTTTTTTAAGATTTGTTTTTGGGCTTTTTATGCCTTTATTTGATAGGATAGTAGACTGACAGGAAATGGGGAGAGAGATGGGGAATGACATGTGGCAAAGAGCGTCCGAATCGGGAATCGAACCGGCGACACCAGCAGGCATCATGTGGTATGCGCCTTGACCACCAGGCCAGCGGGCGCCCCCTTGGCAGCCATTTTTAAAAATGCAGCGAGTGAGTTAATACAATGGATGTTATTAAGAGTGTCAAAGTCCTCTATGGCATCAATTGTGACATCAACATAATTGAGTCTTTCAATGCTACAGTACCCGTTTAACTGTGGATAAAAAAGCTATCAAATCAAGAGAGAGAGTGTGCGTGTGCGTGTGCGAGTGCGTGCGTGCGTGCGTGCGTGCGCGCGCGTGCGTGCGTGCGTGTGTGTGCGAGCGCACACATATCTGTGATACTGTGTCAACAAAAGGCACATTACTCTGTGAGGAATAATCCTAAGTTCAGAGGTGAGCCTGTAAGTTGCACATTAGTATTCCTATGCAGTCCTCTGGTTTCATGCAGGTCAAGAATTGGCTGCTCCAGGGAAGCCTGCAATATCAACACTCTCAGTTAAAAAAAACACTAGACTTCACACAGTGTTATCATAGGCTTTGCCACGCAGTCGATAGAGTAAACACTGTCTTTTAAGAGTTGCCTTGCTTAGCTGCTACGCGGACGTTTTTATGATGATGACTTTTTCACCCAAGTTATAGCCCAAGTCAGACATTTTGTCCTAAATTCAAAATTGATAGTTGCCAAGTGTCACTGTAAATTCAGCCACGGCGATCAATACAGCAGCACGGGTATAATAAACAAAATGAATCATAGTAGGGAGGTGGCTTGTTTTCGTTCCTTTCCCCTTTGCTTGTTCTGTCCTTTCTTGTGGAACGAGAGACGGTCTTTATAAATGGGATAAAAAAACAACAACAACGGCTATGTCACTCGGCTGCTATTTATCAAGCTTTATTCAATTTCACTGTCAATATCAGATGAGAAAACGCCGCCTCAATATGCACTGTCCTCCTGTTATCTCCACAAATCATCAAAAGTCTTGTAAACCTAATGAATACATTAAGCTGCAAGCATTTGCCAGCATTAGCATAAAAGGGTACGACACCCAAGATAAGATGGATACAATTTATTTTAAAGGGGAGGAGAAGAACAGCGAAGGGGGGAAAGAGTAGAGAGGGGAAAAGAGAGGTGTGCCACCCATGTCACAAAATAAATAATCTAAGTGGTCGTTTAGAGGGCAAACAACAAAGAGAGCTGAGAGTTTATAAATGTAACTAAACGGACCCGCAAGGGTCCATTTGGTTATATTTGTAAACTCTCAAGGTCCTTACACACATACTGAGCGTTTGTATTTTGGGCGGTTAATTTGCCCGAACATGTGTTTTTTTGAACTGCCGTTTGTGCCATGAGTATACTGTACATTCACACAGAACGCCAATGTTAAGTGGTCATAACGTGACACAATTCTTATTCAGAACGAGGTTGACTTTTTCACCATCAATAAAGGCTCTTTATGGCAGCAACAGTGTGTCACAGTGTTTTCTTTCTTTTTATGAGTTGATTGACCGATACAAAATAGCATTGGACTCCGTGTGCAATGACCTTAAAAAGGCATTGACCTGTATGAATGGGGCATCAACTATATGAACAGTGTGATGTGAAATATTCACCTGTGTATATTCCAGTAACAGTGGAAAAAGTACTCACATGTTTTACTTAAGTAAAAGTATCAATACTGCAATGTAGAAATACTCTGTTACAAGAAAAAAGTCTGGAATTCAAAATGTATTTGAGTAAAAGTATGAGAGTGTTGGCATAAAAATGTACTTAAATTACCAAAAATAAAAGTACAAAACGTTTGAAAATAGCAGATCTACAAGCTCACAACATCGCGACGCGTTGTGAGCTTGTAGATCGGCTATTTTCAAATAGCCACAGTATAAAATAGGTCTAAAGTGGTTTATGTATGTTTTATAATATAATAATATATAATAATATAAAAATGTGTATCTGCAACGTAACTAGTAACTAATTTTTTCAAATAAATGTAGTGGAGTAAAAGTACAATATTTGGATCCGAGATGTAGTGGAGTAGAACTTCAAAAGTATTGGAAATTGGAAACACTAAAATAAAGTACAAATATCTAAAAATTGTACATTACTTAAGTATATACCTAGTTACTTTACACCACTGTCCAGTAATTCATATAATTTATTTGCAATGCCTCAGAGGCCTTCAGAGTAACACATTAACACTGAGGATTTTGCTGTGTGGCCTACAGTAGGTGCTCGTTGGGCTTGATACAGTATTTGTCACTGGGATGGTTGACAAGGGCAGGGACAACTGCTGGTTCCTGATCAGTGGCAGGTACCTAATGACAGATGGCTTTCAGTGGCACTGGTTATTAACCTGCTGACTCTGGGTCAGTGGACAGGGGCAGCGGGGGAGTGTTCTGTGAGCCCAACTCATCAGTGTCACTCCCTGCTTGGTCCACAGACCGAGGGAGGGCACACACTGTACACAGAAAGACCACCCCCCCGCTTCGGACGCTGCACGCATGCGTGTGCACACACACATACACACGCACACACACGTGCGTGTTTGCAAGGAATTGCTTAACCAATTTAATTCATTTGACATAGTTTACATATCAAATGACATGGTCGTTTTTATTTTGTGTCATGAAAATGAATTACCAGTAAGACTCCCTAATCGGGAGATAAGCGACCGTTAGGTCGCATACACAAGCTTTAGAAGGCAATGGTAGAATGTTAATGACATGACTTTAGAGATACTGTGTACCGCTTTGCGTGATTTTAGGGCAAAATCTGTAGGAGCAGTGTCCAAACATGTGTCTTGCAAGAATCGGCCTCATGGTGGCGCTAGAAGAGGAGCATGTGAGAAATGAGGGGTGGAGGTTGTGGTTTGGCAGCCAAGGAGTGTGTGTGTGCAAAGCTGCGTGATTTTAGGGCTTAACAATTGCAAACATAAAATACAGTGTACAATACTGTACATACCCGTATACTGTAATATATACTATACAGCAGTCATCGTCATATTTCCCATTGAAGTAAAACTTTCCAACAGATGCCCAGAAAAATACGCTCTCAGCATCTTTTCCCTTTTATAAGTGGCCAGTCGGAAACATCTAAACTACTGCTGACTACAGAGCCCCATGGTAAAAAATGTTTGAGCTGCGAGATTCTGCCCAGCTGTCACATCAGTCAATGTGAGGCATTACTGTTTAATCTGAGAGTAGTCAAATAAGGAGACACGCTGGCTGGTCGACCTTTGACATTGACAGGGGATGCAATTGTTGTCCGCTGGACTAACAATGAGGCAGCCCTCCCCTTCCATCTGCTGCTATTTTAAACACAGCTTCTGCCAAGTTCCTGTCAAGTTTGTCTTTGAACTTTCTTGACAGGCTGTGGGTGTGTGTTGCAGTTACCTTTAAATATCTCTATGTAAAACACTGGCAGTCACTTTGATCCAAATGTTAGCAAAGTGCTTTCTTTATGATTGGCTCTGTAGGAGGCGATAGCTGTCTAGAAGAGGGTCTGGTCTGTCTGTCTGGCTGTCTGTTTGTTTGTTTTCTCCAGGGCTAATCTGGCAAATCACTGGAACAATCTCAATGCCATTTTTGGTGAACGATGTCAATAGGCCAAGCAAGCAAGTATCTCCATGCAAATGTTTTTCCATTTCAGAGGGGTTAATGGGGCTTGGATCAAGCTGACACCATGCTCAAATATAGTCATAGATATGTCACATATGGTAGTCAGTAGTCACGCCGTTATTAGACCCCGTCTCGTTGTATGAACAGCTAGACAAGTGGTTCTCAAACGTTTTTATGTGAAGGACCCCCAAATGTATATGCATTTGGTTATGGAACCCCATCAAAAAATATTTTGTGCCAGGGACAAAATTGTTATGTAATTGGAGTGAACAGTGAATCACAGGCTAATTTGATATAAAGTGATATCCATTTATGGAAAATCTCCAGTAGAAAAGTTTATATTTATTAGATATGCAAGTTATACCTTGCAACCCTTCTCTAATTTAAAAGAAGGGCTGATACTGTAGGTGTAACTCGCGTATCTATATCTTGCAAAAATGTATACTTACACATACACACCTAATAAATATACACTTTTCTACTGAGGATTTACCATAAATGGATATCACTTTATATAAAATTAGACCTGTGATTTAACCCATTTAGGCCTAACCTATAGTTAGGCACAAATCAGAAATTAGCCTACAAAAACAAATATGTTGATACATACTGTACATGTACTGTAAGCCCCTCCCATACACTAAAATGTGTACCCGGCCTGAATGGGTTAAAATACACTACAATTACTTCAACACTTTTACATTATTTTATCTGTTAAATTATGTGTGTACTGCACTTGTAGTCACTGCAGCTCCCAAGCCGCGAAGGGCGTGTTGTGAGCTTGTAAATCACTATTTTAAAATAGCCGATGTACTTAGGGTTAACGTGGTTAAACTGATATTGATGCTATAATAGATTTTCTTGGGACCCCTGGGGGTCCAAGGGGACCTCAATTTGAGATCCACTGAGCTAGACTGTACCACTGTACTGTACCTTGCACTAATATAGCATCAAATAAATTCAAAATGTAGATGGACAGCAACGGAGTTGTTTTGGGGGGTTGCCACCTAATATTTTCTAACACCAAACCAGGTAAGACTCCCTAATCGGGAGATAAGCAACCGTCAGGTCGCATACACAAACTTCAGAAGGCAAACGTAGCCAATTAGGAGGGAATATGGGAAATGGGACAGATCCATGTTGATGACATGACTTTAGAGATTCTGTGTACCACTTTGCGTGATTTTAGGCCAAAATCTGTAGGAGCAGTGTCCAAAAATGTGTTTTGCAAAATTTGGCCTGATGGTGGCGCTAGAAGAGGGCCATTTGAGAAATGAGGGGTGGAGGCAAAGTTTGGCATGGATAGGGGCAATGGTGCCGGAGATAAGAGTAGGGCAAAAGTGTGACGTGACGGACAGACAGACAGTCAGATGGACAGCCGGAGCTTTTCATAGTAACTGAATGAATTAAATAGCTAAGTGTGTGTGTGTGTGTGTGTGTGTGTGTGTGTGTGTGTGTGTGTGTGTGTGTGTGTGTGTGTGTGTGTGTGTGTATGTCCTTGTCATTGGTATGCTGTAGTGTGTTGTCATCGGACATTAAGCCAGACATTACTGGGATACATGGGCACAGCCTCAAGGCCCGTTTGTAATTCATTAGAAGGGATGCTATTAGTGCGTGCGTGTCTCTGTGTGTGTGTGTGTGTGTGTGTGTGTGTGTGTGTGTGTGTGTGTGCGTGTGCATGACTGCATGTATGTGTGTGCACGCACATGAGTGTATGCGTGTGATTAAAACATGTGTTCTCCCTAGCAAGGACACCAGTGATGGAAAATGTCCACCCAGCCGAGTCCAAGGACAACCCCGAGGCATGCCATTGTAATGATTTCATATGCCCCTGAGAGAGCAACACGAAAAGTACGGCTTGGTTGGTCTCTTTAGGAACCACAGAGGGAAAAGCAACATCTTAAGACAGGGATCCTTAAGGGGGAGGAACATAACTTTATTGAAGCAAATGTTGTGTGTCACATCATTCTGAGAGACGTGTTCGCTTTGGCCATTTTTCTCCTGAAACAAGACACCAGAGAGCCTGACGTCATGCGTATTGATTTTGGTCCGGAGTGGAGAGTGTGGCACTGCTCCAGTGATAATGAACGGAAGACTGACACTATCACTGGAAGACCCACTGTTGCAGTATCACAACATTTGTATTTTATCCAAAATAAAAGGTTGAAATGATTTTATTTTTGCTCCCCCTACCACCCAGACATTACCATTGGATCCTATTGTTTAGTATTACTATGTCATTGGCCATGATATTTGCATATAAATACCCCCCACAGATCTGACATTCGCACAACTTCAAGATCTCTGGAGTCCAGAGTCTGGAAGAACAACATCTCACTTAGTCACTGAAGCTATTCCTCACAAAAACACAAGTAAAATTCCTATAAAAATTTTTTGGGGTGATCATTAGAATGTCTAGAACATGAAAGATATCCCCCAAATGTAAATTTGAGCATGCTTTATAATTATTGCTTTTTGGCTATAAAACCTTACAAAAACATTTTAAAATAAAAAAAAACATTACATTTTCCTCTCCAAAGTACGCCTACAACACCATCTGAAAGGTTGAAAAAATAAAGTTGCAAGTAGAAATTCATTCGGTCTTACAGGGCTAGTATACGTCTGATCTTTGTGTTGTATACACTGTACGAAAAAGCACATTGGAGCTTGTACAGTAACTATATTCACCTATAGATGACACTATGTCATATTTACAAAATGAAAACAACATTAACAACTACAAATTACTGTCACCAAACTATTTTTTGAAACCGTTTGTACTGCTCATAAATGCAGGCTTACTGTACTGTAGTTGCACATGATTTGAACCTGATGTTCATGCAGAAGCAGCCATTCCTTCTCTTTTGATCTTCACATTTAACATGCTTTCTGATTTCTCTTCACAGGGACCTATCTTTTTTATCTTGACGATATGATCTTAAAAGCCTTCCAAAAAAGTTAATGTGCAACTAGTCCTGCTGAAAAGGAGAACCGAGTGTAAGAAAAAGATGACTGTGGCTGCTGACAAATTAATTCGTTCACCACCTTCTAATCTACGCCCTTCTCCAATGGCTTGGCAGGATTACATTCACGAGCCTTCTCATCCATCAGGTCTCATCCAATCCGGGCAAAAATAATTAAACGAGAGCTCTTTACACCCAACCAGACAAAAGGAACATTTGCAATTATTATTAGTGGTAGAATTAGGTGTGTGTGTGTGTGTGTGTGTGTGTGTGTGTGTGTGTGTGTGTGTGTGTGTGTGTGTGTGTGTGTGTGTGTGTGTGTGTGTGTGTGTGGAGGGTATGTATATTTTATATTCACTGAAGGATTGTTGCATAAGGTTATTGTAAAAAAAAAAGAGAGAGGAAAAAAAGTCTATAAAGTGCCTTTAGAATAAGTGTGCTAATTAGGCTAGATTTAGAGATAACTTGTGCACCGAGATGACATTTTGGCCTAAGGATATTGATGGATAAACGGTAATGGGGTCACTCAAAGGTCCATCCTCTGGGGAACATGAATGCACTCAGTCTGCCTGGTAGATTATCATCGCTGTCGGCGCACAAACCTTGTAATTCCAAAACCGTTACGTTTCAGGAAATTATATAGCCATAGAATCTGTGCTCCGATGGATCCAACGCAATGACTTAGTTACAAGCTCCTGTTAATATATTCATACATACAGTACTTTCATTGGTTAAATATTTATGAAACCTATAGACAGACATAACCACTCTCAACCTGCCACATCCCCCATGCACCCCAAATTTCAATAACTAGAATCGGGAACAAAGTCGGGGATATGATGAGAGGTTGAACGCATGCCTCAAACAGTTATGCAGAGAACTGTTGTACCCAGTACCATATAGCTGATCAATTAAATATGAATATACAGTATGGGGATCTTGATGTCATCAGAAATGGCTGAGATTGTGCAGTTCTCGCACAACCACTTATATTCGCACAGCGGTACGATGCATAGCCCGGGCGACATGTCCAGGGATGTCGCACCAAATTTTGTGCTTTAACTATTGAAAAATAGCAGATCTACAAGCTCACAGCGCAGCACCAAGCGAGCTTGTAGATCTGCTATTTTTGGAAAATCGTGAAAAGTCTTTGAATATTTCAAATCCGACCTTCTGCCACATTTGAGTTAAAAATGTTCGCTTAAAAAAATACATATATTCAAAGATTTGCACACATTTTCACGACTTTTCAAAAATAGCAGATCTACAAGCTCGCATATCTACTATTTTT
This sequence comes from Nannobrachium achirus, assembly GCF_963921795.1. NCBI lineage: Eukaryota > Metazoa > Chordata > Actinopteri > Myctophiformes > Myctophidae > Nannobrachium > Nannobrachium achirus. The sequence continues at coordinate 13,167,520 of NC_137822.1, read as the reverse complement.
CAATAGCTAAAGTATATCATATTAAGGCCCCTCCACCTTGGGCCCTAGTAACTCTCCACTTTCCTCCCCCTTGTGAGGCCCCTGTACATGCCAGGCCAATGGGTCGGTTTGGGCAATCAGGGAGATCACTCTCCACATGTGTCCTCCAGAGACCCATGGACAGACAGATACAGTGTTTTCTGTGGTTTTATGGTTCTTGACAACCGCTGGTCCAACCGCCTTTCCACTCTGCACTGACTGCACACCCCGCCTGTACACACAGACAGATGTAGCGCGAATTGCAGATCTAGAAGGAAGCTTGTACTAAAGATCTCCTGTTTTTGCTGTCATCATGACATAAAATAGTGCCCTATTCTATGTCAAAATAAGACATAACAAAATGCAACATGGAGATACAAGGTTTCTGAACATGCAATTTTTTTTAATCTTTTTTATCTGTTATCCTGTGTGTTTTGTGGAAATTTGTGCCTAAGGCTGGCGCAAGAGAAAAGTTCATAGGGTCACCAAAATCTGTAGCACTCATCCTCCAGAGAATATGAATGTGCTCAGCAAGTTTCATGGCTATTGCCCATTACATTTTTAGATGTATTTGGGACCACAGAGTTGGATGGACAGACGGACGGACTGACGGACAATGACATCCAAGGGAGGCTGAAACCATTAAAGCTCAGACTTTGCTTGCCAAACTCACTTCTCATTGTACGTGCACTTGTACATTGTACCGTCTCATTATGTTGCATAACAGAGGCGACAGCATTATTTGGAGAGCTCAAATACTTGAACCTTGTTATTCTTGGCTTGGTCGCCCCTGTAAGTATTCCATATATTTCTGAGTGAAATCTATTGAACCCTCACTGTCAGCCAAATTCTTATTAGCGGGTCTGGGGACAATATCGGGAGCCTCTCTGTCTGTCTCCCTCTCTATATTATTTTTGTTTTGTTTATTTTCTCTCTCACTACTTTCCACCTCCATGTTCCCATTAAAGTCCTCAATTGCCACACTTGGCAGGTATTAAATGTGTTATAGCATTCACTTTTATTTTTGTCTGGCTTGTATTATAATGTTTATTTATACAAGTTGAAGTGGATACTCTAAAGCCCTTTGCACACAGGACAGTTGCGTTTTCTTCGTTTGCGGCATGAATAAAAGGCATTGGATTTGGTGTGCAAGGCTGTGCGGAATCGGTGCTGCGGATCCAAAAAGGAGTCATAAAAGGAGTGATGAGTTTTTTACCGCATGCGACAAGACGCACGAATCGAACTGGGTTCGATCGAGAAAAAAACGCACGGCGGCAGCCACTCGTCGCACGGCTAATTCGGAGCCGGTGTGCATGAGGTCATAGAGAATCATTGTTTTCTTTTCAAAAAAATATATTGTCCGTTTTATCCGTGCGGTTAAACGCGCCTGTGTGCAAAGGGCTTAACACTCGATACGTTTGGAAAAATAAAATATTAACTTGTGCTGTTAGGTTTCAATATGAATATGACTATAAATACTGTAAAGACTGGCAAGAGGACTCAATCGCACAATTCAGAGAATCTTGCAAAGGTTTGATACAAAAGGAGACAGTCTCTCCTCCTTGCAGCATTTGAATGGTAAAAAAAATATGTATTTTACTGAGCGTTCGTCTATTGAAATAACCTCTTTAATTATGTAGGCCTATTTGTATTCTATATTTACTTGCATAATGGAGAAACTTGAATTACTGTAAGTTGTCATAATTATGCATTTTACCTGCAGCCACGTCTGTAATGTAATTAGTTCAATGAATCCGTGAGCTGCTGTTATCCAACTCTTTTGACTGCTTCAAACAGAACTTCTCACACCTACTAGGCTACTTAGCGGCTCACACACTGGATGGACCATTGATATGCATCAACCAGGTCGGTCATTGCTGTTAATTCAAGCTGTGACACTCAGTGTCCATCGGCAGGTTTTGTTAGCCAGGTGCGAAAACAGCCAATGGTTCATGTGCACTGCATGTGTGCGTCCAGCATCAAAGCTAGTGGAGCTTCGCTCCACATAACTCCGCTCATCCCTGCCTAAATGTTGTTATAACTTTCAAGCCGGGAACGCTGCTGTGTAAATTTTGTTGTTGAGATCAGGTCTAAATGGGACTGTCATAATTATTCAAGATGTGTATTGCACATACTCTACTGCTTTGCATATTTATCATCATTCTCAGGACCTATGCATACTCCACTTTCGGCTCTGTCTAAACTACAATATGACGTCATTCAGAGGTTCGGGGTGGCGTTAATACCATTAATTTGGCTGTTCGTTGCTGCCGAGATTTTGCGACTCCCGAACCGGAATAAATTCTGCTCTAAAAGTGGAGTATGCATCGGCCCTTACAGTAAACAATTATTACAGAATGAGTAGCAATATCTGATTTACAGTCTTATGCACCAGTAAGACTCCCTAATCGGGAGATAAGCGACCGTAGGTGGCTTATCTCCACAAATAGGGCAAAAATTTGTTTTGCCCAAATCTTCCTGATCCATGTTGATGACATGAGTGTAGACATGCTGTGTAGTGATATTCGTGATTTTAGGGCAAAAACTGTAGGAGCAGTGTCCAAAAATGTGTTTTAAAAATCGTCCTGAAGGTGGCGCTAGAATAGGGCCATGTGAGAAATGAGGGGTGGGGTCTCCGCGTTGCCTTGGCGGACGAATAGGTACCGGCCCTGGCTCTCCCGGACGCTCCTAGCCCGAGGTACGGCATTTTATGTGCGCTGCAGTGGCAGGGGGTCCTCCACTGGGGGCGCCACCACTTTTGCATCCGTTCTGGAGCACCAGGAGTCGGTGGTCCCCGGGAATTCCCCGTGAGCAGCCCCGTTGGGGTGGTCATTTGGTCATTTTTGCACATTTGGTCATTTTTTACATCTGGGGGTCCCCCAGGGACCTGGGGGTCCCTGGGGTTCCGGGGGTAGTTGTAGTTGTAGTTGTAGTTGTAGTTTGGCAGGCAAGGAGTGTGTGTGTAAAATCTGGCATGGATCGGGTCAACGGGTGCGGAGATATAAGCAGGGAAAAAGTGTGACGTGTGACGTGTGAGCACATTTGGTCATTTTTTACATCTGGGGGTCCCCCAGGGACCTGGGGGTCCCTGGGGCTCCGGGGGTCCTTGGAGGTTGTAGTTTGGCAGTCAAGGAGTGTGTGTGCAAAATTTGGCATGGATGGAGGCAACGGTTGTGGAGATATGAGCAGGGCAAAAGTGTGACTCACTGACTGACTCACTCACTCACTGACAGACAGACAGCCCGGGGAGGTTTTGGTAGTAAATGCGACCTACGGTCGCAATAACATCTTCACCACAAAACAACAAGGGAACACCTAAGAATGTTGACTTGGTTGTGTTAGCAGAGGCTTTGTGTGATCAGTTGATTTTGGAAATGCCCCAAATGTTCGGTGTCTTTTCAATATTGCTAAAGCAAGGAATTGTGGGGGTGGAATCTCCTTTCCTTTCAAAAGGATGGTCCAGTCCATGTACCATACGCGCTAGGATATCAGAAAGAAAGCATTGAAACACCTTTCCTTAACATTTAGAGAATTCGACTGGCTCTTATGGCTGACACTTAGATACGTCCAGGTCATTTCACACAGTTAACCTTCCTAAGCATATATAGGCCTATATGCGATCACACGGCCGGGAAGCACACAAGAGAAGGAAGTGTAAGTAGTATCGTAAATTACATAAAGGAGACAAGTATTTCAAAAATAAAAAAAGGAAACGATGAAAGAATGCCATGACACAATGAAAAACAGAACCTAGGCAGGTGGGTGGGACATCACACATACTCTTTAAAATGAGAAATGATTTAATTAGTAGAAGGATTGGGTTGTCTGTTGTGGTGACAAATTACTTCCCGGGAAATATTAATTATGCAATACTTAATTATGATTATAGATGCAAAGAGTTTTTCTTTTTAGTGAGCTGTGAGAGAGCCAAGCAATATGCAGGTGAAACACTACGATTATCCCATAATTACTGTATGGAGTTGCCTAAGAACAGCTACTACTATATTCCTTTTACGTTTCCGTTCGGTTCCAATTTGAGAAAATAAATGTCATAGCGAATTACTACAACTTTCAGCATAAGACTGATATAAAGGTCAGTCATAAACATGGCATGGTAGATCGTAGATGTTATGCTTTCCTGACCTTTTTAGTGCAGTTTATGACAGTAATGTACAGAAACTGGTGAATGCCCCTAATAATCTAGGTCTCACACAATATGACGCCATTGATGTAGAATGTAGATCTACATGTCTAGAACGGATGATCGCAGAAACAATGTTCCCGGGTGAAAGAAAAGACTCGATTTGTCTTATACCTGGCAGTCGACGTGTTAAATAGCAGGGGTCTCCCTTCATCTCCAGAAGTTAAGTAAACTGAAAATGTATTTTCGGGTTTATACAATCAGGAGAGAGAACTCATGCAGGATACACAAGTGAAATTAGAAATATATGCATAACCTTTAAACCTGTAGTCTGGTTTATATGTATTCTCATTCTGAAACTGTGTACCAATTTACTTGAAACAGTCTTGATTGTGTATTTTTCTTTTTTCGTTTTTCGTAATTGAAAACTCTATGTTAAACGTTATGTATTGCAGCATTACATCTTCAAACAGCATCAAAGGTGTGTGGGTTAATGTGAGATTTCTATGCCAGGGTCAGAAACAGCAAAGCCTCATGACAGCTAAACAAAGATGAAAGTAACTAAGAAACTAATCTAAATGTAAATGTTGCATAGCAACTACCTAGTTTGTGCAGGGAGTCGGGGAGTAATACTGCGTTGTGTGAGTGTGTGTACCCATGCATGTATATATGTTACAGTACGTTTGGGTAACTCAGTACGTTCATTGTAAGAGCGCTTGTTTTGTCGTTCACCACACACCAATCACCACCAGATGGCGACGACAGCCATTCACTAGTGAAGGCGCTGACGTCACTCGTTTGCGACTCTCTTTCTTTATTTACTAGCCTAGCTCGGCAGTGTTTAGCCATTAGCTTACTATGAGCTAGGGAGCGCTCCATTGTAGTCACTTGGACAGGGCGTTTATCGTGGGCTCCATAAATATAATGATTGCATTCACCACGGCTGCGCGGCCGCCTGCGGCGCTCGGGGGCGAAGAGCAGGACCAAGGTCCGCTGGCCTTCGCGCCGCTTGCAATGTCGTGGACAATCGAGCGGCTCCGCCTGGAGGACGTTGTTGTGGCGACCGCTTGTTCCGCCACGTGCCGCACGACGAGTGCTCCGTTTCTCGACCGTACTGTTTCTCTATCAAACCGTGACATATAGACTCCTCAAAACAAAACTGGAAACTAAACTTAATTCTCCCGATCAATACAAAATTGGAAACAAAACGTAGTTCTCCCGATCAATAGTATTTTATTTTATCACTGTTATTTTATCGTTGTTATCAATGTTATCACATTTACAGCGAGGTATAATTTGTAAGGATCGTGCAATCGAGGACTGAGCAACACAGCTAAACTAAAAGGGGACCAGTTGTCCGGATTTAAAATGAAGCAAACACGGAACTAAAGGTTCCTATGATTGGCCGATAGTTGCGCTGTTCTGGTACCAGTGTTCTCCATAGGATTCCATTAATTTCCCCCTAACTTTTACATTAGATTTTCTTACCTTAATAAACATTGTCATAAATACTTTAAGGTTCCTGTCGCTAGTTCAAAGCCTCGTTTCAATCACCATGATATGCGTTTTGTGAAAATATGGTCCAATTTATGTTATAATTTTAAAGCAGGGGTAATCATGGCACCCCATCTTGAATGAAATATTGGTAATGACCTTTTTATGCAACAGCATGATGACATTATGTTCAGTTAATGCAATGTACCCTCAACATTGTACATGATCAATGTCAAACACAGAGGAAGATTAATTAGACGTGCCTGAAGGGACATTAATATTGGTTCAGAATGGAAGAAACATATATGAGATCAATGGGTGATATTTTCATTAAGCCTGCGCATACATGAACTGTATGAACCACATAACACTAGCATGCGTCTCTCTCACACACACACACACACACACACACACACACACACACACACACACACACACACACACACACACACACACACACACACACACACACACACACACACACACACACACACACACACACACACACACACACACACACACACACACACAGAGTCCCAAAAGGTCGGTATTCATCAGTTTAAAGGTGATCACAGCCGTGCAGAGTCAGTGGCTGTGTGGGCCTTGACAGCTCCATGACAGTTTGTCAGCTCGGCAACAAGCCTGTGTCATCACTGCTTACCATGATGAAAGCTGGCACCCTAAAGGCACTTTGCTGCCTGTCATTTTGCATGTGGCACGATATTGCCAGTCTCCCACTGCCCCACGTCTGGTGCTACTCATACAGTATGAATGCCTTTCTGGTCACCACAGGGTGGGCAGATGCACATTCACTAATTCACATCAGAGGGTAATGATGGGTTTCATAACCTTTTTAAATGACTCTATATTTCCGCGCCCTAAATAGCAGCAAGGGCAGTGGAATGGAGAGCAGAGCACGAAGAGTGAATTAAGAGAGAAAGGATGGGCCTGTGCTGTGCCTCTTATTCAACCATCAAAGGTCCTAGGGAAAATTAGCATTTTAGTCATTCAAATTCTATCTGAGAATGTTTGAATATCAGCCTTGACGATGGTAAATTCTGCATTGGTTTCACTTTCCAAGCTGCACTCTGCCGATGGTGAAATGCTTGAACAATTCATCAGTAAGAAAATAAACAAGCTAGGGGAAATGCATCTTTGATTGGAAACTAAATGGTTGAGATGACACATCCTTCCATTCCTGAAATGCTAATAGTCCCATTAGCATTTCTAAATGAGCTGATGTGAGCTATAGAATATTTAGGCAAATGCAGCACTAGCCAAAAAAGGCATGAGAATCTACTCTCATTTTCCAATCTAGCATCTGCCAACCTAATGTCTTATTACAAATATTAATGAAATGGTTGGCATTCACTTGCAGACTATTAAAAATGCATAGTTAAAAATTAATCAAGGAAAAGGACACAAGAAGCTGTCTCCCAAAGCAACAAAATGGTATAATGTGTGCCTGCCAGACTAGATCTGCTGAGTATGGTTGGTGTGTGTACAGTATGGGAGGTAAAACATGTATCCTTATTCCATTGGATCCAGTGTGAAAACTGTCATTGTACAGCAGTACATGTTCCCACGGGCTCGGGTGGCACCTGCCAGCAGGGAGTGTTAGGGAGGAGTAGGAGGAAAGTGCTACGTCCTCCTGGTGGGAGCTCCTCACTAGTGGGTGTGTCAGTAGGATACAACAGCAGTGACAACACAGAAATGCGTGTGAGGAGGAATCAAAAAAAAAAAAAAAAAAAAACCTGAGGGACCTCATTGCATACATACATAACTTGCTACTACAGAGTGTGCTTGTGCAATGCAAGTTTAAAAGAGTTAATAAGTTAAAGGCCCATAACAAATAAGTAACATGCTTTCCATTTTAATATGTATGTAGATTAGGGTTATGTAATCTCCAACGTAAGACATTGCATAGCCGTGTAGTTTATGATGATAACATTTAGAACCTCAGAATTCCTTTTGACCCTAAAGCAGTAGGCTAATTTACAATGTGCTGCTAAACCGTGAAGAGAAAACAGGGACAACTGGATTCACAGGTTTTGGTAAGTCACCAACTCTGGCATAATAGCAATCAACACTAAAGTAGACAAATATAATGTATTCACACTGGTCTCTGTCTTCATACAAATCAAGCTCTCTCCATCCGAAGTGTTACGACAGCTTGGACAGAGGTGAATGTGCAAGGAAAAATGAGACAGACATATTAAGTAATATTAGTAATACTAGCCCTTACCCGTTCAAAGATATGAGCTCCAAAATGATGTGCAGTGTGGGGGTTATGGGATGTGCACTGTGCATACAGTATATGAGGGATGGAAAGTAACTTTAACTGGTGCTTGCATGATAATATGTAGGATCATCAATGTAAGAAATACCCGTTTCGTTTAATGGCTACCCCCCCCATCCCCCTCCCCCCCCCCCCAGCCCACCCACCCACCCGCCTGCGCACACACCCGCCTGCCTGCCTACACACACACACACACACACACACACACACACACACACACACACACACACACACACACACACACACACACACACACACACACACACACACACACACACACACACACACACACACACACACACACACACACACACACACACACACAGAGAGCTGGTTAAACATGTTGCCTCATGCTAGATGCAGAATAGATGTGCCTCATGCTAGATGCAGAATAGATAGTAGATACACCATAAAAATGCTAATATACAGCATATGATTTGTGAAAGTGACAAACGGGCTTCACAGTTATGTCAGGTGTGTTCATATGCTAATGGTGATGCGATTTCAGATAAATTGCTCCAGCCACTGAGGAGAAACGCTGTGACAGACACTCAGACATTCGCAAAATTATAGTATAGATGGGGGTCTGTTTTTGCATTTATAAATGTATGGCGGTGTTAATCAAATGTGGTCTTGCAGAGGACTGCATCTAGCTCTCTCTCTTATCCATTTGTACCTCAGATTGAAACGAACACTGAAGATTTCACTATGTATGAGAGGCAGGGGCTGACATTTCTAAAAAGGCCTTTTGGTGGAGATATCAAAAATAGCAGACCTCCAAGCTCATTGAAAATAGCCGACCTCCAAGCTTGGAGGTCGGCTATTTTCAGTGTGTGATACCACACTAAACTAAGCATAATCAAGTCTATACTGGAAAATGTGGCGTAACGGCATGGATTTCTACACAGAGAGGGACATCCTTTCAACATAAGATGCTACATTCAAGTTCAGTAGAGTTTGGACAAGGCAATTCTCTTGAATGCTGCCTTCAGGTATGGCATCGAAAGGGGGCATTTGCATTTCTTTCACCATAGTAAAAACGGCATTCATGGACTGGAAAGGGCACGTTTTACAGACAGATAAAAGGGCAGGGGCTCCAGCCCCCTTTGGTGTCTATGTGTGTACATGCCTGCGCCTCGTCGTCATGATGTTCACCAATACGGGTCCATTCGGTTGCGTTCGTACGCTCCGAGTAAAACATTTGCACTAAGGATTTTACTGCGCAAACACACACAGAGCTGTCATTAGTTGTCTCTCACTTGTCAATAGTCTAATGGCTGTTGCTATTCTCCACACCTCCATCGGCATCGCAGGATCCAATTCTGTTGACTCGACACCCCTTCCTCTGGATGACCTACGTCTGACCTTACTTCTACACGCGGTAAAATCCTGAGTGTTCATTTAACTGTGAGAGTGTAAAAAGAAGTTTACCCATTTAAGCCTAGGATTGAAAAATAGCAGATATACAAACTCACAGTGCGGCACCGAGTGCCGCGCTGCAAGCTTGTAGATCTGCTATTTTTGAAAAAAGTTGTGAAAATGTGTGCAAATCTTTGAATATTATGTATTTTCAAAGCAAACGCTTGTAACTCAAATTTTGCTTCTGGGTGGTCCCTGGAACTAAATATTTTGAGATGGGGGTCCGTGGCCAAATAAATATCAGTTTGGGGGTCCTTCACATGAAAAGGTTTGAGAACCACTGACATAGTAGTCTCTCAAGAACAGACTAACTGAGCTCCAGTTAAGTGAAAAGGACCTTTTCTTTGATGATGGCTGGCCAGATTGCTGACATGGAAACATAGGTTTTTCAAAAAGTCTTAGAAGGATTCAAAAGACACTTATAGAATCAGGTCAAAATACAAATTTTCTTGATTTTTCAAAAATAGCTGATCTACAAGCTCGCAGCGCGGCACTCGGTGCCGCGCTGTGAGCTTGTAGATCTGCTATTTTTAAATAGTTAAAGCATAAAATAATGATACACAAAATGTGTACCCGTTCTAAATGGGTTAAACCCTCAGAGTAAAAGTAACACCAGGGATCTTGCTGTGCGTGAGCATTGCAATTCCCACCCGCCACTCTCTACCAATACAATTTGACATGTTACGTTTCTGCAGATAAATATTTGAAACCACCACCCACTTGCCTAATCACCTTACTAGCGCATCACTGAAAAAACATCTGCTGATGCAAGAAAATGCTACTCAGTCAGAAAGTGGCTTTTCAAATATTTATCTGCAATTGATTTGCCTGGTACAAGGATGCTATATTCATGAGTGAGTGAGAGAGAGAGAGAGAGACAGAGACAGAGAGAGATTGTGTGGGTGTATTCCCAGGTCTAGGTTGGTGACCAGGTCTTTGCCATCAAGGCCGCAGCATGGACTCAGACTGCCAGAGAGGTTGTTTTAATAAAATGTGAATACATTACTACATTATATATGTGAGTGTGTGCGTGCGTGCGTGTGTAGTGAAGTAGTCATTTATTAGGATTTTATTCTCGTGTACGCATATGATAAATACAATCCTGAATCTTTGTCTGGCGGAGACCACAGCTTTGAAGCCAACCTGTATGCATTATGAATACCATATAGCCTAGATGTCAGACAGGGTGACGCGTGACGGAGGGAGGGGTGTTGTTTGGAATTCTGTGCAGCGAAAACCAACTTCGCCTCTTTAGTTGCGAGTGAGGTCATTGAAGGATCTGATGCTGCCAGCGCTACTTGGTTCTTATCCCTGATGCCCACATCAATGCCAGCTCACACTGTGTTCAATCCAAGTGACAGCTGCTGGCCTAGTCATTGACCAGCTCCAGCAGGAAACCTGAGTCGCATTTTCAGAGACACCACTGATGGAAGCAAACAGCATGTTACTAGAAGGTGACTTTAGAACCCTGCAAAGCCCAAATATTTTCCCATGTTGGGGAAAGAAATGAAAGGGTTTTCAAAGTTGTTTTGGTTTGTTTTTATTTTATCACATATCTCGAGAATCGTCTGACCGAACCACCTTAGATTTGGCACGCGTATCGGCATGGGCAAGACAAGAGGGAGTGATGTGCCGAGTGTAAAGTTGGCTGGGTGGTTGTACAGAACCACCGTGTGGCAATGGAGCAAGCTCAACATAGGGATGCCAGTGTTAATATGGTAGGTAAAAAAATAAAAAGTGAATGTACCAATTGTAAGTCGCTTTGGATTAAAAGCGTCTGCTAAATGCCTAAACTGTAAACTGTAAACTGTACCAACATACCAACATCTCCTTATCCCCCTGTTAGTAACTGAAAAACGAATACGAAGTCATTAAGAAAATAGTCACACTCACACTAACACTAACGAGTAACGATGGGTATAGAATATTAATTTTTCCTTTGGTCCACCCATTCCTGGGGCATGTGAGAATGGTCCAGTGAAGGCATCGTCTAATTGCATCAACTGCCCAATGTGGGATTTCTTTTTCTTTCTTTTTTTTACACTATCACTAACGTTGGGCGAAAATCACAGAAGACACACCTACTTTCAACTAGTGAGCATGCTGAAGGTACCTGAAGACCAGCCCACCTCAGACATACAGTAAGAAACATTATGAAAATCACATAATTACAATTGTTCGGGTAAAATTCACCCATCGTTACTGAGGTTCTGAGGTTAAAAGCTTACAGATTTGTCCTCGTTTTAATGGCGAAGGAAACCTTACGACACGTTCCAACTTGTAGACTTGCCACAACACAATCTAAACACAGTTATACTGTACACAAACATAATAAATAATACACCAGTGTTTGTTGTATGGCGGGGCACACACACACCTTTGGGAGTCCTTTACGACAAAGAACATACTGTAGAGTAAACAAATAGCGGCACACTGCTGCCCCTGCAGTGACACCATGGCACGTGGTTTATCTATCATCGGGCAGAGAACACCTTCTACAATATGTTATTGCGGGTGTGTGTGCGTGTGTGTCATGACACTCTGTCCCTCAAGGTCGCCTCCATTTTACATTTTATTTTCAAATTCACGATACACTAAAAAGCTCTTAGAAATTAGTCTTGTTAGCCCACAGAAGAACAATAATAGGGTAATTTATGCGTGGATCTATAAAATGGTTTGTCTCTTGTGCTATTCGGGATTAGTGAGGCAGACGGCCAAAACAGCAGGGCCCCTAATGTATTTAAAGTGACACATTAACGGGATAAACAGTTTCCCTTATCTGTTGAGTGCATAGGCTTTTTCTAAAATACTCCAATCCCATTAACAAGACCTATTCTGATCACACATCTCTCTCCTACTACAATACAATGTCGTTGCCGTCAGGCAGAAACCTTGTATCTCCATGTCTCAACTTTTATTTTTATTTTTACATTTATTAATGATATTTGTTTAAATGAATGCCATACTTTGTCATACTACAGTTTTACACAAAAGTCGCAAAAATATCTACTTTGCAACTTTTTTTGAAGTGAAAGTGGTCAAGTGTGATTGTGGGTTTAGCAATTTTGTACCAATATAAAGTATTACCAAGAGTTTATGTTATGACTAAATAATAACTACATTCAATTCATTGGAACACAGGTTATTCTTTTCACATGTTCTGAAAAGTACGAGTTTTGGACATACAAGGTTTCTGCCCGACAGGGGTGATGTGCAGCTTTGTCCATCGGTGCCAAAGTGGGCGGTATGCGTGCAATAATAACACACATTAAGATTGACTAATCCCTTTTGTTTTGGCCTCTCCAACCGAGACCTCGGTCAAACAAAAGAGATTTTGAACGGGGATATTATACCCAAGTCAAAATGGATTGAATTAACCACTTAAGCCCTATTTTATTCTTGGGTTATTCGAAAATAGCCGGTCAACAAGCTCACAACAGGTTGTGCGGCGTCACGTTGCCAGTTTTTATTTTTTGCTATTTTCAACAAGTTCTGAAAAATCTTGTTCAACAATGTACCGAACAATAGACATGAAAACCAGCTGCAGTCATTATAAAAAAAGGGGTAAAACAATGATTCATTAATATGTAGCATCTGCTTTACAGCTTTTACGACAGCTTTCCATACACATTATTATTAACAGTGTAAGCTAGAGAAATCTAGCGAAACGGTCAAGCGGATAATGTTTCTAAATTAGGGAAGGGACGATATGAAAATTTCATATCACGATTATTGTGACCAAAGAAATCGTGATTTACAATTTCATCGCGATAATTAAAATCCATTATCCTGGGGCGGAAGAACATTTGCCAAAAAATAGCAGATCTACAAGCTCACAACGCGTCGCAACGCAATGCGTTGTGAGCTTGTAGATCGGCTATTTTTTTGGCAAGGACATTTGATGGAGAGTGAAAAAAAGACTGTATCAAGTACGTATAATATAAATACCTTTCACAAATTATAGAGGGTTTAAGTGGTACCGGATATGCAGCTCGGCAAATAAAAGGTGAATCGGAGGACGATATCACGATAAATTAAATTTCCACGATACGATTATCTTGAGTGTTTTTTATCACGATAAACGATAATATCGCTTATCGTCCCATCCCTATTCTAAATACAATCTATAGTATCACTTTATTATCACACTATCACAAAAGTATGCCCTTGGTTGGTATGCTGAATCCTAAACATAACAGCATATGGTTCTCACCTATCGTCACAGATTGAAAACTGTATAAAACATATGGCAACCCGGGGGGCATCTTAATAACGTGGTGACCTCTACTTCCAGTACAAAAAAGAGAAATAATGCACATATGCCCATACTGTATATACTCACACACATGCACGCTCGTGCACACGCAGGCACGCACAGAGTACATGCACACGCATACATAATGAATTTCATCAACATCACATTTCTATAAATGTATTGCACAGTTGTCTCTCTTAATTACATTACTCAATCAGTCCTGAATCAGAAACACTATGAGATGAGAGAGAGAGAGAGAGCTGTATGGAATGGATCTTAATGCAAGTTTAATCAGATAAAACATAATTTAATTTGCAGATAATCAGAATAGTGTGGCATTTGAATTCTCGAATTTATTCTAACATTTCACACCAAATAATAAGTATGTAGAATAAAATGTGCAGCTATACAGGCTCATAATCAACAGCTGATCTAAGAGAGCATGCTGTTACACTACGACCATGTCCTTTAACATGCTATAAATGTCTATCGCAGGGCTATTTCATGGTCAACATTGATTGCAAGCTTGTGATAAACCATCTTTGGATATATAGTGGAGTCAATGAATGTGTTATTAGTCCATCCATCATTCTAGATTGCCAGCATTTCTGCAGTATAATTTTCACTTACACCATGATTATACGCCAACTCTTATTTAATAAATCTGAACTATAAAGTTTCAAAACACACAGCATGGGATATACTAGAAACTCTATATCTCAATGCAATGTACTGTATGTGACAATGTACTGTACATATCGTCGTTGTCGGGTGGAAACCTTGTACGTCCAAAACCATTCCTTTTTTATATCATTTAAAAAAAATAACTAAACTAGTGCGACATTACTACTTTTGTGCGACGGCCTTGTCTGATGAAGCAGGGCTTTACTTTGCAAAAAAACGTACAAATTTGAAACTTGGAGATACAAGGTTTCTGCCCGACAGTGACGATATATTTAGGCTACTCTAGATACTATACTGTATATTGCTGCTGGTACTTTATATTGGTGCACAGTAAGTCCCCAGCAACAATCTTGACAAAAAGGCTACCATTTCATGTTAGGGCAGATACAGCCGAATTTATTTCGGTTCGGTTTGGGGAGTCACAAAATCTTGGCAGCGCCGAACAGTCGAATTAATGGCAGTACTCACCCCGCCTGAACAGCTGAATGACGTCATATATTGTAGTTTTAGACAGAGACGATAAAATTCAGCTCTAAAAGTGGAGTATGCATCGGCCCCTAGTCTCCAAGGACCAGCACGCACACACGCACACGCACACGCACACACACACACACACACACACACACACACACACACACACACACACACACACCTGATGAGTTCACCACAATTACTTGCTTACTGGCAAACGACTTTCCTTTAAATATTGTCTTTGTGACATTTTTGGCTAGACATCACATATCATCAGGTAGTAGTACTGAGCAAAACAATGAGCACTGTTCCCGTATAATGGATGCAAAGGGTACTGTAAAAGCTGACCACCAATCAATTCTCCCCTTTGCAAATCCCGGCCCATTCTGCCCTGTTACTATGGTGGTACAGATGACCCTGGGCAGATTGTTTTTATAGTGGCAGTGAATGGGGGGAGAGGGTATTTTCATTGCCTCATTATTGCAATTTAAAGTACCAAAGGAAAAACATCTAGGTGATATTAATAAAAAGGGAAGACAAAGGTACAGTAGTTACATTGCAAAACAGGGGGTTTCCCCGAAAATATATGTTTTAATTTGTTTAATCCCAGTGGGACAGAATCACCATTGCAGATTCTTTTATAGTGGAAGTGGATGGGATTTTTCTTGTTTTCATAGCCTCATTACAGCTATATAAAGTACCCAAAAAAACACATCTACGTGATATTAATAAAAAGGGAAGAAAAAGGTACAGTAATTACATAGCAAAACAGTAGTTTTCCCCCGAAAATATATGTTTTAATTAGTTTAATCCTCTGGATCAGAGAGAGAATAGAAATAGAAAGAGAAAGCGCAGTGCATCTTGGGTAGGAAGATGACAGCCAGATTATAGTTCTCCTCACATAATAGGCTGGCTTTCGTAATTCTGTCCATTTAAAATATATGTACCCAATCGTAACTCTTAGTTACATTGATAAGGTCCATGTGAACAAGTTTGTTGAAGCTTATTCATTATATTGAGCGAAATCGCGATCACCTCGCACGGCCGTACTAGACGCACGCCGTGTCGCGCAGTGCGGACCGTTCTTGAAAGCCTGAAGCAACATTCTCCACTGCACAAACTCCACCCCCGATAGCAAAAAGTGAATGGTTTTTTCTGGTTGGCCAGTCAGGGAGTCTCAGGGACCAATCAGAAGGCTGACAAACGGTGGATTGAAAGCACATTAAAATGAGTGTTTCAGAACCAAAATGTGGTGGCAACTCACTAATCAAAAAACGTTGCGGTACTCACAAGAAGTAATACATGCCCCATATATCTTGGTAATGCACGGTTAAGTTCTCATTTATTTTCTTGTACAATTGGAATGCCAGTTTACAGTTACACACTCTCTCTCACAATTTGTGACCTTTTCACAAGTGCATTGGAATAAAAAATAAAAAAAAAGGGAAATAATGCACAGTCATTTAGGGCCAGGTGGAATGAGAGACCCAGAGATACAGTACAGTAGCATGATTTTTTTTCTTCTTTTTATAAGGGTACCTACTGTAGAAATGTATCATGTTCCTAATGGTCTTTCAGGATAGATAGATAGATAGATAGATAGATAGATAGATAGATAGATAGATAGATAGATAGATAGATAGATAGATAGATAGATAGATAGATAGATAGATAGATAGATAGATAGATAGAGATTTTTATTTAAGTGTCCTGCACCAAATGATGCCCAGCCCACACTCACAAACATAATACATACATACACCAAGATACGCCACAGATAAAAATGCTTAAGAAGAACACATTAATAGTCCATTGATAGTCCATGCTGCTAATTAAGGGTACAATGTTCTCCAACGCAACTGCCATGCCTTCCCCACAAACGCTGCTCCTCAGGAATACCAGTATACCTACCCACCTCAAATGCCAGAGGTAATGCGCCAGTTCTTAACTGGGCACAGAGGGAGATATGTTGAGAATAAACATTTCAAATGCTAATATAAGTATAAGTAAATAGCCTTGGGAATCAATGGTTCCTGGGCCATGTGGCCCATAGGTCAGATGCCTATCTACTGTTTCTGTAGCGTGAGGCGGATTGATGTACGAGTACATCCCCCAGCCATGATATACAAGTAGGCCTGCAACACCTCCGCACATAACACTGGTATTCTGCAGGGACTTACCCCCAATCCAACTAGGGAAGGGACGATAAGCGATATTAACGTTTATCGTGATAAAAAACACTCACGATAATCATAATTTGTGGAGATTTAATTTATTGTGATATTGTCCTTCGTCATGCACTGGGATCAATCCACCTTTTATTTGCCGAGCAGCATATCCGGTACCACTTAAAACCCTCTATAATTGGTAAAAGGTACTTTTAATATATGTACTTGACACAGTCTTTTTTTCACTCTCTATCAAATGTCTTTGCCAAAAAATAGCCCATCTACAAGCTCACATGCGTCGCAACGTGACGCGTTGTGAGCTTGTAGATCTGCTATTTTTTGGCAAATGTTCCGCCCCAGGATAATGGATGTTGGGGATATTTTGATTATCGCGATAATATCGTAAATCGTGATTTCTTTGGTCATAATAATCGTGATATGAAATGTTCATATCGTCCCATCCCTACTGTAGCGTGAGGCGGATTGATGTACGAGTACATCCCCCAGCCATGATGTACCAGTAGGCCGGCAACACCTCTGCACATAACACTGGTGTTCTGCAGGGACTTACCCCCAATCCAACCCTTGATGCTGAGTGTCAAGCAGGGAGGCATTGGGTACCATATTGTTGGTCTTTGGTAGGACTCTGCCGGGGATTGAACCCCCGACCTCCTAATCCCAGCTGGCAGGCACTCTAACCACAACACCACCGAGCTGGTGCTAACTGCATACAATCCGTTATACCTGTATTATCTTAACCTGTCAAAAACTGAACATGAAGTACAACATATTAATGGTTCCTCTATTAATTTAAAGCTGACTATTTTTATTCAAATTTAGTTTTGACTCTTGTCTGACACCGAATGACTGACCAGAGTTATTCAGCACTAAATATATTCATATGAATGGCAAGGCCAAGGCAATACAACAATGGAATTCGGAGTTGGGACTGGTGACCACAATATTTCATAAAAGTGGAATATCTTCAGTGGATTCAGCATTTTTATCTGCCTTTAGCAAGGTAGCTATTCTTTGGCATTAAAATTCAAAAAAGAAAACTTCAAAGTAATGATGCTTATTATTTCTTTATTGTTTGTCAACTAAAACCATCTCTTGCCAAGACTTTACATATTCATTTGCTCTTGCATTCAGCCCCAAATCTCTTAAATGCTAATACTTTACGTTTGAACAGTAGTTGAAAGCTAAAAATTCTATCTGAAATTGAAAAACTAAAAACAAAATAAAACAAACCAGACACACACACACACACACACACACACACACACACACACACACACACACACACACACACACACACACACACACACACACACACACACACACACACACACACACACACACACACACACACACACACACACACACACACACACACACACACCTATGTTGCTGACACCTATACATTTTTGGCCCTTTAACAGTACATTTTTCACTACTGAACTGCAATGAAGGCTGCCTACGTAAATGATCTCATAGCCCAGAGTATTTGCCATTTGAAAGAGAAAAGGTATTCATCAAACATTACTCCACAGAGTCTACAACGATGTTTTGTTTGAAGTGTGATAGAAATGTGTAATACTGTAATGTGTTTCCAACGTTGAAACACACACTGTATACCAGTTGGTCTCAAAGTGGAGACCAACTGGAGGTTCTCTCTAGTTTCCTGTATGGGGTGGTCTAAATTGACTCATACAAGTCTGTAACTTTGACAGTGTACAAATGGAACCAAATGGACCCTAACAGGTGCAGTTGGTTCCATTTGTACACCGTCAAAGTTTGAACCACTGCTGTATATAGGCTACTGTATTGGAGAAGTGCTGCCTACGAACTGGAACACCAGGAAGCGCTTGATACAACAACAGGAATACGATAAGTACTTTATTTATAGACTAACACCTACCTTAAACAAAACACCACAGCCCGACCTTAACCCAAATAACGTGAACTAACCTCAAACCAAATAACTTTCCAAAAGTAACTGACCCTGACCTTAACCCACATAAAATAAAATAACCTGACCCTAACCCGCAACATCAACTAAATTGTTGGACCACACAATCTTATGTAACGAGTACCACCACTTTTCTTAAGTAATTACCGGTATACGAACCACTACACACACACACACACACACACACACACACACACACACACACACACACACACACACACACACACACACACACACACACACACACACACACACACACACACACACACACACACACACACACACACACACACACACACACACTTACCCTCACGTTATTCTCTAATTGAAGTGGTATTGTACATATGGATGGGTCTTTTGCACTGACCGTTGTCATGGGAAGACATTTACTATAGAAGTGTGTTCATTGCTCTAAAGACCATTCCCCAGGCACGGCGACACTCAAAAGCTGAAAATTCCAACGCTAATTAAATTCTGAAGACGAGCCTTAATATAAGCATTGACTCACTTAGCCTGCGCTGAATAATTATGTATTTGTCTCTCTCTCTCCCCCTCTCTATCTCCAACCCATTCTTTCCATCTGCATGTGAGATCACACCTCTGTCATCCGCCAGTTTGGGTTCATACTGTGTGCTGCGGGGAGTATATGGCCCCCCACACACACACACACACACACACACACACACACACACACACACACACACACACACACACACACACACACACACACACACACACACACACACACACACACACACACACACACACACACACACACACACACACACACACACACACACACAATCTAGCAATAAATTAGCTAGTCTAAATCGCGGCCCTATGCTGATTGTTAAGAGTTAATTAATTTCCTATGGGTATGGCCAGGTCTTGCATGATTAATGACAGTAATGCCACTGGCGTGCTGAGCCGGGCTCCTGTCATTGGACATAAATCAGTGGCGCGGCGTACAGTAACACACCGAGCACCCTGTCCAACATGCGCCCTTCCGCAGGCTCCCTGACCCAGGACATCATGGAGGTGGCATCCAGGATGTGCACGATCATAAGTCATCCGCGCTCTCACTCGTTAACGGTGACTTTGGTTGACAAAAATACAGTAAAAAGTAAAAAAAAAAAGAAATGTCCCTATTGCAGTATGCTTGCGCACACAGAATAGCAAATGTGGAATGGAGTTGTGTTTGTCACATGGTGATGAATAGGGTTTAGAATTTCAGCAGATAGAACAAAACATTTTATGCGGTTCGCTGATGAAACAAGGAGGCATGGAGATGGAATGGTCTTATTTATTCTGCACAGAATAAAATAGGTGTGTGTGTGCGTGTGCGTGTGCGTGTGCGTGTGCGTGTGCGTGCCGTGCGTGCGTGCGTGCGTGCGTGCGTAGGTGCGTGCGTGCGTGCGTGTGTATGCATGCGTGTGTGTGTGGCACTGCATGCGCGTGTGTGTGTGTGAGGGGCTAGGGGGGTTATCTGAAAAATACAAAACACATTGACACAGCCAAAAAATATATATATATTTCTAAAGATCTTATCACAAATACAATATTAATACATATTTATATGATCACAATAATTCTCAGGAGGTGTGGGCACATTTTCAAGCTAATGCCTATGAATAGATTACATTGTTACTAATTGCTTAGTATATTTACATTAACAACAGTAACTACTGGAGAGCTGACATTGATGGGGTTAAAAGGCCAACATTACTTATTTGCATTATTCCTAGCATATTATTATGAAGTGTGCTAATCAAAAGGGTTCACTATTTCATAACCATTTAATGAATGACAACTATAATGTTAGCCAGGGTTAAGTCTTCGGCTGGAAGGAAAATGCCTAACTATATATTAATGTATTCATAAATAAACAAACAGACATTTAGGCAGGCATACTGTAATGTTAAATGAATCACACTAAGGCAGTATGCTATTGGAAACACAGTTGAGTGTAACTTTGCTGTAGGGCGCCAAAAAGAAAACGCAAGGAAAATAAGAATATCTGAGAGTGCCCATTGGCCCCCTCAGGCTTGTGCATGTTGGTTGTGACACTGCAGTGAAACTTCTATTGCAAGGTGTTAACGCCTCCTTTTTCTAAGGATCACAACAATGATTCGCTTGAGGCACTAAAAGAAAAACCATCTAAACCCACAATGCCATAAAATGTCCAGCATGCATGCACGGCCATCTGTTACACTGCTTAAAAGTAATCAACCAAAGCTGCAATACATCCTCAATTCAGCAAGCAACCAATGAAGGGAAGCCAGTGCAGCTGTTAATAGGGTGAAACTCATATTGCAGCTCTGTAGAACAAATTGTTCTGGGCAACTGATTTTCCCCCTTGGGATAATAAAGGTATTTATCTAAATTCTAAGACTTCTAATTCCATATTGTCGAATGGCATTCACCTTCACTTCGTACTTGGGACGGGTAGAAGTAGAAGTCAACTTGGCGTTGCATACTCACCACATTCACCACATTCATTACTTTAAGACATTCATCGTCAGCATACGAGCCCATCTCCAATTACACTCACTCCTGTATAAGCTTTCATCCAACTCTGGATGTCACCAACAATAAAAAAATATATATCTAAAGTCAAGGTAAAAGAAGATCAGGAAATCCCTTAATGCAATGGCAGAGTGCTGAATCATGGTTGATACAGTGAGCAATAGAAATATCACAATCAAGGCTCATGTAACAACTGAAAAAAGTCCAATTCACAGTCAGTTATTCAATGAGTTCTCCGTTGATCAATTGAGAAAGTTGGAGAAGGGCCTCAGTCAAGTGTATTCCTATAAGTCGCTTCATGTAACAGGTCACAGAACAATATCTCCTCTATTGAAATGAATACAGTATAATACAGTATAATTAATACATAATTATACAACAAGTAGTTCCGACCAAGCAATCTGACTGGTTGAAATAGGCTCTCTACCCATGACAGCACAAGTGATCAAAATATAAAAATCAAACTCATGTTTGAAGTATGAGCGGTGGTGGATGTGACTTCAGCGTGCACACCAAAGCCAAGCTAAAAAAAAAGAAGTAATTAAGCTAAAAAAAAAACAAGCAGCTTTTTTTTTATCAGTTAATCATATGGGGACCCCCCACAATAATTTGGGGACCCCCCCCCCCCCCCTGGGGGTCCTGACCCATAGGTTGAGAACCACTGGCATAGATCGTCTATAAACATTGTTAATGCTTTGTCAGCAGGCACATAAAACTGAGCAAAATACAAACAAAACAGGTTGTTTTAACGGGAGCGCATTCGGAAATCTAAAGTGTAAAATAGCAGCTGTAGGTGCAAAATACATCTATGTTTTGTTACTAAATAACCTATTTCTGGATAAAAAACAAATAGAACGTTTAAACAAGTTGCTAAATAACCCAACGTGCCGTCTACTCGCTACCACCCGCCTGCCTTCTCCAGAGTCCGTCAGAGGAGTCTGTTTCACCGTCAAACACCACTGTCTGTCCGCTCTCCCCCCAACAGTGGCTTGCACACACCCACGCACGTGCACACGCGCACACACACACACACACACACGCATACGCTCACACACACACGGAAGAAGTCATGTCCGCCTCGCGAAGCACCACCAGGCGGGCGAATGTAGCTGTGGTTAACTCCATTATATTGTTTGGTTTGTTGTCTGTCTAGCGACCTACATCTGCTAGTTTAAAAACGTTTCTATTCGTTTTTTGGTTGTGTGTTTAGTCCACGGTCAGTCTGCAGTGTTCAGCAGTCACACATGCTGCATCAAGCTCTGGTGACAACCGGACCGTGACTGTCCGCTCAACCCACAGCCCTGTCTCCTTTCGCGGGGGACAAGGAAGCTGTAGTGTGTGTGTGTGTGTGTGTGTGTGTGTGTGTGTGTGTGTGTGTGTGTGCGTGCGTGCGTGCGTGCGTGCGTGCGTGCGTGCGTGCGTGCGTGCGTGCGTGCGTGCGTGCGTATGTGTGTAGGCCTACCACTGGTCACCAGCGGTATTGCAGCTCATGCTACGGACATGCAGACATGGGGACATAGCCAGCCAGGAACGGACCAGTAAGACTCCCTAATCGGGAGATAAGCGGTCGCTTATCTCCACAAATAGGCCAAAAGTTTGTTTTACCAATTATTACACTCTATGTGAACATTTACATCAACAAATCCCAAGTACTATGCAGAACGACCCATTTCAAGTTTTTAATGTACAACAATATTTAGAAAATAGGTCTACAAGCTCACAATGCTACGCATTGTCCTCGTCCCTTATATTCCCATAGGTTATATGGAGATCTCAGTGTTTGTCAGTCCTTGTTCATTTATGCCCATATATGGACATCTCTATATCTACTGTAACAGTCCTTGTCCCTTGATGCCCGGAGATCTCTTAACTGTAAGTCCTTGTCCCTTTTATGCCCATATATGGATATTCCTGATGTCATCAGTATATGAACATATATGGGCTTTCTGATATGCCCATATATGGAGATCTCTTAACTGTAAGCCCTTGTCCCTTTTATGCCCATATATGGATATCCCTGATGTCATCCGTATATGCCCATATATGGGCTTTCTAATATGCCCATATATGGAGATCTCTGTATCTCCATATATGGGTATAAAAGGATACTTCAGGTCTGACATCAGGTTTGTTTATATTGGGTTGCTAGGTTTGACATCACAAACTCCATGGGCCATCTGACCTAGAAATCTATATTTGGGCATAGATGACTCATCGTGACCTCATCATGATTTCAATCGCTATAAAAGGACTCTCAGTGACATACACTCTCCACAGATAAAGCAGTCAACCAGCCTACCAGTCAACCCATTCTTTGATTACTTTGTACAACTAGATTAACTTTTCAATGGCATCCCCACTGGAATTGACCGAAATGTACGACAGACAATGCCGGTCTTATACCAGGAAAGAAGCATTTCTTCGACTCAGACCTTATCGCCAGGGTTGGCTTACAGCAGCTGTCGGTAGATAATGCCGGTCTTATATAAGGGTCATTTGTGTACGGTGTGATTTGCCATGGTTACTCATTGAAGTTGAATCTCCATATATGGAGATAACCTACGCATCACACTAAGTCTGACCTCACCAGCCCATATTTGGGCATGAGCAACTTATGTCTCCATATATGGAGATATGATGACATCACACAGTCCTCAGCCGATGATGTGGCGTGATGTCATACAATACACAAACGAGCCCAGATATGAGCAGGGCAAAGGTGTGACGTGTGACGTGTGACCGACCGACCGACCGACCGACCGACCGACGGACGGCCGGTGGAGGTTTTGATACTAAACTGCGACCTTACGGTCGCAATAAAGTGACTCTTAGGAGCGGTCGACCACCGCTCAAAAATAGCAGCAGTTTGCATGGGATGTTTGCAGAAATAGCAGCTAAATCTGAGATTATTATTATTTTTTTATTCTATTGAAATATCTTAATTACAATGAGATTGAGATTGAACAGTTACATTTTGTTTCTCTATGTGTTCAGTTTGGGACTGACACAGATAACACTCGCATAAAGGTTGTTATTTTGAGTGAGAAATGGCCTGCAATATGAATACTTTTTATAGGTTTTATTTTGATGGTGGAAACTGTTGTATAATCGCAGTATTACACTCGAGGGTGGCTTCACCGTGATTATTGGCACTTCAGTGATGCTTGTGGACCTCGTCTCTGCCTCTGGTGTTTTTGGCACATAGGCTATGAGTTGACATTTTGTGGGAATCAAAATAAAGTGTTACTCTCGTGTGCAAATGAGTATTAGAAAATATCTTTTCAAATATGTAAGTTTAAACAGTGACACCACTTTAACAGTGTGTTTCTTAAACTGAATGATATAATATATATAGGTCTATTGTTCAACAAAACTGCACCGTAGCGGAGGGAAAAAAACAAAATGGTTTTATACACTGTTATCCGATCAGATCAGAGCTTTATTGGTCACCAAGGGGAAATTTGTCCTTTGCAATAACCATCCTGACTATTCTATCTTCTGTCCTAGATACAGATGTTAGTCCAGTTAGTATCTTTGTTAGCTGGCAAGACTATGCATTGCATTTGTACAGCGTGTGATGAAAAGTTGGATAATTGCTGTTAGATCTGAATAATGTCACTGCATAACTGCAACCAGGTGGAGACGGTGTCTATGGTCTGCTGTGGTCCTGTACAATCATTATTATGACATTGCTAACACACTGAACGGTAGAAATGGCTAATACATGGGACATAATGCTCAGCTCTGAAGGCTTTCAACTAAAAACTAAATAAAGATTGGTTTGAAATTGCCTCATGTCCAGTCCAAAAACTGGCAATAGTCATTGGTGAGAACATGCCACTTTTAAAATGTATTTTATATTTGACAAATGTTGGGAACTAAAATATTTTGTGTGTAATCTTACTATAAATGCGAGAAATCTCTGTCTGTCTGTGTGTGTGTGTGTGTGTGTGTGTGTATGTAATCCGCGTATCTCGAGAACCGTTCGTCCCACCGGCTTCAGATTCGGCACGCGCAAACAGACATAACGTGAATGTTAACCTGGTGAAATGCTAACCTGCCGACGCTGGCGAATGCTAACATGGTGAATGTTAACCACTATGCCTAAACATAACCCAAACCCCTAACCTCAGTAAAACTATGCCTAAACCTAACCCTAACCCTTTGCCGAAATAATGACACGTAGAAATAGCGAGAATTGATAAATAAATAGTACGATATTCAGATACTGTACAGTATATAAGGTTTAATCAACTCATTATTAGCTACATTATTGTCTAACAAAAGAATATAAATACATTTTACAAGAAGAGCAACGTTTTCATTCCTTTACATTGCTGCACAGTGATATGTATTGATTTGTGAGTGTGACAGTGACTTTCATCAAGAGACACTACAGGATGCACTGCTGGCGGCTGACCCGATATTGCATCGACCACATCATCACAATGTCCCTGTTTTGATAAAGCCCTGCATGGCACGTCCTCCCTGCCACCCTTGGTTTCCTGTCTGTCTACTGTGGTTCTCAACCTGTGGGTCGGGACCCCCAGGGGGGTCCCCACATTAATATAATTTTTTAATACCTCTAAAATGACAAATTAAACATTGGCCAAATTGTCAAACGCTAGAGGCAGAAATTGTGAAAATAGCCGATCTACATGCTCACATGCATGTAGCTGTTGAGCATGTAGATCGGTGCGTGTGAGCGTGTGAGCATGTAGATCTGCTATTTTCACAATATAAACGTGTTATACAAAATGTAATTCCTCAACTCTTAGTGCTCGTCAGGGTGGGGGGGTCCCCAGTTAAAATATGATTATTTTGGGGGTCGCAGCCTGAAAAGGTTGAGAACCACTGCTGTAGGTTACCACTATGTACAGTAACAGTACACAGTCAAATCCGCCATGTTGTTTTCACAACTGTCACCCAGGCGTCCTTATTTTGGGCTTATCAATATACCATAGGCACATTTTCTTTTAACAAAAAAGAAAATTCAATAACAACAATTATTACCATTACAAATTCACACTTCTTGCTTGCCATTTCTGATGTTCGTTGTATGACAAAGTATATATTGTCGGGCTTAAGTGGTTAAAGGGGGCGTGACACGGCCAAAACAGCTAATTATGGCTATCAAATTAGCCATTTTTTTTAATGATGTCATGTACCCCCATGTAAAATGACCCAATCAAATTAATTTATTGTAGTTACTGTACTGAAAGTAATACTTTCTGTACAGTAACCGAAATAAATTAATTTGATTGGGCTAATATGGGGGGAGGGGCGGAGTCGATTATCCATATCATTATCTTTTGAAACTGCCCCAAAAAAAGCTGTCCGAGGTGTCTTTCCGACTTTCTAAACCAACTTTAAAACTATCAGTTCTAGGGGTAAAAATGATATAGCATTCGCTATAAAATCAATGGTTAGACCGATAAAAAAGTACATGTCTTCTTCAAAAAAGGTGTCAAAAAAGGTGTACGAGGGTCAACACGCTTCTCCCCGTCTATGCGACGGTTTTGTCGGCCATACCCTGCTGTCTCTTGCCCTAACCTGACTGGAGCACCCGGGACACCGGAGCAACCGTAGAACGAGGGACCAGCGATCTCCCTACTCCTCCTCCGTAGAGGAGGTCCGCGGCTCATACACTCTGTGTGTGTGTAGCCTGTGTGTGTGTGTGCTTTCGCGCGTGTGTGTGTGTGTGTGTGTGTGTGTGTGTACACACACAATAGCTCTCGCAAATAGCCGTGCGGTGCAGCGCTAGCCGCGCTACACGCTAACAACAAGGTTGTGCGCGGCACCGCACGACGGACGAAGTATACATTGCGCGGCACCGCACGACGGACGAAGTATACATTCACTACTAACTGATACGGCCCCGCCTCCTTTTCAGACTGTTTGAAGAAACACCACGTGACCTACTGTATCATAATGTTAATTTTCGGCCGGTGTCGCCACTCCTTTAACTGAGAGTTACACACCATATAGCCTTCCCTAACACAGGCTGATTTTGGTCTAGAGGGGGCGGATCCACCGGCAGAAAGCAGCCGCTGGATCTTATTGGCTCACAATCTGTGCCATGGCCCGCCTCCCACTTCCTATGCCAGAACTTGCAGCAGGTTACCCCAGGCTTTTATTTTTCTTCCTATCGCCAAAATAAAAGCCTGGGTTTCCGAGGCTACACACCATATATTACACTGCAGTTGAAGCAAAAACTGCCCAAAATGTACAATTAAATCAAACACTTTTACACAGTTAATTCTCATGTTTATCTAACCTCACATTGTTTACATAACCTAACCTGGAGGCAACCTATCTTGCGTGGCTGATTGATTAATGAGAAGGCACTGGATTGACGTGTTTGAGAACTAAAGGGCAAGCTTGTCCAATTGATTTTTGGGTAGAATTATAACACCAGGGGAAATGAAATGTAAATGTTGTTATTGACAGAATAGAAACCACTAATAATTTAAAATCTAATCTCCAAACTCGTCGTTGTCGGCTGTGGAAACCTTGTATGTCCAAAACCGTTTGTTTTGTATTTATCATTTTTAAAATGATTTAAACTAGTGAAAACAGTCGATCTACAAGCACACAACGCCTCGCACCGAGAGGCGTTGTGTGCTTGTAGATCTGCTGTTTTCACTGCTTTTGTGCAACGGCCTTGTCTGATGAAGCAGGACTTTACTTTGCATAAAAATACACATTTTAACCTTGGAGATGCGAGGTTTCTGCCCGACAGTGACGATTTGCTAGCCATACTTTTCGAATTGCTGCAGCAATGGCTGTCTCTTCCAAATTCAGTTCCATCAGAGCCTAATTGTGGTGGCTCAATTTGGGTCAGCGGAGCTTTATCCGTGAAACTCCGGCGCAACATCAGCCAGCCTCCTGTAGGGATGGGACGATATGAAAATGTCATATTACGATTATTGTGACCAAAGAAATTTTGGTCACAAAACGATTTACAATATTATCGCGGTAATCAAAATCCATTATCCTGGGGCAAAACATTTTTCAACGCGTTATGAGCTTGTAG
The DNA here is from genome assembly GCF_963921795.1 of Nannobrachium achirus. Taxonomy (NCBI): domain Eukaryota; kingdom Metazoa; phylum Chordata; class Actinopteri; order Myctophiformes; family Myctophidae; genus Nannobrachium; species Nannobrachium achirus. The sequence continues at coordinate 13,139,037 of NC_137822.1, read as the reverse complement.
ATCGGCTATTTTTTGGCATAGAGAGTTGGTAGAGAGTGAAAGAAAGTACGCATATTATAAGTACGTCAAATAAAAAAAAGCTCGGCAAATAAAAGGTGAATTGATCCCAGGTGCATGACGGAGGACGATATCACGATAAATTAGATCTCCGCGATACGATTATCGTGAGTTTTTTTTTTATCACGATAAACGATAATATCACTCATCGTCCCATCCCTAGCCTGCCGTATAAAATACCAACGTCTCCCAGTAGTGCACAACATCCCTGCACACAGGGGTGTTGCACCAAATTCTGGGCCCCGGGTACAAGGATTCACTGTGGGGCCCCTGTGCTTTAACTATTGAAAAATAGCAGATATACAAGCTCACAGCGCGGCACCGAGTGCTGCGCTGCGAGCTTGTAGATCTGCTATTTTTGAAAAATCGTGAAAATGTGTGCAAGAAACCTATGTCAAGGACCCCCAAGATGATATGTATTTGGCCACAGACCCCGATCTCAAAATATTTAGTTCCAGGGACCCCCAGAAGCAAAATTTTAGTTAGAAATGTTCGCTTAAAAAATACATATATCCAAAGATTTTCACACATTTTCACAACTTTTCAAAAATAGCAGATCTACAAGCTCGCAGCGCGGCACTCGGTGCTGCGCTGTGAGCTTGTATATCTGCTATTTTTCAATGGATAAAGTTATTAGGGCCCCTCCACCTTGGGCCCCAGTAACTCAGTCCCACTTTCCTACCCCTTGTGACGCCCCTGCCTGCACATAACACAGCACAATATTGCCACACGCACAGGTCTCTGGGCTGGAAAATGTTCCCCAGCATGCTCTATTTCCCAGGGAGGTGGAAAGTACACGTCCTTATGATGATGAAGTACTGAGACAGCGTGGCAGATGCAGATAGAAAGCCAGACAGAGTATAGGACTCGACAGGCACCTTGTATCATGTGGCCTGCTTTACAAATATGCAAGGTGATGAAGTGAGCTGGTCTGGGGCAACATTGTGAGGCTACATCAAGGCCATACAATACTCATTGTACTGTAGATTAATTAGCCTAGTACGGTTATTCTCAACCTTTCTCATTTCAAGGACCCCCCTTCCCACAGTTTGATATGCATTAAGGGCTTTTCACATGGGTATATAGTGGCCAGCGGTGGAGAGTAACTGTATATTCTTCCACTACAGAGGCAAATATTGTACGTTTTCCACTTCAGTTATTTGAAAAATTTAGTTACTTTGCAGATGATTTAGTTCAATGTTTTTTTTTACAAAACATACACATAATATAACTAGACCAGGTCAACCTGGTTGTGCCAGACCCCCTGTCTGTCATCATCATTTATGACATCATGCCTTTTGTAGGCATGTCATCATCATGTCATCATCATATATACCCTTTATATAGAAAACCCGGACCGACATTTGCTTATGTAGGCCTACCCATTTCATGGGTCTGGCAAATATTGTGAGCAGGTAGATCTCCTATATATATATAGGCCTAATTTTACTTGCAATTCAACACTTGATGGGTGCAGGTGTGTGCATGAGATGAGCGGTACAGGCGACAATTTTAAGGCATCATGCTTGAACAGCATCGTGAACACACTTGAAAAGCCCTTTAGGACACTACGGTATATACAATCTGCAGTGTGAACTAAATGGACCAGTAATGGTCATTTTGGTTCCATTTGTACAGACCCATATTGTTTAGAAACCCTTATACAAACCCAAAAGGATCCATTTGGTCCCATTTGTAAAGACCCCCTGTACTGATGGACCCTTACAGACACATAAGGTTCCATTCGGTTCCCAACTCTCTATCATTTAGCTGGGGACGTCCAAGGACCCCTTGGGGCCCATGGACCCCACATTGAGAACCAGTAAAATAGTAGACTCCAAAACATGTAGATTAGAAGTTTAGTTTTTAGTTCTTTAGTTTTCAGGATGTTTCACCCAGTGCTTGTGGATTTAGATCATCATCTGTTTTCTCATTATTAACAGAAAAGCTGAAATTAGGCTGCAAGATATGACCCAAATCTATCAGCGCTCCGAGCAATCACAAACAGTCTGGGTAGGTGTTATTGTGATATACAGCCAGGATAATAAATGCCTTGGCTACACCATAAGGTCTTGCCATGGTGTGTAATTGAGTGTGTGAGTCTTTTGAGACAGTGAAAGGAGAAGGAACGAGACATGGGGGGAGGGGGGAGGCCTGCCTGGGTACTAGGCTTTGTCTGTAACAATCTTACACACAGGTATTTAGTAATCCTGAAGGCATGATTTTACAATACTGTCAGAAACACAGGTGGGGCAGTCGGTAGCGCTGTCGCCTCACAGCTAGAAGGTCCCAGGCTTGTTTGGGCCGTGTTCTCCTCTGTGTCATCAGTGCCCATACCCTATGGGGTTGGCAAAAGGGGGTTTCTGTGTGGAGTTTGCATGTTCTCCCTGTATCCGCTAGGGTAGGTACCCTCACAAAAACATGCGGAAATCGTGGTCTCTATACTGCCTCCCCCTGGTCAGCCGGGGCGCCTGATTGCGACCGTAGGTCGCATTTACTATCAAAACCTGCACAAAGTGTGAGTGAGTCAGTCTGTCTGTCACACCTCACACGTCACACTTTTTCCCTGCTTATATCTCCGCAACCGTTGCCCCGATCCATGCCAAATTTTGCACACACGTTCCTTGGCTGCCAAACTACAACCTCCCCGGAGCTCCAGGGACCCCCAGGTCCCTGGGGGACCCCCAGATGTAAAAAATGACCAAATGCGCAAACATGACCAAATGACCACCCCAACGGGGCTGCTCACGGGGAATTCCCGGGGACCACCGACTCCTGGTGCTCCAGAACGGATGCAAAAGTGGTGGCGCCCCCAGTGGAGGACCCCCTACACTGCAGATTTACTATCAAAACCTGCACAAAGTGTGAGTGAGTCAGTCTGTCTGTCACACCTCACACGTCACACTTTTTCCCTGCTTATATCTCCGCAACCGTTGCCCCGATCCATGCCAAATTTTGCACACACGTTCCTTGGCTGCCAAACTACAACCTCCAAGGACCCCCGGAGCCCCAGGGACCCCCAGGTCCCTGGGGGACCCCCAGATGTAAAAAATGACCAAATGCGCAAACATGACCAAATGACCACCCCAACGGGGCTGCTCACGGGGAATTCCCGGGGACCACCGACTCCTGGTGCTCCAGAACGGATGCAAAAGTGGTGGCGCCCCCAGTGGAGGACCCCCTACACTGCAGCTCACATAAAATGCCGTAACTCCGGCTAGGAGCGACCGGGACAGCCGGGGCCGGTACCTATTCGTCCGCCTTGCCGGCGCGGAGACCCCACCCCTCATTTCTCACATGGCCCTCTTCTAGCGCCACCATGAGGCCGATTCTTGCAAAACACATTTTTGGACACTGCTCCTACAATCTTCGCCCTAAAATCACGCAAATCGGTACACAGTATGTCTACACTCATCCCATCAACATGAATCTGTCCCATATAGCGCCACCTCCAGGCCGATTTTTAAAAACACATTTTTGGACACTGCTCCTACAGATTTTGCCCTAAAATCACGAAAATCACTACACAGTATGTCTACACTCATGTCATCAACATGGATCAGGAAGATTTTGGCAAAACACATTTTTGCCCTATTTATGGAGATAAGTGACCTACGGTCGCTTATCTCCCGATTAGGGAGCCTTACTGGTAGGTAAAAGGAACTGGTTGGAATAAGGTGTTGGGCAGTAACGAATTACTAATAATATATTACTGTAATATTATTACTTTTTCCAGTAACGAGTAATATAAGGTATTACTCTAAAAAAAATGGTAATATATAACGCTTTACTCCGCAAAAAAAAAGCCTCGCTACTCCGTTACTAGCCATTTTAGCCGATTGCAGAAAAAGAACAGATCTACAAGACATCAACATACATCTACACTTCTACAGAGATGCGATGTAGCTTGTAGATCAGTCATTTGCGCAGTGCGCACAGTTATGACGTTGCTTATGTCATGAGACCAGTGCATGGACCAGTGTGGCAGTGTCAGCGCTGCGCTGCCTGTCACTCAGTCACAGAGCGAGCATCAGCGTGCGACGCGCTTACATGGATGGGACATTTACAATCGACTACAAGCACTCCTCTCGGCCGCGGAGGGGTCCGCGGGGGTCCGCCGCGGAGGGGTCCCTTGCGGGGGTCCGCCGCGGACCGTCCGCGGAGCTCAGCGGGACCACCGTGGACCACTGTGGACTGAGTTGCTGCTGTTAGCCACTAATAGCCAGTTAGCGTAGCCTCCACTGTCTGAGCCCAATAAGCCTCATGTCTGTTATAAAATGTAAAACTACTCACCGAAATAGACGGTTTTAGGGAGTTGAAAGCCTACTTTCCTTAGTGGGAACACCCAGAGCCCCTGCACCTCACGTCTAAAATAGCCTACACTTTTTAGGCAGAAAAGAAAATATGTAGCCTATTATTTAAGGATAATATAGGCAGGGGTCTTCAACAGAGCTGAGAGTTTTAAATGTAATAAAAAATAAGCAATGTTTTGTTGGGTTATATATTATGTCTTAATTATGAATTGATAAAATCCATTAAAAAAAATTCTAACTGTTCCCAGGTCAAATATTGATGTGTGATTAAAATGTGATTAATTGAGATTAATTAATTACAAAGCCTGCAATTATAATTTCTTTAATCGCATCCCAGAGACTCTTATTGTTCCAATAAATTGGATTCAGTTCTAAAAGGAGCTGGCTAAACAGATTTTGCAGGTAAAAAAAAAAAAAAAAAAAAAAAGTAATATAACTTAATATATTACATATTACTCTTGATTCCAAGTAATAAGTAATATAATATTATTACTTTTTCCAAGGAGTAATAAGTAATAAGTAACGATTACTCTCCTAAGTAATATTGCCCAACACTGGGAATAACATGTACTGTACCTTCCACGCGCTAAATATCGCTAGGCCTATCTCCAGCTTCAGGATATGTATGATACTGATTTACTACGAGACTGTGGCATTTTATGAGTTCAGTAGTTTACAATCTAGGCATTTAGCAGACGTTCTTAATTCAGAGCGACTGTGGTTCTCAAAACTTTTATTTTGACCATCATAACTAAACATCATAACACCAGTAAGGCTCCCTAATCGGGAGATAAGCGACCGTAGGTCACTTATCTCCACAAATAGGGCAAAAATGTGTTTTGCCAAAATCTTCCTGATCCATGTTGATGACATGAGTGTAGACATACTGTGTAGTGATTTTCGTGATTTTAGGGCAAAATCTGTAGGAGCAGTGTCCAAAAATGTGTTTTTAAAAATCGGCCTGGAGGTGGCGCTATATGGGACAGATTCATGTTGATGGGATGAGTGTAGACATACTGTGTACCGATTTGCGTGATTTTAGGGCGAAAATTGTAGGAGCAGTGTCCAAAAATGTGTTTTGCAAGAATCGGCCTCATGGTGGCGCTAGAAGAGGGCCATGTGAGAAATGAGGGGTGGGGTCTCCGCGCCGGCAAGGCGGACGAATAGGTACCGGCCCCGGCTGTCCCGGTCGCTCCTAGCCGGAGTTACGGCATTTTATGTGAGCTGCAGTGTAGGGGGTCCTCCACTGGGGGCGCCACCACTTTTGCATCCGTTCTGGAGCACCAGGAGTCGGTGGTCCCCGGGAATTCCCCGTGAGTAGCCCCGTTGGGGTGGTCATTTGGTCATGTTTGCGCATTTGGTCATTTTTTTTACATCTGGGGGTCCCCCAGGGACCTGGGGGTCCCTGGAGCTCCGGGGGTCCTTGGAGGTTGTAGTTTGGCAGCCAAGGAACGTGTGTGCAAAATTTGGCATGGATCGGGGCAACGGTTGCGGAGATATAAGCAGGGGAAAAGTGTGACGTGTGAGGTGTGACAGACAGACTGACTCACTCACACTTTGTGCAGGTTTTGATAGTAAATGCGACCTACGGTCGCAATAACTACAGCCATACTCTACCCTGATTGGTCGAGGACTGGCTGGCCACCTCTGAAACCCGAATCTAGCTATGCTCGTAACACGGGCCATGGTGGAAGTCCTTATATGGTCAGCACACATTCTAGTGAGGAGAATGAATGGAAAATATACCAATTATATTTTATTTGAATGAAATACAATCACTGAATATACCTTTAAGTTACTGTATGTTACTAGTTTTACTAGTAAGACACCTAAGGGTGACAAGCGACCTCGCCCTGCACCATCTGCCAGTGATGTATACTACCAGTCAAAAGTTTGGCTTCTCACACACATTGAATGAGAGCTGTGTTCAAACTTTTGACAGGTAGTGTATATCGGACCAGTTACCCATATGGATATCCATGTACTGTATTATGGAGATATACTGCAAGACCCCAAACATGCTTACTCAGTTATTCGTTATGACGTCTATGACATCCGACATCATACATACAATCCATTTTGTGCCAATATATGGAGATTCCTGTCTGTAGAACTAGCCAACAGATATGGGCTGTCTTCCTCCATATATGGACATTCCCATATGAAGTCCTGTTAGATATGGGCTTAATATTGATGATAACAGGGATCTCCATATATGGGTATAAAAGGGATTCCGTAAGTGTGGTTCCTCTGACATCACAGTGATGTCAGAGCCAAGATTCAGCAAGGTATGCTGAATCTGTGGAAGATCTATCTCTCCGTTATTCTATGGGCCATAATTATTTAAATATAGCAATACTTGTGTAAGTAGTCTAATTGCATATTAGTCACACAGCATGGGCAATCTCATACATGCTTCAATGACGTCTACATCACCAGCACTATCAACAGCTCAGCTTTAAAGGTATTTATTTGTGACTTGTTTACACAAATACCATCATGTTACCGGCTTAGGCTGCCATGTACCACAGTGAAATGTCAGGAATGTACGATAAGGTATGACAAAATAGATACCATACCCCAAGCCTGGTCTGTGTACACCATACATGGGCAACTGGTGGCCCGGCCACATGCGGCCCCCACCTTCACTTAATGCGGCCCGCAGGTTAATACCGGAATACTGATATATTATTGATTTCAGCTGTTATAATTCCAAACATGACCTGCTTTAATTCTGTCTATATTCGTAGCTTAATGACTAGTATAGTAGTATTAAAATGTATTTATTTTATGGCCAATGTAGGTTTTTGTATTTAGCTTCATAAAGTTAACATGAGTATATAACTAAATGCGTTTGAAATGAAATCAACACTTTACAGGATTCCAATTCAAAAATAACAAAAAGTAATTCAGGATACCAATTCAAAAGAAGCAAAAATAGCCGATCTACAAGCTCAAAACGCATCGCAGCGCGATGCGTTTTGAGCTTGTAGATCGGCTATTTTTGCTTCTTTTGCATGAGATACCAGAATGGCAAAGTAGGACGTAGCAATATGCATTGTTGCCCTCTGGAGTGAAGGAGGAGATATAGTGGCCCTCACCGTCATCAAAGTTGCCCACCCCTGGTGTACACAGTAAAATCCCCAGTGTTAGTTTAACTCGTTAACTTGTGTTGAGGATTCTGCTGTGTGGGAGAGTCAGTGAGTCACACACATCTCACACAGGACTCAGGACTGCCTCCCATGCCTCTGTGATCCTCCCTCATCCATCAGTCCCAGCAGGGTCTTCTTCATTCAATATGAGAACCAATAAACCATTGCAACCAATGGGAAAGGGAAGTTGAGGCATTAGTTAAGTGGTAAATATGGGCTGGTAATATAATATTTTAAAGGAATAAAATATTGGTCAAATCCTCTGTGATTGGTGGTTTAGGACTCTGGCATTGGTCACATGGTCAGGCTCTGTGTGCTGAATCTGTGGAAGATCTATTTATCCATTATTCTATGGGCCATGATTATTTGAATATAGCAAGAGTTATGTAAGAAGTATAATTGCATATTAGTCACACACCATGGCCAATCTCACACATGCTACAATGACTATATCACCAGCACTGTAAACAGTGCAGGTATATTTAAAAAAAATAAGACTGGGGAATTTTGTATCTACTGTAAATGAAAGACTGACTTAGTAGGCAATATTACAGGTAATGTTAATGTAAAATGCATGTGCATCATAAGACCTTTATTCAGTGCACCCTGCTGAAAAGCAGTGGACAAAGCAGTGTGGAAAAATGAGAGAGCTTAGGTAGCATATTAGAAACTATACATGAATGTAGTTATCAACATACACGTTTGTTACAAACGATACAGGCATACAGCACCACCGCAATACTGTAAGCATACACTGTAGGCTATACAGTATGTGGTGCTATTGTTTTAGACTGACCTTGAAACTTATTGTCTTAACAACAATTAATCATGCATATTTCGCATACTGTAGCAAGGGTAATTCTGCAGATTGCAAACAGTGCAATGTCTCCTTTTGAGCCTTCTTAGATATACTAAAAATACATATAATGCTCCTCTGGTTTAATGCTTTAGTAACTGGAGACAGAGAGCAACAAGGTTTCTAATCTCGACATTGCATTTGGAAATTCAGTAATCACACAGCCTGCTCCACTGCTGATGTCCTCATTCGGAAACAATGTCACAGCTACATCACGTAACGTTACGCAATTGTATAAAATGGGACATCCATTGCATTTACCATTCTGGCTCACCACCACATGCTGGGTTCATCTCAGAAATGATTTGTTGATGCCGGAATGCCATAACACGGCAATGCTGCTATGCCTCACGCACTCAAAAGCAGCAGATCACCAGCTCCACCAAGCAAGTCTACAAAAAGACCCCATGGGAGGCCGTCTCAATCCACATTAAGCCTCACATACCTGGAACGTGCCCGAGTCGCGTTAGATTTTAACCACTTTAACCATTGTTTTATGCTTTAACTATTGAAAAATAGCAGATATACAAGCTCACAGTCACAGCGCGGCACCGAGTGCCGCGCTGCGATCTTGTAGATCTGCTATTTTTGAAAAATCGTGAAAATGTGTGCAAGTCTTGGAATATCTTTGACCCGATCTTAGACCCGACTTCTAAATCCTTCCTCTAAATCAGTGGTTCTTAAACTTTTTCACGTCAAGGACCCCCAAAATTAAATGTATTTGGCCGCAGACCCCCCATCTCAAAATATGTTGTTCCAGGGACCCTCCAGAAGCAGAGATTTGAGTTACAAAAGTTTGCTTTGAAAAATATATATTGAAAAATGTGCACACATTTTCACGATTTTTAAAAAATAGCAGATCGACAAGCTCGCAGCGCGCTGTGAGCTTGTATATCTGCTATTTTTCAATAGTTAAAGCATTCAATAATTCTAAGCCTAAATGGGTTAAGCTTGAGTTATACTTACTAGCATGCTGGCGTGCAGGGCGACACGTTGTGAGCCTGTAGATCTGCTATTTCGGGATGCACAACACCTGCGCGCAACTAGACATAACTCAGGCTTTAGTTCTCCGTATTCAAACCCATGTGTGCCTTCCTGAGCACCGGCGTCGGCTCCCACAGTGCAGCGCACAGCAGCATTTTGCGACATAATCTCCATCTCTTTCCCCTGCCACGGAGGTGTCCCATTGTGGCAGAGTTGGTTCTCACAGGCTGGTGGTTTTGAATGAGAGGTAAAGCCACCACAGTGGGGTTACTCCACCACTGATTGAGATCAGAAGACTGTAAGAGGATTTCTATCTCACTCGGATTCACTTGACTGGTCCATCAATTCATATCTTGGCCATGGCCATGTGATGGGGGACAGCCGATAGACCCAGTGTGTGGGTGTGTGTGTGTGTGTGTGTGTGTGTGTGTGTGTGTGTGTGTGTGTGTGTGTGTGTGTGTGTGTGTGTGTGTGTGTGTGTGTGTGTGCTACATACAGTTGTACACTAAAGGTGCCATTATGTGCTACATACAGTTGTACACTAAAGATGCCATTATTTTACTCACATTACTACAATTATGTCTGTAGGATTTTTCTTTTTCTTTTTTTTACAGATGTATGAGTGACAGTTCAATTTCACTTCCCTTTCCCCATTGCCCTATGTTCATGATAAGATATATATAGCTTTCCGCACTGTGTTCTTATAACAAAATCTAAATCTAACTCTCTGCCCCTGCATTACAACTCGAGGTAGAAGAAGATTTGACGAGCTATATGGTCAGGACTCTGAGCTCCAATGAGACCACTTAAGTACACATTAGATGCATCTGGAAATCAATTAGGTGTAGGATAAGAAGAAGAGAAAGGGGGGGCGGGGGGAGGACACTGTACTCTCATTATTCTATTGATCATTTCACTGTGGTTGGGTTGTGTAAACTGATTTAGGCTAGTTGTCCCAATTGTGCCATTAACATGCTTAAATTGCATTCAATGTGTTGAAAATCTATGAAGATACTGATACTAAAAATGACAAGGGGATGAGGATCAAAACACTGGACTGGATCTAATATGGGAAAGAAAGAAAAATACAAAATGAACTTTTGCAAGCAGGGATGATATGATCATGGACTGACTACATTAGTCAACACAGTGGATTGACACACTTAAAGGATTTGACCAAATAAATAATAAGCCTTGTTCAACTATAACACAAAACGTTTTTATTATACCTCTACATGTAAGTGAGTGTTGTAGGGGCTCATGGTCACGCCAGTCAGACTGAGCAGGCTCCCAGTGCTTAGCCTCTGTATCACATGGCCAGAATAGATGGCTTCTGTCAAATATCATTAGCCAGCCATAATGTTTTCTCTGAACATTAGACTTGAGCCATGCATTGTGCAATGGAACAGACAGATACAAACAGCTACTATAGGCACGTGCACGTACGCAAATACGTGTACAAACAAATGCACAGAACTATTGATTGATATTATACAGATCCAATCTGTGCACAGTCTGCACACAAAAAACTAACATACCCACACTATCGCTCTTAATGTGCCATATGGCAAAGTGTCATTTCCCTCCTTGATAATAAATGCTGCCAAGTGGCGCTTCTGGAAATATAGCTCAAGGTAGGAAAACGTTATGTTTGAAAGCTTTTGGCAGCTATCAGGAACAACTTCACACAGATGGAAACTTTTATGAATTGGCCAAATATACAGGTATAAGTCAACAAAACAAGAGCAATCGTGATCTATGTGCATATAAAGTTTGAGTGAACCATTACAAACGTGTCAATGAATTCCTATATCATCACTATTTTCTGCCGACTGTTAGCCGGTATTTCTGTAATATCTTTCAGAATTAACTGTATAGGCCTGCATAATGTGGGATACAAAGTGTACTATGCAAAACGGCATGCGCCTAATAGGTCCTCATCCATTCCTCCCAATGAGTTCATGATGACATTATTGCGGAAAGGGGAAGATGGGAGCTGTCCTGTCATAAGTGCTGACTGTGAACTACTTCCACTACTGTGCCTCTTGTGGTGAAGGAGCTGTCCAGTGCTGAAATGACATCCACTTAGAAGAGATCAGCAAGCAGTCCTGTGTTAAAATGCTATGGGATAGTGTAGCTGACCAGTGCCAAAATGAAATGCATTGGCAGAAATGGTGCAGGGAAACATACTGCCAATGCCCCCCACCCCAAGAATATACTCATAAACACACTCACCATCTGCAGCCTCATTCTGGCTCCCTTTATTTAACAAGAGACATGTTCACACTTGATATTATAAAACTATACAGGACTATATGCCCACCCCTTGGCAGGATGATGAATTTATCCAAATGGAATAAATACCAAAGACATGGCAGCTCGGGTTTGAGCTACGGCTTGAAGAATTTCTCAATCCTAACAACTTCCAAAATATCAGTAAGACCCATGAATCAAAATCATATATGACAGCAGCAGGATATTGCTTTGAGACCGAGTTTCTCTGAACTATCTGTAGGGAGGGAGGAAATCCCTTTGACCACTTGTGATGAGCCGCATATACGATCTTGCAGTTGTGCGACGAGAACGAGAGTCCACTGATGAGGTGTGTTGTGAAAGAAGAGTTGGTGATGGGAAGTGACACCCGTGCACAGATGTTACAGCCCGACTAATCCTCGGCTCAATGCACAAAAAGGCTTGTTTAATTAGAGCCAATGGCTCCCCAGCAACAGCTGGCTAATGAGGAAAACATACATCACTGGGATGTGACACTTGCCACCGCCTCTGATGAGTAATATAGAAGAGAGTGGAAATGCGTCACATATCTAATGAGACAGCGAATTGGAACTGATAGCCGCTGTGGCGTTGATATGCTAATTTGGGGTTGGGGAGACGTCCTCTGCTTCACCGGCTCGTGTTACGGAACGGCATGCCAGCTTGAAAGAAGACAGACACAACAACTAGATCTGATGTAAATATATAGTATGTATAGTTGTGTGTTTAAGGAATAAGGACGTTTTCTAAAATAATTATAAATTATTTATAAGAAAGATACGCTCAGCAGAATGCAAATATCTGCCACGATGTGTGCCCTCCCCTCCCTCCATCTTCCTGTCTGTTTGGGACATGTGATGACAAAGCTTTTGGGTTGTGTGTGTGTGTGTGTGTGTGTGTGTGTGTGTGTGTGTGTGTGTGTGTGTGTGTGTGTGTGTGTGTGTGTGTGTGTGGGTTAGGGTTAGGGTGTGAAACTTTATTTTTTCCCAACTTTAGAAAGCATGTATTGATCTTATTTAACTAAATGTTTTCGTTGACCAATTTAAAAACATATGAGAATGTGTTGTCCTTGCCCTGCTAGCACAGTGCACAATAAATGTGACAGAAAGTGTGACTTTTAACAAATGTGTCATTAGTAAGAGAGGTATTTCTGAATTATTTAGCCTGGTTTGATTTATGATTTATTAATTTGAACTGAGTGACTGAAAAAAATATATTGATGCCTTGCATGCCACAACACTTCTTTTCATTTGAAATGCGTTAGTTTTATTGTCAAGTGACATAATATGTCGCCAAAGCATATATCCGATTTTAATATTCTTCTGAAATCTTGTTATTCTTAATAGTAAATACTATAGAAAGTAGCTACAATGCTTTACAAATGTGACAGAAACAGAAAAAGAGTACAGTAAAAGCTTGATCTCACAACTGGGATGAGGTCACCACTCCAGACCACCTAAATTATGCAGCAGCCCCAGAGCCAAGCAGAGTGTGAAAGGAAATCTCTCTTACACACACACACACGACCCAACATTACAAATGTATATGTAACCTACAGTACCAAGGGCCAATAGCATTCTATGTAAATCAGAATATAGTATGTTGCTTTTTAATCCATATAGAAAACAAACAACTATTCAGCAATTGAATGGATATATACTGTACATACAGTACTGTACACAGTGTGCAACGCTTACCTCTGTATACATCCAGAAATGTCATGTTTACCCGATTAAGAGATGGTTGCTGGTATAGCTAACTCAGGTTAGCTAGGAAATAGGGAATAGGCCGCTCAAAGATAACTCTATTTTAATTATACTTATTAGGCCTATACCTCTTTATGATGTATGCCACAGTTAATATACTGTAGTAGTTGTGCTAACAGATGGAAAGTGATAAATCCTGAATCTGATTAAATATGTATTCATGCATGAATAGATTATAACTCGCTATATTTCCCTGGTCTGGTCATTCAATTAGTCTAACCAAAGTATGTCACAAAGTAAGCATGGTCCACAAGACCAAATTTAAAAAGTATTTTTCTCTAATATTCTTTTGTCTGATAGTAAGTAGGGTAGTGTACCTGCACTCCAAGCCCAATTAACACCTCAAAAGCAGTCTCAAGCTAATCACAAGTAGACCAATCTGGTAACCCATTCTATAAGGTGGTGGGAGAGGTGGTTCCTTTTTTTGTATAGAAACAGGAACTCGGTTTGGCTTGTACCCTTTCTTAATCCACATCCACATGGGTGACCATGGGGTCATTCCACCCATTGCAGGAATTGATATACAGTAGCTCTTTAAAAACGAACATTAAAAAAAGATACTCATAACATACCAGGAAGAAATGGACCATATGGGTCTTCTTTCGTATTTTATGTATGCTGTGTGTGTGTGTATGCTCTGTGTGTGTGTGTGTGTGTGTGTGTGTGTGTGCGTGCGTGCGTGCGTGCGTGCGTGCGTGCGTGTGTGTGCGTACGCACGTGTGTGTCCAACCTAGAAGAACTACCCAGTTTACCTTCTGTTCCAACATGATGAAATTCCATGAAGTCTGTGAGGTAATCAAATGTAAAAAAATAGCAAAAGTGCAGACTCAGACTCCATCCTTGCTGAAATATATACAAGGATGGAGGTTCCATTCTCACATGCCGGCTGCATCAACTCATCTCTGCCATCTGGACAACATAAGACTGTCCCTCAAGACTGAAAAAACGCCACCATCATCACAATCGACCAAAAGAAAGGTGACAAGTATTCCTGTGACAATAGAGATGTCTCACTGACTCCAGTCAGTTGAAGGCACAATCCTGACACAAATCATGTTTATCCGCCTGTCTACACATCTTGCCAGAAAACCCAGTGCGGGTTTCAGAAGAACCGCAGTGCCACAGACAAGACCTTTGTCACCAGACAAATTCAGAAGAAATCCAGAGAGCAAGACCTGTACATGGCCTTCATTGATCTGTCAAAGGCTTTGAGACACAGTGAACTGAAAGACACTCTGGGTGGACTCAGTCAATTTCAGGGGAGGGTCACATCCATTGAGGCCATATTATGTCTTTGGAGGCAGTCTACACATTTTGAAGAGTTTGACAAAATCACAGCTCACTCCCACATGACTGCTTTTTAGCTAGAGAGTAGCTTTTTAAAGCGAGTAGCTAAAGAGAGTAGCTTTTTAAAGCTATTTCCAAACGACGATATTATCGATATGGGTCAAAGAAATGACATAAAATACATAAACGCTTTCTTCTGTGAAGTCGTGCCAGTGTTTGCATCTCTCCTGTCCTCTCTGCAGCCAAGCAACCCCAACCCCACTCTCCCTCAGCGAGAAAACCAGATCACTTACAGTACAGCTGCCACTACTGAAAATAAACCCAGAGTGGAGACATATCATTGTAGAAATTGCATGATATGGGTTCCCTCCATAGTACCATAATTTTCCAATGTGAACACGGCTATTCTCAGCCGCAGATGATCCCAACTTGTTAAACATTAACACTACAGCTGGACAGGCTAACGCTATTCTGAACCCTTGTGTGGACTGATACCTGCTCAGATGATGTAGTCTAACTCTGCTGAATCGTGGCATGCAAGTTAAGCAGCATGAAGAGCATGAAGTTAAGAAGCTAGACACTTTCCAAATAGCTACAATAGATGTCGAGTAGTACTAGCATTAAGCACTAATTAACTGTTGCCGAGAGCCACGTGAAGAGCCAGCTGTGTTCAAGTGCATCAGTGATTGAGAATGCACACATCTAAAGATGCATAGTTTATTGTGGAATGGATCAACAGTGCAGGGCCTCATCCTCACTGGGCACCTGGTGTTACTATTCGAATGACAGACCCCTGAATAGTGTTTGTGGCAAGTTTTGGTCCAGCTGTTGACGTTTGTGATGTCCGCTTAATTGGTGGACAACCACTAGGCAATTTAATCTGAGTTGATTTAACCAAAATAGTTTAATAGCTGTAGCTGTGTGTTTTGTTAAAAAAGGAGGAAAAAAAGGGGAAAATGTATTTTGACTGTTTCAATAAAGGTCTCACATGTGGCTTTGACTTCTGAACATTTAGAACATTGTAGAAATGACAAAGATATAAATAATATATGATTTTTAATCCATGTCACCCGGCCCTACCATGCCGTACGCTGTGCACACACTGCTGTATGGCTCTGAATCCTGGAAACCATACAGATGCCACATAAGATCCCTGGAGGAATTTCACACACCCGCCGTCTGCAAAGGATTTTGGGCATCATATGGGGGAGCAGTGCATCCCCTTCGCTGAGACATAATGCACCAACACGGCATAGAGGATATTTTGGCATGCAATGACGAGCTGAATTATAACCTTCAAAAATCTGCATCCCATCAAAAACCTTGTACATCTATTGAACATGAGTCACCTTGTTTAGCTTCAGATTGCCCACAGCTGTCGAGGACTACTGTAGGTAGGCTAGCAAAGAACAACATCAGAGATTGTCTGCTGCATAACCATGTGTTGGGTCTAATTGTCAGTGAATTCCAGTGCCACTGTCACAACACATCAGTGCTAAAATTATCACTAGAACAACAATCCTAGCTGGAAGCAGTTGACACTGGTGTACAGCAACTCTATGGCTGCCACAAATTATGACCAAGTAAGGAAACGTGAACTCAGCCATAGCTAAGTGACATCAAATCCCAGGGCAAATAGGCTAAAATATAGGAACAGATGTGCTAGTGACCATATCAGCTAATAGGAGAGTGGGAAAGGCCTCTTTCCAGCTGCTGCACATTAATAGTGATTCGAAGTAAACTGGAGATGTGTGTGTGAGTGTACTGTATGTGCAATTACAATGTACTGTGATGGTGGAACAAGCCACCTGTATCTTGTAACTTGCCACTGACAGCCAGCCATTCAACAATGAGTCTTCAGACTAATTTGTACTTCATCGAGAGCGCATTCTGACCCAAAGCCAATTTCCAACAGTCATACAAAGTATAATTTCGCTAGCATTTAAACATTATCCCCTATTTTGTGGAAACGAGCAAATAAAGATCGGACGATATTAGCTGAATTTTTTATGCAGCCGATGCGTCCCCATTTTTAACCACTTTCAACTTGTGTCCCTAAATGTGGGCATAATAGTCGCAGTTGTTTTGCATATTATTTATTATTATTTAAAAAGAAGCTTATCCACAAGCTCAAAATGATTGTAGAGAGTTACCCGGCGGTGGGGTGAGTTATATTAGTCTGACAGTCATCAGTGGCTGTGTTGCAGCTGGATTCAATCATGACAAATCAAACTATTGCTTTTCGTTACCTTTAAGAGCAGTAAGCCGCCAAATGGCATTCCGGTATTGTTCACAGTGCCATAGGAAGAAAGGCCTCGGAAACCTAATTTCTCCCAAGATCAAACTGATGTCCTTGTGCTGAAGGGAGGTGCAGCGTCATCAACAACCAATCTACAGCACCTCAAACAGGCCATTAAGAGGAAATGAGGCCAAATTATCATGGGCGGAAACAACAAATGCAGTTAATAGGCCCAATTCATAATTGTCAGACAAATACACTACTAGAGCCAGACCGATGGCAGAGTTTGGGGTCTGACACTGCTCCAAATCTTGGAAAGTCCTAGACCACCGATTACCAATGTTTTGATCGATATTTTGTACGGGTCACGGACGCGGTCAGAGAGGCTAGGCAGGGCCCTGTGTCTAGGGATGGGACGATAAGCGATATTATTGTGAATCGTGATAAAAAACACTCACGATAATCGTATCGTGGATATTTAAAATATCGTGATATCGTCCTCTGTCATGCACTGGGATCAATTCACCTTTTATTTGCCGAGCTGCATATCCGGTACGATTTAAACCCTCTTGAATTGGTGAAAGGTGCTTATATAGGTGCTTGATACAGTCTTTTATTCCCTTTATCAAATGTCTTTGCTAAAAAATAGCCGATCTACTAGCTCACAACTTTTGTGAGCTTGTAGATCGTCTATTTTTTGGCAAATGTTCTGCCCCAGGATAATGGATTTTGATTATCGCGATAATATCGTAAATCGTTTTTTTTTTTTTTTTTCTTCTTTCACAATTATCGTCCCAGCCCTACCTCTGTCTGTGTCAAAGGCACCCAGAACTGGTGCTGACCGTGTGGTGGAAAAAGAGCTACATTTTTTACTCAAGTAAAAGTATTTCAGCATAAAAAATACTCTGTTAGGGCACGGTCACACCAAAGTATGGTTGCCAGCGGATAAACTCGTTTTGGGTGCCGCTGACTAAAAACGTAGAGAGCACATTCTGTCCCAAAGCCTGGCTGTGACCTGTCACTCACTTCCAGGACCCTCCCTGCATCCGCCTTCGACTCACCCGATTGGACAGAGGGGGAAAAAGGAAAGTCAGGAAAAGTCAGGAATTCAAAATGTACTTGAGGAAAAGTACAATCAGTACATCAAAATATATCTTAAAGTACCAAAAGTAAAAATACAAAATGTTTGAAAATAGCAGATCTACAAGCTCACAACGTGTCGCAATGAGACGCGTTGTGAGCTTGTAGATCGGCTGTTTTCAAATAGCCTAGGTATAACATAGGGCTAAAGTGGATTAATGTATGTTTTATAATATAATTATTTGTATCTGCAAAGTAACTAGTAACTAAAGTTTTCAAATAATTGTAGTGGAGTAAAAGTACAATATGTGGATCCGAGATGTAGTGGAGTAGAAGTAAAAGTATTGGAAATTACAAATACTCAAGTAAAGAACAAATACCTTAAAATTGTACTTAGGTACAGTACTTACATGAAAGTAAATCTACTTATTTACTTTACACCACTGTGTGGGAGTCAACCCAAGGCACAGCCAGGAGGGGAAAGAGGCACACCACCTACTTAGACACAATGCGGCAATGTGACAGCGGAGCTACAGTTAGCAACACTGCTGAGCTCAAGAGCCTGATGCTAAGGAGGTTGTGGAGGGCAACCATTCAGTTGCCCTCCACACTTGGTTTTGTCTGGTCTGCACTCTCGCATCGCACATCATTTAACCATTATGGGTTAAATACTTGCGTGGTTAGAATTAATCAAAAACATGCCAAAATGTAAATTTCTTTCCATTACATATACCGTAAAAACAGTCTTTGTGTGATTTTGGAGATTTCTGAAATTACATTTCTGTTTGGTTTTTAGGCTTCATATACATTAGATATTACAAATAACTTAACATAATTTAATAACTTTATACTGAAAAACCAACATGAATAGTGAAAATAGCCTATATACAAGCACAAAACGTGTCACGTTGTGATGCATTTTGAGCTTGTAGATCTGCTATTTCCACAATTTTTTTAAATGTTTGAAAATGTATGAGCATTTTTAACATGGAAATTAGTGGAGATTAGCACAATAATGACGATTATACTGTATATAAAAAAAGAATTGCCTCCATCTTTGTCATCAGAGCAGGAACATCCACAATGGCACAAAATTATATAAAAAAAAACTCTCTCACACTCACACACACACACACACACACACACACACACACACACACACACACACACACACACACACACACACACACACACACACACACACACACACACACACACACACACACACACACACACACACACACACACACACACACACACACACACACACGGAGAATTGCCGTACTAGGTTTGAAAAGAGGACCTTGCGAGGTACTGTACAGTATAGGCGCTCACTGTTAGGCCATAGATTTATCTACTTGTGAAAACTCTAACCTTGAAGATGTCACAAAGCCCTGGGCCACCTGTGGGAACGTTGTGGCTCTCAAAGAGTCATTTAAAGCCATGTGTTCTGAGCTGATAGAGGGGCAGACCAGCCCACAGGGAGCCCATGCCAGTAGAAGACTTTCAACATTTTGTGGCATGAGACTAAAAAAATAAATGATAACAGTGTGTATTTTTGCCATAGGGGAGACAGAGGCGAAATAGCAAGAGGGAGGTGGAGAGTAATTACATGCAAACAATCGTAAACAAACAAGGAGAGAGGTGTTAGGTTTACCGTCATAAATATGGATGGAAATGAGGCATGACAGCAATGTTAATTGTAACAATAAATGAGTACCTGAGACGAATAACAGTCTAAGTCCATATAGATAGATATATATATATATATATATATATATATATATATATATATATATATATATATATATAGATTTGCTGCCGTCGCTGACGCCCCATTTTTTGTAATTTAGCCTCAAACCTTTTGAAAAACGTTTTTGGGACATAAACAATATGACATAAATACTTTATACTTTTGGTGTATCACCTTTAATCCTTTAATGCACTCCCCCCTCATTTTGTTCAATTGTCTGTTTTAATATCTGCTCCCTTTTGCTTGGACTTACAGTATACTGTTGTTCCACAAACTGTTGGAGATACTGTTTTTCCACTTTTCATAAGTATTATGTCTTATAATTCCTAATAAGTAAAAAAAAAATCGAATTCAACAAAATAAGGGGGAGTGCATTAAGACTTAGCAGATTAAAAACGTCTAGTTAGTGGTTTACAGTCTGGTAAATCAAAAAAAAATATCTATACTCAAAATGTTAAAATATGGACTTACTGTTTTTCGTCTCAGTTTCTCAATTCACAATGTGGATACCTCAGCAGGTTTATTGATTTTATATATTATCTATTCTATTAGGTCTGACATTAGGATTTGGCCCCCAATAATGACCAAAATAAATGTTTTAAAAATAAGTACTACTCAATAAGCACATGTGTAAAGAACCCATTTACGTTTTGCTCTAACCTATTTATTTTCTAACGGATATTGTAATTGTTGCTCCACTGAGAAAGTTATGTTTTAGTTCTTATGCCCTTATTTTTGTATCCTGAGTCAAATGCTTTTACTTTGAAGAGAGTCTGGGGTGACGTAGCTTCCGGTTTAGCGCAACCAGGAAAACATTACACAACAACAGTGTGAACTCAGATGGTCTGTTTTACGTGCAAAAAGACCGTGAGTTATTTTTTGTCTTTTGAGATGATCACTTATAGTTTTAGCACCCCACGAAGAGGCACAAGGTTAGTAGACATAATCTGTGCTTGCTACTTAGAATGCAGCACGCAGTTTTTTGGTTATAATAAGGGACTGAGGACTCTAAGAATGTGTTTACTTTCTGTTCAAAGTATATGGTGTGTTGAATGACATTAAATGAAAGAAACGTTTTTCTGCAAGAAAAGCATGATTATGGTGTTAAGGATGATGAGAACTAAATAACCCAGAGTTTGACTACTACTCTTTTGTAAGTTGGAATTGTGCATAGCAAAGGAACTGTTTTGATATGACTCTCTTACAGTAGTTAAAAACGTCATTATTTGATGTACTTTTATGCACTTAAAAAGGTTAAAAATCGCAATTCATTATTTTGAGTTAAAAGCCTGTGTATTTCATTTTTTGGGAGTTAAAAGAATTGTTGCTAATAAGAAGAAAACAAGTTCATGTTGAAGTCAGGTGCTTTATTTCATTGCAAGTAAAAGTAATCACAGTGATATTTAAATGGTTAAAGTCAAGGTAAAAAGTACACTGCATTTATTGTTCTGAAAGTGCTTTGAAGTTTCTGTAAGCCCTTATGTTGTTTTACACAGAAAAGATGGGAAACTAACAGTTCTGTTTTTTGTGTTTTTTGTATTTTTCTGTCAGCTCTTACGTTGATCCTTGGAGTTTAATAAATTCAGTCTTGACCATATTTCGGTGGGGTCTGCTACAACATGTCTTAGAAACTCCACAACATTGAAACACATCAACTATTTGCCATTTGAGTGGAAACAGAA
Source organism: Nannobrachium achirus (assembly GCF_963921795.1). Classification (NCBI taxonomy): domain Eukaryota; kingdom Metazoa; phylum Chordata; class Actinopteri; order Myctophiformes; family Myctophidae; genus Nannobrachium; species Nannobrachium achirus. The sequence continues at coordinate 13,117,597 of NC_137822.1, read as the reverse complement.
TGCCGTATTCATCACCTAACATCTCCTGACAAATGTAATATTCAGTAAAGACCTTGTCAGTGGAATTGCGTTGCTAGGGAACAGCTTGGGTCCGTGTTATTTCCTGTCAGCTACTGATATTCATAAACAGTGCAAGAAGAAATAAACTTGACTCTTTTCAATTCTTTATGTTGTCATGTGTGAAAAGGTCTATTGACATGATGTTATGCGGTACTACATGAATAACCTTGGGTTCAGAAATCTATCCAAATCATAGTCTATGGGTAGAGTGGAGGGGAATAATCAACGTCTTAAAAAATTAACCATCAGTGATGCAGAAACTACAAATAAATACAAATATTTAATTAAAGGATTCCAATAATCTGTTTATTTTAAGTCTAGCAAGGAACCAGGACTCTGTAAGCCCATCTGTGTAATTATTGTAGACCTCGAATCCCAACTTAGCTAAACTACTTGAGCCCTATTTTATACATCGTCATATGATGGTGTCGCATGGCCAAAATAAACAATCTACAAGTGCACACACAGCGAGTCACAATGTGACGGGATGTGAGCTTGTAGATCGGCTAGTACCGTATTTAAACTTACTTCTTTGAAAATGTTAGAAAATTGTTACTTTTTTTACATTTTTAATTTGCCTAAAATGACATGCCCAAAATTAAAATAGGGACACAAGGTAGGAATTGGTTAAAGTGGCCATGGAACATGCTGTATGCTCTCTTGTTAAGAAGGGAAAATAGAAGAAAGCCAGAAAACCAGCAAACACATTGCTGGAAACGAAATCACAGCAGCAAAATATAAACGCTATGATGGAGTACAGTAAATACCATTGTGCATTGTGCAACTGTTACTGTATTTCAAACTAATATGAAAGAAACTGTAAACAATGCAGTAAATGTTGAAAAATCATTTAAGGGGAAAATAAAAACTAGGCTTGTACATAAAAATCTTAGAATGTTAGAATCAATGTTGTTTTGATGTTGTCGCACAATCTTCAAACTTCCACACACCTTCACCAAAGAAGGTAAAACTACCTTTAACAATTGTCGGAATGTGCTTCCAACAACATGCAATCTATTGGAAACAAAATAAACAAAATGACAACCGGCCTTCCAAGTTGCCACAGCAGGGGGATTAGCTCAACAAATCAAAGACACAGACATAAATACATATGTGGTTTAAAAAAGCATTTATGAGTGTCCACACTGATGTATTGTTCTGTCAAACCCTCAAAGTCCAAGACAATGACTGAAGCCAGAGCTGGAACTCTAAATCCTACCACATCTTGAAAGGGTGTATCTGACAACAATGTAGTTTGACAACCCATCACTAAATCTCCTAATGTGGGGGTGCCTGAAGGCTCAGCCACTTAGTGCGCACACGATACAAGGACCCAGGTTCGAATCCAAGCTACATTTTATCCTACGTCTCTCCTCTCTCTCTCTCTCTGCCCTTGGGTACCTGTCACTTTATAATGATCTATATTTGAAAAAATAATGTTTTAAATAAAAAGCTGATGAAATGGAGCAAAACATTATTGTCATTTGTTAATGCAAGCTGTCACCTTCAAGAATGAATCCATGATCATCCCAACCCATTTCCATGAAGCCGATTTGATGTGGGTCTAATTGTTTGCAAGCCAAACGAATTGGCAGGTTATGACAAGATCGTGACAGCTTCTCTGAGCTCTATCTCTGGAACAAAATGCGGACATCTACTGGGACATCTAATGGGTGGCCTGCCTCAGTGACAGCTTCATTATAGTGCCCCATCATGCCCATGGGATGAGTCTATAAAACCCAGGATTGCATCATTAGCAACCTGTCTGACCTTAGCAGGGATATGGTTTAACTGCTAATCAAATTACTTCTGTCAATCAAAATGGCTGAGCACTGGGAGTGCTCCGCCATTGGAGAGTGTAACCAGGCAACACACATTCTCAATAATTCAATATTATTGAATTCTGAGTTAATAATAATTAAGATTAGTCAGGTGTGGACCATAGGTGTATACAGTATGTAAATGCTGTACCTTCAGCCCAATTGCAAACAAAATATATTGCCGTGTACAGAAAAATTACGAGTACACACTAAATTTCACACTTTGATTTTTTTTTTTACTGAATAATGGGATTCTTTTTGCTTTAGAAAATAAGTGACCTTTTTGAATGTGTATTGGTCACAGCCAAATAACTACCACAAACAAATAACTACCACAAACCTATCCAGGAATCATTCAGCCTTTCATCAGATGACCTTTAGAACTGTTATAAATCTTCATGTGTTCCTCAACATTATCATTAGTCCTAAATACACTTTCACAACAGCTTCTACTGTATATCTGAAACTACTGAAATTGACTTTAACTACTCAAACCCTACAGTATACTGTATATATTTCTTAGTATAGTGAATTGTATAGGTTGTGAGCGTGTAGATTGGCCATTTTAGCTTTTGTTTTCATGTTTACCTATAATGACATGCCCAAAATAGGGATGCCATGTTAAAAGTAGTTATTAGTATCTTATTTTCACTTCCCGGAGACTTGACTGCATTTCTTCAATGAAAATCCATGGCCTAAAAATATGGTTCTATTTAGAATGTTTTGATCCCTGTGCATTAGATGGTGACTTCCTTAAGCCACGTAACCTTTAACAGTCACTGAATCAATAGGTTGGAAGCTAAGAGGCCTGTTCAAATCCACTGACAGATAGCATTAAGTAGTTGAAAGAAGTAAAGGTTTTTATCAAGAGACCAGCAAACACAGCACTCAAAGTGCAGTTTTCCCCAGGAGAGTGAAACTTTGGCTCAAACTCAATTAGGTTCCAAAGGCTAAAAAGACGAACGCATGCCGCAAGCAGCTAACGTCCATTATGGCCCCGCGATAATGACACATAAATGCAATTAATATGACGGATGGGCTGCAACATCCTGATGATCATTTGACTACTTCATCATAATAGTCAGTCTGGCAAATCCCATTAGATCAGTGGATGGTAATAGTGAAATTCCTGAAGAATGGATCCATCATTGAGGTGTCACTGAGTTTATTAATGTTGAATCATCTGACTTGGACAGTATCCAACAAGGTGGAAGAGCGGTGACAAAGACCAAAGAATAGAGCAGACGGAGAATGAAGGGATATACAGTATTGTCATAGAGATGAGATTTTTTACATGTTTCTTTGATTTAAGTATCATGTTAGGCTACCCACTATCCAGCCGTCCTGTCAAATTCGGGACAGTCCAGAATTCTATGCATTTGTCCCAAATCTCTGTTTTAGTGTCTTTCCCCCCCAATTCATTTATTTTTATCGTTTTATCGCTGATAAAATACGGTCCCCTTTTGGAGACACTCGGCTTCGCCTTGTGTCACACCACGCCTCTCAGCCGTTATAAAATACCAGGTAACCACATGCCACTTGTGGCTTATTGCTTCAACACACAAGGCCCTGAGGCCTTGTTTCCATTGTGGTCCTGTGTATTGAATTCATCAAGTAATCGTAATCAAATCACACCTGACAATTTGTGACTACTGCTGCGATTGCCAGCACAACATACAGAGAATGTGATCCCTGTGGATCTAGTGGAAAAGTGAAGATACATGTTTTCTAGCCAGAACATTCAAAGGATTTGATACTATAATGACAAGAGCTGACCGCCACCGCCAGTTGCAGGAATTAATTATAGGGCGAGTAGAGCGCGACAATTAGAATATCTCTCCACGAAATTGCATTGAGTGTTCTATAGCTGGATGGAATATATGCAATGTATGGAATATCAGCATTCTACTAGGGATACGCACAATCGCACATGCTTTCTTTTGTTTTCTGTAGGTGGGGAGGGCAGACTTGCAGTCGCTGGGGACGGTATGTGTAGGCAGCCACAGAGATGATAGACAGATGTGACCAGGGCTGTCACGAACAAATAATTGTGATGAGTGATTTAATTGTGTCTTTGGCATTGGACTTTGGAACATAATATGAATACAAATGTAATTTCCGTTTGCCTTTTGAGCTTCGTAATCAAAAATTGCACAGGGCACATATGACAAACTATGGAAAGATGCAATTCTGGGAAATTGCAAGTGTGGTTGCCGTGACGCGAGTCACACTTGCAAATTAATGACATCCTTATCCCTTTTATGCCCATATATGGAGAGCCCTGATATATATGGACTATGTTAATCTCATGTGGTCTATGACGTCAGGTCAGACGTCATCTCCATATTTGGGAAAGTCAATTCAAGTAAATGGAGAAAATGAATACGTATCTCTTAGCAAAATGCAAGCAGGCGAGTCCCGATGAAGCATAATGGCTCAAGTGCGAGCCAAAACTATAGGAGTAGTCTGTTGGAACGCAGACATTCTATGCCCCAGAAGGGTGGGGATACACTACCCGACAAATCTCACCGGGAGTCTCCGGCCAATAGCATTTGTTCACCTCCCCCCCTTGCTATTGGTTCTCTCTGTTCTGCTCCTGCTGCTGGCCGCTCGCATAAGTAAATGAGGAAGTGATCCGCGGTGGAAAACAAGTGATACATCATAGCGATGTTGATATCATTATAATGGATAAGCCTAAACAAACCAGTTCACATGAACAATACTGATGTAATTGTTCATGTGGGGATTTTAGAGCACTTTGTGCTTCCATAGGTGACAAGCTTTATGGAGATGATGATTTCCTTTAGCCAGAAGTACTTGGCACCTACCAACAGTCAAAACTACTAGTAACCGGTGTACTGACCATGGTATTACTGGGCTTAACTTACCAGCCAACTGGCCTGACCTGAACCCCACAGAGAATCAGTGTTATGTTGTCAGGAGTAAGATGAGAGGCACCAGACTCAATCAATCACACAGATGAGCTTAAGGCCTCTATCAAAGCAAACCTGGGCTTCCATAAAACCTCAGCGGTACCACCTTCATGCCACGCCCCATTGATGAAGAAATGTGTTCAAAAGTATTCCAGACCAAGTACTGAGTGCATAAATTAACAAAACCTTTCAGAAGTTTGACATTTCTTCATCCTTCTGTTGAAGTAATATTCTAATATTTTGAGATATGGATTTTGATTGTCATGAGCTGTATGCCATAAAATTAAAACAAATAAAATAAGGTTTTGAATATTTCACTGCATGTACAATGAATCTAGAATATATGAAAGTTTACAGAAGAAATTACAGAAGAAAATGAACTTTTATACAATATAATTTTTTTTGGGTTGATCTGTATATAATATCATCACATATATAATATTAATGTAATCAATAAAGTCTTTTGCCATTACAGTATTGTTTCCATTTACAGTATTTGGCCCACATGGATGGATGGATGATGGATGGATGGAGCCACACCGGGCAACCACTTTTGGAAAAAAAACACCCTTTCAGTCCAGGGCTGTTCAATCTGGAATGACCTACCTCTATTAACAATTTTGCTGCCATTTTAAACATAGCTGTAGTAAGCAGCTGCCAAATTGTCCTTACCTTTGAACGTGGGCACACGCACGCATCGTGCACAATCTGTGCGCGACTCATCTAGTAGACGTGTAGACTCGGTGACAGCTTTCGAATAAAAAAAACCCCATTGAAAAAGACATATCCGTTGCCACGCTGTATCCCTGCTTATCCGCCAGTGTTTACATGAAAAAAACATTGAAAAAAGCCAGCTGTGCGCTATGGTAACACGTGGACACGTTCGCGCACATAGCAGACGATATGTGCGCAGATCATATGCCAGGCGGGTAGAGGAATCAAACAGCTACAAAATAAAATAAAAACGCGAACGGAGCTGTGACTGGACGTCAGACCGGATATGGAAACCTAGATCCGGTCCAAACGGGAAATACGACCGGATACAGTTAGGGGGCGGGCCTAAAGTCTCCGAAACGGCTATATACAGCGATCATACTTTTAATCGTTTCATAATGATTAAAGCTAATTACATTTCCGGGAACGACGGGCATCGCAGAGAGGTACAGCGGGAAATCTCCGGTTTCGACGGGGATTGCAGAGTATGAGTTAATAAGAGACTGTTTGTCATTTCCATCCTTCAAGTTTAACCTAAAAAAAGGTTACTTGACAATCAAACGTGTGACCATGTATGTATAGTCTTAATAGTCTTAATAGTATAGCACATGTATGTATAGTATAGTTTTTAATGATCCTTTTTGCGAATGTAGGGTTCTTGCTGTTGGAATAGTATAGTACTTGTATGTATGTGTTTTAGGTGTCTTCTCTTGATGTAAGATTGTTGTTGGTATATGTTTTATTTTGTCTTTCATGTGGGTACTACGGATGGAATTTAGCATTCTTGCTAAGTCCGGTATATTTACATTGCTTTATGTAGTGTTCATCAATATACACTGTCCCGTCCAAATAAATAAATAAAGTAAAGGAAAGTAAAGTTGGGAATCACAGTCCTATAGGAAAAAGTGTGTTTATGAAATAAGGCATTCAACTTCCAAAACCCTCTCTATCCATTCCAAAGATCACACATTTTTGTAATTCTCTTAATATTGTAAATTAGATCCATGCATGATTCCATGTAAAATGCATAAAAAAAAGAAGAGAGAAAAAAAAAAGCCTAGCAGTGTATAGCAGATAAGCAATGGAAATGTCAGTTAAAGACAGAAAAGATGAGCTGATGCTAATTGCTGTTTTCTATCTTGCGGGTATGTGTCACTGTGAATGAAATATGTTCAGGGCTGGCACCTCATCATTATGTATAAATCCTTTAGAACAGAACAGCCTCTGGACACAGTACAACGTCATATGGTATTATTTGTATTTATTTTGCATGTGGGACTGTACCTTATGAACCTGCAGAGCAGCTGCCAGCACTTATTGGTCTCTGTATATCGGTGTTGTCTGGTGGAAATCTTGTATGTCCAACACCATTTTTTTTGTATTTATCATTTTAAAAATGATTTCAACTAGAGAAAATAGACGCTCTACAAGCACACAGCGAGGCGTTGTGTGCTTGTAGATCTGCTGTTTTGTGGGACAGTCTTGTATGATGAAGCAGGGCTTTACGAGAAAAAGAAAAAAACATACAAATTTGAAACTTGGAGATACGAGGTTTCTGGACGACATTGATGATATCATGCAGCTCAGACTGTGTAAATTATGGGGCTTCATCCAACATTTATGCTCTGCGCTAGAATGGCAATTTTGCACTTCTCACTAATGTAATGAAACCTAGTAATGATTAAAGACATCACAGAAGTAAGAGAAGAGGACTGGGGTTGTGTGGCACAATGCTGTATTACCAAACGGCCGCTGAACTGCTGCAAGTGTTCAGGTTTGAGAGGACAAAAATAATAGCGTCTGCACACTGGATCATTCTCCAAAGTTTAAAACTGGTTGTTTTCCACATTAAAACCGGGAAAGATTGTATCACTGTTCCGTTAGGTCGCAAGTTACTATGAAAAGCTCCACTGGCTGTCCGTCAGTCTGTCCGTCACGTCACGTCACACTTTTGGCCCTACTGTTATCTCTGGCACCATTGCCCCTATCCATGCCTAACTTTGCACACACACTCCTTGGCTAGCAAACCACAACCTCCGCCCCTGATTTCTCACGTTCCCCTCTTATCTATATGTACATACACACGAGAGAGAGAGAGAGAGAGAGAGAGAGAGAGAGAGAGAGAGAGAGAGAGAGAGAGAGGGAGAGAGTGTGTGTGTGTGTGTGTGTGTGTGCGTGCGTGCGTGCGTGCGTGCGTGCGTGCGTGCGTGCGTGCGTGCGTGCGTGCGTGCGTGCGTGCGTGCACACACTTGCTTGTGGGGGTCCCTGGAACTAGATATTTTGAGATGGGGAGCCGATTACATATAATTTTGGGGATCCTTGACATGAATAATGTTGACAACCACTGATACGTTTTTCAGAAGACTATGTAACTGATATAGAAGACATTTTTAGAATCAGGTCTTTATGGGTTAAACCTTGGAGTATGATCCAGTGTGAGGAGTGAGGACTAGATTTTTGTCATTTTTATTCTGACCTCTGCCCGAGCCTGGAACTTTTAGTGAGTAGACGTGTGTGATTTTTAGTTAGTTTCCAGGTTTGAGAGTGACCTTTTGTCCATGTTATTGTCGCTGTCGGGCAGAACTCTTGTGTCCAAAACCGTTACTTTTCAGGACATAGAAAAGAAACGGTGTTCCAATGGAAGGTAGTTATCATGTAGTCACAAGCTCTTGTTTTTCATTTATTAAATAAAACTTAAAGCGGAACTGTAACTTTATGAATAAAATGTAATTTTGTCCAATCTGTATTGTAGAGTACAGTGTTGATAAAATATAACTTATACAATTAGGGTTGTTGTTTTTTGTCTACTTGCTCTTCTATTGAGACATTGTGTTAAAGTTAAGGTCATGTCTCACCTGGGCACAGACTCTGACAAGAATTTTGACCTGAAGGTCAAGATTCAGTTTATCCCCTGAGCAAGAAGGCAAGCTCTATTATCTGGTAAAACATATCAGCACTTGCACAGTAAATGGAAAGTTACTTAAACAGTGGTACAGATTTAACCTCACTTCACTTTCAACATGTATCCAAAATAGCAAAAAAATTGCTGATCTACAATTAAGGCAAGCTCACAAAGTATTGCATTGCGACAGGTTGTATATCATACACTCTTTTATGACAAAAATATGGAATTAATTTCCAAGGGAGAAAAAAAGTAAAAATATGGAGATGCAAGGTCCCTGCTCAACACAGACGTTATGCATATTACATCAGGTGTTCTCAAATGTTTCTATGCCAAGGACCCCCAAATAACCATAGCATCTGTCTGTGGCCCCCTTTGCGAAATGGCTCTGATAGTTTCATTGTTTTTGAAAAGGTTAGAACATTTGCACGCACGCCCCACACACACACACACACACACACACACACACACACACACACACACACACACACACACACACACACACACACACACACACACACACACACACACACACACACACACACACACACACACACACACACACACACACACACAGGCCCCCTCTTTGAAAACATAATGCATTAGAGTATCTGTTTTCAATGTGTCCAATATACCACTGCTCCAATATATACAGTATATAGGTATGGTGTAGCAAATTGTTACTTGCCTATGGCCTACAGTCCCATTACAGCAGTGACTGACAGTAATATTGGGAGTAAATATAAAATGCCTCATTGTAGCATGGTTGTGCTAGTACGCTACTGTAAATGTTGATTCATTTGATTGGATCCATCTTATCTTATTACTCATACTGTATACTGTGTAATCCAAGTTAGCTTGGATTAAGTATGTTGTTCACTAATCACAACACAGCGATAAGGTAGTATAATGTCAACTGCATGTTCCCAAACAAGTAATGCAGCCAAAAATAGTTAAATAAAAACAAGTTGTGAGAACTCTTGAAAAACAAGGAAAGTGTCACATTTCCTCTGATCTTCATCCAAAAAGAGAGAGAGAGAGAGAGAGAGAGAGAGAGAGAGAGAGAGAGAGAGAGAGAGAGAGAGAGAGAGAGAGATAATGTATTTGAACAAACAAACATGAATCAAAGGATAAACATGATGAAAGGATAAAACATTAAAAAAAAAAGTGCCATACAGTAGCATCATTTGCTTACTTCAAAGGGCAGGGTTGGGGGTGTACGACTTCAATATGTGGCTGGGTCTTCTCAGACATTTTGTTCAGCGTGATTAACCTGCTTGTTCAACACTAAGTAAAACGTTTAATTCCTTTTCACCAATCAAAGAAAAATACTTCTTTCTAAGCCACCATTTTAAAAGTGGGGGCCCACCAGGGAACACCAGGTGAGTCAATTGGAAAGGAGAAGATAATGAATGGATGTATTAATGAATTATTATATTAAAGGACAACTTTAGTTTTTTACAACAACGGTTCATATTTTAGATTGTAATTAGAGAAAAGAAAAAGTGAGTGTTAAAATGTTTTCATTTGCTTAGTTCTATTGTTTTATCGCGTTTACCGTGCTAAAAAGTGGGGCATGCGTACCCATGGGGGCATGCGTACAAGTGGCTAAATAATATGTCTTTTTAGGCACAATAAGCCAGCAGTTTCTTTATTGCTATTTACAGTAACACTTCTAGCCCCTATAAGTCACATGCAACCATGAAAGGTTGCGTTGTATCTTGGGAATGGCTTATTCTGTGTAAAATGATATATTTAGCCACTTGTACGCATGCCCCCAACCACCTAAATAAGAATCTATAAAACAATAGAAAGAAGTAAATGAAATAGTTTTAACACTCATCTTTTATATTCTTTAATTACAATCTAAAATATGAACCCTTGTTGTAAAAAACTAAAGTTGTCCTTTAATTGATAAAGGGGAGTCAATTGGAAAAGGAATTGGATAATGATTGACTGACTGAATGAACGAATGAACAAACAAACAAAACAAACAAATAAATAAATAAAACATACAAACATTTTATCATTCCTTTTCTTTCTTTTTTTAAAGCCATTTCATAATAGACGTGAGGCTATAGCTATTTGGGAACCGCTGTTCTAGAGTACAGATACTGAATTACTGCCGTAGTCAAATGTGTAACAAACTACGTGATGGTTCCCTGACATGGTCCTTTTTAATGGACTTGTTCATTCTGTTTGTTAATCTCTGTCATTACCGAGTTAATAGGGCATTTATCCTGACTGTTCTCTTGTTACAGAACAGTGATAACGCAGCATAGGCTGATGGGTTGAATCCACAAGGCACACACAACCTACGTATATGATCAAGTGTCTGGTTTCCTGAGTCAAACAAGTCTTTCCAAACCATAGAGGATAATTAGCATTATCCTTGAGATCATTGTATAATGAAGATGAATATTACTTCCCAGTTGGTGTTGGCTTCACTCCAGTAGATGGATTGAGTCAAACAAACAACAAAAACTGAAATCGCAACTGTGATAGATCAGAGGCAGAAAAGACATGGTGCACTGAAAGGAACAGGGAATATGCAAAAATACTATAAACATAAATACAATGGGTTAAAAGAGGCTACACTCGCAATTTAAATAAACCAAATGCATTTTAGCAATATATGTTGTAGGCCTATCTTACAAAGCCAGTGTAATTTATTTTACAAAGTGAATGTAGTTGATAATAACAAGAACAATGACCATAATTATAAAAATATAGTATACCAGTAAGACTCCCTAATCGGGAGATAAGCGACCGTCAGGTCACAGTATACACAAAGAGGCCTGTAAGTGGCATTGGTTCCACCCACAAGTTTGTACGACAAACGGTTGATGAGTAAAGCCAAATAAAGTTCCGGCCAATCAGAGGAGAGGGTGGGGCAAAGTTAAACCAATTAAGGTGAAGGACTCTTAACACATTGACCGCCATTTTAACATACCTCCGTACTCCCACCTGCCATTCGTCTCCATAGACTTCCATGTAATTGGGTGTGCACGGATCATGCACACCCATGCCTAGATAATGCACCACGTGTGTCCACATTGCTCACAGCTTTCAAACAAAAAAATCCGAATGGAAATCCGTTAAGGCATTCATGAGATAACAGCCACTATGTTTAACAAAGATGGCTGCCAAAATGGCTGCCATGCTTGAAAGATGGGGTTGCTATGGGGGTTAAACATGCAATTTCGCGATTGCTATCATGCCTACTCCATTTTTGGGGGTCAACATTTTTTTTTGAAAAAAAAAAATTTTGAAAAAAAAATTTTTTTTTTTTTTTTTTTTTTTTTAATTCTCGGGACTATCGGGCCTGGCGGGGAAAGACATTGGAATAATCTCGGGACTATCGGGCCTGGCAGGGAATGAGTTAATGAAATTAATTGACACCAGCCACAAATGTGTACGATAAACAGTTAATGAGTAAAGCCAAATAAAGTTTGGGCCAATCAGAGGAGGGGGCGGGGCTAAGTTAAACCAATTAAGGTGAAGGACTCTTAATCAAGTCAATTGACAGCAGCCACAAGTTAGTAGGACAAACGGTTGATGAGTAAAGCCAAATAAAGATTCGGCCAATCAGAGGAGGGCAAAGTTAAACCAAAGTTAAACCAAATTATGGCAAAGTTAAACCAATTAAGGTTAAGGACTCTTAATCAAGTCAATTGACACCACCCACAGGTTTGTGGGACAAACGGTTGATGAGTAAAGCCAAATAAAGTTTTGGCCAATGAGGGGAGGGGGCGGGGCAAAGTTAAACCAATGAAGGTGAAGGACTGTTGGAGCAGCAGGAGTCGGTGGTCCCCGGGAATTCCCCGTGAGCAGCCCAGCTGCGGTGTTGATTTGGTCATTTTTGCACTATTTGGAGGAGGTGGCAGGGGGTCTCTGGGGGTCCATGGAAGTGCGGGGGTCCTGAAGGTTGTGGTTTGGCAGGCAAGGAGTGTGTGTAGAAAATTTCACATGGATAGGGGCAACGATGTCGGAGATATGGGTAGGGCAAAAGTGTGATGTGACAGACAGACTGACGGACGGACGGACTGACAGACAGCCGGTGGAGGTTTTGATAGTAAATGCGACCTGACGGTCGCAATTATCTACCCTTTGACAAATTCTAACAAAACAACAACAAAAGCATTGAGTAGTGATAACATGCACCTGCACCTTCCCCCATGCAGAGTAATATGACAACATATTCGTATTAGTCTTTTCAGCAGGGTTTAGGTTTCCTGAACTCGATTACACCCCAAAAACAGGAGAAAAAAAAATTGTATAATTTTTTTCTCAAATGGCCTTAAAACTCCTTTGAAGGACAATGATAAAGACTTTTATGTTTTACATGACTCATGAGACCTTTAACAACAATCCAACCAAACTGCAGTTGATGGTGTGAGCATTTATACATCGCCTTAAGAATGAAAGCAGTACATGATATCCCTTCTCCTCACTAGTGTTTAGAATAATAATTGGAGAGTGAGGGAGATGGCTTGATAGATCATGAATACCCTCACTCTGGGTCATGATGGGTATGAGTTGCATTTAGATTGCTTGTTCCACTTGCACGACTGTGCCGAGTTGACTCTGCTCTTTTGTCCTGTAGCTACGGCTCTGAGACAAAACAGTACTATCCGAATAAACCTGCCTAACTCTCAGTTGTCATGTTGCTCAACAAACTAATGTACGACTCTTGGCAAAAGCAGCATATTTTCACAAATGCTCCCGATGTATCAAAGCTTTTGGAGGAGCTGAAGATTAGTTATGTATGCATTAACCTGCGCTGTCGGGTCAGATGTGGAAAAATACAGGCAGGTCAGGTTGGGTCAATTTATTGCAAAAAAAAAAATACGCACAAGCTGTTAACCACAGGGTCCGTGAAAACCAACGTTGCAGGTCGGGTCTTGAAACTGGATTGGTGCGGTAAGCGCTTAAAATTATAATAACTGCAGTGCGGAATAAACAACAACTAAAGATACAATGCAATATCCAAATCAATGTCTTTCATTATGCATTAATTATCTATCTATAAATGCGACAAATCTCTGTCTGTTTGTTTGTTTGTAATCCGCATATCTCGAGAACCGTTCGTCCCACCGGCTTCAGATTCGGCACGCGCGTTCCCCGCCGCCGCGCGGAGTGCAGTGCCGGGCCTCGACCCGACCCGACTCGCGGTTTTCCGAAACCGGCGCGAAACGTTCGGAATCTCCTTATGCGGAGCTGATTGTTGACATCAGGCTGTTCCGGAGGAAGCGCTGACTCATTGTGACATCACTTCATAAAAGGCTCTGACATCACGTACGCCACATGAGTCAACAAAAAATCTCTGTGAATGTGTATGTATGTATGTAATCCGAGTATCTCTAAACCATTCTTCCCACGTTCTCCATATATGGGCATAAAATGAATGCCCGTATGCGGAACTGATGTCTGACATCAGAGTTTTCCGCAACCAGTACTGTGTGTGTGCAGAGATCTCCATATATGGGCATAAGGGGTATGGGCATAAAATGAATCCCCGAATGCGGAGCTGGCATAAGGGGACAATGGCAAACAGATGGTCAAAACGGGTCCTATGACAACAGGTATATTGGGGTTTGCATTAAAGGGTGGGGACAAAGGCTAACAGAAGGCAAACAGATGGTCCAAACGGGTCCTATGACAACAGGTATATTGGGGTTTGCATTAAAGGGTGGGGACAAAGGCTAACAGATGGTCAAAACGGGTCCTATGACAACAGGTATATTGGGGTTTGCATTAAAGGGTGGGGCAGGCATAAAATGGACGCAAATAGACAGATATCTCCATATATGGGCATATGGGCATAAAATGGACCCAGAACTATATCTGCAGTGATCTCCATATATGGACATAAAATGGACGCCGACAGACAGACAGATACAGATATCTCCATATATGGGCATAAATGGACACAGGCAAACAGACGGTCAAAACGGGTCCTATGACAACAGGTATAATGGGGTTTGCATTAAAGGGCGGGGCATTCATTCTCTATTTACATCGTTCCCGAGTTGGCCAGGTCGCCGACTAGACGCTGGGCCGCCCGAAGGGCGGCCCAGCTTCTAGTAATACCAAATATGCACCTGCATATCAGTCAAACACTGATTGCAGTTACAGTCATACAAAATTCAGCTTCAAGGCTTTGGACAAGGTCCCCTCCTCAGGCTTAGGTTTCCATCATTTTAACATCATTGCAGCACTGGCTTCCAGTTTAATTTAGCCTCATTTTTACAATTCCCTCTCTGACTTACAAGTCATTTAATGGCCTGGCACCATCAGTAAACTGTTTACTCCTTATAAAAGCATAGGGTCTCCTTGGTCTTGAGATCAAGGACTCCAGGTCATTCCTCATTCTAAATTAAAAAATCTAGAGATGATTGCGTTTTTACTGTTGTGGCTCCTAGGCCTCTGGCTGGATGTCAGGTCAGCCAACACTGTTGGGTGTTAAAGCAACACCTTAAAACATCAATCTTTATTCCCCAGCTTGTTGTTAAAGGGCCAGTTCACCTAGGGACAACCATATCTTATTTTATTGTTGTTTGGGACAAGATCAACACAATCCTGAGTTATTTTTTGTGTTCAATCTGTGTTTTGAGATATTTTAGTGTATTTCAGCATGAATGATGATGCCTTGTGCATCATATGAGTCATCATGCTGCATCAGCATCATATGATGCAAAATGCATCATCATTCATGCTGAAATACTAAAATATCTCAAAACACAGATTGAACACAAAAAATAACTCAGGATTGTGTTGATCGTGTCCCAAACAACAATAAAATAAGATCTGGTTGCCCCAGAGGTGAACTGGCCCTTTAAATGTTAAAGGACGACTTCACCCCTTTTCAACCAATCTTCATATAATTGGTCCTCATTAATGTTCACGATAAAATAGCACTTATTTTTCCTACTCAGTCTGTGTCTCATAGGAGAACTCTGGGGAGTTCAGAAAACAGTCTGCCAGTTAGGGCTGTCACGATTATGACATTTTACATGATGATTAATTGTCCCTCAAATAATTGCGATTAACGATTTAATTGTGTATTTGTCGTTGACAATTACATTTCTGTTTGGCTTGTAGGCTTTGAAGTTGCACATTGCAGATATGACACATAACCTAAATATACAAAGAAATTACTGACATATTTGAGAACTTTATACTTAAAAAAGAACATTGATAGAGGAAATAGACGATCGACAAGCTCACAACGCGTCGCATCACTCACAACATGTCGCAACGCGTTGTGAGCTTGTAGATCTGCTATTTCCACTGTTTTTGAAAATGTTTGAAAATATATGAACATTTTTCAAAATGGAAACGATTATGACGATTATGCCAAAATAATTGAGATTATGTCAAATAATTGTGATTAGACGGTTATGTAATAATTGTGACAGCCCTACCGCCAGTGACATCGTTTGGAAGATAAAAAAATAATAATATATATATATATATGTCACGGTTTGTTAGAGAAACAGGACGGTCGAGAAACGGAGCACTCGTGGTGCCGCACGGGGCGGAACAAGCGGTCGCCCACAACAACGTCCTCCAGGCGGAGCCGCTCGATTGTCCACGACATTGCAAGCGGCGCGAAGGCCCGCGGACCTTGGTCCTGCTCTTCGCCCCCGAGCGCCGCAGGTTACGAAGAGTTACGAAGCCGTGGTGAATGCAATCGTTATATTTATGCCCACGATAAACGCTCATAGTAAGCTAATGGCTAAGCTAATGGCTAAACACCGCCCAGCTAGGCTAGTAAATAAAGAAAGAGAGTCGCAAACGAGTGACGTCAGCGCCTGCACTAGTGAATGGCTGTCTATGGGCTGTCGTCGCCATCTGGTGGTGATTAGTGTGTGGTGAACGACAAAACAAGCGCTCTTACTCTTACCGTCCTGAGTTACCCAAACATACTGTAACATATATATATATATATATATATATATATATATATATATATATTTAGATTTGTATTATCGTGAGAACAATTATAACATTGTAACTTGAAAGCCTACAGTTTCTATTAGCTTGGATTCCCAATCGATGTCATCACTGGCAGATGGATTTCTGAACTGCCCACAGCCCTCCTATGAGACATAGAAAAAGTAGATTTTTCTTTTGCTATTTTATCATTAGTGAGGACCAATTATATGAAGATAGGTTGAAAAGTGGTGAAGTCGTCCTATAATCTATATTTTAATGCACTGTATGCCCTTTGTCTGTCTTTCTATTTGGCTTCCACAAATCCCACCCTTTCCTATCCTACAGTACGCAGATGTTCGTGCCTTTGGGGATTCTGGATGCGCACAGATGCTTGTTTGAAACGCTGTGCCAAAATAGCCACTGGCCACAGAGGGACAACAATTGGGGCCAAAACACTTTAAAAACTGGCAGAGCGAGAAGAGGGATAAAAACAGGAAATGTAAGTCTAATTGAGTTCTGTTGGCTTCCTGGTAGAGATGGACTTTCCTCCAATCAGGGACTCTGGCTAATGCACAGCATACTAAACAATACACTGTACACAATAGAGCACACATCAATTTCACAATTTGCAATTTAAGCATTTAGCAGACGCTCTTAATCGAGAGCGTTTTAAAATCGCTCATCCTATTTGGGTCCCCCCCCCCCCCCCATTTTTTATATAGCGTATCATTTAAGAACTGTGTTACAAAAATAAACAAATGATAGGCTAGCAGCATATTCTGTATAAGTCAAACATTTTATGTTTCATTCTACTACCCCAGACATTATGAAGTGAAAGAGTTGTGAGATGAGGGAGTTCTAAATACGATCAAGTTTTATGAGCTGCTTGACTGCTTGACCTACATCGATAGTATTATTGTACCTTTACAGAACATATCCAGCTCTAAATTGCACGTGCCCCACAAACAGTCAATGTCTCAAAATAAAAATACACGTTGAAGGACAAGTCGGACAATATGTACAAAGAACCTATAAATAAACAAAGATTTCAATTCAATTCAAAGCTTCAGAAAAATAATGTTTATGAGTTTTGGAAGGAAGTAAAGGTGGTTAACAACAGTAAGATGCCAATGCCTTCCAGTATTGATGGCACTACTGGGTCCGAAAATATTGCTGAGCTGTGGAGAAGACACTATACAAACATATTTAACTGTGTCAAAAGCGATGTCTTTACTATTGGTGAGGTTACCCACAGTGATGGTGTGATCTTGAGACCTAATGAAGTGAGCAGCCTCATTGAGAAATTGTCTGTTAACAAAGCTTGTGGCCAAGATCAGATAACAGCAGAACATCTGAAGCATGCCAGCCATAAAGTTTCAGTGCTGCTTGCTATGTGTTTTTCAGGGTTGTTGATGCATGGTATACTGCCTGAATCCATGTTGTCTGTCCTGCTAGTACCAGTAGTTAAAAACAAAACTGGGAAGTTAACAAGTATTGATAATTATAGACCTATTGCACTGGCAAGCATCCTATCCAAGGTACTAGAAGGTATCCTTATGGAGAGGCTCAATGAATATATAGCTACTACTGACAACCAGTTTGGTTTTAAGAAAAAGCATGGAACAGATTTATGTATTTATACACTTAAGGAAATTGTCAGTCAGTACAGAAGATGCAACAGTACAATATTTATGTGTTTTCTTGACGCGTCCCAGGCGTTTGATCGCATCAATCATGGTAAACTGTTTTTAAAACTAAAAGAGCGTGGTGTCCCATTATATTTAATAAGGATCCTACAGTTTTGGTATACACACCAAACTATGCAAGCCAAGTGGGGAATGAGTACGTCAACTCCATTTCTGGTGACCAATGGCGTTCGCCAGGGAGGAATTCTGTCTCCGGTACTCTTTAATTTGTACATGGACGATCTGTCTAAACAGTTAAATGAGTGTAAAACTGGCTGCATGGTGGGTGATAACCTTATTAATCATATGATTTACGCAGACGATTTGGTAGTACTGTCTCCATACAGTGCTGGCCTACAGCAGCTACTCAGGGTCTGCTCTAAATATGGAATGAGTTTTGACATAAAGTTTAATTCAAAAAAGAGTGTGGTGATGATCTCTAGAACTAAGGATGATCAGAAGCTCACCTTTCCCTCTTTCTCTTTAGCTGGTGAAGTACTGGAGGTGGTTAAAAAGTTTAAATACCTGGGTCATGTTATCAGAGATGATCTCTGCGATGACGAAGATGTTCAGCGCCAGTGTTGTAAATTGTATGGACAAGCCAACATGCTGGCTCGAAAGTTTCATATGTGTACAGATGATGTAAAAATAGCTCTTTTTAAGACATATTGTACTCCATTATATACAGCCCACTTGTGGTGCCGATATAGCAGTGGAAAAATTAAGAAACTTCAGGTGGCATATAATGATGCTTTTAGAATATTTCTGAAACTCCCAAGATGGACGAGTGCTAGTGAAATGTTTGTGACTAGTAACATACCAACCTTTCATGCGGTACTGAGGAATTTCATGTTTAAATTTATGTGTAGACTCATTGATTCAAAGAATGAATTAATTGTGGTCTTGACGGATATCACACAGAGTGATATAAGATATACATCCTGCTTCTGGAAACACTGGAGGCAATGTTTATATGTTTTTTAAAAAGGAATGTAAACAGTCTGGAACTGTATTTATACGTATTGTTTGTCTGTTTTTTTGTATATATGTTTTTATGGACCATGTGTCTGAAATAAAGTTTATCATCATCATCATCATCATCAATTTGTCCGCCTGTGTTACTTGATGCAAACCCATGAATCCCCATCACCACTGCTTTGCCATTCTAAATACTATGACCTACAGCAGACCTCTTTATTACATGCTCTGGCATGTAACACTTTAAGGATAATTGCTTTGGGATCTGAGCTAATCCAGAGGCAGACAAAATACCTGGCAAAATCTTAACTGTATGATGTGCTTCTGGAAGTAGAAAACTGCTATAACCTTACAGTACTGCAGTGGTGGAAAAAGTATTCAAATTTCTTACTTAAGTAATAGTATATCAATAATGCAATATAGAAATACTCTGTTGCATGTAAAAATCCGGAATTCTATTGAGTAAAAAGTATGAAAGTGTACTTAATGTACCAAAAGTAAAAGTACAAAATGTTTGAAAATAGCAGATCTACAAGCTCACAACGTGTCGCGATGTGACGCGTTGTGACTGTGAGCATGTTAGGTTTGACTACATATTGGGCCAGTGCATGTACTGCGTTAAAGGATAGAATGGAAAAAGTGCTGAAGAAACAGAAGTTTAATTATACAGTAAGGTGACATGAAAAGGAAACACATAGGAGTGTTGGTGAACTTGCTAAAGTTAGCACAGCATGCCATCAACCCTCCAAGGTGTAGGCTATAATTAATTGCCTCTTAGCCATCCTTTGTTCTTTACATTTTAAAGATGAGGAATTTAAAAGTATAAATAAGTCAGGATTTTGGACAGTGACATGAGCCAGGCAGTACTAATTTCACAAATTATGCACACAATCCAAAGGTGTTGATTCAGATTGGGACATTTTCATAAAACCTTATGGGATTCTTGTTTTTTAAAGGCAATAGTTGATAGTGTGGATTAACATTGTGGCCATGAAGAATGATCGGATGTACCGTCAAGTCTACAGAGGCTAAGATAACCATAGCTAAAATAATTTGATCATTTATCAACATCTTATAGGACATACAGTAAACAACGGCTGTATGAGCAGTTTTGCAGCATGTAACAAACTAGTCATAGCTGGCACAAGTGCTTGCTTCTTGTTTGGTTTCAAGCGGGATCCATTAACCAAAGTGACAACCGGAAAAGCAGAAGTGGAACGAACGTAATGCACCCCCATGCATGTAAACCAAGTCCAAAGGAACTAGGACAGATGTGTACAGTACACTGAAGCACGTGAAAATTGTGGGAGGCAACCCATCTGTTGTGGAAAGATTAATGGTCCACATGCTATATCTGAATAGAAATCTTGGTCAAGGTACGGAAAATCGCTTGGAGGGAATGAAATGGTTGTAAAATACACTGGCATAGATAAAAGGTTTAAAAACATTTGTAGGAACCATAGGGCTATGATAGTGTTGAGCTGTGCTGAGCTGGCAACTTTCCAAGGTTTGAGAATATTCTAGTGAGAATCAAATTTTATGGTACTTAAAAATCTTTTGTAAAGGGCTTAATGAAACAATGGATCTCCTTTGGTCTTTGAAACATATAGCTTGTGATGTTTGCAAGATTGCCCCATTATGATTTGAGTATTGTGTGCTGATTAACAGACAAATATTTGTTTATATGATTTGATATTGTAATCCAGAATAATGTATGTTCTAATGAATGTTCAGATTCTATGTCCACAATGAGCTACTATTATAACTAATGTCTTTGTGAAAATAAATACACTTTTGCAAAGGCAAAAGTCTGTGTGTCAGAATGAAAATTACACACTATTCACCATGTATTTAAAAAGTAAAGTCCGGTGAAAGGATAGAGGTCAACACAGCATCAGAGGAGGAAGGAATAGTGATGAGGCCAAAAAACAAAGAGATCTAAGGCTTTGCTGCTACCTGTGATCAGGGAACATGACCTCAGGGATGACATTTGTGAGCTGTCTAGTCACTTGAAAGCCAGTAAATAAAAGGGGACACTGTTATTTTCAATAGAGCCAGATTTGAGTTAAACCATAGATTTTGTCGATGAACGCCCATATCTATTGGTCACAAAAGTGTCAATTGAAAGCCGGTGCAGCAAACATTCCATAATGTATTGATTGTAATTTAGTCACTCTTTTCTTTGTTCGAGTAATGACGTTTATAATTAAGTGTATCCATCCAAAACGAAAAACTTTGCAAAACAAAGTTGAAGCAATTCTTAATTCACGTTGAGCAGAGACATACTGTGAGAGTAAGGACATGCTGTATATACTAACTGTACAGTACTAGAAATTGGAAATCCTCATTCCACTTATTTCCGATTTCTCATCTTCCTTCTCCTGGAAGGATGGATAGTTTCTGTTAAATGCATAAACACTATTTGGCACTAAACTTTTAATTTAAACAAAAGCATGCTGCTGACCTGGAATCAAGTGGAGAGAAATGGAAAACAGAGACAAGACAGGCACAAACATGAACCTGGATAATTGAATCTCTGCTACAATCAAATAAAGTGTGTGGGGAGATGATTTTAGCCAGTAGTGTGGCACAAATTGAATGAAATGTATTAACCACCGCTTTGGTTCGGGCCCCGAACAGCTAAAGTTTGCGTTGCTACACCGCCCTCACACCTACGTTGCACCACCAATCCAACCGATATGTCGGCGTCATGGGGACCTATTTTTAAAGTCAGTCGGTCCCATACTGTAGAGTATATGCACATGATGATTGGCACAGCGGTCAGATCTGTGGCTTAGGACAACATCTATACAGTATGCCTATACTATATGAGCGTATCAGGTTCAGAGAGTGATGTGGCCGTGGTCCCATTAGCCAATTTTAATACAGGATTTCATTGTCACAAGTATGTATTAACACATTGACCGCCATTTTAACATACCTCCGTACTCCCACCTGCCATTCGTCTCCATAGACTTCCATGTAATTGGGTGTGCACGGATCATGCACACCCATGCCTAGATAATGCACCACGTGTGTCCACATTGCTCACAGCTTTCAAACAAAAAAATCCGAATGGAAATCCGTTCAGGCATTCATGAGATAACAGCCACTATGTTTAACAAAGATGGCTGCCAAAATGGCTGCCATGCTTGAAAGATGGGGTTGCTATGGGGGTTAAACATGCAATTTCGCGATTGCTATCATGCCTACTCCATTTTTTGGGGTCAAAAAAATTTTTTGAAAAAAAAAATTTTTTGATTTTTTTTTTTTTTTTTTTTTTTTAAATTCTCGGGACTATCGGGCCTGGCGGGGAAAGACATTGGAATAATCTCGGGACTATCGGGCCTGGCAGGGAATGAGTTAATTCAACTTTTCTAATTTCATGCTCACCTTTTTCTGTATGTAGTAAATCAGACCTTTTTTCACCTCAATAGATTATTCTATTTCTGTAGCATATAAACAACTGTGCCATGTGACAGTTATAAGATCTGTCTACCTAAAAGGACCATTGAATCCGGTAAATCATTTAACATGTTATTCAAACATTATATTTGGCTTTAAAGCTTGCATCTACTGCCTCTTTACAACATGGCGACGGATTTCACACAAGCTCCCAGTGCCCCAAACCTCTGGCAAGCATTATAAAAATATGTTTTTTTCTAAGGGAGCAAATCCATTACGGTCTTCGCCTCATGGGGCCTTCTATTACGTGGTGGGAGACACACTAGAGGAGCCCTAGAGCAAAAAGAGCAACCAAATGGAATTACATTTATAAATCAGTGTCATGTTGTGCATTCAGAATATAGTCTGGGAAAGCCTCGAGAAGGGTATAAGTAGAAAGTTTATAAATCTTTAGGGAATTGTCTCATTGAATATTCTCCTGTTAAATATATACTGGAAGCCGTTTTTTGACACACGTTGCTCAACATATGAATACAAGTTGGCTGGTAGGCTCTATCACCTTACTGAGATTTTTAAACTTGTAATTAAGCTACACTGGTGGCGAATGGTGCCGGGAGACAGTCACCACAAGATAGAGGGGATACATTATATGATAAGCACTGAGACAATACCCAACTGAGATCCTCCAGAGGGGATGACTGTCAGTGTCCGACTTGGGCAGCGAGACCAAAGAGAGAGATAGGGTAGCCTTTTATTTTTTCTGTTGACGATAAAGAGAGCAGGCCACTGGTTTCAATTTACACGAAAGAGGACAAGTTAGTGCCTCCGAGATGGTCTGCTATTTTGTCCCCAGAGTTTTCACCGAACCTCTTGAAGTATTCAATGCCACAACAGGGGTCCTTTGTAGAATGCCAATAGCAAAATTACCATAGTACATTGATACTACAGGGTACTACGATCAGCATTACATTTCAGGTTCAGATCTTTAAAGTGCCAGCTTCATCCAAGAGGTTAAATTAAATGTTAGACAAACAAATATAAAGTAAGTAACTAGGCTGGAATGGCTATATAATTGTTATCAGCCAGGAAACAAGGATGTCTCTCTCTCCCCATTACATATAGAAGCAAAGAATGAAAAGAAAAAGTATAATGCCACAGTAATGGATGCCAGATTTTGCCAATATATTTCATGATAGTGCTATATAAGGTCCCTTTGTCCATTTGAAAGTTGAACATGTAATAAAATGTCTCAAAACATTTACTGAGTAGCCCCAAACTTGAGAACCAAATCTGGCTTTTCAAAATGTATAAATTGCTTGCACTGTATCTGCCATTAGTCAACATTGTCCCTCTGTGCTATTCAAGTTGGTTTGCGTACGAGACCAGTTGCACGGGCTGTTGATAAGATACATCAGCTTTGAACCTAATGGTTATTTGATATTAAAAACATATATTATTATTAATAATTATAAAAATAATCATAACAATCATGTGTAGAGTGTAAAAAAACATCCCTCCCAGTGTGTGGCGGTGTCTATCTGCAGAGAACCTTCCCTCTGCAGCAACTTTTAGTAATCAGCCATAAATAAGTTATTATCTCGTCATCAAAGCTGCCCACTGCTGCCACCGCAAGAAAGACCAGCGACGGAGGCAGCATTTCCTGAGTCCATTACAAAATGCAGTTCCTGCTGAGGAAAGTAATCAGTAAGGGTCACTGACAACAATTCATTCCTCCTTTCACAGTGAAAGCCATCGCTTAGCCCCGTCACCATCTAGTTAAATTGGCACATTAACAGTGAGCTTGAGCCTTGACTCTGATTAGTCAAAATGCTGTCCAACTCTGTGCTTGTCAAATCATATTCCAACACGGTGAAGCAATACAACCTTAGCTTTTTTCCCTATTTTTAAGAAATCCAATTTATGAAAGAAACGGCATGTTCCCCTGAGATTGGGGATTGGAGCGGTTTGTGATTGAGGATTTCATGCTGGGTGTATTCTATGGGTGACAACACAGCAAATGAGTTTGTCTTTAGTAGAACATTCAGCTTATACACGCACATCCTCCTCCATTATGCAAGGCTGAATGATGAAAAATGAAAACCTTGTCTGCTTAAGAAAGCATCACTATGTTGTCTATGTCTCGAACATAATTAAGCCCGTCGTAAATAATTGGATTAATGAATTTTGCGCCGTTGCTATGTAGGCGGCGAGCCGTCTAGAAATGGGTCTGTCAGCAGTGTATCTCGCAAACCGCTTTTGGGTTTTTTCTCCACACATGCAGTAGGCTTTATTTCTTTTATATTTGTTGTTCGTTCAATGGCAGTCAAATCGGTCTGAAACCGTACTCAAATAAGAAGAGGACTGGTGTGGCAACATAAATGATTGGCATCATAGCTTGACATATTAACAGGGCATGAAACTCTATTTGATGATTTTGTAGTGCGTTTTCCCGTTCAGGCAAAAATATATATACAGATGGTAAAAGAAATGGCAGGCTGCATAAGGGCCTGTATCCAAGCAAGTGGTTGAGTGGATGAGCACTTTGGATTATGTCCATAGCACAAGAAATGTGTTCTTAATTGACCCCGCAACATTCAAACCTATCAACCATTGCTGTGCTTGAACATTATTAGCACAAGTAACCGAGCTGAAACCATGGTAAACATGGTCTTATTGTGGTTTGGTAACGATTCAAAGTCAGGTCATTAATGACTGGGTTGTCAGACACAGCCAGAAGGATCAACCCTGACATTAATGAGTGGTGCTCCCCTCCAAAAGTGTAAGAAGTACTTTTCTGTTTAAGCACCCAGGGCAGTACAGATGAAGAAGAAGAAGAAGAAGAAGAAGAAGAAGAAGAAGAAGAAGGATGGACACTGAGATTGCTGAAAAGTGAGGTGTGGCACAGGGAAGTGTACTCCAGCACATGATAAATGCATGCTGGAAAGGAGCTGGCAGTTAAAAAAAAAGAAAAAGCTGTTGACCGATCACATTACACAGCTAATAAATAAATAATAGATGAGTTAGATTTAGGTGTGCCAAAGTGAAAGCATTAACAATATTGTTGAACTACTAAAGCAAGCACATTGGCACACCCATGGCTCTGGGCACACCTACTTCTAACAAACCCATTATTATTAATGGCAGCCGTCAGGTCGCAAGTTACTATGAAAAGCTCCACTGGCTGTCTGTCTGTCTGTCTGTCTGTCTGTCAGTCATTCTGTCAGTCACGTCACATCACACTTTTGCCCCCACTCTTATCTCTGCCACCGTTGGCCCGATCAATGCAAAACTTTGCACACACACACTCCTTGG
Organism: Nannobrachium achirus; assembly: GCF_963921795.1. Lineage (NCBI taxonomy): Eukaryota > Metazoa > Chordata > Actinopteri > Myctophiformes > Myctophidae > Nannobrachium > Nannobrachium achirus. The sequence continues at coordinate 13,091,847 of NC_137822.1, read as the reverse complement.
ATGGCAAATCACAACCTCCGCCCCTGATTTCTCACATGGCCCTCTTCTAGCGCCACCATCAGGCCGATTTATGCTCCTACAGATTTTTGCCAAGAATCACGGAAAGCGGCACACAGTATCTCTAAAGTCATGTCATCAACATGGATCTGTCCCATGTCCCATATTCCCTCCTGATTGGCTACGACTGCCTTCTAAAGATTGTGTATGCGACGTGACGAAGATTGTGTATGCGACGTGACGGTCGCTTATCTCCCGATTAGGGAGTCTTACTGGTAGTATTAGCTGTAGCTGTGTTTCTTACAAGCCCGTCATGTTTGCCAGACCCATGAAATGGGTAGGCCTACATAAGCAAATGTCTGTCCGGGTTTTCTATATAAAGGGTATATATGATGATGACATGATGATGACATGCCTACAAAAGGCATGATGTCATAAATGATGATGACAGACAGGGGGTCTGGCACAACCAGGTTGACCTGGTCTAGTTTTTTTACACTTCTGTAGTTTTTAACCTGCACAACAAAATCTAAATCAGCCCAGGGTTTCATTCTCCTTGTGATCCAAAATGAAGACACCATTATTAGACCCCGTCTTGTTTTCACATATATATATATACACAGTGTATATATATATATATATATATATATATATTATATACACACACACACTATATATATATATATATATATATATATATATATATATATATATATATATTAGGGCTGTCAGTCGATTAAAATTTTTAATCCCATTAATCGCATGATTGTCCATAGTTAATCGCACGATTAATCGCAAATAAATCGCATATTTTGTATTTGTTCTAAATCTACCTTAAACAGATATTAATACTCATATCAACATGGGAGTAGACAAATAGCCTACTTGCTTTATGCAAATACAGCATATTTATTATTATTTAAATATGCTAATTATTTATTATTTGGAATAATAACAAATACTGTCCATAATAGGCCTAACAAACAACAACTTGAGAAATTATCTGCTTCCATTAGGACAGATTAATAGTGAAAGGACCACCGCTCATCGAGGTGCTGCATGCCTGAAGAAGGTCTATGACCAAAAGCTTGCACTTTATTTAACTGAGAATAAAGAACATGATTTTGCACACTTTTGAGTGTGTGGAGGCTCCCTTAAATCTTTCATTAGGACAGATTTAAAATAAACTTGGCATTCAATCACTAAATCCCAGCATCCCTATTCTAAGGGGATATTCACCAAAAGTAGCAGATTTACAAGCTCATTACAAGATGCTACAAGAGCTTGTAGATCGGCTATTTTTGGTGAAGAGAGTTGGTGTATAAATATAACTCAAGTACAGTGCAACTCAGGGGTGTTTTACAAAGCAAGCACGAGGCATTAGAGGGTCTAAATTGGTTTAACTTAAGTAATATTGATACATTCTAAATATTATCAAAGTATTCTGAGGCACCCTGGACTGGTGTTATTGGGCACCCTAGTTCACTATGAGAAACCCAGCTGTTATGATGTAGACTAGAGAGTACTAGAGACACTGATGGCTCATTGGAGATGTGTGGCACACAAGCCATATAGTCAGCCAGACCTGCCGGATTTCAGCCGGAGGTGGGCCAGAACAGCCGGATTTGGGCCATAACAGCCAGATTTGGCCCAAACCTGTTTGCTATGTGGGTTCTCTGGCCGTTGTTGCAAGCATTTGGTGGTCACTGTTAGCGTGTTGGTGCGGGGGTCTGGGGAGGCAGGGAGCACTGTATAAAGGACGTAGGCTACTATGTGCTTGTGTAGCCTACAAGTTGGAGCGCTCCTGTTCTTGGGAGCGTGTGTGTGTGGGGCTCGCGCTGTCTACAGATGTGCCGTTTCAACGCTTCGGTATTTGATGCGCGCGACGCCGTCAGCGGTGATATTGTGGTTGTCTGCTGCAAAAATCTCCGCTGTTTTGTCTGTCTCATACATAGAGTTATGGGGTCTCATACTATGACTAGCCCTGCTGCTAGCCGCATCACACACTGACTGACTGTTGTCAGCGCATTCGCTTCCTCACTCTCTATACTACGGAGCGCACCGAGGCTCAAACATCAGCTGCGTTAATCGCACGTTAAAAAAATTGTCGGCATTAAAAGGATTGTGAGTTAACTAGTTAATAGCGCGCTAAATCCGACAGGTTTAATATATATATATATATATATATAGTCACTGTCGGGCAGAAACCTCTTATCTCCAAGTTTCAAATTTGTAATTTCTTTTGCGAAGTAAAGCCCTGCTTCATCAGACAAGGCCGTCGCACAACAGTAGTGAAAACAGCAGATCTACAAGCACACAAGGCCTCGCGCTTGTAGATCAGCTGTTTTCACTAGTTTAAATAATTTTTTAAATGATGAATGCAAAATGAACGGTTTTGGACATACAAGGCTTCCACCCGACAACGACGATATATACTGTATATATATTATAGTTGTTTTGTCCCTCTCTTTTTGCCCAAACAATCATGTTAACTCCACAGGGGTCTCTCTCCAGACACTGTGACCGACGGGAACACTCAAAACTCCATCTGGGCTCCCTGCTTTGCCATGCCTCCTCCAACTCCCCGGGTAACCTTTGCCCTCTCTCTTCACTGCTTCCTCGCTGGTACACAGCTGAACCTCTGACATATGATTGAGATGTAGCTCAGTGTGTACTGTGTACATGCTCTGTGCCACAGGGAATGAAGCACTGCTGGCGCGGCCAGACATTCTTTTATTTCTTGATTTTTTTATTTATTTTTTTCGTCTTTGCCCTCCACTTTTTTAATCTCCTATCTCTAAGCAAGCCCAGTTTGCTGTAACTCCTGTCTGGAAAGATAGAGTGAGAGAGTGGGTGAGAGAGAGAGAGAGAGAGATAGAGACAGACAGAGAGAGAGAGAGAGAGAGAGAGAGAGAGAGAGAGAGAGAGAGAGAGAGAGAGAGAGAGAGAATAGGGAGAGAAGAGAGGGGCTGGCGAGGACACGTCGTAGTGCGATAAAGATGGTGTATAAAAGCACACCGTACGGGGTGAAATGAACGGCATAGAGAGGTTTCGGCTGGTATGATGGACAGAGAAGATAAAGGAGGAGGGGGGACGGGGGAGGGGGTTTGAGTGTTGTGAGCCTGTGCTACTGCCTCAAGGTGTTCAAAAGGTTACCTCCTAATGAGGTGTTTACAGAGCCAGCCATGTTGCTAAACGTATTGATTTCCATCCAGCTCGGTCCCACGTCATCACTTAAAATGAGCCAAGCAATAAGCCCCTGTGAAACAGCATAGGTTTGTTAAATATCAAATGTAATTCCATAATTGTGTTCTGAATTCTAAGTATCAAATTCATTTTCCCAGCCCAGACCCAGACATCTACACGCTATGATTTCATAGAAAACTGGTGCAACTCGAAATGCACACAATTCTACAAAAAAACTGTGAAAAATGGACCCGGGTTGTATTTTTACACTCATGGTTATATTGACACTGTAGATTTGACTGTGTAAAGAAAGCCTGCATGGTTGCCTGCATACCAAGCTACATGTCTCACAGCTTTCACATTTCTCAAAACATGGGGAATGGTATATAGTCACAGGAAAGGGGGTAAAGGGAGGACTCCTCTGAATATCTCCCCTTTTTGCCTCCCCGCTCATCCATTCTCCATGACACTTGGGCGTATAAATCAAGGCTGGACTTGCAGGCAGAGGGGGCATCGGGACTCACTGCCTGACACACCAGTCATTTAAACAGTTCCCCCTCTCCGTTAGCTCTGGCCTGTGACAATGCTCCAACAAAACCAGCATCAGGCGATATTAAACATGCAGACAGGGGGAGTGTGGTCGTATAATGAGAGTGTGAAGTCGTGCGTGCCTGTGTGCATGCGGGCGTGTGTGCGTACTCCAATGTCCATTCCCACACATTTCATACATATGTGATGCTGATAAGTTACTTGCAAAAGAGCTAGCTCCTTTCGGAACCTCTCCCTCTGCTATATAGGCTACTGTAGCTCCGAGTTGAGGTTCCTCAGAGCTAGCTGCCCCAATCTGTAATCTCCGGCAAAGGTTCGCAGGTGCTGCGATAAACACTTCTTACCTTTTGTGCACATTGTATCCAAAAATTAAAGGTCGGCTTTCACGCTCTCAGACGTTACATTTTTTACCGCTGAAGAAAATCTAAGCGAGGGGATGAAACAAGCGTTTAAATCGCTGTTTTAGTCCCAGAAATGTTTTGCCACCAAGTGGTCGGGGTGACTGGCCACAGGCTGACTAATACAGTGATTTAAACACTTGTTTCAACCCCTCGCTTATTTTTGGATAGGATGTGCAAAAAAAGGTAAGAAGTGTTTATCGGGGCAAACCTTCGCCAGAGATTACTGATTTGGGTTAGGGTTAGGGTTTGTGCGTGTGCGTGTGTGTGGGATAGGGATGGGACGATACGCGATATTATTGTTTATCGTGATAAAAAAACACTCACGATAATCGTATCGTGGAGATTTAATTTCGTCCTCCGTCATGCACTGGGATCAATTCACCTTTTATTTGCCGAGCTGCATATCTGGTACCATTCAAACGCTCTATAATTGGTAAAAGGTACTTATAATATACGTAATTGATAGCCTTTTTTGCACTCTCTATCAAATGTCTTTGCGACGCGTTGTGAGCTTGTAGATCTGCTATTTTTTGGCAAATGTTCCGTCCCAGGATAATGGGGGGTCCGTGGCCAGTGGATAATTTTGATTATAGCGATAATATCGTAAATCGCGATTTCTTTTGTCACAATAATCGTGATATGAAATTTTCATATCGTCCCATCCCTAGTATGGAATTGATGTATGTCCTGGAGGGGGGGGGGGGGGGGGGGTCTGTCTACCCATCAAGTGCCATCCCTTTGTGTCTGAGCCCAAGGATTTGTAGTATCCTGGAGCATCCGTTTGTCATTATTTTGATAGAAGGGAAAATGCCAAGGGGAAGGATACTGATGCAGCACTGTATGTTTACATCACACCATTCTGATAGTGAAAATGTCCTTCTATTTGCTCAGTATGCTTTTTAAGCAATAAACACAATGCTATCTTCTTTTTACATGACCCATGTATGGCATGTCACTGATGTCAGCATACAGAAATGCAAACAGAAGCTAAGACACCCAACACAATGGCGTTAAATTCAGAAGACAAGGACAGCACAGGTGCCAACAGTGACTTTAGCATCGATGTTAGTAACTTCAAGTACCATCCTGGATTACACTAATCATCTCCACCAGGCCGGAAGGCCGGGAAAGACAGATTATGTTATTGCCTCTGTGACTGAGTGAGCGAGTGAGCGAGTGAGTGAGTGGAGTTCTCAATGGGCCCAATCTGGCCCGGATTCTTTTTTATTTATTTTTTTTATTTTTTTCACAACCCGAGCCTGACCAGCGTGCATAAGTTTACCCGCCAGGTCGGGTCAGGAAAAATGTTTGGACGCTGAGTGACTGACTGACTGAGTGTGACTGAAGTTACAGTAATCTCATGAACCGTTGGGACTGATCGGCATCAAACGTTTTGTGCAGGCAGCCAAGAAATACACTATTCTACCTTTTTCAAACCACCTTCATGGTGGCATTAAACCAGCCTGCTTCACGTTTTGGCCTATCTTGAACCGTAGGTTGTACAATAAAAGAAATACTTTCTTGAATTCCTTGGAACATGACACAACTATATTTCTGCCTAAGTGGATTTCACACCATTTAAAAATGTCTTCAAAACATGAGACCTTAGTACTTCTCAAGATTGTATCCAAAACAAATTTAATCAAACATCCAATCAACCCCAAATTGCATGTTGAGTGGTCTCTATTGTGCAGCTCCAAAAGCACTTTCACGTCTGTCCATAGATGTAAGAAGTTGCAAAATGAAAGAAGCGGCATAAAATAAAAATTCACAAAAAGTAGAAACACAGCAGCTGTTTTTAACTACGCTTTCTAGTGTGACAATCTTTACTCATCCACCCAGCAGTAACCAGCCACAGTAGTTACCGTCAAATCACCATGGCTAAAAAGCACAGTAAAGCACATGCCTCCATCAAAAAGACAGTACAAATATGTTCTGATTTTAGTCCAAAAATCCCATATAATTTTACTGACACAAATGATCAATCCATTTATTCATTCACACTTCTTTTTTAAATTGATGTGTTATACTGATGTGTGCAGAACAATTATTACAGACCACCCATGCATGCTGTACATTTGCCAACCAAATAAGGGATTCTGGTTCCATCACCTCACCAGACTAATGGGAGAATTATGAATAGTCAGTAAAACATGATTGCCTCAAATTACGTCCGACGCCAACACTGATTATTTTGCTTCAGATCTTTGGATTTAATGTAGTGTATATTTGTTTGTTAATGTGTTATGGAATAGTTTTCAAGCTGCAAATTTGAAAAAAGAAAAATCACTGGCATTAGCATTTCAGCATGTAGACTAATGCTGATGTCACCTGCTCTGAACATACTATCAGGAAGATATTGGTCAAATAAACAAATTGCCTACTGTAATTGACTTCAAGAACAATCCAGAAAAACCTAAGGGCGAGTGAATGAATGAATTCATTAATTAATTTAAGTGTCATGCCACCTCGTGGCCCATCCCTCATGGGATTATATGAGATGATTATATGACCTAACTAACTAAACAAGACTGTATATACTTTACAATAAAGGTTTGTTTGTTTGAGGAAATAGCTCTGTCAGAATATAATGGCAAAAAAAAAGTTAAAAAAAAAATGTTCCTTAAAATTTGTTTGGAATTGATGTGGGGATTTATGACCAAGTATCAGTCAAAACATCAGTAGATCAGTGGGCTGGACTATCCAAAATCTGGAATTGGTCAGGGTCTAGGTTTGTGTGTACGGTAAGCAATTACGGTACAATGTCTACCTGTGAGGGCAGATTCTGTAACACATGGTAACTCCACTCCTTTATATCTATTTTTCCATTGGACTATTCCTCACGCGCGACCTAATACAAACCAAACTGAACAGACAATATGTTATTTCGAGGTAGAAGGAATCTTATAGCTTAGGCTATATTTTATTGAAGAGATGCAGAGATTGAACAGCTTTCCAAAATATGCTTTGATACTGTATGTAGACCCAACTCCTTCCATATCAATAAATATGTGATTAATAATGCAATATTGTAACGTGTTTAAAATATTAAAAAAGCAATGCCATCATGGCCACACATACAGTCAAATACAGTCCCTGGGGGTGGAGGGGGGGGGGGGTATATTTGTATACCTTAACATCTCAAATTATATTGTGAATTAAATTATTCATGAATTTTTGACATGCCATCACTGACTTTATATTAATCGCATTTTAATCGCATATCAATATTTGACCTTAGAACTGTGAGAAACTTTTTTGTAATGCTTTTTGGTAAACGAGTGAATCAATTAATAGTGAATACATAAGCTTGAGCAACAAAACATTACTTATTTTGAGTAATGAAAGTGTATTGCCCAGATGAGTGGCTGAGCACAAAGGCTCATCAGTACCATAACATAGCATGGTTCTCAAAACTATTCATGTCAAGGACCCCTCAAATTGACACTTATTAGGCCAGCCCCAGGGACCTCCATTTGAAAAGATACACCAGGGACCCCCATAGTACATACTTTTTATTATTTGCTCCATTTTACACTACCCTAGATGAAACCCTTCTCCGCTCCATCATCAGTGAGCAGTCATGCACTGAGAGGGTGAAGCAGCAAATTTGCTAGCTGGCTGAATGGGAGGACAGAGAGGCCTTTCTCACCAGTCGACGGCTGTCCTTAATGAGAATAGAAAGTGATTTACTAGCTTAATGCTCCAGCCCTCAGCCTGCCTGCCTCCCCTTGCCTGCAGTCTGTTTAGTCTACACTGTTAGACATAAGATGAGATAACATTCTCTCTCTACTACGCCAAGATCATAATTCTCTACGATGCCATTCCAACAGAGTTCACCTCAACTGTTTTGAATTTCAAAGACACTCCCCAAGCATCAGTTGCTTGTCAGCATGGGAGGAATACGTCAGTCCGACGACTCATTACTCCCGACTACATGGCTACGCGTGCTGTTATTGTATTTATTGTTTTACCCACTCTATTTAAACAGTAAAGGAGTACAGTACATATCCCATTGCCTGTACTAAACATAGCATGGTACAATATATTGCTGTCAACTGAAGCTCAAAACACAGGCTAACACCATTGTCAGTATAAATATACTGTCAATGTAATGAATGTACTAAGACCAGTCAGCCAAACTTTTCTTTACACAGAGTGAAAAGCGAGAACATCTGTTTGAAATAAGGTGCACATTTTGGCCACTTAAAGATTCCCTTTTGTTTTACGGCACCATCTTATAGATAATAGATGGCTTTTGTCTTCGTACATAAATAACAAATATTTTCTTGGGCAATAGCCTAATGTAATGGCAGAGCCTGTTTTCTGCACTCACATCCAGTTATCTTATCTAGTCTGTTACATTATCCCCCATCACCACCTAAACTGAACTATTTCATTCTCATTGCAAACTCATTGTATCGTCTCTAAGGTCACAATTTTGTGCTTAGGTGAGTTACAGTATAGGCTGGGGAGGTCTTTTTGCCTTTTGTTTTGCTTTGGGAGGACAAGTAATACTGGATGAAATGAAGCATGACGGGAAGTTGTGTCCGTCCAAAGTCGTTGACTTTGGAAACTGCAATGGGGAACGCTTACAGCACTGCAGTCGTATAGGCCTATTCAGCATTCCTTTATCAAACTTTTTCCAACAATTATGCACGTGTGCCCTGTATGTAGTCTGTGCTCACATGGGAACAAAATAGCAATTTCATGCAGATTTGCCCGACAAAATTGCTTTCCCTGCTTGGTGCATCATACTTATAGCTAGGCATGACATTTGAAATAATAATCTTCCATACTAGGTGTGTGTGTGTCAGTGTGTGTGTGTGTGTGTGTGTGTGTGTGTGTGTGTGTGTGTGTGTGTGTGTGTGTGTGTGTGTGTGTGTGTGTGTGTGTGTGCTGTAGGAAAGAAGAATATGTAATGCTAAGTTGTAGTAGTTACCTCAGTTTCTTAAAGCCTATAGCAGGCAGCTACTGTATTCTCTGCCTACCAGTGTCCCTTGCCATTTCGACTGTGTTTCAAGCAATGCTCTTAAGTAAGGAATGTAAGTAGCAGCCAGGTGTTAATTTCCTGCCTGTGTGACATGAAACAAACCATTAAATTGTGTCAAATAGCATTTTTTGAGAAACTATGGCTTATTAAACTGCAAGACATGCATGCACATGACTTGTGTTCGTAGTCTAGGATGGCTATTGCATACTGTACCACAGTGGTTTTCAAACCAGTGGTCTGGGGACCACCAGTGGTCCTTGAGGGGGTTTCAGGTGGTCCCCAGCTAAATGATGGAGAGTTGGTAACCAAATGGACCCTTATAGATCTTAAACTCTTGAGAGTGTAAAATGAAACCAAATGGACCCTTACCGGTCCATTTGGTCTAATTTTACGCTATCAAGGGTTAAGTTAATTTACAAGAAGTCTACACAGTTAGAGAATGTAGAAGAATTGTTATTTTGATCAAGTTTTGCTTGTCAGCTCTCCTCTACCACATGGAATACAACATGGCATTGTGGACAAAATCCTATCCAACGATAACAACATATTCTAAGTTTTGGGGTCCGTCTGAGAGGCTAAATCTCAAGAGACGTTGGTCCGTGGCTCAAAATGCTGTATAAATAATGGACCTTGATGTGAAAAGGGTTTGAAAACCACCGAGCACGGTGCGAGTGAAGGTCCCTATATATGCGCACAATTGTGCAGCTTCGTTGAGGGACAGCTGCCCGTTACTGCACACCGCTATACACCGTTATACCGTTGCAATCATCTTACCGAGTGTGAAGTAGGGGAGAGCTGTGTTGTCAAGATCATCCATAACGGAGATTCGTCCAGGCAGGTCAGTTCTAACGAATAAAAGGAGTCGGGATTCCCCTCCTCCTCCCGCTCCGACTCCACCACCAACAGCAGCACCTGCTCCTCCTCCTCCTCCTCCACCACCTCCGACCACGCTCCCGGAGCCCGCGCCGGTGAAGCTGAACTCATTCTCGCGGAGCACGGGCAGGGTAGAGACGGTGACGGTTTTAACTTCGCACGGGGTCTCCGCGTCGTTCTCCTTGTCCATCTCCTCGTCCGGCGACGCCGCCGCTGCGCCCCGGTTCCCCCGGACCGTGGCGGTCCCCGTTAGTAGTAGTAAGAAGAAGAGCCCGACGGGGAGAGCGCCGAGGTGCAGTACTTTCCCTGCCATCCCGTTCCTTGTGAGTGTGCGTGTGGGTCCTCTCCGCTTTGAGTGCGGTTCATATAAGCGGTCCGTTCGTTTATAGTACAGTCGCTCGCTGCTGCACGGCAGTCATGTCCGTCCAGGAGGCGGCAGCACAGGTGTAGTCAGACTGACATTCATCTATTCTGTGCTGTGTGATTCATTCACAGCTGTGATACTTTGACTGGCTCCAACTAACTGAATGCGGGTAGGGTGGGCGTGCGCGCTTGTGTGTGTGTGTTCAATCAAATATAAATGGCTAAGAATGTGAAGCAGTGAGAGACCATGTGACTTCCGTGGTAAACAGGCAGAGTCAGAAAGAGCAGCATGACTCGAATAATTTTACAATGAGAGCAACATTAAACTACATTGAACATGCTTTTCTAACTTGATGTTTTTTTTTTATTGGCAAAAATAGCCTATGATACATGTATTTGTACATTATGCAGGCCTAATAAATAAATACATTTTTACAATCGATCGACCCAATAACCCAAATAGGCTCAAGAGCTTATTTCCAAAACCAATCATGTTAAGCTAGATGCAGAGGCATTAGGTAGGCCCTATTAGCCATAACCAGAGATCATAGCCTACCTATTAAAAGGTATTAAAGACGACCCTCCTCACTCGCCCTCCCTCTCCATTCATGGACAAAGTGTGTCACTTTGACACGGAGAAAACTTTTTCTTTCTTTCTTTTTAATAAAGTGTAAAGCAAATTAACCAAATTATAAAAAAATATTAAAGCTTGATTGAGGACTGAATAAAAACAAAAACAAACAACACTTTGGAACCCATCCAAACCTAAATGGACCAGATTGGCTTGAATTTAGCTTCAGAAACAAATTTGTAAATTACTATTATCAATCGTTGCCTCCAAACTGGCTTAAAAAAATAGCCTGTCATCCCTATCCTTTGATCAAAAATAGCCTGTCATCCCTTTCCTTTGACCATAAGATACACGCACAATCTACAATGGTCTGAGGTTTGGTCTTCAGTCTACAGTTGAACTTAGTTTGTCAAGTTAAAGTATTGTTAACAAGGTTTTCAGCACCAAGGACAGTTACCAGGGGATCTCTCATTAGTGGGATAGGATAGAGCACATCCACAGGCCAGGAGAAAGGCATTCCACCTTGGAACAAGTTGTTCCGCCTCCCCTTTCCCCTTCATGTAGAATTGTTTAGCTATAGGAAATAACATATTTTTATTTGCAAAGAAAAAATAGGTTGCATGAGTCCTGGTTCTCTCACCACAAGACTTATAAAACTAGACAAACTGCCTTAGGAACAAACACTGGTCTAAATAAGAAATCAATATTAAGCCACGTTGGGGAGCAAATCAGACTGCTTGTCTGAGTAAGTATTTTCAGAAATAAAAATAAATGTTCGAAAGTCCTCTTCTTCAGTATAGAGAACCCCAAAACCGAAGAAGTTAAAATAAAGACTTTCTGTTTCATGTTTCTTCAGTTGTAATTGAACAAATATTAAACATAGTGATCCTCAAAACATTCAAGGGTTTAGAGTTCAGATTTGTCTGTCCATCGAATTTCATTTGTGTGAGTTACTTCTTGAAAACACTCCTTAATTAATGCTAATTGCGACCGTAGGTCGCATTTACTATCAAACCCTGCACAAAGTGTAAGTCCGTCAGTCAGTCAGTCTGTCTGTCACACCTCACACGTCACACTCTTGCCCTGCTCATATCTCCGCAACCGTTGCCCCGATCCATGCCAAATTTTGCACACACGTTCCTTACCTGCCAAACTACAACCTCCAAGGACCCCCGGAGCTCCAGGGACCCCCAGGTCCCTGGGGGACCCCCAGATGTAAAAAATGACCAAATGTGCTAAACTGAGCAAATGACCACCCCAACGGGGCTGCTCACGGGGAATTCCCGGGGACCACCCACTCCTGGTGCTCCAGAACGGATGCAAAAGTGGTGGCGCCCCCAGTGGAGGACCCCCTACACTGCAGCTCACATAAAATGCCGTAACTCCGGCTAGGAGCGACCGGGACAGCCGGGGCCGGTACCTATTCGTCCGCCTTGCCGGCGCGGAGACCCCACCCCTCATTTCTCACATGGCCCTCTTCTAGCGCCACCATGAGGCCGATTCTTGCAAAACACATTTTTGGACACTGCTCCTACAATTTTTGCCCTAAAATCACGCAAATCGGTACACAGTATGTCTACACTCATCCCATCAACATGAATCTCTCCCATATAGCGCCACCTCCAGGCCGATTTTTAAAAACACATTTTTGGACACTGCTCCTACAGATTTTGCCCTAAAATCACGAAAATCACTACACAGTATGTCTACACTCATGTCATCAACATGGATCAGGAAGATTTTGGCAAAACACATTTTTGCCCTATTTGTGGAGATAAGTGACCTACGGTCGCTTATCTCCCGATTAGGGAGTCTTACTGGTATAAACAACTATGAAAAGCTCCACTGGCTGTCTGTCTGTCAGTCAGTCAGTCAGTCAGTCTGTCCATCACGTCATGTCACGTCACACTTTCGCCCCTACTCTTATCTCTGCCAGAGTTGGCCCTATCAATGCAAAACTTTGCACACACACTCCTTGGATGGCAAATAACAACCTCCGCCCCTGATTTCTCACATGGCCCTCTTCTAGCGCCACCATCAGGCCGATTTTTCGCTCCTACTGATTTTGGCCTAAAATCACGAAAAGCGGTACACAGTATCTCTAAAGTCATGTCATCAACATGGATCTGTCCCATGTCCCATATTCCCTCCTGATTGGCTACGACTGCCTTCTAAAGTTTGTATGCGACGTGACGGTCATTAATATCTCCCGATTAGGGAGTCTTACTGGTCTTATAACTGATCAGTGTTTTTTTTTTCTCTCTTTTTGTGCAGGTAATGAATTCTAATAAGGGACACTTTTAGGTTCTTGAATCTCACATTCAACGCCCACACCCCATTACCATTTTCACTTTAGTTGCAACTGTCAGGTCGCATTTATTATCAAAACCTCAACCAGCTGTCCGTCAGTCAGTCAGTCAGTCAGTCTGTCTGTCTGTCACACGTCACACGTCACACTTTTGCCCTGCTCATATCTCTGCAACCGTTGCCCCGATCCATGCCAAATTTTGCACACACACTCCTTGCCTGCCATCAATTCTCACATGGCCCTCTTCTAGCGCCACCATGAGGCCGATTCTTGCAAAACACATTTTTGGACACTGCTCCTATATACAAATTTTGCCCTAAAATCACGCAAATCGGTACACACTTGCTCTACACTCATGTCATCAACATGGAGCTGTCCCATTTAGCGCCACCTTCAGGCAGATTTTTTAAAACACATTTTTGGGCACTACTCCTACAGATTTTGCCTTAAAATCACGCAAATCGCTACACAGTATGTCTACACTCATGTCATCAACATGGATCTGTCCCATATAGCGGCACCATCAGGCCGATTTTTTCAAACACATTTTTGGACACTGCTCCTACAAATTTTGCCCTAAAATCACGCAATTAAGGAGTCTTACTGGTAACTCACATCTGGGTCATGGTTTGCATTGTTTCCTCCTGTCTTCATTTGACATTTTATCATAACAAGCATAGTTGGCTACAAACGCTGGCCTAAAGGTCAAATTTGACATACCCCACTGTCCTCCTAGTCAAAATGCTGACACTGTAGAGAAATCTAGTGTGCCAACAAAGCACATTACAGTATTGTTTCTTTTGTTTTTTTTTATAGACATATCCGCTTTTACTGGTAGATTTCACTGAACACTCTGTCTCTGATGGCCATGTGGTAAAAAGGTTAAAGAGAATGGGTGTATGTGGCTGTTTGCAGTGATACTGTATATAAGTACAGCAACAACTCAAACATGGATATGAAAAGGAGCCTGCATTTTTTATAGAAGAGGGCTTTTAAACACAGTCCACGGTTGGTTATATGAGATTTATTGCCAGAAAATTTGCTTTGACCTCTATGCCAAGGCAGCGCCTGATTCCCCCAAAATTGAATTTGACAGACAAGGCAACGACCGTGGCGGCGCGACGGAGATAGTTAACAGGTTCCTGCAGCATAATAAGTGCAGGTCCTGGCTTCACTCCTTAGCACTTCTTTCAACAAGGCTGCTACAGTGTTGTGTCATTTCAGCAAATTAATTGTTTGCCTGCGTCTTTTCTTCAACAGTACTGGGCAGCACTGAGAGTAGGCTAACCATTAACTAATTCCAGACTAAAGGTTTGAAAAGCAGACTGGTGAATGCGCCACAAAATCCTCCATGTTAATTAAACTCTGTGTGTGTAAATACAAATATAAAGAGAGTGTTGCATCATCCTTTCTTTCTGCATTCACCCAGCAGATGATTGGTCAGATGAGTGTCAGTGGGGAGCTACTAGAGGTTAACCATCTTGCTCAGGGACACTTTGATGTGTAGATAATATAGGTGAGGGTCAAACCAGTGACCTTCTGGTTACCAGAAGGCCTCTCTATCCACTCTCTAATGGACCTGTAAGTATCCATTTCAGTGTTGAATTAACACTATGGATTTTATTGTTTGGATAGTTCAAATCCCTGAATCAGCAGGGTAAACACTGGTCTTCTACTGTTCAGATACTGTATATCATTGATATCATGGTTCAGTTCAGCTTTACTGTGGCCCACAATAAATAGTTTGGTTATACTATGCAGCACCCAGGTGTGAATGTGTGTAGGTACGGTATATATGAATGTGAAGCAGGTCAGCACTGAAAAACTATCATTCCCTAGCTGTAACTAAAAACACAATATAACATCCAGACATTGTTGAGGGAAAGCTTTTGTAACTGCTGTGGATTAGCCATGATGCATGTAATCACACTCAGATTTAATTTAACATCCACAACTATCCTACCATGTTAGATCTGGCTGTCTGAGGTCAGACTGGTACAGTTTGGTATGGTATATGGCAGCTAGCTCTGTGATCTAATATTCCAGCCGGAGTAGCGTGGACTAATGATATGCATGATATATCTGGATTACTGCCAGGTGCTTGCTTTTACAAATCCAATTGTTGTCCCCCTTGGCTTGGTATGAGCCATGTTTATTCTACTGCTGTCCCTCACGTTAATCGATAACATGAAAGGGGTGTACCTGTGAATGGCAACAGCTGTTTTAATACCTTTTTCTTTCCTAATTCAAGGGCTGTGATTTTGCATCATGTAAACGCTGCAATGCTGTGTGTTACCTCCTGAATCACAGAATAGCAATCATGTTTGCTGTCTGTTTCTTTCCTCTGTACTAAACGCCCCCACATTGTTCATAAACTTAGAGTAAGAATGACAGATACAATACTGACTGGCATATCTATTGACTTACACGATTAGAGCATCCAACTCCAACCACGCAGAGAAAACGAACTCTTGCAATTTCACTTTTTTAGAGAAAATGTATTACCACTCCGTCCACACGCCACTCAACACATTATTAATATAACTCAAACAAATTGGAGGTGCACAGAGTTCTTTGTGACGTCATACAGCGAATATGCTGTATTGGCTTTTCTTTTTTTTCTGTGACATTTCTTGTAATTGATTAGTCAAAGTCATTAGCTGGAGACTGCCCCAGTTACCCAGGTGTAAACAAAGGGCTCCTCAACGAGAAACTAGGTTACACCTGGAGAACACATTCACACACATGCAACTATACCAACACACACACTCACAACACAAAACATACTCACATACACAAATGCATAACACTACATAAATAAGTATGTTAAGTGCTGAGCCACCATTATAGAGAAAAAGGCATATGGCAGACTGGCTGCTAGAACATAGTTATTTCCTCTACATTGTTTAACAATAATATTTGTCCCTAAATGAATTGAGCGAGATTACAAGATAGTCTATAGCCTACTTGGTATGTTAATTATGTCAAATTTCAGAAGAGTTTTGCAGTACCTTGTTGATTAGCGTGTCAGGCAGAGTTCAGAATGTGAAGAGATTGGTGGGTAAATCAGTGAATCAATTAAACTGTCTGTGGCGATTTAAGTGCAAGTGATTATGCAAGTTCAAAGTTTGTTATTTTAAGTGAACACACAATTGAGTGTATCCGTTACCTTCACAGAATAGTAAAACAAGACAAGGAGTCTTAAAGCCCTGTTTGCTGCTATGTGCTATATAGGCCATAACCCAGTACGCAAATACCGCCATCTTGGATATGGCGCAATGCATTCCGGGTATTCGCAAAGGTCTCTGGGATTGTTTGGGTCCATGCGCATCCAACTCTAGGGGGCGCATCTCAGAGCCGCTATTGGGTTTGATGATAGTCTTGGAGGATGACGGACGCAGATGACCAATATAGTCATTTAAATGTTCCTCATCTAAGACGCTATTTATTAGACCGTGACATTGTTGTGTCAAATGCATTAAAGAAGGATTTAGTTGCCTGTTGCCGTGCAGCATGTATTTTAAATCTGCAACCACCAAAACAATACGCTACAGATTACAGAAATAGAGGACCAGAGGAGGTCCAAACTAATTTTAGACGGGGGTATAATTTGATTTCCTGATCCTGATACCCTCCGAAACGGCTGGTAAGACGTCATGCTATCCACAGTTGTTACAAAGTGCTATAGAAGTAAGTCTAATAGTCCGTTATTGTCTCCAGGTTGGCAGAGGGAGTGTAGCGCCCAGGATTACATTAGATAATATAATTAATTGACACCGAACATGGGTTACAAAATCGTGGGATAAAAACAAACAAACAAATAAATATTAAGTCTATTAATAAGAATCAAATCACGTTTGCTGCAATAAATAGGCATATATGCCATTGACTGTTAAAATATTTAATTGGCTCTTAATTATAAAGACCACCGGCTATGTGGCCGCCTGGGAAAATGCTGTATTAGGCTATTTTATAATTTAAGCCTATTATTGTTATTATTATTATTATTATTTCGGTAAGTAGAACAACCATTAAAAATTCATGATCATTTAAAGTTTGTATCGTGCTCGGACTCTGTCCCTGCTTTGGTTCGTGACAGTTTGCTGCTGCTGCTGTTATAGATCAGCCTATTTGTCGTACGATGGTGTTGCGCGCTGAAAATATCCGAGCTACAGGCTCACAACACGTCTCAACTCGCCAGGTTGAGAGCTTGTATATCTGCCATTTAGATATGCAGAAACACCGTCGTACGGCGAAGGCTCGAAGCACATTTTCTCCAGTTTATCAGCGCGGTGTACGGGACTTCTTGGTTCGCTTGGAGTCGGGGTTTAGGTTTACTGTTATGACAAACAGAACCGGGCGTGATCTGAACCAAGCCGGACCCGGTTGAGGATAATAAAACAGGGATACAAACTTCTATGGGTCGTAATCGTGGAATCACTTGGATACGAGCAAGAACAGTGACTGTCTGATCACAGCAATGGATGGATTAAGTGCCAAGAAAAGTGGTGAAAGTTGGTGACGATGCAGGCAAGTTGCTTGCGCCATCATGACATAACATTAACAAAACAAAACATGTTTGCATATTAAGGTTGAATGAGATGTAAAAGCCCAAATCATATATGAATTGGTAGGCTACTGTGCGACCGCATCGCGCAAGCAGTTCCCTTGCACCCACTTTATTAATTGTATTTTTTGGCAAGCCCTCTGAGTCTGCACGAGTAGATTAAAGTAGACATTATTTAGTTAATTATAAAAACAGTAACAGATTGCATCTGTGATAAAGTGGAAGAAGTGCAGCGCTATAACATAAAACAGTTTAATAATCGGCACGTAGAGAGCAAAGACGCGTAGCCTACACTCAAAGCATATCCCAAGCAGCTGAGACACTCATGGACCCATTTACTCCCAGATAGCTTTGCGCTTACCCACAATGCAACGCGATATATCCAAGATGGCGGTATTTGCGAACTGGGTTATGGTATGACACCCCATTGAAGGTGGGGTATCAAAATCAGAAGGGTTCACCCTTGCAAACTCTCCATTACATTATGAGTTATAGTTCTGTGGGAGGTTGACATTTTGCCCTGAGGGTGGCGCTAGAGAAAAGGTCATGGCATCACATGGATAGGGTTCACCCCTTGCACACAAGGTATCTCAAAATCTAATGGGCATGAGCACATTCATGCTCCCCGGAGAATGAAACATAATCATTTGAGTGAGTAAAGGTCATGTGCCACCCTCAGGATTAAATGTCAACCTTGCACACCAGATATCTCACAATCTAATAGGCAGATTGCAAGTTTTGGTGGCCCCATGGCCTTACCTTGACTGACTGCCACACTTAGCAAATTTTCACTTGATCTTGGCAGGGCTTTAGACTCTTGTTACTCTTATTTTTATGTATCTATTATTGTTAACTTATCTGTATCATACATGCAGGCCTATATTTCTTGTTTATTCGCCAATGTGTTTTCATTCTATTTCAACACAGTGATAAGGTTTTTGTAGCACTGAAATGCTTAGGACTGAATCAAAATTGAATCATCTTTCACCAGTATCTTAGATATTAAGGATCCAGTGCAATTCATCAAAAGTGTCCTGGTTCTCAATAACCATCTAACATCGGGATTGAAGGATTTCTAAAAAGGAGACACTATCTTTCATCATTTCAGGAAAGAATGATTTTCTATTAATGTTTTTTATAGATAAATAAAAAGAAATCTAACTACACTTCGATGAAATTGGAGTCTTCAGTACACACACACACACACACACACACACACACACACACACACACACACACACACACACACACACACACACACACACACACACGCATCCACGTGCTGTCCCTGTGGATGTAGTGTTATAAAACATCTATTTTTGCCCGCCTGCTATATGATTGGCTACATAAAAACATCACTCTGAAAAAGGGTGATTATTTATTGTGTTTTCTCTACCTCACTATAAATGAAAAGGAGGCAGGTCATTCAAACCCCCCTTGGTTAGAAAGAAAGCCTGTGCCAATAAGTAGGGAACACATAAAGCCTGTCCTTATTGAATCTCCATATATGGCCATTAAAATATTGGTGAATTAATTTTGACTTGGAAAAGGGACCACGGCAACCACATTTGCAATTTCCAAATGCATCTTTCTAGTTCATTTTTATGATGAATAAAAATGGTTTTGGACATACAAGGTTTCCACCCGACAACATGACAATAAGTGTCATCGTGTTCCAGTGTCTGTCAACACAGAAGTAGGCCATACTACTCTTTTTTGTCTATGGTTTCATCATGTTAACATTTTTATATCAACACTTGTGATTTACTGACTTAGAAAAACATGCAACTTGTTCCATTTCATCTTGTCTCTTACTACTCCATAAGGTCAGAGGCAGTATAGTTATACATACAGTAATCAACTAAAATAATTGGTATAGGCTTACACAATTCAGTAAATATGACCTTTCCTTGTTTGGAATTTACAATACAAATTCAAAAAACACAAAAGTGCTGGAACTAATGTCAAGTGAACACCACCCAAGACATTATACTAGGCACTAGGGTGCCTTTTTGGAAAAGTAATTGTCTCTCCAAGTAAAGAGCAGGCATGCGAATACTATTCTTAGTGTATTAAAAAGGTACGCATGATAGAGCCCATTATTATAGTAAGCTGGTTGTCAACTTGTCAGTGTCAGTATTCATGGAAAGCATTTCTAGCATCATGCCAAAATTATAATTTCCAACTGGCTAAAATGTATACAGTTTTCAAATAATTGTAATGGAGTAAAAGTATATAGCGCCACCATTAGGCCGATTTTTTTCAAACACATTTTTGGACACTGCTCCTACAGATTTTGCCCTAAAATCACGCAAAGCGGTACAAAGTGTGCCTGACTGCGAGCGCCAGACATCTCACACTACGTTTCACTTCGGGAGAGAGTCTGAGATTTCGGACGGAGATTCTACTTCGGCGTGGGCGGGCTAAAGCCTATTGACGTCACACACACACACACACACATACACACACACACACACACACGCGCGACGGTGACGTGGCGTGACATTGCAAAAATACGTTATTTCTCATAACATATTATATGTCTGCATGTTAACGTTAGTGCAAAATGGTATTAAAACGTGATTAAACGGCACTATTTCATAGTTTATTAAAATAATACGAGTCGAGTCTGACTCCGCCATGACAGTTTTCACGGACCAATCAGAGTCCACTAGACTCTCACGTGGGCAGAGGACACCAATCAGAGTCCACGAGCGAGTCTCACGTGAGCTCAAGAGCTCTGTTTGGAGGGGGCTGGGACCGGAGCAGCCAAACCACGTGCCCCAAGCATACAACCCTGATTGGCCCATTCAATGCGCCCGCTCTTCAGGCGCGCTCGAAATAAAATAAAATATGTGCAGCTTCAGTCCACACTACAAACCACCCACCAACAGGGGGTGGTGATGTGCGGACTGAAGTATCAGGCTAGTACAAAGTATGTCTAGAATCATGTCATCAACATGGACCTGTCCCATTTAGCGCCACCATCAGGCCAATTCTTACATGCGACCTGATGGTCGCTTATCTCCCGATTAGGGAGTCTTACTGGTATTTGTAGTGGAGAAGTAAAAGTACCGAAATTGGAAATACTCGAGTAAAGTAAGAAGGCCAATTGTCATAATGTTCTCATCTTCATTCTTAACTCTCGTTCCTCATTTAATCCAGCTGCGATGAAACAATCCAATGCCATCCATAACACAAACTAAATGGACAGGAATATATTGTAAGCTTTGAACTCTCAACACCTCTTTGGCACAAGATAATAGTTATGCCACAAGAGGATGATATTCAAATTATAGTCTATTAGACAATATAAGTTCCAAAAAACAACTTTGGCTTTGCAGGGGGAACATTATAGTAGTTGAAATTGCAGCAAAGTATGGGATCACATAAAGTACACAAATCTTATCCTTTTAAAGGTCCGATCAATAGGTGCTCATAAAAAAAGAAAAGAAAATAGAGAGTATTTCACCAACTTTAAAGCTGGCTATTTCATTCCCACACTTGCACTAAACTGGGGTTTAAAAGTAGGATCGTTCTTCAGTTTGAAGAAAATAACTCCACTTTTACATGATTCAGTATGACAGTTTGATTTAGACTCTGAGCATAATATTTCACCATTGACAATAGCTGTCATACTGTACACAACTGGTCGTCAATGCCTATTGATGGCATGTACTGTAGGCCTACTGATTGATGAACGCATTTATAGAATCGTGCCAAAACATTTAATTATTTAAATCTATTTTTTTATAAAATAAGTTACGTGTTTTTGTTTTGTTTTATTGTGTTTGATTTGATTTTAATTATAGAGACAATACAATAAATCACAGCCCATGTCATTTTAAAACGTCAAGGAAATAAATACAAGTACATCACATGTCCATTCTATCATTACAGCTTTGACAACACAGGATTAGTAATGGAATTGATATAACATGACATGGTAAACCAATAAAGTGAACCATGCAATTAGAATATTTTGCAAAAAAAACTGACAGACTTAACTCTGTATCATTATCTAAGACTGTGTGTTCAGTCCCGAACAAAATACACTAAATTTCCTCTGAAATGTTTCCCTGATCTTCCTGTCCCAGATCCTTTTACAAATGCAAAGAAAAAAGATAATTCATTGGAAATTTACATTCAATAGAAATGGGTACTTTAACCTTGTATTTGACTCTCTAATGTGCACACCTTGAATTATTCAAATCAGCGTTCAAAGTGTGCTCGCCAACTAAATAAATCCAAGCTCCTATACTTTCATGGTGTTTGCACTCCTCAATACAGAACAGTGATTTGCTTAATGCCTTGCTCCATCGCCGTGAATTATGTTGTTGAGGAATAACAAATTAACCTTTATTGTTGCTTGAGGCAAAGAACCTTGAAATACTATAGTCCGACTCTTCATGTGCATTTATAAAACAAATTGGATTTTGCCATTTCACTGTCTTGGCGATTCTATAAATCTTTTTGAAAAAGTCTGTCTGCAATTACTGTACAGTACGTACTGTACTGTATGTCCACCATATTGAAATTGACAAAACATACTGAAGGCTGAAAAACCATAACAAATACAGTATATTTGATGCAACTTGTTCTTGCTTAGTTTTTTCTTGCTGATACTATTGTTATATTTAACTATATATTTAGTACAACCACTTTAATCCTAATGAAGTAGGCCTACTTCAACATATTGTGTACAATATACTATTACCGTTCAATGTAAAGAATATGAACAATCAAACACATAATAATATGGAACTATTGTAGTTCATGAACCTTATTGATTCATAATAAAAATACAAACCATGTTATTGAGTGTGTATTTTGTATGTTCTTCTGTTTTTTTTTTTACTTTGTCTTAATGTATCTTGAATTTTCTGGGCACTGCGCACGATTCCACACTCAAAAATGCATGTGAATTTTCAAAACATATCTTCTGTTCCTAAAAATCAAGCCATTAGTCGGCTTGATTGATGTGGACCTTTAATCTTTGTGTCTGGCAGAAAGCCCTAAAGGAAAACTTCTCCCATCTGCTGTCCAGTTCTTTCTGTTGAGTTCAATGCAAAATCATGCAGAGCAGCAATCAAGACCAATTCAGTAAGGATGAACAGTTTCAAGGCTTCTGTAAAGAGAATTTTCAAAAGTGGTCTTTGCAGGATACAGCATATACTGTACCGTTGACTTTGCTTTTCAACTTCAAATGTATTGTCATATTACAGCTGTCAAAAGGTGGGTGCAATCTTTGGCTCCCAACATTTTCAATTTCAAGAAAGGGGAAAACAATAAACAAGAAAAACGGGTCAGATATATAAAATATTCCTAATGAGCTTTGTAAAATGTCAGTATGTACATAGGTGCAAGGTTTAAAAAAAAACTGCCAATGGATGTGGCAGATAAGTTTCATTTACATTAATTAATTTGACTCAATACTAGAATAAATATTCTATTCCATTACTAATGTAATTAAGTAGATGGGTGAATTGTTTTGACAAACAAGAACTGTGATGTGTAAATATGTAGATAAGTTAAATAACTTATCTTCACATCTTTTCTTTTATCTTTGTCTCCTGCCACCTTCGGTGCCTTGCAGGATGGTCTTTGCAAGGCCTGAGGATCTGGTGACGTGTCCGCACCACCTCAGTTCTCGCTTTATGACAGTCATTGTGTTTACAGCTAGTGCCCTAGTCTGTCTGTTGTCCATTCAGAGAGTAAGTGATTCAAGGACAACATCCAATGTTGACAATCCGAGAAAAGAAAATCTGATATTTCTCATGCCTTACACTCTGTGTCGTATTAAATGGATTTCCTAATGTAGACCAAACAGTTTAAAGGTGTTGGTAGCCTGTGTCATTTAGCCTTTAGTTTTCTGCAAAGCCAGGGGCCTAGGGTTCAAACTGGGAACCTTTTGTTTCCCACACCGCCACTCTACTTCCTAAATTACTGCCATCTTGTAGGTTTTCAATATGAGCATATTATAATTCCTTCTCAGATGAGATGTGCTTAGAACTCTTTATTCATATCTTAGGCAAATTTCTCCAACTGTATTGCCCCACAAATCTAAACACTCCATTCCATGTACACATAAACAAAATAGACTTGGAGATTTTTTGAAGACAACAGATATGACAATTAACTCTCAGTAACTCTGTGGTGTAAGATAGGAGTTCTGCCACAAGAGGATGGATGATATTCAAATTAGATTAGAATATATAATTAACAAACCTGCTTTGGCTTTGCAGGGCGACCATTATATTAGTTGAAGTTGAAAGCAAAGCATAGGGGTTCACATAAAGTGCACAAAGCGTATCCTTCTAGAGGTGTGATCAATACTGTAGGTGCTCGTAACTAAATTAAATAGAGGACATTA
This sequence comes from Nannobrachium achirus, assembly GCF_963921795.1. Taxonomy (NCBI): domain Eukaryota; kingdom Metazoa; phylum Chordata; class Actinopteri; order Myctophiformes; family Myctophidae; genus Nannobrachium; species Nannobrachium achirus. Next base: position 13,067,666 of record NC_137822.1, on the reverse strand, counting down.
ATCCAACTTAAAAGCTGACTAATTCATTTCCACTCTCATTCCTTTGTTCACCATGAAAAGAGTAGCTACTTTATCCCCTCACACCTTCTTTCTAGATCAACTGGAAATGGAGCCAAAATTTGGCAAACATCATCCATATAAACTAGAATAAATGGACTCATTGCCAGCATTTGGATCATGTATAATATACTATTTAATATTTTATGTTCAGTAGCCTACAGATTGATGCCTTTTTTCCCATACCGATTCCACCCACAGTTTCCATCTTTAATTCTCACACAGGCAACATTTAATTTACTGGATATGTAACCTTTCACTAACAAATAGTGAAAGGTTACATGTCAGTAATGTGTAGTAGATAACATAATCTCATAGTCCATTACTTATGGTCTGTGAAGGAGATAATTGGCCAGCTCCAGTAGCACCGTACCCTCAGAATAAAACGTCACCCTATAAGTTCAGCTTTGCAAGTAACAAGAAATAAAGAAAATAAGCTACATCGACTACATTCTTCGACTACATTCTTCTACTTTCAGTGTCACGGTTGTGATATGTAATATGTACGTTTCCCTTACTTACGTACTTAAGGCGAGGAGAAGTCGGAGGTCGGATGAGGGAGGTGGAATTAGAAGGAAGCAAAGTGGTACAGATGTTGGAACGAGGAGGGTGCAGAGGTCTATCATTCCTACCTTGGAGCGCTCATGGTCTTGCTCGTCAGCACGCCCCCACCACTAATTTGAAATTCCTGACATGGCCCACCCACACACGCTGACAGCCTATATAGTTCGAGTCCCAGGTAAGCCATTGAATTTACACTACAGATTGCAGCTTCAAGGCTAATTAGATGGACACAGAGTGCAATTAGACGACCTGATAATTAATCTGAGCACCAAGTGTTTCTTTTTACTGGTCTGTCTGTCACGTCACGTCACACTTTTGGCCCTACTCTTATCTCCGGCACCGTTGCCACCATGAGGTTGCTTTTTGCAGACAACATTATTGTGCATACATGCGTCCTGACGGTCGCTTATCTCCCGATTAGGGAGTCTTACTGGTACAATATACTGTTACTAGTACATCTGCAGTGATTGAAGGTGGTCTCCCTACTCTTCCTTGTATCAGTACTGCCTGAAGCCCATAAGCACAACTGCCCTTGTGGAGATTCCCTCTTGGCAGAGCAGTATAATGTGGTCTCCCGCGCAGGAGACCATAGTTCGAGTCCCAGTAAGACATAGTTCGAGTCCCAGTAAGACATTGAACTTACACTACAGATTGCAGCTTTAAAGCTAATTAGATGGACACAGAGTGCAATTAGACGACCTGATAATTGATCTGAGCTCCAAGTGTTTTTTTTGGCCTCTGTGAAACATGGTCAGACAACATGGTTAATGTAGAGGGAGGTGTAGTCAGAGGAGGATGTCCTAAAAATCTATATAATATAGGCTACTGCTACTGTATATCATGATAAACAAGTTTACTTGAAATCAGCATGAGGTTCGATCTGAGGGTTGTGGGCCATGCTTATGCATAATATAAATGTAATGAAATTCCACAGAAGCATATTTTTCCAACTGGCTTCATATTCCCAGTAGCTGTCCCTTGTCATTGCCAATTACTGATGTATATGGGGTTATCTAATAGGGTCATAGACCCTGTTTCTTTGCTGTATGAAAACTGATCAGGTGACAGGTCTGTCATCTTTGTGATATTGCATTTGTTATTGACTTTTTGCACAAATACAACAGCACACAAACCTCCATGCTGGTACACTGCTGGTGTGTGTGTGTGTGTGTGTGTGTGTGTGTGTGTGTGTGTGTGTGTGTGTGTGTGTGTGTGTGTGTGTGTGTGTGTGTGTGTGTGTGTGTGTGTGTGTGTGTGTGTGTGTGTGTGTGTGTGTGTGTGTGTGTGTGTGTGTGTGTGTGTGCGTGCGTGCGTGCGTGCGTGCGTGCGTGCGTGCGTGCGTGCGTGCGTGCGTGCGTGGGTGTGTTCATAGAGCTACATTATATCTGGAGGACGGACAGAAAATCCCCACACACTCATTTCAATGAAAGTTGCTCACCCAGCGTACAATGCTCCCCTGAATTACACCTTCGTTTCGGGTTTGGTCATGAACTTGATGACAATAGAGCATAATGTGCAGCATCACAAACTACCTCCAGTCAGCCTCAAGCCTATTGGTAATTTGGTTAAGTCACCCCGGTGTGGACCCAAGCTTCCAATACCGGTCAGAGCTGGCCACTACTTTTGCTTCAACATTTTTTGATGCATTCTCTTGTTCCCCCACATCTACATAGGCATTTATATATTGACTTTTTATCCTGCCCCAGGCCTTCCGGTGCCTTCCCACATAGGCTCTCTTTCCCCTGTCATATTTATATATAATACACACTGTCCTACTGTATTGTTTATTGTTAATCTTCCTGATTGTATACAATGTTATATAAGGTGATGTGCATTTCTCGACCTGTGCTTTTTGTTTGTTTGTTTAACTTTTCTGCCTTTGTCCAAATATACTCTATTTAATTTTTTCTATAAGTGGTAAACAGCTGAAAAAAATGTGTATTAAAAAAAGGAGAAAAAAAGTTGTGAAATATGTTTTGATATATTTGTAAAAGTTGCCTAAACTAAAATAAAAACAAAGTTCAAAAAAGAAAAGTAGCCTACAGTATTTGTTGCCTGGCTCCAGCCCCTGAATCGCTAGCCACTCCCATTAAAAAAGATTGTTTAGCCGATTCAGGGGTCTGATGACTCTCAACTGAGAGGCTTGCTCGGTTGAAAATCTGTATGGAAAATCAGCGCTGTTTCGTCTCGTTGACTATTGAGCAAAAGTCCAATCGATTAATAAATATATACTTTGAACAGTAGCCTTATGTTGTTTTAGCCTTTCTGAGGCTACTGCGTGGTTAAGTCAATGAATTGTATTTCAGGAAGGTCAGTCACATATGCTTACGCATATAACTTATTCTGCCTATACTTTTACTGTGTTTCATTATTAGCTGTGTGTTATTGGTTGCGGTTAGTGCATTGAATTGCTGTTATAACATAATGTCCTCCACAGTCATTAAACAGGTAGGCCTATAAAAGTAAAAAAAAAAAAAAGCTTTTACAATCCTCTTTCTTTCTTTCTTTCTTGCTTTCTTTCTTGCTTTCTCTCTCTCTCGATGGAACAATGCACATTAATAAACAATCCATACAAGAAGGTGAAATTAATCAACTAATTATGATGTCCTGTAAACATGCCAGATTTAGCTAGAAGCTCATTTCCATCCCTAGTCAACCATCCTACATTATAATCTACTGTACACATAATTATTACTGGCTGCGACACCCCATCCCCCACTCATATAATAATGTATACCTACTAACAATAGTTACATGAATGGCTAGGTGAGGATGCTTAGAAATATGAATAACCTGATTCTCCAGACTCACTTCTTTCATGTCATGTGTTCTCTATTGCACCATACACACCGATTTGGCACTGCAGCTAGTGTGACCCCGTCAAAAGGTGGTGTATTATAGTGCTTTTGAGATGTTCTTGCATAATATGAATATGTTCTGAATGTTATTATATTATATACAAGGTTATAATAGTCTGTGCCCATTTTCTAGATGATACAGGCCTACACCCGAGCTTGTCCTGACACTTTTTGTGAAAGGGGACTTTGTTAGCATTACAATTACAGATGTGCCATTTCAAAAGTTCACCCGTCCTGTAGATTTCCAGGGGATTTGCAGAACAGTGAGCTTGTAGATCAGCTATTTTTGCTATTTTTATAACCTATTCTGACTTTGAAGTTTAAATCTACCTATGACGGTGGATTCTTCTTTTCAGTGGGAATAGAGTGGTTTCTTGCCATTTGCGAATTTCTGAAAAATACGCTCCATATTCTCCATAAAATTAGAAGGGCAAAACAGGGAAAAAAAACTGCATTTGCTCAACACTTGCAGGAAGATAGCAGTAAATACTGAAGAGATGAAACGGCACATCTTACAACATTTATGTATGTATTTATTTTTTGTTCAGTCATCCTTGAGTGGGGTACTATGATTTCTGATGGGAGTGGAATAATGAGCATAATATCATAATGAGTACAAGCAACTTTCCAATCTGCCATGAAGGAAAGTAAGTGCAGGTTCACAGTGTATCAACCATCGGCAGGGACAGTTCATAGTCCAAAGGCCATGATGTGACATACAATAGTTCCATGGAATGACAAGGAGAGATATGGAGCTGACTGAAGGTCAATCAGTCCAATTAGTAACTGACAACTAAGTCTCCCAACATTAACCATGTTACTAGATATGTTGCAATATCTCAGAGGAAAATGGTTACCCAACAGACAGCATTCAAAAATCTACTTCTTTAATCCACATTTGACTCAAGCCCTATCTTGACAGCTGTCATAGTAGAATTATTCAGCCGTGGCCCCTTGTATAATTGTGTTACCTCCAAAAGAACCATCCCTTACTTGACTGACATAGCCAAACATGGATAAACCAATTCACAGAGAAAATAAGGAAGGAATGCAGACAAAAGTCACATGATGTCTCCTATCAGTGTAAACAGTCTCATCACAAGCCAGAGAATGTGGGCATAGGCTCTTGGATAACAATCAACTATTTAAGGATATAATCCCCGGGATGGATGGTTTCACTGCTATTCATTTCCTGATGCTGATCTGTTACCCATGTTTGTCTTTGATCATGCAGAGTGGTTAAATCTGATAAAGAACACTTGAGCAATATCTTTGGTAAAACGTCTAGGGGACAATGTAAGCTAAATCTAGACTGGGGGGGCTATCATTATATTGCTGCCATTCTCAATTCTTTCTTTATAATTGTTATTGATGCTGCAAGGTTCAGCAAAGCAGGAATTTCATGAATGCCATACAATGCCCTCTCGACATGGCCTTATGCCCATCAAAACATTATAGGCCCTGATGCCCCAGCTGATCTCACAGTTTTCTCCTCTGCCTCTGTCCGGTAAACATGGTTTTCTGACAATTATGTTGAGGTTGTGAATTATTGACTAGTCCTGACACCACGGCTGAGATAGTATGAAGTTGTGACTTTGTCATCTGTAAATGCCAATATATTATATTTGTATTATTTTATTTATTTCACTGATAGTACTATATATTAAAACAATACATTCATTATTTCTGTGATCTTAAAATAATGGTGTTATTTGATGGCATGCCTTTGAGCGCTCAAAAGATTTAAGACACCGACGGGCCAATTGATGAAATCCCAGGCCTTATGTTGAGGAACCAAAACCAAATCATTTGACTCTTGTGTACTGTAAAAATCTCAAATATTGGTTCTCTTGAACCTGTCTGTCATTGTGTCTCTCTCCTGCCAGGTTTCTGTAACAGGCTAAAACTTGGCTTTTCTCCCGGCCACTATTAACTGTGACAAGACCCCATTCTGTGTAGTGATGAGCTCCTCGGCCAAACATCGTGTTCACAAATTGCAACAAAGGCGAAAAACTATGAGGCCAATTTTAGAATTTAGAGATACGACAGCCCTATATCAGGCGGCCCATGGGCGTCATGGAAACAGGGGCGTCAATTGGGTATGGCAGGGGTATGCAGCTGCCATACCCTGGGTCCAGGGGGGAAATAAAGGTTACTTTTAACTCTTTGAGAGCCAGCGCCCTCTAGGGGCCAAAGAATGCCAGCGCATCTCTCATAGGCGAGCGCTTTAGCTTCCAGGACTTCACCTTCCAGGACCTGGCGTGCTCACGTTCATGCACGGCATGGAAATGTCCCGGATGAAGATGCTAACAGAATGGCTATTCCCATTTTGTCATCTAAAAGATCATTTTTGGGCGATTTCGCCGTAAATAAACCTCGCGCCGCTTCCCTAAAACACAAAAAAGAGATATAAGCCTTTAAAGATGCGGTCTTTCATTGGATTAGGCGGAGATTGGCGATTGCGTTCGCAAATTACGGCCGGCCGGGAGGTTGCTAGCTTTCGGCTTGTAGCTAGAAAAATCAGGCCAGGCTTCAGAAGGCCTCTTATCATTTTATTCATTTAATTAAATAAAGCCGAACTACTTCGGGATCGGCACACTCGTGTACTCATCGGAAGCGGCGCCGAACATCGGGTGAACATTGGGGAGCTCAAAAATGTATTTTAAACCATTTTTAATGGAATATATCGTCGGACAGAGTAGAACGGCTAGCTGGCTAGCGGCTAGCGAGCCAGGACCACCCACGACTCTACAAGCAGCTCGGGGTAAGTGAATTAATAAAAAAAAGATTGTATTGGATTGAAATAAAGCCGAACTAGTTCGGGATCGGCACCAGATGAGTTAAGTATAAATCCATGAAAGTCTCTTTGTCCATTTGTGCTGGTTATTATCTATCTATAAATGCGACAAATCTCTGTCTGTTTGTTTGTTTGTTTGTTTGTTTGTAATCCGCGTATCTCGAGTACCGTTCGTCCCACCGGCTTCAGATTCGGCACGCGCGTTCCCCGCCGCCGCGCGGAGTGCAGTGCCGGGCCTCGACCCGACCCGACTCGCGGTTTTCCGAAACCGGCGCGAAACGTTCGGAATCTCCTTATGCGGAGCTGATTGTTGACATCAGGCTGTTCCGGAGGAAATCGGCGCAAGCGCTGAGTCATTGTGACATCACTTCATAAAAGGCTCTGACATCACGTACGCCACATGAGTCAACACAAAATCTCTGTGAATGTGTATGTATGTATGTAATCCGCGTATCTCGAGAACCCTTCTTCCCACCGGCACGCGCGTTCTCCAGATATGGGCATAAAGTCTGACATCAGAGTTTTCCGCAACCGGTACTGTGTGTGCAGAGATCTTCATATATGGGCATAAGTGGACAAAGACAAACAGATGGTCAAAACGGGTCCTATGACAACAGGTATATTGGGGTTTGCATTAAAGGCTGGGGCATTCATGGGGTTTGCATTAAAGGGTGGGGCATTCATTCCCTATTTCAAATTCGGCACGTGCGTTCCCCACCGCAGCAGGTAGTGCAGTGCTCGGCCTCGACCCGACCCGATACACGATTTTCTGGAACCAGCACGAAAGGTTCGGATTCTGATGTCTGACATCAGGATTTTCTGGAACTGGCACTGTGTCTGCATAGATCTCCATATATGGGCATAAAATGGATGCAGACAGACAAATACAGATATCTCCATATATGGGCATAAATGGACACAGGCAAACAGATGGTCAAAGATCTCCATATATGGGCATAAAGTGGACGCAGACAGACAGATACAGATATCTCCATATATGGGCATAAATGGACACAGGCAAACAGATGGTCAAAACGGGTCCTATGACAACAGGTATAATGGGGTTTGCATTAAGTTTGTCTCCTCCTCCATCTGTTTGTCTGTGTCCCTTTATTCCCATTATGGAGATCTCTGTATCTGTCTGTGCCTCCGACTGTGTTGCAGACACAGTGCCGGTTCCCCCTTTAATGCAAACCCCATTATACCTGTTGTCATAGGACCCGTTTTGACCATCTGTTTGAAAAAGCGACAGAAATCTCATATATGGGCATAAAATGGACGCAGATAAACATATATCTCCATATATGGCATATATGGGCATACAATGGATGCAGAATCACAAAGATCTCCATATACGGGCATAAAAGGGACACAGACAGACAGATACAGAGATCTCCATATATGGGCATAAAATGGACGCAGATAGACAGATATCTCCATATATGGGCATATATGGGCATAAAATGGACCCAGAACTATAACTGCAGTGATCTCCATATATGGACATAAAATGGACACCGACAGACAGACAGATACAGATATCTCCATATATGGGCATAAATGGACACAGGCAGACAAATGGTCAAAACGGGTCCTATGAAAACAGGTATAATGGGGTTTGCATTAAAGGGCGGGGCATTCATTCCCTATTTACATTGTTCCGAGTTGGCCAGGTCGCCGACTAGACGCTGGGCCGCCCGAAGGGCGGCCCAGCGTCCATTATGCGTTAACATCAACGGAGACCAATTCTCTTCCGTGTTGATTTTCTCTGGTCCTAAGGCTCTCTGGCCAGTGACTGCTCTCAAAGGGAAGCGAGACCGGCCAAATTCACATTAATGGCATGACGCCGCCCTCTGCTGCCTGGTCTGCGAAAGTGCAGACCAGGCACTTAAAAAAAAAAAGAAAAAAAAAAAGAATGTCTATCTATCTACTATAACGTCGCAAAGGTAAGCCGCTTTTTGATGGCACCAGTAAATGGCACCCAATAAATAAATAAATAATCTGGCAGGGAAAAAGTTAAGCAAAATGTAACAAAATGGTCACTTTAACAAGGTATTTTAATTATATTCTCCACATTTGTATTCTCCCAGGTTCCGCAGGTCAGCTGCATTATTGTCAATTGTGGCACGTTTACTAACTTGCCAAGGTTAGCTGCACGTTCCAGGCTGCCATATGCAGCCCAACCGTTGAAAAAACAGACAAAACCTGGGCGTGCGCATGAGGACAACCATCTTTGCCATACCTTAGCTTTTGCCGAACTGACGCCACTGCATGGAAACACAAATGGCAATAGATTTAGTGAAAGAGCTTCTATGTTTCTCTATGATGCTCTGTCAGCTTGACTCATGGGAGCCCTCTGATGAGCCCGGTACATCACCGCAGGAATGCAGTGACTTTAAAATGTTTGAGAAAATAAGGGGATAGAGGCCCCATGGGGAGAGGAGGGGGAGGCAAACTGATTTCCATCATGAGTGGTTCACAGCATGACATGTGATGAAGATGAACTACGTTGGAGATAGCAGCAGGACCCTGATTCATCCTGGGTAAAGTAGTCTGTTATCAGGCGATGGTATTCCGCTGGATTTCTTATGGCGAACATCTGTTTGTCAAAAAATATTGCTGGATACAGCTATGTAGATAAACAGACTGTCAGCGTTAACGTGTTAACGCGTTGGGATTCACTCTTCCACTTAAACCCCGGATTCCATGTTGTGGGGAAAGCTTTCGTAGAAAATGGCAGATCACAACGCGTCGTGAGCTTAACAAATCGCCTATTTTAGCAAAAGCTTTCACAATAACAGAAAACTGAAAATTCACTGGTATAGAGCCCTTAGGGCATACATGGGCAACTGGCGGCCCGGGGGCCCCACAATTGAACTTAGTGTTAGATTTCAGGAAAAAAAAGAACAAAACATTATTCAGGATTCCAATTCAAAAGAAGCAACAATAGCCCATCTAAAAGCTCAACTGCGACGCGTTTTGAGCTTGTAGATCGGCTATTTTTGCTTCTTTTGTATGACATACTAGAATGACAAAGTAGGACGTAGCAATATACAATGTGGACCTCTGGAGTGAAGTCGGAAATATAGTGGCCCTCTCCATCATCAAAGTTGCCCACCCCTACCTTAGGGACTCCGGTCAACCATATGGGGTTCAAGTGGTTAAATGGGTATACCGCATAGAGCATATTTGAACACCATAAATCACATTTGTCTCCTTTGAACTCTCTAAGCACCAATTGCTCCTTTTGGGCTTTCTGGTGACCTGTAGTTGCGGAAGCAAATAGGATAAGTAAAGGCAGGATAAATGTTGCCCTGATAGAAAAGAAAAGTGCATTGCTTAACCACTTCAGACCCACAGTATACAGTACACTTTGCCATGCAAAGCATAGCATAGACCGAGGGCTTCCAACGTAAAAAAGACCGTAAAAGGTCTGCACCCTGCCTAAAAGGGATGCTCCTTTTAGGCAGGGTGTTTAAGTGTACTTGTACTGTACTACATTTCAATTGTATTGACTATACTTGTACTGTTCTCCATTTTTGTCTAATAAAATAATCAATCAATCAAGCAAAACAAATTGCTGAGCTACATTAAATGCAATACATTTTGATTAAGCCATCTGACACATACTGTACTGCACTGTTTCCTAAATGTATGAGCTCGTATGTGTCTCTGTCAGCGGAGAGATGCATGCACGATGCACAGTACCACTCCCGGGTGTTACACAAAAATCGGTGACTGATATGCCTTGGTCTTCGTCTATCCACCATATTCAATGGGTCACTACGTTTTTGTGTCTCATACGAGTGACGGCGTGCCATTACGGTCTTGTTTACGACATGGCAGAGGTTGAGAGAAGACAGAGCGTATTCACACTATTTTGGGATTTATTGGTGAAAGGAGGAGATGAACGTCAATGCAAATTATCCATGGTGAAGTCCAGTACAGCTCCACAACACTCCGGTAGGCTGCAGTCTGGATTTTATGTTTACCAAACCAAGGCGGGTTTTTGTCGGTAACGGAAAAGTAAACTAACAAGTTACTTTCCCCAGAAGGTAACGTAACAGATTACTTTTTAATGACAATAGGCCTAACGCTTTAACTTAACAAGTTACTTGATACCCAACACTGTTTAAACCTAGTTTTGGCCAGAGGGCCTTATCCTTTCTACATCCAGCGTCACAATTGAATGTGATCTACAAGCTCACAGCAGTTGCATCTGGGACGCGACGTGAGCTTGTATGTCTGCTGTTAACTGGATGTGTCCCACAGATAATTCTACAGTAAATTCTGGCGGAAACAGATGGACAAGAACTAGTAATGTGATGTAAGACTTTTCCATGGACTGCCATGGTAGAAAGGAATTGTGTCTTCATAATTCAGAGTTAGAATTCAAGGTAAAAATAAAAAATAAAAAAATCTAAAACTGAAGAAAGGCAAGGCATTATATTATGGCTAAATTATGGTTTAGGGACACAGAATGTCCCCAGATATACTTGAATAATGTGAGCCATTCAAGAGGCATGAACCAAAAGTGGTAGCAAATCTCCTACCCTATTAGCCCTGTTGGCATGAACCTTTCTTACACCCTTTAATTAGAGCATGTGCCTTGCTTGTACTTCTTGTGAGTCAAAAAGGTCAAAATAAAAATGTCAACTCGACTCAGAAATGCCACATTGACTTGCCAGGTATATTGCTTTTAGAGACACACTAGATTTAAGTGCATAGAAATAGAGCTCATTATACGTTTGAAAACACAAATTACTGTGAAAATGGAGGATACTAACTTCATAAACTATTGAAATCTCAGATGCCTGGTGAACTTTTGTATACTTCACATGGGACCTTTTAAGGCCCTATAGTACTTATGAGGATCTACCAACCTTTTACAGCGCTGCTCTGCAGGAGGCTGGCCGTCTATAAGAGGACTGTGTTTATGCACAGTCTGTGTCCCTTTTGTGCCCATATATGGATATGTCTGTTTCTGTCTGTCTACCCGTGTCCCTTTTATGCACATAATGGGGATGTCAGTCCTTGTCCATTTTATGTTCATATGTGGAGATTGCTGATGTCATCAGTATATGCCCATATATGGGCAATTGGGCATACCACCCTTTGGTGCCATATCGAGGGCTTGGCACAAAAAGGGCGTAAGTGTCATTTTTGGCAAAAATGGCTTTTTTACATAATTTTAAAGGTCTTCGTAAGCTCTATAATGGTGGTGAAATTTCTCAATAATAATTTTTACTTTTTGAAATAAAGCCTAAAAACCAAAAAGGCCTAAGTGAAAACCTTCAGTTGAACTTGGAGTGAAAAGGGCGTGGGGTGCAAGTGCATATTCCATCCAGGGGCCCTTGGGTGCCACAGGCACACCGTTGCCCCAATACACACCAATACACACCAAACTGCTCCTACAGATTTTGCCCTAAAATCATGCAAAGCGGTACACAGTATGTCTACACTCATGTCATCAACATGGATCTGTCCCATATAGCGCCACCATCAGGCTGACTTTTTCAAACACATTTTTGGACACTGCTCCTACAGATTTTTCCCTAAAATCACGCAAAGCGGTACACAGTATGTCTACAGTACTGTCATCAACATGGATCTGTCCCATTTAGCGCCACCATCAGGCCGATTTTTACATGCGACCTGACGGTCGCTTATCTCCCGATTAGGGAGTCTTACTGGTGTTATACCCTCATTACTTGCGCCAGCAGAGGGCGCAAGTACTGCGTTCGGGGATTTAAAAAAAAACACAGGGTGATGTCACTAACTTGTTGACCTCACCAACAACAAGTGCGACCTGATATAAATAACAAGGCGCAAGTTGGCACCTCAGAAGAACTTTCCCACCCACATACATACAGACAGCACCGAACAGCACCGATCGCAATACTTGCGCGCTCTGCTGGCTTCCTTGTCAACCAAATAAAAGAGGATATGATAACCAGTAAGATGCCTAAGGGCGAAAAGCAAGGGGGGGGGGGGGGTCGCGCCATTTGTCTTTGCCATATATGTATTCTGTTAGTGTGGTTCTCCTAACAGGGCATGTGCCCATATTTATGCCCATATATGGAGAGCCCTGCTCGGAGTATCTGACATCACTGTGATGTCACCTGTGATGTCACACTGATGTGTCAGGGGAACCACAGTGCCAGGCGTTACCCTGTCAATCTGTGACGGTTCTGATAGTAAACTGCGACCTACGGTCACAATAAAGGACACAAGGGTTTAGATCTTCTTAGCTTTTATACATTTGTTGTACTACACAACGAGGGAAACCTGTCAGGAAGAGATTTAGCATTTAAATGCACTCTCTAAAGAAAAAGCTCACTAGTCATATCTGGTTTGTTAGTCATAATAGCTGGAGAGGAACTGGTCAGAAATCATCAATTTCGTGCACTTGGTGAAAAGTTTTTGATTTTTGGTATGGTGTTAGGTATGGGTATAAGGTTTTCAAAAACCATCGCAAACAAGTTGGGCACGCCCCCTAGTGGTCTGTTTGCAATGAATCAAATATTATATACGTCAGTATATGGTTGGAACCCCAAATAATTGATAAAAGAGATTTTTCAATGGATTCTGTTACTATTGGGTATGATGAACAACATACTAAAAGTTTATGAAAAAATAACTACCGGAAAGGTGTCATTTTCAAGATGGCGTCCACGATGGCTGCCGGGAGCTGAAAATGCCTATAAACTGTGTTTAAATGTGTAAAAAATCATAATAAATCTGCTTTTAGTATGTTGTTCATCATACCTAATAGTAACAGAATCCATTGAAAAATCTAATTTATCAATTATTTGGGGTTTCAACCATGTACTGACCAATCTACTATTGAATTCATTGCAAACAGACCACTAGGGGGCGTGCCCAACTTGTTTGCGATGGTTTTTGTAAACCTTATACCCATACCTAACACCATACCAAACATCAAAAACTGTTCACCAAGTGCAGATTTATTATGAATTTTTACACATTAAAACCCAGTTATAGGCATTTTCAGCTCCCGGCAGCCATCGTGGACGCCATCTTGAAAATGACACCTTTCCGGTAGTCATTTTTTCCTAAACCTTTAGTATGTTCTTCATCATACTCAATAGTAACAGAATCCATTGAAAAATCTCTTTTATCAATTATTTGGGGTTTCAACCATGTACTGACCAATCTACTATTGAATTCATTGCAGACCGACCACTAGGGGGCGTGCCCAACTTGTTTGCGATGGTTTTTGAAAACCTTATACCCATACCTAACACCATACCAAAAATCAAAAACTCTTCATCAATTGCAGATTTATTATGAATTTTTACACATTAAAACCCAGTTTATAGGCATTTTCAGCTCCCGGCAGCCATCGTGGACGCCATCTTGAAAATGGTGCCTTTCCGGTAGTAATTTTTTCCAGAATTTTTAGTATGTTGTTTATCATACCCAATAGTAACAGAATCCATTGAAAAATCTCTTTTATCAATTATTTGGGGTTTTAACCATATACTGACGTATCCAATATTTGATTCATTGCAAACAGACCACTAGGGGGCGTGCCCAACTTGTTTGCGATGGTTTTTGAAAACCTTATACCCATACCTAACACCATACCAAAAATCAAAAACTTTTCACCAAGTGCACGAACTTTACCAGTTCCTCTCCAGCTATAAAGAAAACAGCTAGAACTTCACAAGCTATGACCCATTTACTAGACCTATATTTTCCAGGCTGCCAGAGAATTGGCTGGTTAGTGAGGAGTTGATGTGCTGCTTTGAGAGAAATATGTTCCCACATCAAAGACAGTTGACCAATTTGTGTTGCTCAAGTTAATCCTGTTAGTTCCTTCTGAAGGGAGTTAGAAAGGTCATGAGTACTAATGTTGTTGCAGTACATTCGACAAACAATGACTATTGAACACTTCAAACATCTGCCTATTTCTATGCACATCTAAATGCTAAATCTTTCAGGCTTTCTCTGGCTGTGTGATGTGAGCACAAAAGATTTGAACATTGAGAGACTGGAGATGGCAACAAGATCACCATGCTAGTGTTGTCACTAGGGCATTTCAAGTGGCTATGACCAACGTTTGTGTGCCCTGGGTAGGAAACCAGGCCTAGTGGAGACCTACACTTAAAGTGATCCCTGATTTGTAAGCCATGTAGGCCTTAATATGTTATAATAACCCTCTTTAACCGAAATATACCTTTTAAAACACTTGGAATATATTCCTTTGAGAGAAAAAAAGTTATATAGCCAACCCCTGGGGGGAGCCATTGCACTGTTCGTCGCATGCAGTGATGACGTAGGCGAGGGGTCTTCAACGTTTTCAGGCCGGGGACCCCCAAACTGATGGGGAGATGGAGCAGGGACCCCCTACCACCTCGTAGGGTGGGGGGGTCGGGGCTACGACATATTTTTTATTTTAGACATGTACAACGTATAGCGAGCAGGGTGGGCCGTACCACTACCATTTCTAAACATACTACTTATTAACTGAGAACCAATGTCAATAATATCAACAATCTGTCAATTGCATAGTAATCATGTATTCAAGCTATTCAAAATGGATAGAATCATGATTTATTTTTTAACTCATTCTGAGCCCAGGACATTAACGGATTAGGGGGTCCAGAGTGCCCCCTCCCGGCCCCATTAACGGCCGCTGTCTTATTTTGAAGGCCAGAAGTCTAGACCGGAAGTACTTCCGGTCTGACGTCATCGGATCGTGCGCCGGAACCGATGCGTGTCCACGTGGAGTTGTGTAATGGCCGACCGGGAGCTTTTATAACTGTGTAAAATAAGCGAGCATCTGCCTCCATCCTAGCTTCTAAAGTGTAGTTTTGAGATAATGGACATTAAAGATGAGATCGGCCGTCCACCTCAATGTTATGGGATGACTATTGTGTGCTCGTGGAGCCGTGATGATGACAAATCAGCGCGGATTTCGTCTCCGGAGCGTCGGCCATTGTACTAGGTATTTTTACTCGCCGTTACAGTAATATATTACTTTTCCCGCGACATCGCGTGGATGGCACTATAGATACTCTATTACTTTTCCCGCGACATCGCGGGGTTGGCTTTTAATGAGTTAACATGAATGTAAAAAAAAAAAAAGAAAACATTTTTTGAAATCTTTTTTTTTTTTTTTTTTTTTAAGCAATAATTTCGCGGACCCCCTGCAGTACCTCCGCGGACCCCCTAGGGGTCGCGGACCCCCTGTTGAAGACCCCTGACGTAGGCAATGCATTTTGGCTGGTCGGGCCCATTTAAAATGGCGGTGTAAACAGGTTTTAGATGTTGAATTAAACACTTACAGGCACGGCAAAACATCCTACTTGATATGAACAGAACAGAAAAGCACCACACTACTAACTACAGTTAATCTGAGCTTCAAGACAATGTTTTAAATATTGTAAAGAGAACGTTGTTTTGACGTTCCATATTAACCCTATGGGCCCGACCAGCTAAAATGCATTGCCTACGTCATCACTGCATGCGACGAACAGTGCAATGGCTCCCCCCAGGGGTTGGCTATATAACTTTTTTTCTCTCAAAGGAATATATTCCAAGTGTTTTAAAAGGTATATTTCGGTTAAAGAGGGTTATTATAACATATTAAGGCCTACAAGGCTTACAAATCAGGGATCACTTTAACAGTATAACCTGACTGCGCCAGATGGTGGCAGCAGTGCCCTGCCTTGCTTTTACCATCAGGACTCATACCAACCAAACCGATGTAGGAGGCGGGCCATTTTATCAAGTTCTTTAGCAGGTGATTGGATGGGGCTGTCTGTCTATCACAGTCTGGGAGTGCCAACTCCAACCACTCATATTGGCCTGTCTGCATGACGTTACACCCTGAATCCGCCTCCTGGGTTTTCATGTGTTCTGCAGTCAGACTCTATTGGCTCAGAGCCGCCCAGAGCCCGCCCATAGCTGCCGCTGATTCGTCCGGCCTGGGACTTTACGAGTGTCATCAACTCTCCCCGACCGGTCTCAGATGGTAAGGAAGGGCGGTACGCACTGCTGCCACCATCTGGCGGAGTCAGGTTACTTACAGTAGTTGTGCACCGAAAAATAAACTTAACTGCAAAGCGTTGTGAGCTTGTGCGTGGAAAAGGGCACCAATACATTTCTCATTTGGATCCAGATCTGAAAAGGTTTGGGAAACCCTACTTACCAGTATTGTAGGCTACACAACCCGCCTTTTGCAGATTTCACTGCAGGAGGATAGCAGCTAGCGTCGGTCAGTGTGTATGTCTGAAGCTGGCAAACCATTGAACTGATCAGCGCCAAACTTTGTACGAACACTGCCAGTAGGCTAAATATGTCATCCTTAAATCTTATAATGGATGTCATTGGGGGTCGGATCAGGCTGAAACCTTGACCAAATTTGACATCATATCATTAATACATTATAGACAACTTTCTCCTTTCCCCTTTACCCCCTTCTTCTCTTTTTCTTTTATTTTTTATCACATGAAAATAGAAGACCAGAGCTACAAACTGATGCATCCCTTGCTTGAGAGAGAAGCTGATGAACAGCTAAAAGACGCGCACATACCAGACCTGGCATTACCAGGTTATTGTGTTGAAGACGCATCGCAAGGACTGCAGAATAAGAACCTATAGATCCCAGTATAGCATGTCTCTCAAATGCTGAGCTGAAGTTAACAGCATAGCAGTTGAATGTTCCTCAATAACGTCAGGCATGTCAAGCATTTTTTTCCAGTCACATGTGTGTGTGTGTGTGTGTGTGTGTGTGTGTGTGTGTGTGTGTGTGTGTGTGTGTGTGTGTGTGTGTGTGTGTGTGTGTGTGTCAGACTATTGATTAACTGGACATGCACGTGCATTGATCTGCTATATAATTCGGGGTCACAGAAATAAATGATAGGGTAATAAATACATTATAGGTATGGGGAGGGTATTGAGGAATCATGGTCAATTCAGTTCGGTCTGTGCTCGAAAATATATTGAATGGGGATTGTGAGTTAAGAGTCTGTTTTTTGTTGCTTACTCAAGCAAAAATAAATCTATAATAAACTGAATCTGGAATGAATACCATTCCTAGACTGTTTAGTACAGCAAGGATGGTAGATGCATATTCCTCATAAAATGTCCTCTTCAGCTGGTCTAGGGTAACTATTCCACAATCTTTGATATGCTATATAAAGTCTGTAACACCTCCTGAAAGCCATTCACAAAAATGTAAAAATATCTTAAAAATATAGAAAATGTAATCTGGCACAATGCCTATAAATTGTGACAGATGGAAGGAATCCAGCAAAAACAATATGTAGATTGTACAACCTATGGTTCTAGAGTTATAAGCCAAAATGTGAAGTGGGCTGTTGTAGCGGTTCTTCCTTGGCTTAGTGGTAATGTGCGTGCAAGGTTTTCCAGCAATTGGTCGCTGCATTCAATTCATGATGTGTGGCATTTTTTGCAAAACGGCCACCTCCACAAACTTTGGAAGCAAATCATGGACTATGAGAAATGACCCTGACCACTGAGATAATAGGCCTACCATTTTCCATGAGGTTTGTGTCAAATCTGTATTGTTATTTTTAATAAAGATACATTTTTGAGCTTGTATGTCTTTAATGACAGGACAATAGACTGACAGGAAATGGGAGAGAGATGGGGAGTGACACACAGCAACTCAAACCAGTGACACGCTGTCAGGCTACACTGAGCCTATGTGGTATTATGCGCCTGGGCCCCACAACAATGTGTTTGCTGAAATCTTTCTCAGTCATGGTGGCCCTATAACTATAGCCGATGTGAAAAAGAAATTGGGTGGAGATTCTTCCTTGGCCTGGTGGGAGGGTGGGTGCAAAGTTTCCTGCCGATCGGTCCAGCGGTGCTTGTAGTACAGTACATCATTCAAAACGGGCCCCTGCAGCAATCTTTGAAAGCCAATTTGGGGAGTCGCTTAATGATGCAAGGGATCCAAGGATTTTCCTTGGGCTAGTGGGAATTTGCGTGCAAAGTTTCATGGCAATCGGTGCTACGTTCATGACTTGAACAATTTTTTTATTGCCTCTTTTTATAGCCTCTTTATTCGGAAGTACAGCTTTCCCTGTTAAGAACCATCGCCTTGATAATATGTGAACTGTCTGCTCTTAACACATTTCACAATACAGTTACTCTTCCTCTTTTTTTTTAAGTCTGCCACTGATTTGCTTAAGTTTAAATTTCTCTGTAGCCTATAATTATTGCTTACCATGACTTTGATTATCCATTTGATAACAATATAAACAGACTCACTGAAAGAGATGGCTCTGGTTTGCTGCTTCTCTATGTGGTAAAAATGCACCCACATCTGCTCGTTGACCTACTTTGATTAAGTAAATAATAATGCTGCAATTGTGGGGGAAAGTATATCCATTTTCGTGATCAAATAAGCCTATAAACTCAAGGGAGTGCGGTGCCCAGCGTTGAGTAGTTTGGATTATGCAGTTGTCCAGGACCGCCAATCCAACCAATAATAACAATAATAATAATAATACTACACGTTATTTATATTGCACTTTACATTTGAAACAAAATCTCAAAGTACAGAAAAATAAACATTTGCATAAAAACTATGTAATAAAGATTAAGAATGCAGGTTTTCATACCAAAATGCTTAGATTGTAAAACTAATATAGCCTAAAACAAAGCAAGTCTTTGGATATGGATCATAATTGCAATACCCTTCATTGACGGCCCATTCATAAAACAGAAAAGTCATATCTGATTGTAAGTACAACAATACACTCTACACTAGCTTGGGTTATCCTCGTTGTCAAGTCTTTGTTTCGTAAATATCCACCCATGTCATGTTATGAGCAACTTTCTGCCAATAAACTCTGTGTAGCTATTTTCTGTTTAGTTTTCAATTACTGAATGTCCTGCTGCCTCCTGCATATATTTACGAGTGCTTCCAAACTACAACACAAAGAATAGGCACAGTATGTGCAGATAATCACTGCATACACATACAGTATATGCCAACCACAGAAGCCATCACCATAACACTACAATCATTGCAACCTCCGTCCTACCCCACAATTAACCTTTCATTTTCATACTGTACATCTTACAGTATGTATACTTCTGTAAATTGGTTTTAATGTAGGATTATGGATTACATAAAGTGAACATGGCTGAGAGAATGCAGCATGCTGCAAAATGAGACAAGCAGCTTGAGAAAATACACGCACCAATCTAACAACACACTGCATGTCAAGTGTTGTGCTGCAAATAGACATTATATATGCAAGGAAACACATTCACCAATTTGACAACACATACATATCACATTTAGAAAAGCACTTCTAAAAGTGTACAGTATATCTGTTGACAAACTGGAGAAAACATTAAGTTGCTACAGTACTGTATATCAATGTGTAGCTTGTTGGGCTCTCTGGGCCACAGTAAATGCAGATGCACACTACATTAGACTGTTTATAGCTACATTGTGTGATTGTGTTTGATTGACGACAATATGGGCTGTGTGAAGGTTTCATTGAGACAAACACCAACCAAAGTGCACATGTTGGCCATCCATGGTGGTCTGCAGGTCTGCTAAATCATGTTGTCAAAAGGGATACTCTCGAAGGACACGTGACGAAACTGTGTGACCAACAAAGTCGGTTACTAGAAGGCCTCTTCAGTCGACTATTCAGGTCTGGCTATTGGCAAAGCGATCACCAAGTGGTCATCATGTTTCATTTTCAATCACGGATAGCTGTTGAATGCATCATAAAATAACATTTGTAAACATGTACATTAGCAGACAGTGTCTAGTTCTATATGTGGCCCTATCCCCTCATTGAAATGGGGGGGGGGGGGCGCAACCCAAAAAGACATGTATAGATTGCATTTAAATCATACATGTATGCTTTAAATGTATACTCTAAATATAAATAATTGAATTAGTAATTCTACCTTTATTTAACCAGGAGTAAAATTGATGTGTATTACATTCACGCATTCACCCATTCACACATTCATACACCGATGGTGGAGGAAACCATGCAATGTTGTTTCTCAACCCCTAAATGGTGATCGGAACCCAAGCAAGCAAATATTTGACTGCTCTGTGCTCATCATGTGGTTCAACCACAGACCATGAAAAAGGCGTTGTCAACAAAACAAAACTTTTTCAGCACATTTGTTCAAACTAGATTTTCAAATCCAGTCCTATGTTGCCCACTAGCCGCAAATTGCAACACTAGATTTTTTTATACTCGGATGAATCTAGGGTTGCAATACCTCCCATAGGGATCCAATGCATCAAAACAGTTTTTTGCTATCTGATTGTATTAAACGACTTCAAACTCACCAATATTGTGGCTCTATGGAAAGCTTGGAATTTACTCTTGCTATCTGCAAAGTGTTTGTTTCTGAAAAATCCACCGTGGAATTGTTATGATTTTATTTTCTGTCAAGAAATTCAGTTCGGGTGATTATTTTTTCTAAGTGCTGGAGTTTGGAAGCGCTCGTGGGAAGTCACTCAGCAGTCCTGTGTACCAGCTGGTTCTGTCACATAGCCTAATGCAGGAGGCAGCGGGACGTGGTGTTATAGAAGACGAGCGCTTCCTAAGTTCAAGACTTAGAAAAAAAACATGGCTGCTCGGATTTTATTGACAGAACATAAATCATAACAATTCCACGGTGGAATTTTCAGAAACAAACACTTTGCAGATAGCAAGAGTAAATTCCAAGCTTTCCATAGAGCCACAATATTGGTGAGTTTGAAGTCGTTTAATACAATCAGATAGCAAAAAACTGTTTTGATGCATTGGATCCCTATGGGAGGTATTGCAACCCTAGATTCATCCGAGTATAAAAAAATCTAGTGTTGCAATTTGCGGCTAGTTGCCCACACTTGACTATTGTCATGGTAGACCTCTGAACAGTGTTTGAGCCAAGTTTGGTGCAGACTGGAGCAACAGTGTGCCTGAGGCCCCCAGTGGCCCTTGATGAGGCCCCTGAGTGTCATATGTGCCGTGATCAGTATTTGTGCAAAGTTTGGTGCGAACTGTAAGTCTGCATAAACTGTACACCACCACCAACCCACCTGATAGGCAATATTAATGTAGGATTTTAGGCAGCAAATTGTTTTCATATACAGAATAAATTTCCTGAGACTTACATAATATTTACCTAGTGTTGGCGAAGATTCCCCCGATGTCCCTGGTGACCCTTCTCGCACCATGCCAGCTGACTAGCCGCAAATTGCAACACTAGATTTTTTTTATAATCGGATGAATCTAGGGTTGCAATACCTCCCATAGGAAGCCAATGCATCAAAACAGTTTTTTGCTATCTGATTGTATTAAACGACGTCAAACTCACCAATATTGCGGCTCTATGGAAAGCTTGGAATTTACTCTTGCTATCTGCAAAGTGTTTGTTTCTGAAAAATCCACCGTATAATTGTTATGATTTATTTTCTGTCAAGAAATCCGAGCAGACATGGTTTATTTTCTAAGTGTTGAACTTCGGAAGCGCTTGTCTTCTATAACGCCATGTCCCGCTGCCTCCTGCATAATGTGACATTTAGAACCAGGTGGTCACAGGACCGTTGAGGGATTTTCCACGAGCGCTTCCAAACTCCAGGACTTAGAAAAAATTATCACCTGAACCAAATTTCTTGGATAGAAAGTAACTCATAACATGTCTACTGTGGATTTTTCTGAAACAAACACTTTGCAGATAGAAAGAGTAAATTCCAAGCTTTCCATAGAGCCGCAATATTGGTGAGTTTGAAGTCGTTTAATACAATCAGATAGCAAAAAACTGTTTTGATGCATTGGCTTCCTATGGGAGGTATTGCAACCCTAGATTCATCCGATTATAAAAAAATCTTGTGTTGCAATTTGCGGCTACCAGCTGACACCCATCTTGTTCAGGTCTTCCTTAAACATATGTATCCATGTCTTCTTTGGCCTCCCTCTCTCCCTCTCTTTCCGCCCAGTCCATTACCACATATGATGGTCGTTCTCTTGGCAGTCAGAGTACGTTCCCAGACATTTTTCTTCCATGTCAGAGACCATGCCCTGCCCTTCTCATCACCTTTTCATTGGTGATGTGACTTCCATGTGATCCTCAAGATGGTTCTACGTAACATGTTGGTGATGCTGGCTGTCCTGATGCACGTTTCACAGGCGTAGGTTGACTTGTATTGTAGGGATGCATTAATCTTATTTTGCCAACACCTTCATCTTGTCAGAATCAGAATCAGTTTTATTTGTCACATCACAGGTTTCCAGGTATAAAAGAGTGGGTCAAATTATTATTGTTTTCTTGTGAGGAGGACCCAAGTGCAGGACAGCGAGGTAGGTAGTGATCAAAATCCAATGTCACACAAGTAACAGACAGGGGCTCTCAAGCAAACTGAAACACCCACCGGCAATGATCCAACAAGACCTGACTGGGAACAAGACTGATATACACATAAGGGCTGATTACAAACCAGATACAGCTGGGGCAGACAGGGACATAGAACAAAGCAAACTAGAACAGAGAACATAATAGACAGAAACACAAGACCTAGACATGTCACATGACAGACAAAAGTCTCAACAGCAAAAATATAGCTGTATTTGTGGTTGAGATAAAATACAAGGTATTGTAGCCAGCTACTGAAGCAGGTTGTACAGATTTATACATGAACATTCAGGAGATGGTATGGTAAACGAAGGAAGGCAATTAAAAAAAAAAGAAGCTAAGCAACTCAGAGAGACACCATTTTCCCCTTGTGTGCCACCTTGCTTTTATTTACAGTAACAACAGCTGCTGGTGATTGAACAGAGTGGAAGACAAATACTGTGCTACCAGCCTCCTGTTATGACCAGACACATTACATGCATTAAAAAACAAGTGAAGACAAACACATACATTCCAAAATCTGAATTACAAATATCAATGTATGCTATGTGGCCCTGCACAGGACTGTTTCTGTGCACGTTTGTACTTTTGGATACTGCAACAACAACAAAAAAGTACAGTTTGACTAAACAACGTACTGTAGGAAAGGAGTAGCAAAATAAGTCTTTAGCAGTGGTGCTTTATTGGGCAAAATGCAATATACAGTACAGTATGTTACATCATTTTGTTCTGTATCACTGAATCACTCTCAATGCACAGGCCTGCTGGCTGTGGTGAATGTAAATGGGATGCACTTGCATTACAATGTGTTTGCATGTATTTCAATGAGCAGGAACAGCCACCACACCAGTGGTGGAAAGAAAGAAATACAGGTTGAAGACAGGTTGAAAAGTGGTGAACTACTCCTTTAATTAAAAGTATCAATACTGCAATGTAGAAATACTACTCGTAAGTAAATTGAGTAGTACAAATAAGTATACCTAAAGTACCAAAAGTAAAAGTAGTAAAATGTTTGAAAATTTAGCATATCTACAAATAGGGCTAAAGTGGTTCATGTATGTTTTATAAAATTATAATTGATATTCGCAAAGTAACCTATAAGTAACTAAAGTTTTCAAATAAATGTAGTGGAGTAAAAGTCCAATATTTGGATCTGAGATGTAGTGGAGTAGAAGTACAAGTATTGGAAATTGGAAATACTCAAGTAAAGTACCACTGCACCATGCACACACACACACACACACACACACACACACACACACACACACACACACACACACACACACACACACACACATACTGGTAGATGTGGTTTAGCAGGACCCTTTAGCTCAAACCTGCGGTTTACAACATTAGCAGGACACCACTTTCCACTTGCTTTACTAATATGTGGAGCATGTCAAAAAATCTATTTTGAGCCATAGAACACATATTTCACTTCAAAAGTTGAATAAACTCAACACAACTCAAGTTTTAACAATCTGACAAAATCCTACATTAGAAGGACATTAGATAATTAGGTTCTAAGCTCCGCCCATGTGAATTAACAGGACTAACTACATTAACAGGACAGCTGCAATTAAACACATGAAAATATGTCACTGCAGGGTATTTAAGGGTCAAATGTGATTAAATGTGACATAGCTAAACACAAACAAGGCATTCTATTGATGTTTTTAAATCTCTTCCTAAGACACATTTGTTTTTTCGCTGGCTTTTAATGTTCCTTAATTTTCCTGCGCAAATCGCTACACAGTATGTCTACACTCATGTCATCAACATGGAAACACATTTTTGTGTCAAACACATTTTTTGACACTGCTCCTACAAATTTTGCCCTAAAATCACGAAAATCGGTACACCCCACATTCTCTGAGCCAACCAAAACTATACATTGTCCACACAACTAGGAACCAATGCCAGTTACATCCGTCTTTGTGTATACATGTGACCTGACGGTCGCTTATCTCCCGATTAGGGAGTCTTACTGGTAGGCCTGTTTGTCATTTATGCACCATGTACAGCACTTCGGTCAATGTCTCTTGCCTACAGTGGTGTGTTACTGTTTCAAACCTGACTTGCCCTCAGGATCAACCATACAAGTGGAATATAAGCCAGTAAACATGCAGGACTGGAATGACATCGATACAAAGCTCACTAACTAAGTGTTGTTGGTGCCACTGAGATGGTAAACTACAATTCAATGCAATATGACTACTGTGTGTGACTTAGCAGGCCTGAGAACAGGCTGAGAGATGTGATTTCAACATCTTCAATGTTGAGCTACTGTTAATAAAGTTCTGCAGTGAACAAACTAGCATTTTCATCCATCTTGGTCGAAGGGGGACATTGAAAATGTCATGACTGAGGGGTCAATAGACTTAAGCTTTGTGAAGTTAACTTTACAGCTCGTCTGTTATTCTTGACTTCTTTAGAGATTTTCATAAGAGATTTACTGGAAGGGTTATAAGACCAAAAACTATAGCTGAAAAACACACCAATCATGAACAAGGTTCAACATTTATTTTTTGTAGGACACAGGAATGTAGCCCTGCCCCGCTGTAATCAGACAAAATTCGGGGAAGACCGCCAAAGCACCTCAGACCGTAGGGATGGGACAATATACGATATTATCGTTTATCGTGATAAAAAACACTCACAATAATCATATTGTGGAGATTTAATTTATCGTGATATCATCCTCTGTCATACACTGGGATCAATTCACCTTTTATTTGCCGAGCTGCATATCCAGTACTATTTAAACCCTCTATAATTGGTAAAAGGTACATAATATATGTACTTGATACAGTAGTTTTTCACTCTCTACCAAATCTCTTTGCCAAAAAATAGACGATCTACAAGCTCACAATGCTTCGTGCTGTGAGCTTGTAGATCTGCATGATTACTGCATGATTGATCTGTCGCAAAGCCCTCTCCCTAACTGTGAGGATTGGACGACAGCGTAGCAAAACACTTCCACCCAAAGTTGGCTCCCATAACCCGCTAAAAAGCCCGTACCTTGGCCCCCCATCGACCGGGAGAGACGGGGCCAGCACCCAGGGGGTACCCAGGGGCCCAGCCACCGCCAGGGCTCCCCACGGACCCCCTGGGAAAAAAATATGGGAAAATAGTCAAAAGTAGCCGATCATAAATGTGACCCGATTAGGGAGTCTTACTGGTATATAGGCAAATTAATATCAAAAACATTTATATTACATTATTACGGCCATGGTGAAACGTTGCTGCTGGGGGACCTGCTACAGTGATTATAGCTACCCAGAACATTTGAAGGGAGCATTTTTCAAATCATTTTCCGAAACCAAAATCTGCCTTAGACTGCAGCCTGTCGATTGTAGGTATAAATTATCGATACATTTGTTGTTTTTGGGTCAGTTTTAAGTGCACTGCAATTAAGCAATGACATTGTTTTTTCCAGCGGGTAAATGCACAGGAAGAAAAATTAAGTGAATCTTTAAAATATAGCAGATCCACAAGTCTAGGTATGCAGGTCGCCGGTTCGATTCCCGATCCGGACGACCTTTGCCACATGTCATTCCCCATCTCTCTCCCCATTTCCTGTCTGTCTACTATCCTAACAAATAAAGGCATAAAAAGCCCAAAAAACTAATCTTAAAAAAAAAGAAAGTCAGGTCTGAGATTTAACACCCAGCCCTACTTTAATGTTGAGTTACATGTTGTATGACATCATTTTTGTAGCTGCAAGGAATAATTATGGCAATTATAATTTGATAATTGATTTGCAGTATCTCATAAGCTACAGTGCGTTACTGCATCCCCATTATTCAGTTGCCTGCAAATGTATAAATAGGCTACTTTTTCCAGAATTATGTTTAATACCAGCGTTAGTCCAGAAACCCCCACATTTACATAAATCAAAACATCTATTTTCAATAAAGTAGTAAATGAGGATCTCCCTCAATTGATCTTTTCGAGAAATTAAATAAAGGTTGAATGAATGCAAATCTTTTGTATTGCTAAATGCTCATGATGTCCCCGAACATGCCATGACAAGGCAAATGTTTTCTTTGGATATTAATGTTATCACCACCGGCACCACCAAGATGGTTACTTTGTCAACTATCATTATTCTGATATTGCTACCATGCTGTTATGTAAAAATGTTCATATTCTGTTCACACAGTGGTTCTCAAAGTGAATTCCAGGTTGGAATCCACTTTGAGAACCACTGTTCAGGCCCAGGGACTCTGACACTGTTGTTTTTGACAACAAATTTTGATTTAGTTTTGAATAAAATGTCATTTAATTTTAGTCATAATTTAGTGACCTGAAGAGTTTTAGTTTTAGTCTAATTTTAGTCGACTAAATATCATACATTTTTAGGCGACTAAATCTACAGTTAATTTAGTCAACTAAAATGTATTTTGGCAGGCCTTGATGGCATCGTAATGAGTGATTTTACACTTGGTTGTGTGCTGAAAATAGCAGATCTACAAGCTCACAACGCGTTGCGCGACACGTTGTGAGCTTGTAGATCTGCTATTTTCAGCACGCAACACTTGAGAACAACCAAACATAAAATGACTCTCTACTCCACTAGTCCCTCCCTAACGTTTTAGTCTAGTTTTGATTTTGTTGACGAAATTGTCAATATAATTAGTCTTAGTTTTAGTCATCACAGCTTAGTTTTTATTTAGTTTTTGTCAGTGAAAGAAATGCAATCGACAAATACTTTTCGTCATAGTTTTAGTCAACAACATCTACACTGCTCTGACAGTACAAATGGAACCAAATGAACACTAAGTCTCATGATGCAAGGTTAAATTAACATTATCTGTCTGTCTGTCTGTCTGTCTGTCTGTCTGTCTGTCTGTCTGTCTGTCTATCTGCCTGCCTGCCTGCCTGTTTGTCTGCCGATTGTTAACCAATTTGAGTTAAGCTCTCCTCCACTCTTTTCAAAGATTTCACCTTGTGCAGGGAAACCCTTTCACTCATTCTTTCCACTGTAGCCCACTTGCTGATTACTAGCTTGCAATGGAACCAGCCACTGATCAAATTCACCTGTGCTGCCTGCCCATCCCCCATCCCCCATCTCCCTCACTGCACTCACTCAAAACTGTGTGAGTGAGAAGCTGCCCCTCCCCCCACAGTCAGTTGGTTTGTTTGTATGCAGTCTGTACAAGGCAAGGCTTTAAATACTGTGAATATGTGTGAAAGTAAATCCTACGTGTTACTTTATGCTTAGGGTAGTCTTACTAGTGACTATATACAAATGGAACCAAATTGAACTCATAATCTGTGTAATCTATGCACATGGCTTATTTTTTTGTTCTGGTTAGTTAAAGCAGTGGTTCTCAACCTCTGGGTCAGGGAATTATTTTGGGGAGGGGGTCCCCAGATGATTATCTAAATGACTGTGCACCATTGCTTTCTCTCTGAACAGTAAACATACAGCATAAGGTTTAAGTGTAAGGGTATCTTCAGATTTCTAAAGTACCCTTCCGTAATCAATGGGGGCAATTTACCCCTTTTTGTGCAGATATATGACCGATTTGTTGCATGTCTGAGTCATCATGACATCACTGAGATGCCATAGACTCCTACCTACCCACTGTCTGACGTGACCTACCACTGCCGGATGCACCCACGCACACGCGCACACACGCACCTCATCCCGGATTGTATAACAGATTTCTTAAGCCCGGTTCACAATGCAACATGCTAGCCCAGATGATCCTTTTGCCGTCCTATAACCTAAAAGCCTAACATGGGTTGTGACAGCACTGAGAGTAGAGACGTGCTACAGCCAATCAGAGAACAGGACAGGTGGCTTGTTTGATTTAATTCACACATTATTTTCTTTTATATAATTAAAAGACTGTTTGTCTGTCTGGATCAATCCAGTGATATAACTTTAATAATTCTCGTGGGCGAATCCAGGTGTGACAGAACACTCTCAATGGAGCTATTGTAGTCCAGCCTGAGGATGCAGTAGCCTAGACTCCGAACCTCTTCAGGCGATAAAAGCAATATAGTTGCAAATTCTTTATCCTCACGTGCGTTGTGTCCCACTTGAGCTCCTCTTTATTGTGTACTTCAAGGAACTTGTGTACTTCAAGGAACTTTAAATCCCTGCTCCCTCAAGCAAGGAGATGAGGATTAGATTTGAGTCTGGAGGAATCAAGCAGGTTAGACTGATTGTAGTCCGAGCATTTCAGGCAAAAAAGTGCGCGATTCCATCAAAATACTGCACAAACTGGCCGGACTATAGTAACATTGTGTCACATATGAGGAAATGGCATATTCGGGACAACCTTGGTAGTAGGCTAATAAGGCTATGCTTTATTCAAGCCAAACGAGACACTCTATTTGGTGCTTTATGATCCCACAGGGAATGCTACAATTTGTCAATCAGTGTCATCACCGATAAACAAACTTTTACTGCACTGTTTTTACAGTACAGTAAAAGTACAGACAGTACAGTACAGACAGTACAGTTCAGTGATAAAAGGTCAAGGTCACAAGCTTATTTAGAATAATTTGACCTTAGAATTGTAGTAAGCTACTTTGGTGTCATATACTGTATCTGAAGGCTAGTGAAGTCACTGATCTACAAGATGTACACACAATTCGTAACACAAGAATTTTGCCTATACTGTGTAATACTGTGTAGAGGAATAATTCTAGAATCAGTATCGGGATTTAAAGGGATATTCCATTTAAAAAAACTCTGCCTTGCATGGGTCTGCCTCCCCAGGCTCAGGGCCTCTCCCCACACACACCCATTGTAACTTCAAACTCCATTATATTTTTTTCTGGTGACTCATACTACCCTCCTAATACATGAGCAGGCCATGTTTTTTTTCGATACAATTTTTCATTTATTTGTAATAATTTTAATTTTTCAAATTTTCCCAAAGAATTATTAAAAATAAATGAAAAGGGTTATTGAGAAAACACGGCCTGCTCACGTATTAGGAGGGTAGTATGAGTCACCAGAAAAAAATAGTGTGTGTTTTTAATGAAGTTTGAAGTTACAATGGGTGTGTATGTGGAGAGGCCCTGAGCCTGGGGGGAAAGATAACATTTACATCAAATATATAAATATTAAAAACTGTTCAGGGTGTTCATAAAAGCCTGATTAGATGATAAAGTGACCAAAATTATCTGTAGGCTTGAACTTAATTAGCATTTTTACCCAAGGGTAAAAATGGTGCCTGGGTGCCTGCCTACTCCTGTATGTCGGAGTTAACTTAAACTCATATGTACTGTACATGATGTCATGGTCATGATGTGGTCATGTGATACTGTATATAGGAGCTACGCTGATCAGCATACATGACTGTGCAGAGCTGCTACCAGTGGTGCTTTGGGGTTTTCTTTTCAGGGCGGACGGTCATTTATTGACGTCACATGCACGAGCGCCTTTAGATGTGTGCGTGCTAACTAAAAGTTTGCTTTGAACAAATCTCATCTATCACAGTAATGGAGCCAGGTAGCCTGAGACACGCACAATGCACATACAGTCACCGCTGGAAACCTACAGTAGGTGTTAAAGTAGCCTATCCATATGAATAGGGGGGTATGTGCAAGCCCACCACTCACTGCCTGCCTGGTTAACCTGTTATGCGAATAGCTATTTGATTACCATGGTCATCACTTGTATAGCTACACATTTTTAAAGTGACAGTTTAAGTACTTTCTAATACCTCTAGAGTGACAGTTTAAATTAAACATTGGCCAAATTGACAAATATTATGCAGAAATTGTGAAAATAGCCAATCTACATCCTCGTGAGCATGTAGATCTGCTATTATTATTAATTTAGGGGGTTGTGTCCTGAAAAGGTTGAGAACCACTGCATTAATCCATTTAGGCCTGGGGCCGATTCTAAAAATGCCTTTTAAATCCGGCCAAGATTTTCATTAAGAAAACAAATGCAATTCATTAATAAAAAATAGAAACATGTAAGAACCACAAAATGTACAGTCAATTGGATGAGTGGTTTGTAAAATATGCATAGCCTCCTTGGAGTGAGCTAAAATGTTGGCAAACTTGGAAAATGGACATTAATATAAACGTGATTTTTTGGGACGTTTTGATTAATTATTACACAAAATAACAATACAACAATTGCAATATCTGGTTAAATTTGTATAATTGTGGGCTCGCCTATAAGGCGA
This sequence comes from Nannobrachium achirus, assembly GCF_963921795.1. Taxonomy (NCBI): domain Eukaryota; kingdom Metazoa; phylum Chordata; class Actinopteri; order Myctophiformes; family Myctophidae; genus Nannobrachium; species Nannobrachium achirus. The sequence goes on along the minus strand of NC_137822.1, from coordinate 13,036,842 downwards.
GCACACTTTAGATATTGTCATTATTGTGGGCTCGCCAGTACCTGGCGAGCACACTTTAGATATTGTCATTATTGTGGGCTCGCCAGTACCTGGCGAGCACACTTTAGATATTGTCATTATTGTGGGCTCGCCAGTACCTGGCGAGCACACTTTAGATATTGTCATTATTGTGGGCTCGCCTAAAGGCGAGCACACTTTAGATATTGTCATTATTTATTTATTTATTTATTTATATACTATATCAAGTTCTCCTCAATACTTTGGCACCTTTCTACTCCTACATACTTAGTGAGAAAATGAAAATAAAAACATCAATGTGTTCAGCTTACTGTGGCGACGTGTGCTATTACTTTTTACAGCAATCGGCCAAATGGTGGCGCTGTAGGAAGCCTTCGAAAGTGCGATCTTTGAACAGGTATAGCTCATGCTGTGTTATACATACAGCCATGAAACCTGTATACACTTATGCGTCTCCTCATGCCGAACAACTTTTACCCTCTAACTTTTAACCTCTGACCTTTAGGTCTCCCACAATTCGGAATTATATGAAAAACAGTAAAAATCTATCTCCTCCTGGGATTTTCGCGTCAAGTGCACAAAACTTTTTTCACATGAACTTTGGACCAATACGGTCAAACTAGTCTCGGCGGATTTCTTTTAAAGTGAAATATAATTTTTTAATACTTCAATCAATATTGCGGTTTTATGCAAATTATTCTTCAGCCTCTAAATCATACATGCAAAGTTACACGTTCATGGCATTTGGCAAAGATGTGGAGGGTTAGTCAAAGTATCACTGAAACCAATTTTATTCCAATCGGCCAAAGGGGGGCGCTATACGAAGCGTCTGAAAATTCAAACTTCAAACGGGCATAAGTCATGACTCGTTTCGTTTGAAGACATGCAACTTGTTACACGCGTGCTTTGACTCAAGCGGAAGACATCTGTGTCGTTGTTAAGTAAGTTCCGCCCTTCGATTTTCCGCCACTTTGAGCAGTTTGTAAAACGCGTAAACCCGCTTTTATTCTGGAATTTTCGCGTCACGTGCACAAAACTTTTTTTACGTGAACTTTGGACCGATATCTAAAGATCTGTCAGATCGGATTTCTTTAACATTGAAACATGCTTTTTTAAATAATTCAAACAATATTGCATTTTTATGCAAATTATTCTTCTGCCTCTAAAACATACAAACAAAGTCACATTTTCATGACAAAATAGTGTAGAGGGTTAGTTCAAATATCACTGAAACCAATCTTACCCCAAATGGCCAAAGGGGGGCGCTATATAATTTTGAGCAGTTTGTAAAACGCTTAAACCCGTTTTTATTCTAGGATTTTTTTTGCAATTTGCATGAAACATTCTACACGCAATCTAAGGACCTTTATCTAACATGCCTATGAAGTGCACACAAAAAAATTATAAAATAATAATAATAAATATAGCTGCAAGCAGCGATAAAGTGTCCAAAGCCAAAAACACCTCAAATCATGAACACAGCCTGGGATGTGCGTGAAATCTTGCAAGCACATTCCCAATAGGTCAAGGAACAGATACCAACCTTCTCACATTGGCCTGTTATAGCGCCACCAGCGGGTCAACTTTTGCACAACACATTTTTGGAACAAAATGGACCAATCTTTGACGTCAGTAACGTCAAAGAGAGCACTGCCTGCGATCTTGACATTTTGTACTTTTATAGCCATTGTTTTCTGGCTTGAAGCGAGCCCACAATTGTTTCGAAGGAACAATATTTTTCTAGTTTATCTATCAGGCAGGCAGTCATATCAAGTATCAAAAAACTTCGGTTCCTTTCTACTCCTACATACTTAGTGAGAAAATGAAATTAAAAACATCAATGTGTTCAGCTTACAGTGGCGAAGTGTGCTATTATTTATTATAGCAATCGGCCAAATGGTGGCGCTGTAGGAAGCCTTCGAAAGTGCGAACTTTGAACAGGTAGAGCTCATACTGTGTTTGAGGTACAGCCATGAAACCTGTATACACGTATGCGTCTCCTCATGCCGAACAACTTTTACCCTCTAACTTTTGACCTCTGACCTTTAGGTCTCCCACAATTCGGAATTATATGAAAAACAGTAAAAATCTATCTCCTCCTGGGATTTTCGCGATACGCGCATAAAACTTTTTTCACATGAACTTTGGACCAATGCGGTCAAACTAATCTCGGCGGATTTCTTTTAAAGTGAAATATAATTTTTTAATAATTCAATCAATAGTGCGGTTTTATGCAAATTATTCTTCGGCCTCTAAATCATACATGCAAAGTTACACGTTCATGGCATTTGGCAAAGATGTGGAGGGTTAGTCAAAGTATCACTGAAACCAATTTTATTCCAATCGGCCAAAGGGGGGCGCTATACGAAGCGTCTGAAAATTCAAACTTCAAACGGGCATAAGTCATGACTCGTTTCGTTCGAAGACATGCAACTTGTTACACGCGTGCTTTGACTCAAGCGGAAGACATCTGTGTCGTTGTTAAGTAAGCTCCGCCCTTTGATTTTCCGCCATTTTGAGCAGTTTGTAAAACGCGTAAACCCGCTTTTATTCTGGAATTTTCGCGTCACGTGCACAAAACTTTTTTTACGTGAACTTTGGACCGATATCTAAAGATCTGTCAGATCGGATTTCTTTAACATTGAAACATGCTTTTTTAAATAATTCAAACAATATTGCATTTTTATGCAAATTATTCTTCTGCCTCTAAAACATACATGCAAAGTCACATTTTCATGACAAAATAGTGTAGAGGGTTAGTTCAAATATCACTGAAACCAATCTTACCCCAAATGGCCAAAGGGGGGCGCTATATAATTTTGAGCAGTTTGTAAAACGCTTAAACCCGTTTTTATTCTAGGATTTTTTTTTGCAATTTGCATGAAACATTCTACACGCAATCTAAGGACCTTTATCTAACATGCCTATGAAGTGCACACAAAAAAATTATAAAATAATAATAATAAATATAGCTGCAAGCAGCGATAGTGTCCAAAGCCAAAAACACCTCAAATCATGAACACAGCCTGGGATGTGCGTGAAATCTTGCAAGCACATTCCCAATAGGTCAAGGAACAGATACCAACCTTCTCACATTGGCCTGTTATAGCGCCACCAGCGGGTCAACTTTTGCACAACACATTTTTGGAACAAAATGGACCAATCTTTGACGTCAGTAACGTCAAAGAGAGCACTGCCTGCGATCTTGACATTTTGTGCTTTTATAGCCATTGTTTTCCGGCTTGAAGCGAGCCCACTATTGTTTCGAAGGAACAATATTTTTCTAGTTGTGGGCTCGCCTATAAGGCGAGCACACTTTAGATATTGTCATTATTTATTGTGGGCTCGCCTATAAGGCGAGCACACTTTAGATATTGTCATTATTTCTATACTAGGCAGGCAGTCAGTGCAAGTATCAAAAAACTTCGGTTCCTTTCTACTCCTACATACTTAGTGAGAAAATGAAAATAAAAACATCAATGTATTCAGCTTACTGTGGCGACGTGTGCTATTACTTTTTACAGCAATCGGCCAAATGGTGGCGCTGTAGGAAGCCTTCGAAAGTGCGAACTTTGAACAGGTATAGCTCATGCTGTGTTTGAGGTCCAGCCATGAAACCTGTATACACGTATGCGTCTCCTCATGCCGAACAACTTTTACGCTCTGACTTTTGACCTCTGACCTTTAGATCCCCCAGAATTTTGAATTATATGAAAAACAGTAAAAATCTATCTCCTCCTGGGATTTTTGCATAACGCGTACAAAACTTTTTTCACATGAACTTTGGACCAATACGGTCAAACTAGTCTCGGCGGATTTCTTTTAAAGTGAAATATATATTTTTTATAATTCAATCAATATTGAGGTTTTATGCAAATTATTCTTCGGCCTCTAAATCATACATGCAAAGTTACACGTTCATGGCATTTGGCAAAGATGTGGAGGGTTAGTCAAAGTATCACTGAAACCAATTTTATTCCAATCGGCCAAAGGGGGGCGCTATACGAAACGTTTGAAAATTCAAACTTCAAACGGGCATAAGTCATGACTCGTTTCGTTTGAAGACATGCAACTTGTTACACGCGTGCTTTGACTCGAGCGGAAGACATCTGTGTCGTTGTTAAGTAAGCTCCGCCCTTCGATTTTCCGCCATTTTGAGCAGTTTGTAAAACGCGTAAACCCGCTTTTATTCTGGAATTTTCGCTCCACGTGCACAAAACTTTTTTTACGTGAACTTTGGACCGATATCTAAAGATCTGTCAGATCGGATTTCTTTAAAATTGAAACATGCTTTTTAAAATAAATTCAATGAATATTGCAGTTTTATGCAAATTATTCTTCTGCCTCTAAATCATACATGCAAAGTAACATGTTCATGGCATTTGGCAAAGATGTAGAGTGTTAGTCCAAATATCACTAAAACCAATCTTACCCCAATTGGCCAAAGGGGGGCGCTATATCATTTTGAGCAGTTTGTGAAACGCTTAAACCCGTTAGGATTTTTTTTTGCAATTTGCATGAAACATTCTACACACAATCTAAGGACCTTTATCTAATATGCCTATGAAGTGCACACACACACAAAAAAAATAATGAATATAGCTGCAAGCAGCGATAAAGTGGCCAAAGCCAAAAACACCTCAAATCATGAACACAGCCTGCAATGTGCGTGAAATCTTGCAAACACATTCCCAATAGGTCAAGGAACAGATACCACCCTTCTTACATTGGCCTGTTATAGCGCCACCAGCGGGTCAACTTTTGCACAACACATTTTTGGAACAAAATGGACCAATCTTTGACGTCAGTAACGTCAAAGAGAGCACTGCCTGCGATCTTGACATTTTGTACTTTTATAGCCATTGTTTTCCGGCTTGAAGCGAGCCCACAATTGTTTCGAAGGAACAATATTTTTCTAGTGACAATATCTAACCGTCATATCAAGTTCTCCTCAAAACTTCGGTTCCTTTCTACTCCTACATACTTAGACAGAAAATGAAAATAAAAACATCAATGTGTTCAGCTTACTGTGGCGACGCGTGCTATTACTTTTTACAGCAATCGGCCAAATGGTGGCGCTGTAGGAAGCCTTCGAAAGTGCGAACTTTGAACAGGTATAGCTCATGCTCTGTTATACGTACAGCCATGAAACCTGTATACACGTATGCGTCTCCTCATGCCGAACAACTTTTACCCTCTGACTTTTGACCTCTGACCTTTAGATCCCCCAGAATTTGGAATTATATGAAAAACAGTAAAAATCTATCTCCTCCTGGGATTTTTGCATAACGCGCACAAAACTTTTTTCACATGAACGTTGGACCAATACGGTCAAACTAGTCTCGGCGGATTTCTTTTAAAGTTAAATATAATTTTTTAATAATTCAATCAATATTGCGGTTTTATGCAAATTATTCTTCGGCCTCTAAATCATACATGCAAAGTTACACGTTCATGGCATTTGGCAAAGATGTGGAGGGTTAGTCAAAGTATCACTGAAACCAATTTTATTCCAATCGGCCAAAGGGGGGCGCTATACGAAGCGTTTGAAAATCCAAACTTCAAACGGGCATAAGTCATGACTCGTTTCGTTTGAAGACATGCAACTTGTTACACGCGTGCTTTGACTCAAGCGGAAGACATCTGTGTCGTTGTTAAGTAAGCTCCGCCCTTAGATTTTCCGCCATTTTGAGCAGTTTGTAAAACGCGTAAACCCGCTTTTATTCTGGAATTTTCGCTCCACGTGCACAAAACTTTTTTTACGTGAACTTTGGACCGATATCTAAAGATCTGTCAGATCGGATTTCTTTAAAATTGAAACATGCTTTTTTAAATAAATTCAATGAATATTGCAGTTTTATGCAAATTATTCTTCTGCCTCTAAATCATACATGCAAAGTAACATGTTCATGGCATTTGGCAAAGATGTAGAGTGTTAGTCCAAATATCACTAAAACCAATCTTACCCCAATTGGCCAAAGGGGGGCGCTATATCATTTTGAGCAGTTTGTGAAACGCTTAAACCCGTTAGGATTTTTTTTTGCAATTTGCATGAAACATTCTACACACAATATAAGGACCTTTATCTAATATGCCTATGAAGTGCACACACACACAAAAAATAATAATAATGAATATAGCTGCAAGCAGCGATAAAGTGGCCAAAGCCAAAAACACCTCAAATCATGAACACAGCCTGCCTTGTGCGTGAAATCTTGCAAGCACATTCCCAATAGGTCAAGGAACAGATACCACCCTTCTTACATTGGCCTGTTATAGCGCCACCAGCGGGTCAACTTTTGCACAACACATTTTTGGAACAAAATGGACCAATCTTTGACGTCAGTAACGTCAAAGAGAGCACTGCCTGCGATCTTGACATTTTGTACTTTTATAGCCATTGTTTTCTGGCTTGAAGCGAGCCCACAATTGTTTCGAAGGAACAATATTTTTCTAGTTGTGGGCTCGCCTATAAGGCGAGCACACTTTAGATATTGTCATTATTTATTTATCTATCAGGCAGTCATACAGTAGACGGGAACTTCGGTTCCTTTCTACTCCTACATACTTAGTGAGAAAATGAAAATAAAAACATCAATGTGTTCAGTTTACAGTGGCGAAGTGTGCTATTATTTTCTATAGCAATCGGCCAAATGGTGGCGCTGTAGGAAGCCTTCGAAAGTGCGAACTTTGAACAGGTATAGCTCATGCTGTGTTTGAGGTACAGGTATGAAACCTGTATACACGTATGCGTCTCCTCATGCCGAACAACTTTTACCCTCTAACTTTTGACCTCTGACCTTTAGGTCTCCCACAATTCGGAATTATATGAAAAACAGTAAAAATCTATCTCCTCCTGGGATTTTTGCATAACGTGCACGAAACATTTTTCACATGAACTTTGGACCAATACGGTCAAACTAGTCTCGGCGGATTTCTTTTAAAGTGAAATATAATTTTTTTATAATTCAATCAATATTGCGGTTTTATGCAAATTATGCTTCGGCCTCTAAATCATACATGCAAAGTTACACGTTCATGGCATTTGGCAAAGATGTGGAGGGTTAGTCAAAATATCACTGAAACCAATTTTATTCCAATCGGCCAAAGGGGGGCGCTATACGAAGCGTTTGAAAATTCAAACTTCAAACGGGCATAAGTCATGACTCGTTTCGTTTGAAGACATGCAACTTGTTACACGCGTGCTTTGACTCAAGCGGAAGACATCTGTGTCGTTGTTAAGTAAGCTCCGCCCTTCGATTTTCCGCCATTTTGAGCAGTTTGTAAAACGCATAAACCCGCTTTTGTTCTGGAATTTTCGCTCCACGTGCACAAAACTTTTTTACGTGAACTTTGGACCGATATCTAAAGATCTGTCAGATCGGATTTCTTTAAAATTGAAACATGCTTTTTTAAATAAATTCAATGAATATTGCCGTTTTATGCAAATTATTCTTCTGCCTCTAAATCATAAATGCAAAGTAACATGTTCATGGCATTTGACAAAGATGTAGAGTGTTAGTCCAAATATCACTAAAACCAATCTTACCCCAATTGGCCAAAGGGGGGCGCTATATCATTTTGAGCAGTTTGTGAAACGCTTAAACCCGTTAGGATTTTTTTTTGCAATTTGCATGAAACATTCTACACACAATCTAAGGACCTTTATCTAATATGCCTATGAAGTGCACACACACAAAATAAATAAATAATGAATATAGCTGCAAGCAGCGATAAAGTGGCCAAAGCCAAAAACACCTCAAATCATGAACACAGCCTGCAATGTGCGTGAAATCTTGCAAACACATTCCCAATAGGTCAAGGAACAGATACCACCCTTCTTACATTGGCCTGTTATAGCGCCACCAGCGGGTCAACTTTTGCACAACACATTTTTGGAACATAATGGACCAATCTTTGACGTCAGTAACGTCAAAGAGAGCACTGCCTGCGATCTTGACATTTTGTACTTTTATAGCCATTGTTTTCTGGCTTGAAGCGAGCCCACTATTGTTTCGAAGGAACAATATTTTTCTAGTGACAATATCTAACCGTCATATCAAGTTCTCCTCAAAACTTCGGTTCCTTTCTACTCCTACATACTTAGACAGAAAATGAAAATAAAAACATCAATGTGTTCAGCTTACAGTGGCGAAGTGTGCTATTATTTTTTACAGCAATCGGCCAAATGGTGGCGCTGTAGGAAGCCTTCGAAAGTGCGAACTTTGAACAGATGGAGCTCATGCTCTGTTATACGTACAGTCATGAAACCTGTATACACGTATGCGTCTCCTCATGCCGAACAACTTTTACGCTCTGACTTTTGACCTCTGACCTTTATATCCCCCAGAATTTTGAATTATATAAAAAACAGTAAAAATCTATCTCCTCCTGGGATTTTTGCATTACGCGCACAAAACTTTTTTCACATGAACTTTGGACCAATACGGTCAAACTAGTCTCGGCGGATTTCTTTTAAAGTGAAATATATTTTTTTAATAATTCAATCAATATTGCGGTTTTATGCAAATTATTCTTCGGCCTCTAAATCATACATGCAAAGTTACACGTTCATGGCATTTGGCAAAGATGTGGAGGGTTAGTCAAAGTATCACTGAAACCAATTTTATTCCAATCGGCCAAAGGGGGGCGCTATACGCAGCGTTTGAAAATTCAAACTTCAAACGGGCATAAGTCATGACTCGTTTCGTTTGAAGACATGCAACTTGTTACACGCGTGCTTTGACTCAAGCGGAAGACATCTGTGTCGTTAATAAGTAAGCTCCGCCCTTCAATTTCCCGCCATTTTGAGCAGTTTGTAAAACGCGTAAACCTGCTTTTATTCTGGAATTTTCGCTCCACGTGCACAAAACTTTTTTTACGTGAACTTTGGACCGATATCTAAAGATCTGTCAGATCCGATTTCTTTAAAATTGAAACATGCTTTTTTAAATAAATTCAATGAATATTGCAGTTTTATGGAAATTATTCTTCTGCCTCTAAATCATACATGCAAAGTAACATGTTCATGGCATTTGGCAAAGATGTAGAGTGTTAGTCCAAATATCACTAAAACCAATCTTACCCCAATTGGCCAAAGGGGGGCGCTATATAATTTTGAGCAGTTTGTGAAACGCTTAAACCCGTTAGGATTTTTTTTTGCAATTTGCATGAAACATTCTACACACAATCTAAGGACCTTTATCTAATATGCCTATGAAGTGCACACACACAAAAAAAATAATAATAATGAATATAGCTGCAAGCAGCGATAAAGTGGCCAAAGCCAAAAACACCTCAAATCATGAACACAGCCTGCAATGTGCGTGAAATCTTACAAGCACATTCCCAATAGGTCAAGGAACAGATACCACCCTTCTTACATTGGCCTGTTATAGCGCCACCAGCGGGTCAATTTTTGCAAAACACATTTTTTGAACAAAATGGACCAATCTTTGACGTCAGTAACGTCAAAGAGAGCACTGCCTGCGATCTTGACATTTTGTACTTTTATAGCCATTGTTTTCTGGCTTGAAGCGAGCCCACAATTGTTTCGAAGGAACAATATTTTTCTAGTTTATCTATCAGGCAGTCATATCAAGTATCAAAAAACTTCGGTTCCTTTCTACTCCTACATACTTAGTGAGAAAATGAAAATAAAAACATCAATGTGTTCAGTTTACAGTGGCGAAGTGTGCTATTACTTTTTACAGCAATCGGCCAAATGGTGGCGCTGTAGGAAGCCTTCGAAAGTGCGAACTTTGAACAGGTATAGCTCATGCTGTGTTTGAGGTACAGGCATGAAACCTGTATACACGTATGCGTCTCCTCATGCCGAACAACTTTTAGCCTCTGACTTTTGACCTCTGACCTTTAGATCTCCCACAATTCGGAATTATATGAAAAACAGTAAAAATCTATCTCCTCCTGGGTTTTTTTCGATACGCGCACAAAACTTTTTTCACATGAACTTTGGACCAATACGGTCAAACTAATCTCGGCGGATTTCTTTTAAAGTGAAATATAATTTTTTAATAATTCAATAAATATTGCAGTTTTATGCAAATTATTCTTCGGCCTCTAAATCATACATGCAAAGTTACACGTTCATGGCATTTGGCAAAGATGTAGAGGGTTAGTCAAGGTATCACTGAAACCAATTTTATTCCAATCGGCCAAAGGGGGGCGCTATACGAAGCGTCTGAAAATTCAAACTTCAAACGGGCATAAGTCATGACTCGTTTCGTTTGAAGACATGCAACTTGTTACACGCGTGCTTTGACTCAAGCGGAAGACATCTGTGTCGTTGTTAAGTAAGCTCCGCCCTTTGATTTTCCGCCATTTTGAGCAGTTTGTAAAACGCGTAAACCCGCTTTTATTCTGGAATTTTCGCTCCACGTGCACAAAACTTTTTTTACGTGAACTTTGGACCGATATCTAAAGATCTGTCGGATCGGATTTCTTTAAAATTGAAACATGCTTTTTTAAATAAATTCAATGAATATTGCAGTTTTATGCAAATTATTCTTCTGCCTCTAAATCATACATGCAAAGTAACATGTTCATGGCATTTGGCAAAGATGTAGAGTGTTAGTCCAAATATCACTAAAACCAATCTTACCCCAATTGGCCAAAGGGGGGCGCTATATCATTTTGAGCAGTTTGTGAAACGCTTAAACCCGCTAGGATTTTTTTTTGCAATTTGCATGAAACATTCTACACACAATCTAAGGACCTTTATCTAATATGCCTATGAAGTGCACACACAAAAAAAAAATAATAATAATGAATATAGCTGCAAGCAGCGATAAAGTGGCCAAAGCCAAAAACACCTCAAATCATGAACACAGCCTGCAATGTGCGTGAAATCTTACAAGCACATTCCCAATAGGTCAAGGAACAGATACCACCCTTCTTACATTGGCCTGTTATAGCGCCACCAGCGGGTCAACTTTTGCACAACACATTTTTGGAACAAAATGGACCAATCTTTGACGTCAGTAACGTCAAAGAGAGCACTGCCTGCGATCTTGACATTTTGTACTTTTATAGCCATTGTTTTCTGGCTTGAAGCGAGCCCACAATTGTTTCGAAGGAACAATATTTTTCTAGTTTATCTATCAGTCAGTCAGTCAGTCAGACAGACAGACAGTAGACGGGAACTTCGGTTCCTTTCTACTCCTACATACTTAGTGAGAAAATGAAAATAAAAACATCAATGTGTTCAGTTTACAGTGGCGAAGTGCGCTATTATTTTTTATAGCAATCGGCCAAATGGTGGCGCTGCACGAAGCCTTCGAAAGTGCGAACTTTGAACAGGTATAGCTCATGCTGTGTTTGAGGTACAGGCATGAAACCTGTATACACGTATGCGTCTCCTCATGCCGAACAACTTTTAGCCTCTGACTTTTGACCTCTGACCTTTAGATCTCCCACAATTTGGAATTATATGAAAAACAGTAAAAATCTATCTCCTCCTGGGTTTTTTTCGATACGCGCACAAAACTTTTTTCACATGAACTTTGGACCAATACGGTCAAACTAATCTCGGCGGATTTCTTTTAAAGTGAAATATAATTTTTTAATAATTCAATAAATATTGCAGTTTTATGCAAATTATTCTTCGGCCTCTAAATCATACATGCAAAGTTACACGTTCATGGCATTTGGCAAAGATGTAGAGGGTTAGTCAAGGTATCACTGAAACGAATTTTATTCCAATCGGCCAAAGGGGGGCGCTATACGAAGCGTCTGAAAATTCAAACTTCAAACGGGCATAAGTCATGACTCGTTTCGTTTGAAGACATGCAACTTGTTACACGCGTGCTTTGACTCAAGCGGAAGACATCTGTGTCGTTGTTAAGTAAGCTCCGCCCTTCGATTTTCCGCCACTTTGAGCAGTTTGTAAAACGCGTAAACCCGCTTTTATTCTGGAATTTTCGCGTCACGTGCACAAAACTTTTTTTACGTGAACTTTGGACCGATATCTAAAGATCTGTCAGATCGGATTTCTTTAACATTGAAACATGCTTTTTTAAATAATTCAAACAATATTGCATTTTTATGCAAATTATTCTTCTGCCTCTAAAACATACAAGCAAAGTCACATTTTCATGACAAAATAGTGTAGAGGGTTAGTTCAAATATCACTGAAACCAATCTTACCCCAAATGGCCAAAGGGGGGCGCTATATAATTTTGAGCAGTTTGTAAAACGCTTAAACCCGTTTTTATTCTAGGATTTTTTTTGCAATTTGCATGAAACATTCTACACACAATCTAAGGACCTTTATCTAACATGCCTATGAAGTGCACACAAAAAAATTATAAAATAATAATAATAAATATAGCTGCAAGCAGCGATAAAGTGTCCAAAGCCAATAACACCTCAAATCATGAACACAGCCTGGGATGTGCGTGAAATCTTGCAAGCACATTCCCAATAGGTCAAGGAACAGATACCAACCTTCTCACATTGGCCTGTTATAGCGCCACCAGCGGGTCAACTTTTGCACAACACATTTTTGGAACAAAATGGACCAATCTTTGACGTCAGTAACGTCAAAGAGAGCACTGCCTGCGATCTTGACATTTTGTACTTTTATAGCCATTGTTTTCTGGCTTGAAGCGAGCCCACAATTGTTTCGAAGGAACAATATTTTTCTAGTTAAGAAACATTGTCTGTATGTTTTGCAAATCATGTTGCAGGCCCATGGTGTGGCAAACCACCAACATGGTAGACCCCTGAACAGTGTTTATGCCAAGTTTAGTGTGGATTGGAGCAACGGTGTGCCTGTGGCAGCCAGGGGCCCCTGGGAGCCACATTGGGCCCCTTGTGTTGCTATTATAATGGCCGACCCCTGAACGGTGTTTGTTCAATCAAGTTTAGTGTGGATCGGAGCAATGGTATGCCTGTGGCAGCCAGGGGCCCCTGGGGGCCACATTGGGCCCCTTGTGTTGCTATTATAATGGCCGACCCCTGAACGGTGTTTGTGCAATCAAGTTTAGTGCGGATCGGAGCAACGGTGTGCCTGTGTCAGCCAGGGGCACCCGGGGGCCACATTGGGCCCCTTGTGTTGCTATTATAATGGTAGACCCCTGAACGGTGTTTGTGCCAAGTTTAGTGTGGATCGGAGCAACGGTATGCCTGTGGCAGCCAGGGGCCCCTGGGGGCCACGTGGGGCCTGTGGTGTTGCTATTATAATGGCAGACCCCCAGAACGGTGTTTGTACAATCAAGTTTAGTGTGGATCAGAGCAACGGTGTGCCTGTGGCAGCCAGGGGCCCCTGGGGGCCACATGGGGCCCTTGGTGTTGCTATTATAATGGCAGACCCCTGAACGGTGTGTGTGCCAAGTTTAGTGTGGATCGGAGCAACGGTGTGCTTATGGCAGCCAGGGGCCCCTGGGGGCCACATGGGGCCTGTGGTGTTGCTATTATAATTGCTATTATAATGGCAGACCCCCTGAAGACTAACGTTATTCACCCAAAATGCTATGTCATTGAAATGTTCATAAAAACATGTATGTGCATTAACAGGACTCTGACACCCAGCCAATCAGGTGCTTCAAAACATACACTGTGTGTGAATATTCATGAGCTTGTGTATGAACATGCAGTAGCATTACACAACCTATGGGGGCGCTGTTCAGACACAAAAAAGTCGGGTGTATGTGTATTAACAGGACATCAAAAAAAAAAGGTGGATTTGGGCTCTCTAGACCAATAGAAACACTTCTGCTATTTCAGAATTGTCCATGAATTAGCAGGACACCAGTCCTGTCCTGCTAATCCAAAATGTCCTGTTAGTGTGGTGTGTATTCAGGCCAATTGTCCCGTTAAACCACATTTACCAACACACACACACACACACACACACACACACACACACACACACACACACACTGGAATGGTCACTCCTCAGTCGGTCCTATAAAGTACATAACTTGATGGTCCTTTTTAAATTAGTTTTGCATGCATTATGTGTTTACACCTACCCATAATCACTATGTACATGTCTACATGTATTATTATATAAATCATATCTAATGTGGTGTTCCTCCGCCATCCATGTGTGTGACCCAAAAGGCTATATAGCTATTGACCTATGTACTAAGCAGTAGCCTTAATATATTATTCATATTTGTTGGATAAAACTGTTGCATATTAATTGCTTGATATACAGTATGTAATACCTATTAAACTGATACTTGGAGGCATTGCTACGTGTTGTGAGCTTGCAGATTGGTGTCTCTCTGAGTTGCTTTTACTTCTACTCCACTACATCTATTATATATTATTGAAATATATTAAAATATTGTACATTTACTCCAATACAATTATATGAAAACTGAAGTTACAGTAGTTACTTTGGTAGATTTTGATTATTATTACGAAACACACTAACCACTTCTGCATTACTGTATATATATTTTGGACATTTAAAAATAGCAGATCTACAAGTTCACAATGCGTTGTCATGCAACATGTTATGAGCATGTAGATCAGCTTTTTTCTAAATATCTTTTTATACATTTTGAACTTGTGAAATGGGGACATTCTTCACAATGAGTAGGCCTACCTTTACTTTTGTTACATTAATGATATTTTGATGCACTTTTACTGAAGCACATTTTGATAGAGGACTTCTACTGGTAACAGAGTAAATCTACATTCTACTTACTGTAAGTAAGTGAGTAGTTCTTCCATCACTGCCTAAAACAAGGCCCCCCCCTGTCCGTTTCTATGAGGCAGCAAGACATTTCATGGAACTACTGTAGATCTCACTTTGGGGGCGTTATGGTGTCCTACTAGCTTCGAGCCACCCGTCTACATTGTCTCTGCAAAGCACCGCAACCACTGTAAGCTTCAATTTCCTTGATGTCAGGCTTGTCCACAACTGACTGGTGTTGGAAACGCAGCAATTGATAAAGGCACCCAAGCGTAAGGAGAGAAAAATCTCACTGTGCCTTCATTCTTTCACTTCAAGGTTCAGTACAGTATGACAACTGGCACACAGAGACATGCAGTTTGTAACGGTGATGTATTTGTAATGGGAAAGGGTAATGCGTTCAAAGCAGAGGTGGCAACTGGCAATTACTTAAGTAAAACTAGTTTGCTGCTTTACTTTTTTCTGAGGATCTACACTGTACTTTACTTGTAAAGTACGGAAAATTACACTGTTTATTGTCATTTTACTCCAATAGGCCTACAATTTCAAAGGCGATTTCCTTATTACTCCAATTAGATAAAGCTACAGATGAAGGTGGCCACATCTAAGACTGTTCCATATATATTTACATTCACTGATGTGAGGGGCTGGAATGGCTCACAAGGACCGACTCACAGTTCATGAAACTAAGTGGACATCTAAGTGGTCTAGAACCGTAATTCCATATTTAGAGTAGACAATGCTGACGTCAGCGATGAGCTCATTAATTTAGTAACCTACAGTATATAAAGCATTTATATCAGCACTAAACCATAACAATCGTACACAAGTCTAGATTAGTTTGGGTAACTTTTTGGCTACACTTAATCATCTGTGAATCACCGGTAATCATCTGATACCTTACAGCTGTTCAGCAGTGACTCAAATCGTGCAAAGATGCAGATATTTGTCAAGACCCTCACTGGGAAGACCATCACCCTGGAGGTTGAGCCAAGCGATACCATTGAAAACGTAAAGGCGAAGATACAAGACAAGGAAGGCATCCCCCCGGACCAGCAGAGGCTGATCTTCGCCGGCAAGCAACTGGAAGATGGCCGCACCCTGTCTGACTACAACATCCAGAAAGAATCCACCCTCCACCTTGTGCTGCGTCTCAGAGGAGGCATGCAGATCTTCGTCAAGACCCTCACTGGGAAAACCATCACCCTGGAGGTTGAGCCGAGCGATACCATTGAAAACGTTAAGGCGAAGATACAAGACAAGGAAGGAATCCCCCCTGACCAGCAAAGGCTGATCTTTGCTGGCAAGCAACTGGAAGATGGCCGCACCCTGTCAGACTACAACATCCAAAAGGAGTCCACCCTCCACCTTGTTTTGCGTCTGAGGGGAGGAATGCAGATCTTCGTCAAGACCCTCACTGGGAAAACCATCACCCTGGAGGTTGAGCCAAGCGATACCATTGACAATGTAAAAGCGAAGATTCAAGATAAAGAGGGAATTCCCCCTGACCAACAGAGGCTGATCTTCGCTGGCAAGCAACTGGAAGATGGCCGCACCCTGTCAGACTATAACATCCAAAAGGAGTCCACCCTCCACCTTGTTTTGCGTCTCAGGGGAGGCATGCAGATCTTCGTCAAGACCCTAACTGGCAAGACCATTACCCTGGAGGTTGAGCCAAGCGATACCATTGACAATGTAAAAGCGAAGATTCAAGATAAAGAGGGAATTCCCCCTGACCAACAGAGGCTGATCTTTGCTGGCAAGCAACTGGAAGATGGGCGCACCCTCTCTGACTACAACATCCAGAAAGAATCCACCCTCCACCTTGTGCTGCGTCTCAGGGGAGGGCAGTAAATTATATATTTAAATGTATTTTATTTTGTAGTATTCTTTTTGCCTCATGGCTCTGAAAGACTCTAGTCATCTATAAGAGGGTTTGTCTGTGTGTCTGTTACTGCCCAGAGCTAATTTCACAAACCTATGAACTGATCAGTGCCACATTTCGAGGCTAACAGAAACATTTTTTTTTGTTTGCACAATGTTACTACTGCATAATTATACTTTTCATATTTCACATACTTTTTTATAATGGAGGTCAATGGGGCTCGGATTGCCCAGATTTGAGCACTGATGACTTAATCAGCTATACTCTTTTAGAGACAGACTAGTCTATAAGGAAGTGAATAGCGGGTGAATAGGACTGAAACCTTTCTGTCTGTCCAGAGCTAATCTCGCTGCTTGACCATCTTTACCAATCAACAAACCTAATTGATCACACGTCACTAGGCTAATGTAGAACCCATAATTTCTGTTTGCATAATGCTCTATACTTTTTTTGTTATATACTCTTTTTTTTTAGCATGCAGTGCTTCTGGAAGGAGCTAAGCTCCAACATCTGGCTTTGTCCGGGCTCTAAAAGTGTGGCCTACATCTTGGCACAATGTGCTCAAAGTTTGTTGTGAGCCCACTGTCGGGGCTCTGAAATGTTGCCTACATCTTGGTACAAAGTGCTCAAACTTTGTTGTACGCCCAGGGTCACATTGGTCAAGCTTCGTGGGAACGCTTAATGAAATGAACACGGCTCACTTCACACTAGGCGTGTTTTTATTTCTTCACTTTTAATGGATATCAATGGTACACAGATTGTCCAAAATTGTCCAAAATGTGGCACGGATGGCATCATCAGCTGTCCATAATGAAGTGACAAAACCATGTCACAGACAGTTGACATCTGGTGTCAGAACGATCCATGTGAAGTCACACTGGATCCATTCTTTTTTCCCTTTTTTATTTTTGAAAATCCAACTTCAGGAGGACAAAAGGTGAGGTAAACTCAATCTTCCCATAGAAAGGTGATGACATTCTCCCCCCCCCCCCCTTTTCCTACTTTTTATTGTGTTTGTGTTTTATTATATTTTGTTGATGATATTGTATTTTGGTGTTATTAATTGCGCCAGCAGAGCACCCAAGTAGGGTGATGAGTGTTGTCTGTAGCCTATGTATGTGGCACCAATTAGCCAATGAGGAATCAGCGTTGGCTTATTAGCCAATGATGGAGCAGGGCCTTTAACCAATGAGGAAGCAGCGTGAAGTCACCACCATCCAATAAGTACAGTATTAGGTTGTTAGTAGGTATGTGGGTATTTATGGTCACATACATACAACACTCATCACCCTACTTGTGCACTCTGCTGGTCACACTTGTCATTTTCTTTGGAAAGTGACCATGAGTGCAGTGCACAAAGCTTAAAGACCCAATGAAATGACTATTTTGGGTATTTTATTTTGAAGTTTCAGTTTGAAAAGGAAGCCTGTGTGTTTCTGAACCTATCCGAGGAGACCAGCCCTTCAGGCGATGGGATTTAAAATCTGAGTAATGGGAGTAATGGGAGCCAGCAATGGAAAACAAACAGGTGAATGTAATCAAAGGTTCATTTATATTCAAAAACTCTATCTATGTCATCACTTTTTGAATTTCTGTTCACAGGAAGTAATTAAGAATGGCCTATTTAGGGACCTTTGGTATAAATATACACAAAAATGGTTTATTTTCTATTTTTTTGGCATCTAGTGTTAGGTATGGCCATATTATCACTACAGATATGCTCTAAAAGTGTGAAAAAACATGTTTTTGATTTCACCCCGTCTTTAAGTTGGTGCCTTGACAGAGTGCTGTAGTTTTTATGCAATATTGATGAATACATAGGACTACAATGGAATCAAGTCCCCAGTACTTTTTTGTGTTATACTTTTAGCTAAAATGTCTGACTGTTCCTCATGCTGTTTACATTTCTGTCTAATAAAGTATTCAATCAATCAATTAAACCTACTGTAGCTTCATGTGATATTCTCCACGTGATTTACAAAGATTTAAAATGAATACAAGACCCAAACGTTTAAGTAATGCACATTGAGTGAAACCTGTGGTTTGGCAATAATATCGTATTCTGCAGCAGCAGCAGAAGCATGGTGTGGTCACATTAAATGATGCTTGGCCGGCTCAAAGGTCTTCCGGTCTACAAACTTGATGAACCATATCATTCTTCACTCTTAACATTGTTCATCATAAATGAACACATCCAATGTGAATCTATGGAGATGAGCTATAGAGAGGACATCACACACAACCTGGCTACATCTGACATGCTATTTACACACCTCTGGTTGTAGACCAACGGTGAAGCCACTTTTAGCCAGTCGTAGGCTACATAAGGGTGACAAAAGAAAACGCTATTTTTTGACCTGCTGTTATTTCCACTGTTCTTTTATGTGTATGTATACATGTAAATATGCATGTATGTGTGTGTTTATTTGTTTTCTTGATTGATTGATTGATTGATTGATTGATTGTATTACTTGTAATGCTTAAGATGCTTCCACCCCTTTGCCCCTTTTTTGAGCAGTGCTAGCAGCTCCAATACGTAAGTATGTCCATGTGGGGAAAATAAGTCCTTCTACCACTTTTTCTAGTCACATGTTCAAATACTGGATTTTGATTGGTTTAAAACAGTGGTAAATAGGCCAATAACCTTGAGTTGGCTCATGGACCCCACCCACTGAAACAATTAATGATTGTAACTAAAGATCCTTGCAAGTTACAACTGTGCTTTCTTTCATTTATAAGGAAAAAGTGGTAGAAAAGCAATTTACCACTCAAGGTCGTGGGTTGTTGGCTGATTTACCGCTGTTTCATGGTTGTGCCACGAGCCGCAGGCGAGTGGCAAACAACCCACTCCCTCTCATGGTAAATGGCTTAATTGATACACTGTCCATGTTGAATGGAGAATGGAGAAAATTGCAGAATGGAGAGGTCTGCATTTTTCCCTTTTCTGATTGGTCAATATAATGGAGCTGAGGACAATGTAAGATGGAATTCTTCAGGAACAGTATTTTCTAGCACTGCTCATTTCACACGGGTGTGATTTTATTAGATACTATTATACATTGTTATTGATACATTGTTCTATGTCTTAGCGTAACATGGGCTATTGGGAAAGTGCAATATTATAAAGTTCCCTGTGGTCCCCCTTTTAATATTCTAATATTAATATTTGTTTCTTTTTGCGCGGTGCTAACCGCTCCTACTGTACATCTGGCTTTGTCTGTGTGTATGTATGTATGTATGTATGTCTGTATGTATGTATGTCCCGCACTTGGCTCATTGGCCAAGCTTCGCAGGACGCTTACTGAAATTAAGAATTAACACATCTTTTCTTAAGATTTATTCTATGTATTATGGATGTTTTTATTAGACAAGTAAAAAGACTATGATGACTTGACTATGACAGATTAACTCTTTATTGCATAACGTTGCTCTGTCTGTATTTTCTTTGCTGCTATTTGTTTAAAGTGGATGCACTAAACAACAGTATGTTCCATCCAGTGACAATCAATATACATCTTTTCTAATCTTTTATTTGGTTTGGCAAAAAGAGGCATGTAGAGTTTGTAGACCATCACCACACTAGGACGCATATCAGCCAGCCAGTATAGTGCTTTTTTTTCACAGCTGGATTCTGAATTGAGTTTTGTTTGTTTGCCTCTGGAATTGGCCAAGGGTTCATACGAGCACAAGACCATATTCACAGGAGGGAAGGCAGATGGGGAGGACAATCTCAGTCACGGGCAGGGGGGTGTATATTCGAGGCTATACGTTCTCCCAGTGGGGGCTCCTCACAGCCTGGCAGGTGAGCCAGTAGCGACAGCAGTGACAAGACTACTGTGTGTTTGTTCGGGTATTGGCGTAAGCAACAGTGAGAACTGTCTACACTACATAAAAAAGGAAAATTGGCAACAAACCGACAAGCACTGCTTCTGAGGGGACCCTGGAATGTGTGATGTGTAATCTTGCATTGTGTCATGGAAAAGCACCACAGACCAGGCGTTGAATTATTCTGATAATAGACAAACAATCAATAGTGCAATCAACGAACTGTTTTTCAACATAATGTATCTTTAGCCACTTTGGTTGAATTGGTTCACTTACATGAGCAAATTGAACTGGGATGAACATAAGGTGTGTCGTTCCCTTAAAGACATCCACAATCCAAAATAGGCTACATCACTCATACAATGGCAAGAGGACTCATTAATATTAACCATGTTACATGTGCAAATAAGTCTTAGTTTTAGTCATCATATAGTTTCTATTAGTTTTTATCAGTTTTAGTCTACCAAATCAACACTCCCACCCACTTACCTTGGAGACTCCCAGTAATGCAGGAGGACCACGGCCTGGATGCCTGGATGCCTGGATGCCTGGATTACTGACAACCTCGCCACCTGGTGAGCAACATGCCGACGCTCCCCAAGGAACCGCGCTGTCACCTTTCCTGTTTACAGTCTGCACCTCTGATTTCCGCTTCAATTCGGGTACGTGCCATCTACACACATTCTCAGATTACTCCTCCATTGCCAGCTGCATCACAGATTACAACAAGGACGAGTACAGAGACCTGGTGGAGAGCTTTGTAGGTATGGCGGGGTGACATTAACAATGACCTGGAGCTCGGCACTGGAAAGACCAAGGCGCTAGTGGTGGACTATACCTACTGTAGGTCCCTGGGAGTACACATGAACAATAAACTGGACACCATCCTGGTGACATATTGTACATATTATTGTCCAGATACTCACTGCTGAAGTGCGGTTGACAATATCAATCTCATATTCACTGCTGATTGTAATAGTAATAATATAATAATAATAATTACCTACTCCTCCCGCGAGGGAAACTCAGTATTTGCAGCCCAATCCAGCTGCTTTGCAGCCCACAAGGAGCGCGTGAGCAATTAGGGGTTAAGAGTCTTTCTCAGGGACACACATCGACATTGCTATCCTGGCCGGGAATCGAACCAGGGACAACCAGGGACCCAGGCAGGCTCCCTAACCATTCAGCTATGGCATTCAGCTATGCCATTCAGCTATTGTCAAAATGTGTTCATGGGTGTATTCACTGGTGATGAAACGTACATTTATTTATTCATTGATAACATATTACAGTAATCCTGTCAAACATAGCTGCAGTCTATGTCAGACTAAGTCTATTTGTAAATCTTTATTTAATCTTTATATCTCTCTAGCTTAATCTCTCAAGACGGATTCTAGTATACAGCATATACTGTATATGTATATATATATATATATATATATATATATATATATATATATATATATTAGTTATTGCCAGACCCATGAAATGGGTAGGCCTACATAAGCAAATGTCGGTCTGTCCGGGTTTTCTATATAAAGGGTATATATGATGATGACATGATGATGACATGCCTACAAAAGGCATGATGTCATAAATGATGATGACAGACAGGGGGTCTGGCACAACCAGGTTGACCTGGTCTAGTTTCTTCCCAGGTTGCTCTAAGGCTAAGCTCTACCTAGTAGTAGGCTACTTGTTTTTCACGCTTAGTGCTGTTGCACTTACTTAGCAATCCCAATCCCGCCTCATGTCTCCAGTTACAGGTAAGTGTGACACATAGGCCTACATTTTGTCATTATGTAAATACCTGCATGAGCCTGCAAGAGTTCATAAAGGAGCCATTAAATTGGGTATTTTCTCACCCAAAATTAGGACATGCAATAATCACTTGCAGTCAGCAGGAAAAGAGTGCCTAGGCGACTGGAAAGGCAATTGGGAAGAAAAGGAATCTAAAAAGAGAAACATAAAACAGATATTAGGTAATTCATCAGTAGTTAAGCTTAAGCCATTTTTTAATTATTAAAAAATCAACCAAAAACACATCAGTGGCTTAGCGCCTCTAAGCAGTGATTTACAGTTGTCAAGACTATGTGTGGCTCAAGTAGGCCAATGCATAATGTACTGTCAGTTCAGGGTGCATTTAAAGGTGATCTCATTTAAAACCAACAGGGGGCAGTGTTGCCCTATGACTAAAAAGAACACCTACTAGACTGGAGCTGATAAAGTGGGAGCTGGTTGACAAAAGACACAAATGTAGCAAAACAAATGAATGAAACAGGAAGAAGGAAAAAAAAAAGAAGAGAGAAGTGTTGGCCAGAGCCAAATTCTTTATGGCAGCTTCATTTTAACCATTAAATCATATTTTATGCCTAAATTGTTCAATAATTGGGAAATATGGTGAGGCTAGCGTAAATGTCAGAACACATATATCAGCACAAGCCATTCAGATACAGCACGAGAAAATACCAGAACCATTCCAGGGTGCCCTTTCTTATGTTTTTCCTGACCTCACCATGTGTGGAACTCCCATCTACAGCTAATCTGTTTCTAAGGTACCACCCTATCTCTCTCTCTCTCTCTCTCTCTCTCTCTCTCTCTCTCTCTCTCTCTCTCTCTCTCTCTCTCTCTCTCTCTCACATGTGTGCATCTGTAGGCTACATACATACTTTATGCTGTCCAGGGAAACTGCAAATATACAGCCTTATAAATATATACAGTACTGTAGCCAACCTTTGAGAGGTGAGAGGCATTCAGCATCAAAGGGTAGGCTATTTCATGGCTTTTAGCAAACACTCACACTGAAAGATCCTAATGTGATTAGTGACAGACAGACAGACAGACAGACAGACAGACAGACAGACAGACAGACAGACAGACAGACAGACAGACAGACAGACAGACAGACAGATAGATAGATAGATAGATAGACAGACTCATTGTTGGGCTACTGGACCCACAATAACATCACTTGTCTTATAAAGAGTGGAGAAAGCATAAATAAACCATGATGTTACATCCAGCCTTTTTTATTTTTATTGTATTTTTATTCCATTTGCTATACTGTGTAGCAATGCCTCCTAGACTTGGTTGGATGGAATAACTATCGGTCCAGAGAGTCAAGAGAGTGTTTCACAAGAGAGTGACTTCTTTTGATGTATGGTCTCCTGGCCCTGTGTGAACCACTTTGAAAATAAGGGAATACGTTGGCCCGTTACATCTAGCACCGTCCTTGATGGAAAGTCCCTCCAAACTCCACATTTTCCGGGCTACTATATTTATTTATTTTGTATATTTAATCCCATTTAGGCCTAGAATTATTGAATTCTTTAACTATTGAAAAATAGCAGATATACAAGCTCACAGCGCGGCACCGAGTGCCGCGCTGCGAGCTTGTAGATCTGTTATTTTTGAAAAATCGTGAAAATTATAATTTTTACCCGATTCTATAAGTGTCTTTTGAATCCTTCTAAGGTTTTTTTGAAAAACCTATGTTTCTATGTCAGCAATCTGGCCAGCCATCGTCAAAGAAAAGGTCCTTTTCACTTAACTGGAGCTCAGTTAGTCTGTTCTTGAGAGACTACTATGTCAGTGGTTCTCAAACCTTTTCATGTGAAGGACCCCCAAAATATGTATTTGGCCACGGACCCCCATCTCAAAATATTTAGTTCCAGGGACCCCCCAGAAGCAAAGTTTGAGTTGCAAACATTCGCTTTGAAAATACATATATTCAAAGATTTGCACACATTTTTAACGACTTTTTCAAAAATAGCAGATCTACAAGCTCGCAGCGCGGCACCGAGCTGTGAGCTTGTATATCTGCTATTTTTCACTGGTTAAAGCATTCAATAATTCTAGGCCTAAACGGGTTAATTAATAGAAAGCAGACTTCCTGTATATTCAGGCAAAGAGAGGAGAGGTTGGAAGACATAATTTGCACTTCAATGCTCTCACCGAGTGGCTCGGGAACAATACTTTTTCTCCTCTTTAAAAGCTTGCCAGTGTGTGGGTGATTGAAGGCTTTTTTTGTTCCAAAGCGCCATGCCTGCAGACTGTAGAGGTACAGCTACATACAAATTTGCGGCTGTGGTGTAGTGGGCTACTACTGAAGAAAACATACACCTTTTGTCATTCCACCGCGCTTTTTCTTATACATACTCTGTGTATATACTGTACAACATGTCTGCTGCACTACTGTATGGTATTGTGGACAGTGGTGGTACTCAAATGTTTTACTTAAAAGTATCAATACTACAAAACAGAAATGCTCTTTTACAAGTTAAAGTCCAGAATTCATAATGCTCTAGAGTAAGTTCAAAAGTATTGACATCGAAATGTACTTAGAGTGCCAAAAGTTAAAATACTCATTATGCAGAATGTCCCATTTCAAATGTACAAACATCTTTTGAAAATAGCGGATCTACAAGCTCACAATGCTTCGCATCACGACACATTGTTAGTTTGTAGATAGGCTATTTTCAAATGGCTGAAATTCACCCTTTGTCAAGTCCCGCCCATTGTCCTGCCCGTCTCCACACCCATTGGTTGCTGTGTCTTGGTGGGACATTCAGTGGGACATTCCATCCACTGCCATGTTAATTCAGTTGCTTCATATTGTTATTCTGTGTGCTCAATTCTAATTTCAAACTTTGTTTCAGTCAATTGGAGCTGCTCAGTGGCAGCATAGTGAATCAGCATGTTTTTAAATGTTTTTATTTCTCCAAAAATTATGTTTCTCAAACAACATTCACCATACAAACAACAAATTCAACATAAAAAAGGCGGAACCAGGGCGGGACAAGGCAGATAGGGCCTGCTGGTTGGTCAGTCAGGGACCAACCAGGAGGCTAACAAAGGGTGAATTGATATGAAGTGTTTCGTAATAATAAAATAAAATGTGATTATAGTAAATTTACCCCCATTGATTCCAGATGGGGACCCAAATGCATTTGGTCCCCATCATCAATGGGGGTAAATTTATTGTAATTAAATTATTGTCAAAAAAACTAAAAATATCATTGAACTCAAGTCTCCATGGGGTGAGTAATCAATAGGAAAAAAAAGGCATTTTGGGGGTGAACTACTCCTTTAAGACATGTCTGTGGTTGGAGGTTGAAGGCTGTGCAGTTCAACCGCGTCTCCATAGCTGTGATTGGCTGAGACACTTTGGACAGCCTTTGTTTCTCTAGGAAATACACCACAATTCGAAGGTTCTGCCCATTAATCTTGACGGAACGACGTACATTTTTCATTGTGAATAAAACCATCAACCTGTATGAACGAGGCATCATCTACTGGATATGAATAGTATGATGAGAATTATTTGCTGACAAATTTCCTTCGTTGGGTTTATTCATCTCGATCCCAGCGTGTTGGTGACCTTTAAGCCTATAACGTATGTTCCGTCGTGCGACTCCACCGCATAACAAAGTGTACTGTACATCAGGCTTTAATGTACTTTGTGATGGACTCACAGAATGATGATGTGCTCAGTGGGGGTTAGCAAGGTTGCTGTCAGCTAAGCTCGATTGCACATTATATAAAGATCTTGCTCTTGCAATGTTTGAGTGGAAAAAGCCTTATAATAGATGTGTGCCCCCACAAGCAATTATTTAACGCACAAAGATCACAGACACAATTCAACCCTAACCCTAACCCCAAACACATTTCAATGCATTTGTGCCTACTACCACCAGTGCATCACCTACTGCCTACTGTATATCTCATCTTGTTTCATCCAGGCTGAAAGTGTTTGAGCACCATTTTCAACCAGCCATTCCTCTTTCGGATATTATGATTAAAGGCCCAAAGTCTTGAACACATCCCGATGTGGCATGTTGTTATCTTGTACATCCTATATTTTGTCTATTTGTCGTATCATGAATTATATAGGGCTTAACTGAGCCATATGGCATGATTAGAAAAGAGCCTAACTTGTCTTTGAGGTGTCCTAAACTGTACCATTACAGAATAGCAAATGATTATACAGACATAGACATACACTTCTGTTGATGCAGCTCAAGTGCAAGCCTGTCACCAGGTTAGTTCATTAAGATGAATAATCTCTGCAAAGACCCCGGTAGACTCATAATGTGTGATATCACATCAATCCTAAAGTCCTACGCAGCCTAGAGCATAGTGATTCAAAATGGTTTATAACAGGCCCACTGTGGTTGATGTGTGAAGTACATTTGTAATGTACGTTATGACAGTGGTTCCCAGATCTTTTAGCTTGTGACTCAAAAGAGAAATTAGACGTTTGCCCGGGACTCAAACTAGTGCACATCATCTACAGCTGGATCTGCTATTTGCACTACTTCTTTTTTATTTATTTATGGACATTATTAGATTGTATTTTATTTTATTTATGAAATACTTAAAAAGAATGTTTTAATTGATTAAAAGTTGTGACCTTTTGTGTTTAAACTGTTTTTAAATCTGTTTAAGTATTATATATATTTTTAAATGTAGGTATTTTTTTCCACTGCTGATATATTCAACCTTTTTGTCTGTTTCTTTTGTTTTCATTCTCAATTTCTACCCCCTTTTCTTGAAACTGTAAGCTTTTATGACGAATAAATTCCCCACATTTTTACACCTGTAAATGTGATGTGACAGTAAAGTTGAGCCCGAGTTTGAATTCAGTTGAGATGAGTCGAGTTGAGAAGAGCTTTGTTGGATTGAGCACCATATTATCTGCAGGCCCACACTGTGAATTCATTTTACGGCATCCAGACACAAAGCAAATCAGAATTCAACAGACATCAACTGAGCTTTGGATTGCAGCGCACGTGGCAGGTGATGGGAGTCCCACATTAAGCTCACAAATGAATGAACCACATGCGACTTGAGTAACATGAGGCATACAGTATGGCACTGAGGCACATTCCGAATCTCAGCTGGGAATGAAATTCATTGAATGGAACCACAGAACAAAGGGGACCAGAAAGGTGAACAATTTCCCCTTTATAGAGAAAAAATGTCAAAAGTGGTAGAAGATCAATATAGTACAGGCTTTCGTGTGGATACTTTCTTTTCCCCCCATGGAGAGTTGTCTTTGGAATACCAAAGATGGTGTATGTATTGTTCAGGTTGCACAGTGTGTGTTTTAAGCTTGGCTTAGGGCTATGAGGAGAAGCCGGAGAGCTCTAGCCATGCAGTGAGAGGTAGACACAATGGGTCACAAGGAGCCTTTTTCTGTGGATGGTGTTTGTGGAGTGCAATGATTTATTTTTTACAGCATATAGCATGTCACCTAGGAGAAGAGTCGTCTAGAGGAGGTACTGTGTGTCTGTCTGTCTGTCCGTGGCTAATCTCGCAACCCACTGAACCAGATCACTGCCGGTATAAGAAAATCCACAAATGTTTTTCACATATTGTCTATATTTTATCTTTGTGCGAATAGATTTCACATCCCAATCCAATTCCAGTAATCATTCTGTCTCTCGGTCTGTCTGTTTGTCATAGAACTAATGTCTGTAGGCTACTCGGATAATGGGCCGGTATTGCACAAGTTCTTCCGCAAGTAGATTGGACTGTCGAATGATGGGTACTGCACCAGTTTTTTAAATTCTCAGACCACTGTCCTATTGTACCTATCAAGACTGACATCATCAAAATCACTACATCAACACGATGTCAGAGATCCACATGTAAGCTACACCATTATTAGACCCGTCACGTTGACTCTGAAAAAAACAAAGAAAATGGCAAGGAACATAACATGTCCATACTGAAAAAATAAAGCAAGAAATTGGGTCAGTAACTCTGAGAGTGTATTATTGTCTCTGCCATGCCGAAGACAAATGTTTTGCACACTGTCTGTCCGTCCGTGAACAGCTATAATCTCCACCACAGTTGGCCCGATCAATGAGAAACTGTGCACACACACTCCCTGGATGCCAGAGCAGAACCTATGCCCCACATTTTTCAGATCGGCCAGTTATAGTGCGACCAGGAGTCCGATTTTTGCAACACATCTTTGATATTACTCAGATTTTGTCCGAACATCATGCAAATGCGAAAATGCCTCAAATCATGAACTCGGCGTGCGATTGCCTTGAAACCTTGCAACTACATTCCCTTTGCACATTCCCAATCTGCCTCCAAAACTATTATTTTATTATTTATAAGAAGCTCTGTCACTAGCGGCTCATTGGTGCATGAACCAGCCGACCCGGGGCTAAAAGGATTGACAGAAGTTCTAACCAATCCGAACAAGAACAAGAGGCGGTCCTGATTGGACCCTGACAGGGCAGGCTATCTGTCTACCGACCAATGACAGAACTTCTCACAGATAAAAATAATAGTTTTGGAGGCAGATTGTGGCCCCAGGAAGTGTCACAGAGACAACATTTCTTTAGGAAACATGGTTAGCCGTCTGAATATAATAAAACAAAAATAATACAATAAAATAATCAATTGCATGTTTCCTGCTTATGTCAGCAGAACATTGCATATAGCAACTTTAATCTTTGGTACACTTCAATGTACAATTCTCAGTGTTAATTTAGACTCTTGGTTCCATTTGTACATTCTCAGGGTTACAGACCCGTAAGGATGGACATGGACCCCCTAGTGGGCATTGAGAACCACTGCACTCTCCAATTGTGAATTACAACCAGAGAAAACTGACCAAGAAAAGTCAGTTACCTTTAAGCTCTTTCAGTCACTGTTAAAGTGCTACATAATATATAACTCAGAGAGGACAAAATGCGATGCCTGAGAAATTGTATTTTTTTTCCTCACAGGGCAAAGTAGTGGGGTGTTCACTGCATGACAACCTATAGTGTCAGCTGTTTATCGTCTAGGAACAGTCAGCCATCTTGCTGTCCTTGCTGTTTTTCCCCCTTCCTGGGGTGAAAATGCTGATGTTTGTTCCCACGCCTAGGGAGCTCAGGATTAAGTGGTGAAAATCTGCAATTCAAATGCAATTACGTCCCTTTCCCTCTGTCTATATGGCAACTTCATTAACCAATGAAATAGTATCTTTTTATTGGAATTACTCACAAGTGGGGAACCAAATACTTGTGCTTTTCCAATGATGGACCGTTTTAATTTAAAAAACATAACTGCACACTCATGAAAGTACAAATGTATTGTCTTGATTGCTGTGCAGGGCATGGGACAATGGGAAAAATAATAAAACTGATATCTGCAATAGCAAAGTTTGGGCCTGACCTTTATGTCCACAAATCCTTTGTGTCTGACAGATGTTTCATGACACAGGCACCAAATAAAATATGGAATTATTGTTCACAAGTACATCCAAAATGATAGCGTGGGCACTGAAGTAAGGCCAATGACCACTCTCTGCAACTGTAGAGCTTACTTTCTATTTTATTATTGTGTATCTCTGTAACTCTGCAACTGTAGAGCTTACTTTTTATTTCTATATAGTGTATCTCTGTAACTCTGCAACTGTAGAGCTTGCTTTTTATTTCTATATAGTGTTTCTCTGTAACTCTGCAACTGTAGAGCTTACCTTTTATTGTGTATCTGTAAAACACTCTGTGCATTCGTGCTGTGAAGTGTGCTGTATAAATAAAGGTAATTCATTCATTCATTCACACACACACACACACACACAATGAATGTATTTCTCTGAACACTTGTTACTGAGCCACTGTCATATTAGAACCTATATGATCTGTTACGGACAGGACAGTCTCACAGCTAGCACTTATCTCCATATGTTTATCGATCCACGCACACCTTTCTGTCACAGCACGCGTCCAGAGGAGCATCTGATGATAACCCCTTCCATCTCTGTCTAAAGGCTTTGATGACTTAACCATGCTGTGCCAGGGACTGCAAGGAAACTGTTTAGCATTGAGGGGGTATAGACCCCCCTATACACCCTCAATGCTAAATAGCAAATGAAAAAGGGGAGCATGCATTTTACCAAGCGCATGTGTGCGAGTAGGGATGGGACGATATGAACATTTCACTATTAGTGTGACAAAAGAAATCGTGATTTACGATATTATCACCATAATCAAAATCCATTATCCTGGAGCGGAACATTTGCCAAAAAAATAGCAGATCTACAAGCTCCGAACGCGTCACAACGTGACGCGTTGGGAGCTTGTAGATCGGCTATTTTTGAGTGAAAAAAAGACTGTATCGAGTATGAATGTTATCTAAAAAAGTAGTTAAAGTACCTTTTACCAATTATAGAGGGTTTAAGTGGTACCGAATATGCAGCTCGGCAAATAAAAGGTGAATTGATCCCAGCGCATGACGGAGGGCGATATCACGATGAATTAAATCTCCACGATACGATTATCGTGAGTGTTTTTTATCACGATAAACGATAATATTGCGTATCGTCCCATCCCTTTGTGCGAGTGAGGGAGTCCAAATCAGAGAGCGAGTCCACACTGAACCTGCGGCTATTGATCCAGGTTCATCAGGCCACCCGAACGCCATCGATCTGTACCACATCCACTCTCATCGATCATCGTCACAATAGGAGGCACTGACAGAGACTTAGACTCAGCAACACTTTATTACTCACAGCCCCGGTACAGCCTATGACCCGTGGAAGCGCCTGTTGGGTGTTCAATCAGTGGAAACCACCACCCATGAATCCCATGATATCCAAAGGCCACCCTGCTGCGAGTGTTTTCTTTTGTGTTCTGCTAAATCCCCCCCAAAAATCTATTTGCAATACAAGACAATGCAGCAAATGACAATGTGATGCAAATAAAACGGTTGGCACATGGGCTAGATGAAGGCCATATCCATAGAATTCATGTGCTCTCTGACTGAATGAACATCCATCCATCTTCAACCGCTTATCCGGAATCGGGTCGCGGGGGTAACAGTTCCAACTGAGACTTCCAGATTTCCTTATCCTGAGCAACTTCCTCCATTCCCTCTGGGAGTATACCGAGACGTTCCCAGGCCAGTTTGGAGATATAATCCTTCCATCTGGTCTTAGGTCTGCCACGGGGTCTACTCTCAGTGGGACGTGCATTGAGGACCTTGCACGTGCATTGAGGACCGAACCACCTAAGCTGACTCCTTTCCAAGTGAAGGAGCAGCGGTTCTACTACAAGTCTCTCTCGGGTGATTGAACTTCTCACCCTATCTCTAAGGGAGATACCAGCAACCCTGTAGCAACTCATAATGTAATAACGGCTCATAATGTAATAAGGGCTCATAATGTAATAAGAAAAATGTAATAAAAACTCATAATGTAATAATCAGCTCATAATGTAATAAAAAAATGAGCGCATAACGTAATAATGGATTTTTCAATAATGTAATAATGTAATAACGTGTTACATTAAGAACCTCCACATAGGAGGCTCATAATGTAATAAAACTTCATGATGTAATAATGTATTTCTTATTACATTATGAGCTGATTATTACATTATGAGCTTTTATTACATTTTAATTATTACATTATGCGCTTGTTTTTTATTACATTATGAGCTGATTATTACATTATCAGTTTTTATTACATGTTTTTATTACATTATGAGCCCTTATTACATTATGAGTTGCTTCACACCCTGCCAACTTTGTTGATGAAGAATGGAGCAACTATCTGCTAAACATGCAGCAAATTAACACATATGGGGATCATTTAGCTGTACAAAGAGCATCCACAATGCTCAACATACAGTTTGTGATTGTATCGACACTGGGTGTTGATGCAACATCGATAATATCCCCATTGCTAGTTTTGAGCCACTTAGTTTGCAACAAACTAGGTCCAAGCACAGGGCTAGCCTGACTGCAAGCGCCAGACTCAATCACACACTTCGTTTTGGGATTGAGTCTGAGCCTGGGGACGGAGATTCTACTTCAGCGGGGGCGGGGTAAAGCCTATTGACGTCACACACACACACACATACACACACACAGCCCCGTGTGTCGCCGACGGCGACGCGGCGTGGCATTGCAAAAATACGTTATTTCTCATAACATATTATATGACTGCATGTTTACGTTAGTGCAAAATGGTATTAAAACGTAATGAAACGGCACTATTGTATTGTTTATTAAAAGAATTCGAGTCGAGTCTGACTCCGCCATGACAGTTTTCACGGACCAATCAGAGTCCACTAGCGGCTCACGTGGGCAGAAGAGCACCAATCAGAGTCCACTACGGAATCTCACGTGGGCAGAACAGCTCCGAAGGGAGGGGGCTGGGACCGGACCAGCATACCACGTGCCTCAAGTCTACAGCCCTGATCGGCCCATTCAATGCGCCCGCTCTTCAGGCGCGCTTGAAATAAAATAAAATATCTCCGGGTTCAGTCCACACTACACACCACCCACCAACAGGGGGTGTTGATGTGCGGACTGAAGTATCAGGCTAGCACAGGGCACCATGAAGGGTAAATCCTGCCCTGCTCTGGCCCTCACTCTCGCTGTAAGGCCCTCACTCTGGCCCTGACCCGGTACCTCACTCTGGCCCTAAGTCTGGACAGATCGAAGTGGTGCGCTCTTTGAATCAAGTGTGTGACTGGTCCATCAAAGCTTACATAATGGTCCCCATGACCATCGGCAAAGTGGCCCAGAAATAGCAATGGCAGACTGCCGTCATACTGACCACATGGGAATATTATCGATGTTGCATCAACACCCAGTGTCGATACAATCACGAACTGTATGTTGAACATTGTGGATGCTCTTTGTACAGCTAAATGATCCCCATATGTGTTAATTTGCTGCATGTTTAGCAGATAGTTGCTCCATTCTTCATCAACAAAGTCGGCAGGGTGTGTAGCAACTCATAATGTAATAAGGGCTCATAATGTAATAAAAACATGTAATAAAAGCTCATAATGTAATAATCAGCTCATAATGTAATAAAAAATACATTATTACATTATGAAGTTTTATTACATTATGAGCCTCCTATGTGGAGGTTCTTAATGTAACACATTATTACATTATTACATTATTGAAAAATCCATTATTACGTTATGTGCTCGTTTTTTTATTACATTATGAGCTGATTATTACATTATGAGTTTTTATTACATTTTTCTTATTACATTATGAGCCCTTATTACATTATGAGCCCTTATTACATTATGAGTTGCTACAAACCCTTCTGAGAAAACTCATTTCAGCCGCTTGTACCCGAGACCTTATGCTTTCGGTCATGACCCACACTTCATGACCATAGGTGAGGGTAGGAACGAAGATTTTGTGACTGAATTAACCTCAATTACTGGACAGCATCAACACTTGAGGATTACCCCTGTGTTTGTGTTATAATTCTCTCCCCACCTACAGTACTTTAAAAGGAAACTGTTTCAAAGAAGACAGTAATAGCTTTGGCCACCAGAGACTTTAGTGTAATTCCCAAGTGCATATCACTTTATTGCGCTCATGGTCAATGTTTTATAATGCCATTTATTATAACATTAACTGCTGTAAATACCAGCGAGTTCCTTGTATCCAGGACCCACGCATGTGGTCCAGTACCATCGTTAATCGTGGAGGGTGCTTTTATGAAGCAATCTCACTTTATTCATAGAGGATAACTGTATGGATCCATTAAGTTGTCATACTATTTATCTTCCTTACAACCTACCCCATTGCATTAGAAAATACCTTGGCTTGCTACTCTCTCTCTGTCTGTCGCTCTATCCTCCCTCACGTATAAAGTAATAGGAAATACATGGAAGCAATAACATGGGGGCAGGTCAGTGGCGATGACGGGAGGCCCATAAAAAAGAAAATAGTACATTAATTTGTGAAAATTCTAACTGTGTGCGTCTGTCTGCTTGTGTCGTTGCGTTTGTACAGTATGTGTGCGCATGCAGGGTCTGAATTTTCATGGCCACTTAAGCCCTTCAGTATATACTGTATAGGAAACCTTGTATGTCCAGAATCTTCTTTTTTTAGTTACTATTTAAAAAAACATTTAAAATAGTGAAAATGGCCGATCTACAAGAACACAATGCCTAGCATTCGTGAGACGTTGTGTGCTTGTAGATCTGCTATTTTCACTACTTTTGTGGGACACACTTGTATGATGAAGCATGGCTTTACACAAACGCACACATTTGAAACTTGCAGATACGAGGTTTCTGCCTGACAGTGACGCTATGTATCTCCTCCAGCCATCTGGGAGTTACAGTATGAAATGTTTTTTACGAAAACAAACATGGCATAGATATCTTTGAGTGCATTATATTATTCATGGGTTGCATTTGTAGTCCTACACCAGCCATTTTGAGGACCAACACAGGTGTTTTGATTAACGTAGAACATTGGTTCTATGCCAATCAGACAAATTGAACACCTGTGTTGGTCCTCAATATGGCCGGTTTAGGACTACAAATGCAACCCATGAATTAGTAGGCCTATAGGCAATGCATTTCATGCCAACAGACAGAACTCACTTTTGAAGTGTTTTGTAATTGTGGGCTCGCCTGAAAGGCGAGAAGACTGTTATCTTCATTATTTATTTATCAAGTTCCGCCACAACAGTACATAGGCAGGGCCCTTAGCCAATGAGGTGCAATTGAGGTGTGGAAAATCTGGGAGTGGTGTTAGCTGGAGTATTGGTTGAGCTTCACATGACAGTTAGCACGCTGCAGAGTCACGAGTGAGCCCATACTGTTTCGTTGGAACAGTATTTCTATTTCTATATAATGTTGATCAAAATTTCAGTTTCAGCGTTTAAGGTCACAAGAAATTTCAGTGCGGTGATGGTATGTAAAGAATTACAAATACACGTATATTATGCAATTAATCAGCGACTCTGTATTTCACTGACATCCCCCTAATACAACCCCTCCCCTAACCAACCAGCAGGCCATAAAATATACAGTATATGAATTATTACATCTGAATTCATGCCAAGAGCGAGCCAGGAAAAGCATGTTTAATAAATGCCCAGCTAGGACTATTTGATGAACTGAAATGGTGGGTCACTTGTTTGATCCATGGCAAAGACCAGGCTTGATATCATTTCTTTCTCTTTTCATTTTTTCCAGAGTGTCTTGGCAGCAGCCTGAAGGGATTCCCTCTTCAGTGGAGTTCAGCGGAGAGCCGGACCGGTCATTATCAGCGGCTTAAATGAACGCATTGATTTCAGCCTATCCAGGGGCGTCACAAGGGGTAGGAAAGTGGGACTGAGTTACTAGGGCCCAAGGTGGTGGAGGGGGCCTTAATTATTTTATACTTTAGCTATTGAAAAATAGCAGATATACAAGCTCACAGCCGCGCTGCGAGCTTGTAGATCTGCTATTTTTGAAAAGTCGTGAAAATGTGTGCACATTTTTGAATATATGTATTTTTTAAGCGAACATTTGTAACTCAAATTTTGCTTCTGGGGGCTCCCTGGAACTCAATATTTTGAGATGGGGTTCCGTGGCCAAATACATACCATTTTGGGGGTCCTTCACATGAAAAGGTTTGAGCTCCACTGACATAGAAACATATACGTTTTTCAAAAAACCTCAGAAGGATTTGAAATATTCAAAGATTTTCATGATTGAAAAAAATGTTTTTTTCAATAGTTAAAGCACAGGGGCCCCGCAGTGAATCCTTGTACCCAGGGCCCAGAATTTGGTTGCGACACCCCTGAGCCTATCTCCAGCCATGGACTCCTGTGGAGAAAGAGGTGAACAGAACAGTAGTAAGACCAAGCTAACTAGCATGAGCATAATTCAGTCGACATGCGTAACTCCCTCTCTTGATAAGAAAACATGAAACGAGTGAGATCAAAAAGAGTGTCAGTGCATTGAAGTATCTAAATGTAATCTACATACGCGAGAGGTTTATTTTTTTCCTTCCAGCAGCTTCCAATAGAAGAGATTTTAATCAGCCAGTCCATAAATAAACAGTGTTTACAAACAATCAAACTACGTGATTTAAAAATAAAATCACACGCACGCACACACGCACACACACACACACAGACGGCAGTGGCTCAGGGGTAGTGTGGCCGGCAGAGCAGCAGGATATGGAGAACGTCGCTTTGGAATAAAGCGCTATATAAATGCACCACTTACGTATATGCTTGACCCGGTGCTAGTGGACAATAGTGGGCGGTGGTGGATGCACAAGAACGGGGAGCTGTCACGCGTGCAGGGCGTGTGATTTTTGAAAAATCTTTATTTTTACCGATAGCAGAGATCCTTTTCCAGGGACGTGCACACATACTGTAGCACCCTTTTATCCGTCCGTAAAAAAGTGCCCTCTCCAGAACGTGAATGCAGTTTTTACAATGGTGAAAGAACTGCAAATCCCACCTTTTCCGTGCCTTGGAGGTCTGCTATTTTCGATATTTCCACCAAAGGCCCTTTTAGAAAGTTCAGCCCCTGCCTCTCTAACATTCTCTGCACGCCCCGGCCCTCCTGGAACACACAATACCACTGGCCACTTTCTTTACGCACTGAGGAAGGCTTGACGCCGAAATGCAATTATTTAAAAAGTACCATACGTTTTTATTTTTTTTATTTTTTTTACCGGCAGTCTTAACTGAGGGGGCTCGTTTTTAAAGGGGGGCTAGTTTTTTAAGTAAATCTACATGCAATCTCTAGTAGAACTCAATGTGTCAAATCGTTTGCAGATCTGTCCTTTTCATTGTGATGAATACGGATGTGCATCGAGATTTGGATTTGACCTTGTATAAAAAACAAACTAATCCCCTCCTAATTTTATTTGGATTGTTTTTTTAGCAGCACTGAAATTAGCATCATGTTTGACAATAAAGAGACAGAATGTTTGACATTGTAGAATGAATGAATACCAGAAGCACAAGAAGCACATCTGAGACCTAATCAAATAGCAAGGATGTAAATAGTTTAATAAAATGTAATTGCACCGTAACCTTGTGGGTGAGTGTGCACATTTGCGGTTTGCACGCACGCACGCAAGCACACAATGTCAATGTAGTCACTAAAGCAGTTGTAATTGGAAAGGCATTGCTTTAATTCATTATTGATTAGTTGTTACTGATGGATATGTTTGGGACAACAATGTAAAATGCCAACATAAAGGGCAAATGAAGGGAGGAGGAGACAATACGTTCCCTTCTGTTGAGGAAGCTGAATCCATCCTGACCCCGATGTTCTCCTAGATTCAGAACATCTATGCAGAAGTCATTTTGCAGATGCATCTCTGCATACTTCAATCAGTGATTATGCATTAAGC
Source organism: Nannobrachium achirus (assembly GCF_963921795.1). Taxonomy (NCBI): domain Eukaryota; kingdom Metazoa; phylum Chordata; class Actinopteri; order Myctophiformes; family Myctophidae; genus Nannobrachium; species Nannobrachium achirus. The sequence continues at coordinate 12,999,307 of NC_137822.1, read as the reverse complement.
GTATATGTATTGGTCTTTACACTGAGAAACACTTAGCACTTTATTAACTACAATTTTATGTTTGGAAATCCAGCTCTTAATATCAGAGAGGCGTTCATATTTAAGTTTGCCTGGCTCCAGCCCATAGACCCGCCCACTCTCTGAGCATGCAGAGTCTGAAATCAGGCTATATTTGCTGGATCACCAAGAAGCAACATAGCCTACTGTGTAAACTGACTAATAAAGGTCTGACTTTTGTCTTTGTTTATCAGATTTTTCTGACAAAGTAACAATGTTATGAGGAGCCCAGTCTGATGAGAGATATGTCTAGGGTGGCCAGATCCAAACTGTTCATTTGAGGGACAGGAGAACTGCTTGTGTGGGACAATGTGGGACAGGCAGGCGGTGGGGTTAATATAGCGACTTATTACTTAAAGGGGTACTCCACCACTTTTCAACCTATGTTCATATAATTGGTCCTCACTCAAAAATAGCTTTTTTTCTTTTTTTTTTCTTTCTCAGAGGAGGGCTGTGGGCAGGTCAGAAACCCATCGTCTTGTGACATCATCGATTGCCAATCCAGCTTATAGAAACTGCAGGCTTTCGATTCCTGAAAAGTTGCAATTTTAAAGTGGAAGCCATTGTTCTCACGATAATAAAAATCTAAATATCTTTTTCATATTTCTTTTTTTTTTTTAAATGATGATGTCAGAAGACGATGGATTCTGAACTTCCCACAGCTCTCCTAGGAGACTTGGACTGAGTAGAAAAAAATTGTGATATTTTATCATGAACATTAGTGAGGACCTATTATATGAAGACAGGTTGAAAAGTGGTGAACTACTCCTTTAAGTTAAATGGGTTTAATGTCATATTCGACCATTATGCTGTAGGCCTAATACTGCCTATCATTGTGTTATTAACCTGCTGTAGCCTAGGGGATATTTCTCATGTCATTTAACAGGCTTAAAACATAGCTTGCAATTAAAGAGACAATGAGAGAGATTTACAATGTAAAGACAAGGGTACCCTACTACCCAATAATATATTCACGTGCTGCTAGAGCAGTGCTGTGTCCAGTGGGGTCCAGTCTAGCTTGCTGTGAGCTCACGTTAGAGCTTCAGCAACAATCAGCACGCCTATCAACACCTGCAACATTGATTTATGACTGGAGCCTGCCAGTCAAAATGTGGGACAGTGTCTCAATTTGTGTGACGCCTGAAAAGTCATGGAAATGTGGGACTGTCCCACGCAAAGGGGGACACCTGTTCACCCTAGATATGTCTGAGTTAAGAAGGGCTCTCAAAAATGTAATTGTTATTCAGGTATGATATTAAATGTGAAAAAAAAAAAACTTTCACAAGTACCTTTTTATAAAAGAAATAAAGAAAATCAGTTCATTTGAAGTAGTAAGCTATTGGCCAGGGGAGCCTCTTTTGAAAAATTCAACAGAAGGTAGAACAAAGATATCTTTGAAATAAGAGGGGGCTAGAGCTTTTGAAGATACACAGAACGTGTGGTCAAGCAGCACCAATGTTTTATTTATTTATTTGACTTTAATTTGAATTTGACATTTGACTGGAGTAAGTAGATTATTTAATGATAGATCATGGTGTCTTGAGGCAGATGTGTTCAAAACAGCTAACCCCGGATGTGAGAGAACCCAAATGGATCATTGCTACTTAAAGCATACTATGTACTTCACACATCCACTTTATATATGCACTGCAAAACGACTGCAGTTATAAGTGTAATTTTTAGAACGGCATCTCATGCTGTCAAAACAAATTTGCACTCAGTAGTCAAGAGCTCATCCCTCCAAAGACCTCTGCTCATTACTACCTATTATAAGCCATGCCCAAGAGCCAGAAGAGTATGATGAAGACACTTTCTTCCTGGGCTCATTTTCTCAAGTATGACCTTTTAACAACGTGAGGGACTTTTGCATAGTGTGGAGAGTGTCCTTAAGGCATTACTGACCATGTCTCACCAAGATGAAAAGTGGACGGTAGGGGAGATTCAAGGAGGAAGATTTGAATTGAGATTATCAAATGGTGCAACTAAGTGTTCTGTGAGACAAGGTGTGCGACCCACACATTATTGCAAATAATATACACTAACTATACAAAAATGTATAAATTATTAGTAATAGTATTCGACCGGGCATTGGTCTACTCGGGAACCCTGGTGGTGGTGGAGGACCTTACAAATAGGATGGAAAGTAGGATTGAGGTGAACAAGCCAGGCAAAGATGGTTTCATTTACAAACATTGGGCTGTATTTTGATCTGTCCATACCGTCTCCGACCACCAAACTTTTCGTATGAGAGTTCAGACATTCCGATGTGCAGCTTTCCGAACTCTAATTCGGGGTAATGCTTCAAAAGATGCAAGTGACATCATTTTTTAGTTTAACCGGACCTTTCCGACGAATAGTTTGTGGTCGGAGACAGTATGGACAGACCTTTAAGTTAAGGCATAAGAGCTGGTACTTAAGACAATAAAAATAGAGTCAATTTTCTCAAAACAGTGGTACAAATATCGAACAAAAACCCAAACAAACGACACCCCGCTTTCTTCTGTGACCCTTCCGTACAGACAAGGTAATTGCCAGGCTTAACAAGTTAACCCTTAAGTGCTGTTCGGGTCATTTTGACCCGTTTTACATTTTCATTTGGAAAACAAAGGTAGAAGTTTAAATTGTTTCCACCTGAAACTCACTGGCCTTAAAGATTCTTCTGAGATGAACATGTAAAAAAAATATTTTTGCACTACACCCATGCTACACCCCCCTCATATTTTTTGAACCTTAAGTGCTGTTCGGGTCATTTTGACCCGGAAGCACAGATGCACAGAAATACACAGTATATGCCAAAACAGAGACACACAGTCACCCCCACTTGTCACCCCCACTTCTAACACCCCCCTTCCGAAGCCCCATTCCGAAGCCTCCCCCCCCCCCTTTCCGCACCGCCCCCCCTCCCCACACTTAACCCCTGATGCACAGAAATGCAAGGAATCATGTACAAACACAGATACACAATCACCCCCTAACCCCTTCCACCCCTCCAACCCTCATCACCTCGCCCTTACCCCCTCCCCTCCAAACCCCCCAACCCAACCCCCCCCCCGCCACCCCAGATGCACAGAAATAAAAGAAAGCATGTATACTAACACAGACACACAGTCACCTCCTTCCCCCCCTCCCCCCTCCTATCGCCCTCACCCCCCCACACCCTTCACCCCCTCTCCTCCTCACCCCTCCCCTCCTCACCCCCTCTCCTCCTCACCCCTCCCCTCCTCACCCCTCACCCCTCCCCTCCTCACCCCTCACCCCTCACTTATCTGAAGTTTTCCTTGTGACTGTACTGTATCTTAGGGGAAATTTTACATTATTTTACATAAACATAAGGTGCTGTAAAGTAACACTGTATTTCAGGGGTGCTGTGGATGAAAATGTTGTTTACAGGGGTGCCCTGAGACCAAAGTGTTTGAAAACCTCTGTCCTAGTGTATACGTTCAAGTGTATATTCATATGTGACATTCATGTGTGTTCACATGTGTGTTCAGCTCTATGTGAGAATGATGTCCTGTTGAACCACACGTATTCAATTAATGGGCATGTTGTTCATAAAAATATTGTCTGATTTTCATTTTGTCCTATAAGCATGAGCAATATTGCCCAGTATTAAATAAAGTAGTTGTTTTACATGAATTTCAGCTAAATCATTAAAAACGCCTAGCTCTTTCAGTGTTTAATGTGATATAGCAAAGCAAGAATGCAAACATTTACCATATATATCATATGAATTGTTTGGTATTGAGTCAAAGTCAATGTATCATGATGATTTGTTAAGTAAAAATTTATATTAGTGTTGTTTTTTTAAACCAAATACCCCCCGGGTCAAAATGACCCGAACAGAACGAAGGTGTAGTGAATCTGAACAGAACTTAAGGGATAATGGACATCAGCTGGGGTCTTGAAGCTGCCTTCTCCTGTACAGTATGTATTGTGCACTAGCTCTCTCTGAAACCCCCGCCCCTATCATGTAGATATCACAGAGATGCCCATAATGCCACTCCCTCTGAGTCCCTTGTTTTTGAGCGGTGGTCACACTGTCTCCTAAGCGTGTAGGTTTGTTAGTTTGTTACTATGTATGCGTGTATGTACAGTATGTAGCCTGCAATGCCGCTGGTGACCAGTGGCGCTGTTGCGTCACACACACACACACACACACACACACACACACACACACACACACACACACACACACACACACACACACACACAAACGCACGCACCACCGCTCACTTCAAACTTGGTTTGATTTTATTTAATAGGGAAAATAGCGGATCAGTAGAACCCAGAGTCTCATATCGCTTGCGGATCGTCCACTTTCATTATGATGAATAATGGATGTGCATCAAGATTTTGATTTGACCATTAGTCTTCTATACAAAACATTTGAAAACCACTCAACTAACCCCCCTCACCTGATTTACAAGTGTTCAATGTCAGTGAGCACTACTGGAAATTAGCATCATTTTGACTATAAAGAGACAGAATGTTTGACAATTGTAGAATTAATGAATAAGATCCAACACAACAAACAGCCCACCAGAAGCACATCTGAGATCTATCCACTGGGAAGGATGTAAATAGTTCAATACACATTAATTGCACCTTCACCTTGTGGATGAGTGAGCACACACACACACACGCGCACACACACACACACACACACACACACACACACACACACACACACACACACACACACACACACACACACACACACACACACACACACACACACACACCAAAAAATCAATCAAAATTCAAGGTTTCTGTTCTCTCTGCAACTCACCTCTAGGTGGCAGCAGAGGTCCATTCAGATCCTGTATCAGTAACATCTATGCTAATGGCAGCTCCCTCCACAGCACCATGTAGAGGAGATCACAATGACACGGCTCTATAGGAGCACATATACAGAAGCAACTCACCAGGGGGGATGGAGGGGACTCCTCTTTAGTCTTATAAGCAGACGGAGACTCACATTAATGTGAAATGTCTTTCTATCTGTCTTTCATCTCTACTCCACTGCAGCGATTCTCAACCTGTGGGCCGGAGCCCACTGTTGGGCCACGAGGATATTGCCAGTGGGAAAAAAAAGTGTACAGAAAGAGTTAAAATTATTTTTTTATGCGGCCACACCCACCAGTTCATTAAGTATGCCTGGTTGTTCAGGGGGGTGGCGACCCAGCTGAAGTTAGCCACACCCACAGTGTTGGGGGAATGGTAAAAGGGGAGGGGATGATTATATGATGTCATTTACTCACTGTTTTTGGATCGGCGCTTTTGACCCACAAGGTGTCAGCCTCCAGGAAGAAACCCCAAATACAAAGGGAATACATAATTGCTCATAACAACCACACCAGGGGGTCTAATGAAGTACTGTCAACCTCATAGACACATGAAAGCCAGAAAAAGTACAAAACTATGGCACCGCCTCTTTAACGATAATATAAGACTAATATTAAAAGGGGGGAAACATCGGTGATACAGATAAATAGCAACATGAATTAATACCACGTTGGTTCCGTCGATCCGAGCTAGAACACAATCCATTGATTGATTATTAAAATAAACCCTGAAAATGCACACGGCCCACCCATCTGACACCTTAACACGGCAGTGGTCAGATATGAGTGGGCCACCAACACTTCCAGATTTTCAAGTGGTTCCTGATCCAGAAAAAAGGTTGAGCAGGGACGTGCAGAGAATGAAAATATTGAAAATAGCCGACCTCCAATCTCAACGGATCGCATTCGCAGCGTGATGCGTTGTGAACTTGGAGGTTGGCTATTTTCGGCACTTGATACCACACTAAACTAAGCATTATCAAGTGAATATTGGAGATGTGGCGTATACGGCATGGATTTCTACACAGAGATGGCAATTCTTTCAACATAAAGATGCTGTATATTCAGGTTCATCAGGAGAGTTTGAACGAGGCATTTCTCTTGAATGCTGCCTTCAGGTATGCATGGAAAAAGAGCATTTGCATTTCTTTCACACTAGAGTAAAAACTGCATTCACAGGCACTTTTTACAGACCGGTAAAAGGGCAGGGGCTCAAGCCCCCTTTGATGTCTATGTGCGCACGTGCCTGAGGTTGAGAACCACTGTAGCTTATTTTTCAGCCCTTCGTCCGGCGACTCCAGTCTCTCTCTCACCAACCCCCCCGGCCCGCCCACCCGCCCCTCATTTTCTTTCACTCTGTGCCCTCTCTCTTCGTCGCCGCCCCTAATTACCATGAAATGAAGCCGTTTAGAGAGGAGTCCTCCTCGTGAAAGAGGTATGCGCTGGAATTGAGTGACTGTGCTTTTGGTGTGTGTGTGCGGCCATTTGAGGATATGCTAAATTGTACTGGGTGTTCTGGAAGGCGTGGCCTCGCCAACCAGTGTCACTCTTTAAAAATAGACTGTTGACTTCCTGCTGGGCAGAAACCATTAAACAAATGGCTTTTTAGCCCCGAGCTGACTTTGAAAAACATGTTGGGTTGCACTGTATACTATTAGTACCAAGAACACAGTCACTTTGTTTTATCTTTTGTTTCCCCTCTCCTCTAGGCTTCGCTTGTTTCTGGGTTACGGATTGAGTTGCTGTTGGTTAAACGAGCCATTGGCTCAGTGTGTGTGTGTGCGCGCGCGCGTGTGTAACAAATATACTGTATACTGGAAGGATGGCACAATATTTTAAGTCATCTATCCATCTTCAACCTCTTATCCGAAGTCGGTTGGCGAAGGTAGCGCTTCCAGTCATCTTTATTTATATAACACATAAAAAAACTAAAACAAAAACAACAACAGATGTTTAGCCCGACGTGCTAACCCTTATGAGGCAGACAAACAAACAAACAAACAAAAAAACAAAAAAACATACATGAAGAAAAACATAAGCATAGTGGCCATCTGCCATATCACGTCTTTCCGGTGGTATTGGGTTCAGCTGGGTCATCTCCAGTACGTTGTGAAGCCTTGCTACGTAGCATGATGTGTTCCATGGTTTGGGGGTCGCTGCATGCACACACAAGTTGTTTTTTTCCATTTCTTCACGGAAGCCTTGCAGCGTCCTTCACCGACCCGCAGAGCGTTCAGACTGAAGTGTAGAACACATAAATCACAATACCATTATAAAATCGAAAACAAAGTCGTAGTATGTTAAAAGTTAAGAGAAACTCAATAAACCAAACACATTAAATTGCTGTAATATGATATTAAAAATGCATTAAATGTAATCCATTGAGTGGACTTGAACATAAAATGGTAGTTCTTTAAATGTGAATAATTTGTCCTCATTAATACTCATGATAAAATTGTGCAATTCCTTTCAACTCTGTTTATAGTTTAGAAACCTGTCTAGCAGTGACATCACCGTTAGGCAGTTTTTTTTTAATTAATGCAAGAACAATGTCTTCCATTATAGAAAACTAACTTTCAAGGTTTCTATTAGCTTGTATTCTTCATCGATGTCACTGGTCGGTGGGTTTCTGAACTATCCTCTTCTGAGACAGACGCAGAGTATGTCAGGAGTGGCTTATTGTCTGTATCAGCCGGTCACATGCGGGAGTTTGTCCCCATTACAATGCACTAAACCCATGGAAAATGGATTTCTGAGGTGGAGCATCACACCTATCATCAGCTCCCAGTACTTGCCGCACAACTTCCCGCACCCAACTCATAAGCTGAGTTGGCGGTGCCTGGAATCGTACCCATGACCTTGTGTTCCATAGGCGAAAGCTCTACCGACTGAACTACCCGATACCTGGAGTGATTAGCCAAAGACGGTACCATATTATCACCAGTAAGACTCCCTAAACGGGAGATAAGCGACCGTAACAAGGTATTGTGTACCGTTTTGCGTGATTTTAGGGCAAAATGTGTAGGAGGAGCAGTGTCCAAAAATGTGTTTTGCAAGAATCGGCCTCATAGTGGCGCTAGAAGAGGGGCATGTGAGAAATGAGGGGTGGAGGTTGTGGTTTGGCAGCCAAGGAGTGTGTGTAAAAAGTTTGGCATGGATAGGGGCAACGGTGGCGGAGATATGAGTATGGGAAAAGTGTGACGTGACAGACAGACTGACAGACAGACTGACAGACAGCCGGTGGAGGTTTTGATAGTAACTGCGACCTGGCGGTCGCGATGAGCATTAGTGACGACCAATTATATGAAGATGGGTTGAAAATGGGTGAAACCGTCCTTTAATGGTGAGGCAGGACTTAAAGGGCCAGTTCACCTCTGGGACAACCAGATCTTATTTTATTGTTGTTTGGGACAGAGGTGAACTGGCCCTTTAATGTGGGAAGAGACAGTTTTGAGGCGTGTATGGGGAACTGAAAAGAGTTGTTGAGAGGATGACGTACGTGACCTGGGGGCAGATCGTTAGGAGATCAGTGACGCATTGTGGAGCTATAATCCATTTAGGGCTTTAAAAACAAAAAAAGTACTATTTTAAAATCGATTCAGCATTTCATTGCTAACCGATGCAAGTGAGCTGGAGCAGGGGTGATGTGCTGTGTTTTCTTTGTTCTATTTGAAAGTCTTAGCGGCTGCATTTTGAACCATCTGTAAACGAGAAAGGTTGGACTGAGTCAACCCCAAATACAGGGAATTACTGTAGTCTAGCCAAGGGATGATAAAAGCGTGCATACCCTTTTCTAGGTCCTTATGAGATAAAACTGGATTTAATTTGGCTGTGGTTCTAAGCTGATAAAAACTGCCCTTCGCAACACTACAGACTTGTTTATTAAAATTCAAAGAGGTGCCCAAAAAGACACCAAGGTGCCTAACTTTAGATCCAGCATGTTATATATTCTAGACAGGTAAAAAGGTTATTCAGAGAGAATGCATTATCAGGTACGGGTCTACGGGATGTAATATATCACAAAAATAGAGCCATGGGGAAGCATTTATTATATGAAAAATAAAAGAGTCCCTAAAATTGACCCTTGGGGGATGCCACATGTAATGGGGTCTGGGGATGACTAACAGTTCCCTGTTCTGACTGCAAAGGCTCTTTAAGGTAAGAGGTGAACCCACTTTAACACTGGGCCCTGTAGATTAACTTCACCCTCCAGACATTTTAACTCATTGAAAAAACTCATTGAATAAACTCATTGCCACGCTTTCTGATAGATTTTCACTAAATCATGGGGGTCGGGGGAGGGAGCCCTCAAACGATGCGCACGGCCACAGGTGTCCTGGAATTGGAAAATAATCCCTGTGCATTTGTGATGATCCACTCCAAAGATATCTGCTTCCGAGTCAAGCTTGCTCCCAGCCCCATCTCCCAAAGACATTCGGTGCTCACATATCAAACACGACACACGCGCATATCTCCTTGTATGGGCCGTTCTGTCTGCGACATTAGTTATCTCCATACATGGAGTTCTGTGCTCATATGGACACTCATAGGGACACTCATACTGTACATAGGGCCCTACACACAAAGCCAGACGTAGGAGCGGTTAGCACCGCTTAAAAAAGAGAAACGCTGTTTTTGTTCCAGTTACATCTGAGTTACTAGGGCCCAAGGTGGAGGGGGCCTTAATTATTTTATACTTTAGCTATTGAAAAGTAGAAGATATACAAGCTCACAGCGCAGCGCGACACAGAGTGCCGCGCTGCGGGCTTGTAGAGCTGCTATTTTTTAAAAGTCATGAAAATGTGTACAAATCTTTGAATATATGCATTTTTTAAGCAAACATTTGTAACTCAAATTTTGCTTATGGGAAACATAGGTTTTTCAAAAAACCTTAGAAGGATTTGAAATATTCAAAGACTTGCACACGTTTTAACGATTTTTCAAAAATAGCAGATCTACTGCTTCCGGGTGGAAATTGTTAGTGCGCGTGGGAACGTGTTAGGCTCCAGGTGTTAATATTATGAATCCATTTCATAATGTGAATAACGTGCTTTCATATAATGTATACAATGTGTGCTATTTAGACCAGTCATTTGGGATTCTGATTGTATGCATTTCAAATCACACTATAGCCCACTTTTCATTACTGCATTACATTAATAGAATATAAAGTCTTAAAACGTCACTATAGCTGGCATAAAGGCTTGAGAATAGGCAAAAGACAATCGCTTGGCAGAAGGTATTATAATTTGGTGATCCCAGCCTCTGCATTGGTCTGCACATAGAAATAAATCCTCATGCTTTGCTTTTTTGCTTTATCAAAACATTGTATTCATTAGGGTAATATAGCCCACTCTGATAAGCTCTCATTCTCTATGTGTGTGTGTGTGTGTGTGTGTGTGTGTGTGTGTGTGTGTGTGTGCGTGCGTGCGTGCGTGCGTGCGTGCGTGCGTGCGTGTTGCATGCGCGCGTTTGTGTGTTTTTCAATACCTTAATACTTCAAACTGAATCAAAGATGTTCCAAGATCATCTGTGGAATGATTGAATGGATGTCACATCTCTCTAATAATCCTCCCGGATGCTGACAGGGAAGCAGCCCTAACTTATGTAAAGAAGAAGGGAAAACAAATGAACACATTTCCTCCCCATACATAACGGCTCTCTGCTTGTCAAGCCAAATTTGTGACGTGTTTCATCTTGGAAAAATCACTGGATCCTTGCAATTAGGGGAATGGAAGAACAAACACAACCAAATGTATTTATGTATGTATTATGTATTTCAAAGACTTTTTACATGGCGGCAGACATTTTTATGCTGTCAGGAAGTTCTGAATTATGTAGCGAGGGGCAGCATTAGCACAAACAAAGCACAGAAGCTTTTATGGGTGACGAATGGCTCTACACTTTTAATTGGTAGACACAAACAACATATTGCTTTCATCTTAGCTCGATCATGTGATGCATCTTTAAAACTGGGGGAGGAAAACTATAATTACTTGCAGTCTATATCACAATGTTGGATGTATCAGTTTGGCTGCCAATGCAATAAATGTGATTTTACAGCATCATATCTACCACCTTTACCAAAGCTATTACGCTCCTAGTACAGTAGCTCACACCACAGACCCATTCCTACTTCTCAATATGAGCGTGTCGTTTTCTGCTGAGCAACGGAAATTTGGTAGCCTAACAGTTTTTGCTCCAACAGTGGTGATGGAAGAATTACAATCAATGGGAGGTATGGAAAATGTATTCTTTAAATAACAGAGGGTGGGCATAGTTTGGCACACACAGGGCAGGCATAGTAAATAAATATCTAATCTACATCTCGCAGCTGTCAGGCGGAAACCTAGTTTCTAGTAAACCTAGAAACTGTTACTTTTACATTAAAGCAAAAAGGTAAATAAAAAGATCCTGTGTTCCAATGGAACCAATGTATTTGTGTGTAGTCACTCACAGGCCATTTAATACTTTTGTGGGACACTCATGACTGTCATGTACAACAAATATGATGGAATTGATTTATAAAACAACAACAACAACAACAACAACAACAACAAAAAACTATTATAAAATAATTATGAAAGATGTAGGCCTACTAGCTCAAGGGTCTTCAACAGGGGGTCCAGGACCCCTAGGGGGTCCTCAGAGTTACTACAGGGGGTCCTCTAAATCTATAGAAAGAAAATAATAAAATCTACTTTTTAGCCAGATTCTTAACCAGATTCAGAGAACTAGATCGGCTATTTTCAGCAAAGTGGTTTGTTGTAGAGGCGAGAAGTATTGACAAGTGGTTAAATATCTGAAAACACAAATTTGACATGAATCCAAAATACACTGATGATTGTACTGTCAAACCATGAAACTATATGGAATCTATGATCAGGTTGAGGGGGTCCCTGCGCCATCTCTCTCTCAACTAAGGGGTCCTTGGCCTGAAAACCTTGAAGACCCCTGCTGTAGATGTGTATCTACCGGTATGTCTCTTGGACAGGATTTAGCTACAACATGAATCACTGATTCACTGATGGTCTCCACCACTACTCTCGTACTGCTCAAGAAACATGCTCGGTGCCTCGCTGTGTTCTTGTGCCAGCAGAATTGTGTGCAAGAGCAAGGTGATAAAGCACAATCCATGTGCCCTACAGCTTTTTCATTATGCTGCAGGTTCAGAAAAGTTCAGGGGAGTGTAATGTACTGCAAATTGTGGGCAAAAGCATGACGGAGGCAAGTGGAATCAATTACGCCGAGCGTGGAACACATCAAACGAATGAAGGGAGGAATCTACCTTGATAAAAAAGAAGTCATGTACAAGGGAGGACAACTTTCATTCTTTGAAAGCCAGCTTCAGGATATTTATAACTTATTTCACACCATTTCTTCGGAGCTAATCTCTCTGAGAGAGGCTTGCACATGTCAGAGATACGGTGGTACAGGACAGAAGTCATAAGGCAGTGGAGAGCCGAGTTAATTAAGCCTTACATACAACAGTGGAAAGTGATTGGCTCTGGTGAGACGAAACCTTTTGGATAAAATAGAAAAACTCCCTTGTGATGAAATGCTTGTTATAATCGGCAAGTCATGCATCATGCATATCTAACACTGGACTTTGAGCTGACTTTTCTTAGAAGACTGCTAACAGCCAGTTGTTTTCAACACCACTGTTGGTTTCCTTTTAAGAAAAATTGTGTAAAAGTTAATCAAAAATAATTGGTTTAACCGATTACAATAAAAATATAAATAAACAAATGTCATTACAGGCGAAAATTTTAATTGTTTTCATAAATGTTCCAAAATAGGGAAAATATTTGATCTACAAGCGTCATCAAAAAAGATGCTTTGCTTTGTGACTTGTTGTGGATCAGCTAACAAATTGATTCAGTCAATTATAAAAATTCAATCTATTTGAAATGTTTTGCGTCTATTCGCTGATATATAACATAAAATATAAAGATAATGCACTTCCAGATTATTTAATTTATCCAAAGAGTAATCAATATAGAATAATTGCTAAGAACATAATTGATAGTTTCAGCTGTGCATTATTTTCATTCATTTTGATCACGTATATATTTCCATAGACCTTTTTAAGTACGAACTTAGTAAAACGCTGCTATCAAATATTGTGCTTCAAACATATCCAACACTGAAGGAAACTTTTGCCCCCTAATTACTGCGGAAGTGGAGTGGACTGGTTGGATTGGATTCATTTTTCATTAGTACATAGTGTAGCATGGAAGGAACTTGAGGAAATCCTAATTTCCTTTTGATAGATGTAGAATTATACAGCTTTTATTACTTAAAAAGGTTGTGGAAGGTTAGCTTAATGGCCTGTATAAAATTACATGTGTTATGTCTTCACATTGGTACAGTGTGAATGTGATCTTACTGGCAATCGCTTTTCCTGTTGACTAAGCTGTTTCTCGGCGAGAAAGATTTTCCCAGAAGTGAAATATCATTATCCGTGAATAAGACTTAGTGATTTTTGCAAAGGAACAAGATTATGGGTAGCATATTGATATAACTGTGATCACGCATATGGAATGAAACTAGATATTCAGAGCACAAGTTGTATTAGTCCCATACAGGTGGTGGTGACAGCATATCAGACAATTTGCAATATTATAGCTTTCATCTTCACGTATTAAAGATGGGCCTGCCATGAGGGGTTGATTGTATGATGTAACTCAATGTTTTTCAGTTGGGCCTTTTGACTCAGCTTTCAGGAAGTAACCAAAAATACACAGGGAAGACATATTTGCACATTATAACCACACATGGGGGTCTACTAGAATAATGTTAACTCCATAGACACATAACAGAAAAAAGCACAAAACTATGGCACCACCTCTTTAAGACTTTTATGTAACATTATTGCGAACTCACAATGTTTCCATATCTATTGTCTGCTTGCAACATTTATTGTCATTAGATAAACTCTAATCTGTACCTTTTTGGTTTTATGGTGGAGCCATTGCCTCTGGATTATGTCAGTAGGCTTTGTAGTCAATCCAAACATTAACCATTATAGGCTATACTTTGTCAACGAATTGCGAAAATGGCCGATGTACAAGCTCACAACACATGCAATGTCGTGCATGCATGTGTGCGTGTCTCTAAACATGATGCATTGCTATGCATCTATGAATGAATATACCGGTATCTGTACATCTGTATATCTGTTCCTGACACATGTTTGTGTCAGGAAGTTATACAGTATGTCAATCATTATTTTAATTGATTGACCGCCTGTGCAGGTCTAATATGTTGTAATTGGTGAGTAATTGGACAAATGAGAACTACTGTACATTTTTGAAGCTGGTAAATGTAAGATTACAAGCTTGTGGGGAACAGCAGTCAAGCTAGCTCGAGCTGTTTCTAATTCCTTCACCGATCGAGGACACCCTTTGTGTATTTCTTGGCATGCTTAACCATGGTTATAAGCATTAATTAGTATGCCTGTGAGAAGAAATTGGTAAGCAAGGTAAAAGGAGTTGTTTGGTTTTGAATTAGCAAGGTTCAACTCACAACCCACGGCAAAGAGAAAGGCTATATCTGTTCTCTGTTTAGTTTTTTCTGTTTTCTTTCTTGTTGCATTATGTGTATTATCATGTCATGTGTACAGTGTGTCTTTATTATGGAAGGAAGCCCAGAATGTCTTTGTATGCTTTTAACCACATTAAACTTGATATCCCTATTTTCAAAAATCTATTAAAAAAATCTATTTATCCCCAAATTATTATCATTATTCCCACCCAGAGGCCGGAATGGCCAAAGACGAGAGATTACGTTTTCGCTCTAGTCCGTCTGTCTATTTTGTCTGTCTGCGAACAGCTGGGTGCTGTTGGAACGATCTGCGTGAAAATTTACCAAGGAAGAACCAATGCCCCAAATTCTTCAAATTGACCTAATGGTGGCACTATAACAGGGCCATAGCGGCTATTTCCACTATTGATCGTACGACAATGTACAGGGCTTAAGCGGTTTGACCAGGTTGACATGTATTTTGATGTGCCACTTGTGAGGCTCTGACATTCAAAAGGTGGTGCATATCTCTGCTTGCCTGGCTGACATGTCCTGTTGGATGTCTGCCCACCACCTCGGGCTCAACCTTGACAATACTGAGCTGCTTTTCTTCCTTCCTGCAAATCTGCCCTCTGCAAGAGGCTTCTCTATCACCATTGACAGCACCACATACTACTGTACTTCCCAGACTGCCATGAATCTCTGTGTAATCCTTGGCATGTCCATGCGGGGCTCACATATCAGGCTATGTTCAGCCCATTTTTTTGGATATCTAGAACTAGCCCAATCTATTAGTCTGAATGCCCCCCTCCCCCTTGCGAATGAGACTTAACCACATTCCTATGTATGTTTAAAAATGCGATTCAAATGTGATCTGGTGCAACAAATGCAGATATGGTCCGACGATGAGAAACAAGTATCTGCCTGAACTTTAATATCTGCCAAATCAGACCTCTCTTGTTACCATAGGGACTTGGTCAAGAAGCTTCATTTAGCATTAGTTATATCACCCATCTGCACAACTGCAGTTCCCTCCAGCCCAGGCACATGAAGTACTCTTCAACTCATGAAGTATTCTCTTCAAATCCCTTCAGTTCATACAACCTCTCCTGTCTTCAACCTCTCCTACTGTAATTATCCCATGTCACTTCATTCTTCTTCCACTTCCTAAACTGGCTGGCTGTATAGCTGGTTATACCGCATTCCAAGCCTTGGTGCAAATGTCTGTTACTTTGTAGTGTACTCTTGACCACTTACGATGCAGATGTTGATGGCACTTACTCCAACCATGGATTTATTTTTTCCAATTTTTTTCTATTATTATTATTATTTTTCAAGTTGCTCTTTACTTTAAGTGTGTGGGTTTAAATGGCTAAAATGTTATAAGTGTGCTCGCAGGTCAACAAGCACGATCATGTTCTCTTTGAATATTCTTTATTCTCCCCTCTGTTTTGTGACTAATTACTTCTACATACTTTGAGCTAGAAACTCTGTTCAAACGTTAAAGAGGTGGTGCCATAGTTTTGTACCGTTTCTGTTTTGTATGTGTCTGTGCATGGAGTTAATATTACTATTAATATTAATTATTAGAGTAATATTAACTCTAATAGAACCCCAGTCCAGAGGATGCCATAAGGCCTCAGTTGCATGTCAGGTTCTGGTAAATTGGGGACAGAATTTCAGGTTATTGCAGTGTTTTTTCTTCTTTTTTTTTGAGCGGTGGTCACAACGCTCCTATACGTGGCCGTGTGTGTGGGTCTGTCTGTCTGTCTGTCTGTATGCGTGTCTGTATGTAGCCTACAGTACCTTTTGTGACCACACATGTTAAGGGAGGGGCGCTGTTGTTCAGGCCAGGCCAGACACCCACACACACACACACACACACACACACACACACACACACACACACACACACACACACACACACACACACACACTATATATATATATATATATATATATTTGTTTTGCTGTTGCGCAGCCTCCACGACCACCGCTCAGTTCACACGGGTGTGATTTTTTCTTTGTTTGCGGGATAGTTTGTTCCTCTTTGTAGTTTTGAGTCTTAAAATCAGATATTTAAAGCAAAATGTGAAACACTACTTTAATTTGGTTATAGATTTTTTTAGATGACTCTACATTGCCATCTTTGAATATACTGGTTAAGTGCTCAGTGGAATCATCCCGTCATGATGATTGCGACCGAAGGTCGCAGTATACCATGAGAAATGCTGCAGCTTGTCTCCGTGTCAGTCAGTCAGTCAGTCAGTCAGTCAGTCAGTCAGTCAGTCAGTCAGTCAGTCATTACACATTTTTACAGTCTATGGGTTGGTTCCCTTGTCACTGTGACATCACAGGTGATATCACAGGTGACATCACCTATGTAAAAGTCCATATATGGGTATCTTTTATGCCCATATATGAAGATCCCTGATGTCATCGATATATATCACTGGCCAGATGTCAAAGGCATGGCCCATATCTGTGTGGCGGGTTCAGATAGGGATCTCCATATGGGCATAAAACGTATGTATTATTAGTAAAGCCAAGCGTATAGAGGGTATCTGCACATTTCTAAAGTAACAATTTAAGGACATTTTAATACCTCTAAAATTACAAATTAAAATTGTCTAATATTAGAGACAGAAATTGTGAAAATAGCCGATCTGTATGCTCACAAGGCATTGCAACGCATGTAGCTCTGCAATTTTCATGTTTGTCAGGGTGGGGGGGGGGGGGGGGGGGGGGGTCCCCAGTTAAAATATGATTATTTTTTTTAGACAGGACAGTGGTCCCTAGGTTAAATAAAAAGGCATTTATAATAGTAAAGGTTGGACTGGTCACAGCAGCCATAATCCTGCTGGGGAACCCCTGTTTTTAAAGAGTGGAACGAGGAGATGATCAAAATCACATTGTATGAGTACATGCTGGGAAGAGTGAATGGTATGGGAAAGATGAAAGAGATATGGGATAGTTTTCTGACATATATGACACTTATTTGAAGATGTGAAGAGGTTCCTACTTTTATTTCTTTTGTATTTTTATTTTTGTATTATCTTGGACTGACTGTATATATATTTGTACCTGTTGTTGTGCTGCACTGTACCACCCATTACCACTTTTTGTAGAAGTAAAATAAAAAACATTTGAATTATAAAAAAAAAAAAAAAAAGATTATTTTGGGGGTCGCGACCAGAAAAGGTTGAGAACCACTGCCCTATATTACATTCGAAACCTGTAAAAAGTCTATGGAATCTGTAACATTCTCCCTCAATGAAGGCGGTGATGAAGCAGCTTGAAACCAGCACGCGTCTCTCTCTCCAGACTGCTTTAGGTAATGGGTATTTCGAGATTCCCCTCATCTCTCCACATGAGGAAGTAGGTGAGCGAGCTGACAGGGCGAGCTCGATTCATCACAGACCGGGGAATATTGTCAACTGGCTCCGGGGACACTGGCACTGTCACCGTCCCCTTTACCCCCTCACAGTATCTACGCTGGCTGGTCGGATGAGATGTGAAGTGACAGCTCAGTGGCGTCTACAGTCAGCCGTTAATATAATCCGCTGTCGCCTCTGTCACATCCCAGTGTGATTCCCGTGTTTTGTTTGAAAGATGGGATAGCCTCTGAAAGAATAATAATAATACCAAAAAAGAGACCCATTGAGTTACAAAATTAAGGGATAGCACAAAAGACACTATATGATAAAGCGATCTGTGGAAATCGGCAAGTTGATATGCGTTTGAGATGTGCGTGCGTACACGTGCACACACATAGCCTACAGTAGACATTTAAATAGCACACGCAGCTTACATGTACCCACCGGCCATGGACATGAGTGCTATACTCAACTCTAAAATATACTTTTGTATAAAAAATCACATCTGTGAAATATGTTAGTTTTTTTTGTATCATTATGACCCTTAATGAGCTTTTTAACACCTAAAACAATATCCTATGTTCTCAACCTGTGCCTCATTAACCTACAGCTCTGTGTGCTGCTTACTCTACAACTTTACATTACACAGGAGAATGCCATTCAGAATGATCTATGATTCAAAATGTAACATGACCAAGCACAGGCATTTCAGCAGAATTCCTATTTTTAGTCAGCCCTGCTGCAAGAAGGTCAGTCTGACCGTACGTCCGTCCTACACTTTGGTCCCAAAAAGGATATCTCGCAATAAGAAGAAAAAAAAAAGAAAAAAATGGGGTGAACAACCTAGTGATATTCAGAGGCGTCAATTGGGTATGGCAAGTTATGGCAGCTGCCATACCTTGGCTACAACGGGGGAAAAAATGTACTTCTTAAAATAAATTCATAATGTCTGTTGCTGGCAACATGACTGTTGTCTTGCACACGCGCGAAGACACCAGTCTTGTTGCTGGCAACATGACTGGTGTCTTGCACACGCGCGAAGACACCAGTCTTGTTGCCAAGATTAATTCTACAGCTTTCGGTGACCCATGACCTTTCCTCTATAGCGCTGCCTTTAGCTCAAACTTTTCACGTGCCATGAATAATGCTGAGTGCATTCGTGGTACCCAGAGGATAAAACCTAACCATTTGACCCCGTGAACTTTCCTCTTGCACCACCCTTAAACCAGAAGGTCAGTTTTGCACACACAATATTAATAATTGTTGTTGCTAGAATTCATTGCCACCCTTAGGCTGAAAGGTCAACTTGATTTTAGTATTAGGCATTTTAAAGATTTTTAAAACTATTGTTTAGTTTTGTTTCTTTATTTTATTTTATTTCATTTTAAACCATACTATAATTATAACACAGTATTATTTGTTTAGATGTCTTCGTCTTCGAACACCGGTCTTACTTGAATAATTTTAGGCTTAACAGAATGAGACTTATTTTGTTGCTGAAGGCCAGGAACTGTATCTCAATATTCTAAATGTCATTTTATATTTCAAAATTAGTCATTATGACTATCACGCAAAAGTAGCGAACATTGCCTTGCTACAAGTTCAATGTTTCGGCTATCTTTGCTACTATGGAAACATTTTGAGAAATCTTGCAAATTTTCACCTACAGTATAACACCCTGAAACAATGAAAACATCAGACATTCTCGTCATCAAAGGCATAATGTTTACAATGGATGTAGCCACACTGAGCTTCTTTTTTTTTTTACTTAATTTCATTCGCAGTTTATCACATGTGTAGAAATTCACAGGTTCAACATCATTACAACAGTTTAAGTATCACATTTTAGTCCATATTAAATGTTCATGGTGTAATTTTGTTGGGTTCCATATTCAGTCCATTTTTCCCATTTCTCAACAGTTCTTCTTGTATCCTGAGTTTGTGTTTAAATCTCTCCATCACATGTAGCCTACAGTATTTCCTCCACAATGCACAGCCACTGCAAGTGCAAGTTGGTACAAGTTGGAGGGTCACTTTTATACCACAATCTTGTTATTGCTTTTTTGCTGGCTGCCAGCAGCACCTTGACCAGATACATGTCATCTCCATGTGTGTTTTCAGGCGTCAAGTTTCCTAGATACAGTACCACACTTGTCTTCGGTATTTCATATTTCAATATCTCCTTTATTACTGACCACACATCATCCCAATACTTGTCAATTTTTGGACGATTCCAAAATATATCGTCACTGTCGTGGGAACCTTGTATCTCCAAGTTTCAAATTTGTATGTTTTTTTCTCAAAGTAAAGCCCTGCTTCAAAGTAAAGCCCTGCTTCAAGGCCGTCGCACAAAAGTAGTGAAAACAGCCAATCTACAAGCACACAACGCCTCGCGGTGTGAGGCGTTGTGTGCTTGTAGATCTGCTGTTCTCACTAGCTTGTTAATTTTTAACATGATAAATACAAAACGAACGGTCTTGGAAGGTTTCCACCCGACAACGACGATATGTTTCTTTCAGTGTGTCAGGAGGACCATGTATAATGACATGCCCATGATCCACATGATGAACAAATGATCACCTGACATCCATCGCTGTCCTTTTTTCCAATCTCATGCCCCAGTGATAATCTGTATAATAGATTATTGACCTGTATTGGACACTATTGGTAAATCACGTAGATAATTGGAGACAGCTGCCTGGATGATAATGGTTTGCATCCTTCTTAGTTCTTGGGTTTTGTCTGCCATGGGGATATGGTGAAATTGTAATGGATTTAGCAAAGCTACAATGACAGAGTATACAATTGTACACACCATGAATTACATTTCCAGCCAGTACCTGATGTGTGAGGATCACAGATATGTCTTCATATCTATGCATTGACCACGGTTTTCTTTGCATGTTGCCATGGAGACTCAAGTCACGGAAATCTGTAGCCTGTGTGTAACTGATTTTCTTCATTTGAAACAATAGCATCTTCGGATTCCTCCCACATTCATAGGTTTTCTTTTTTTCTGTGATGACAAACTGACAGGCTTGTAAAAATCTCATACTGCCAGTTGAGAACACAATTAAGCCAATTTTCTTTTCCTTGCAGCAGATGCTTCACTGCTATTCAAAAAGGGAGGGCACTAATATGTGCTAGACGGGCATAGGGCGTTTTGCAAGAACTCAACACATTGTGTTGTCGTGTGCCGATACACACTCACGCACTCTAACAGGCCTGAGTTTAACACAAAAGGCTGTTGTATGAACACAAACACAAAGCTACATCTAGCTCATGGTCATGGTGGAAGGGAAAGGGGACTGGTGGAAGATTCACAGATGTATTTAATGGCTAGGAAATGGAGGACTGGTGATTGGAGGACCAATTGGATGGTGAGGCGGGGTTGATGGACGATGGGATGATGAATGGACTGGACCAGGGGTTGAGGAAGGAGAGAGAAAACAGTACAGGATGGGGGAAACTTAACAAGTGTGTGTGTACAGTAATAAAAGGAAATACAGGAATAAACTATCTTTTATGATTACAAAAAATGTGTGCACCAAAACACACACACACACACACACACACACACACACACACACACACACACACACACGCACACGCACGCGCACGCACACACACACACACACACACACACACACACACACGCAGCGCGCACGCACGCACGCACGCCGCACACCACATACTACTGGTAAGCTCAGTGAAAAATGAGACTATATCAGTTTCAGGTAATGAATGTTTTGAAGCCTACCAAATGTACATCACTAATCTCCTCTGGGAAACACATCAGGTTGCCTAAGATTACATACCCACAAGGGTAACAGGTAACTGCAGATGATCTCAAGCAGATGCAAGCTGAAGTTTGGAATCGGGTTAATAATGTGTGTGTGAGAGAGAGAGAGAGAGAGAGAGAGAGAGAGAGAGAGAGAGAGAGAGAGAGAGAGAGAGAGAGAGAGAGAGAGAGAGAGAGAGAGAGAGAGAGAGAGGGGAGCACATCTATTACAACCTAATATTGTTTTGGAGTGGAGAGCCAGCTGTTTAGTGTGTAAAAGCACCGGGACTGCCTCCTCAATTCCTCTTCCACTTCTGAGATGGAAACAGAATTAGGACTCTCAACATCTGTTTTCATTACTTGCAATTTACAGTATGTGACAAAAAAAAAAGAGAAATAGGAGCAACTGACAACAAGTAGTCAACCAGGGGGTGCTCATGTGGCGTAGTGGTAAAGTCCCTGCTCACCACCAAGAGGCTGTGGGTTGGAATCCACCGCTGTGCGTCCGCCGTTGGCCAGTGCTTTGCACACAGACGCGTTTTTCGCACGGAAAAAACGGACGATTTAATTTTTTTTAAGAAAACAACAATTCTCTATGACCTCATGCACACCGACTCCGAATTAGCCATGCGACATGGGTGGCTGCGGCAGTGCGTTTTTTTCCCGATCGAACCCAGTTCGATTTGTGCGTCTTGTTGCATGCGGTAAAAACTCATTAATCCTTTTATAACTCAATGTGCAATGTGGATTCGCACAGCCTTGCACACCAAATCCAATGCGTTCAAATCATGCAGCAAGCGGAAAAAGCACAACGGTCTTGTGTGCAAAGCCCTTTAGCCCGTGATCGGGGGTGGGAAGCCGGGCTGGGACTGTGATATTGGTCATTGCACGTAATCCTACAGGCTGGGGGCGGCACCTGTCAGCAGGGAGTGTTGGGTAGGAGGACTATAGGAAGGAGGCCCTACATTCTCCCGGTGGGGGCTCCTCAGGCAGGTGTGTCTGTAGGAGACAACAGCAGTGACAACACACAGAAATGTGCGTGGTGCAAGAGGAAAGGCCACGGGGTCAAATGGTTAGGTTTTATCCTCTAGGTCAGGGGTTTTCAAAGTGGGTGACAGTCCAGGGGTGCTGCGAGATAATTTAATATTTGGAATTCATCAATATCACTACATCAATATCACTTCACTATGCTTAGTAAAAACAGACCTGATTTACACTGTATTTGAGTTCTTTGTCCATCTACGACAACTCTCTTCACCAAAAATAGCAGATCTACAAGCTCACAACACGCGTTGTGACGCGTTGTGAGCTTGTAGATTGGCCATTTTTGGTGAACCTTCCCCCCAGAATAGGTATGCTGGGGTTCAAGTGGTTAAACGTCAAGTATAATGTTATTTTCAGTCAGTTATGATGGAAACGGATATTTCTCCAATAGGATGTAAGTTTCTAAAAATTAACAGTGTAACTCAGGGGTGCCGTGGATGTACTGTACAGGGGTGCCCTCGGTCAAAAAAGTTTGAAAACCCCTGCTCTAGGTACTGTACCATGAATGCACTCAGCATTATTCATGGCAATCTGCCCTTTAGATTTGGACACATCTTGTGTGCAAGTGAAAAGTTTGTGCTAAAGGCAGCGCTATAGAGGAAAGGTCATGGGTCACCGAAAGCTGTAGAATTAATTCTACAGTGAACAAGAAAGTTTAAAGTGAACAAGAAAGTGAATTCAAGCATAACGCCTAAATTGGGGAGAATAGGGGGCTAAACGATTATTGTCTACTCTAAAAGAAAAGAAAAAAAAGTATTTAGCAATGGGGGATAATAGGAGCAGGAGTTTCAGTAGTGGTACTGTAGGCTACTATTTTGTCACGAAATGTATTCAGACAGTTATCATGTTAAATCCCTGCACAAAATTCTGCATACAGTATACTGCACTCTCAAGATAAAAAAACAAAACATTCCCCTCATCACTTTGTTCCTTGACTTATAAATAGGAGGAAGACCTGTCATGCTCTGCACGGTGTGAGGGTTCCGCTATCTTCAAGGCCACACAGGCACACATCCATATTTCACCAACTAATTTCCAATGCTCTCGCGCTTGCTTGGCAAAGAGGAGCCCCCCGTGGCCTCTTGTGTGTGGATGCGATGAAGGTCATCAGAAATTAGAGATGAGAACTGCATGTGGCAGATCTGCACAGCAGCCGACTTCAAAGAGTCTTTCCTCAATCCATAACCCTGGCATTCTGTATTTCATTTACGCCGTTCCCACTGGGCGAGCAAACCACACATCCTCGGCTCGTACATGATGGAACGGAGATCTGATGTCAAATTGATTATAATGTGAATTATTAGTGAAACATTAGCATCAGTCAGAAGAACCCAAAACAGTTATGTAAATCACTATTTTAACCATCTGATCCCTAGTGTCCCTAATGTAATAATAGCACGCCGGGCTGCTTAGTGAGAACAAACCTGTGACACACAGATCTTGTACAGTAGATCAGCTATTTTAGGTGAAGAGATTTGGTGTAGAAGGGAAAAAAAAGAGTGGGTCAGGGATAGACCCTGGGACTGACTGATTTCAAACTCGGCAGCAGCAAGGACTCCAGAGAGTGTGGTGTCCTCCATCGAGTAGTTTGGATAGCCAGTTTCCCGGAACCACCGATCCAACCAACATGCCCATATATGGACTTTCCAATGTATGGGCACAAAAGGGACAGATAGGCACAACGTGTAATCTGACTAAGCCCCCGACACTATGACTAAGACATATTGATCAGAGGTGTGAGGGTCGTGGGTGCAGAGCGGCCCAAACATTGGCCAAGCTTCGTGGGACACTTAATGAAATTAACTTATATAAATAGCACTGCTCACTTCACACTAGGTGTGATTTTACATATAAATACGTATACTATATATATAGGAACTCCCCATTGGAATGCATAGACGTTCTCCTCTGAAGATAACACACTGCTATGTGGATTTAATACAATCCACTTCGTGTCTTGTCAACAATATCCCCGGCAGGCCTCTCTTGCATAACTGCTTAATTATATACTACCTGTCGCAAATGGCAGCATAACAGGATGGCAAAGCTGCAATTATAGTGTTTGTTATTAGAACAGTATTATCTTATTCATGGTCCTATATCTTTTTTTATATCA
This sequence comes from Nannobrachium achirus, assembly GCF_963921795.1. Classification (NCBI taxonomy): domain Eukaryota; kingdom Metazoa; phylum Chordata; class Actinopteri; order Myctophiformes; family Myctophidae; genus Nannobrachium; species Nannobrachium achirus. The sequence goes on along the minus strand of NC_137822.1, from coordinate 12,974,563 downwards.
TTAATACAAGTAAGAAGCCCAAGGGCGAAAATCTGTCTTGATCATCTGTCTTGGCCATATATGGATTATGTTAGTGTGGTTCTCCTAACAGGGCATCATCTGGGATACAATCCCTTTTATGCCCATATATGGAGATCCCTATAAGAATCCCTTTTATGCCCATATATGGAGATCCCTGCTCTGAGTATCTGACATCACTGTGATGTCACCTGTTTAAGCCCATATATGGAGATCCCTGCTCTGAGTATGTGACATCACTGTGATGTCACCTGTGATGTCACAGTGATGTGTCAGGGGAACCACAGTGTCAGGCGTTACCTGTCCGGACGGACAAGCTGCGATGGTTCTCCCAGGGGGTCAATCCATTCAAATTGATTGTGTTATGATACAAATTAATCAAAACGTTTTTCTCATGCTGCTGCATAGTGGTGGAAGAGGTGATGATATAGTTTGTGACTTAGTGGTGCACTGTAGTTACACCCTTGCTACAATAGTGACCACTCTTACAGGTAAGAATTAATTTACAGTAGAAGGATTTCTATATAAGCCACAGTACATAGTATAGATACGTGTCAAAGCTTTGTGCAAGAATTTGTGTTTACTTGCCATTGCCATTTAATTTCATAGATTGCTGTCTCAACCAGCCCTATAGAAAAGCAAAGATAGTACAAGCTTACACAACAACATATGGCATATTTCCTTTTGGGATTTAATGCGCCTTATGCACGTTAGGTTGTTACTTTTTAATATTTAATGGGTTAACATGTTTTTTCAACCACTCAAACACTTATTCTGCTCTGCCTATTTTTGTGTTAACAATGTGAATCTCTTCTTACAGGAGCCCATCTGTCAAGGTGTAAGCCAGGGGACCCTTTCACGAACCTTTTGCTTTTGCGATTACAGTCAGTGAGTGCCACACTGATGTTTCTGACTCATTTTCACGGTAGAAATAGTGTTGTTGGAGGCATTATGGTAAATTCAGAAAAGAAAGGTATAGCGCAAAAGGACAGATAGATAACCAGTAAGACTCCCTAATCGGGAGATAAGCGACCGTAGGTGGCTTATCTCCACAAATAGGGCAAAAATTTGTTTTTCCCAAATCTTCCTGATCCATGTTGATGACATGAGTGTAGACATGCTGTGTAGTGATATTCGTGATTTTAGGGCAAAAACTGTAGGAGCAGTGTCCAAAAATGTGTTTTAAAAATCGGCCTGAAGGTGGCGCTAGAATAGGGCCATGTGAGAAATGAGGGGTGGGGTCTCCGCGTTGCCTTGGCAGACGAATAGGTACCGGCCCCGGCTCTCCCGGACGCTCCTAGCCCGAGTTACGGCATTTTATGTGCGCTGCAGTGGCAGGGGGTCCTCCACTGGGGGCGCCACCACTTTTGCATCCGTTCTGGAGCACCAGGAGTCGGTGGTCCCCGGGAATTCCCCGTGAGCAGCCCCGTTGGGGTGGTCATTTGGTCATTTTTGCACATTTGGTCATTTTTTACATCTGGGGGTCCCCCCTGGGGCTCCGGGGGTCCTTGGAGGTTGTAGTTTGGCAGGCAAGGAGTGTGTGTGTAAAATCTGGCATGGATCGGGTCAACAGGTGCGGAGATATAAGCAGGGAAAAAGTGTGACGTGTGACGTGTGAGCACATTTGGACATTTTTTACATCTGGGGGTCCCCCAGGGACCTGGGGGTCCCTGGGGCTCCGGGGGTCCTTGGAGGTTGTAGTTTGCAAAATTTGGCATGGATGGGGGCAACGGTTGTGGAGATATGATCAGGGCAAAAGTGTGACGGACTCACTGACTCACTGACTGACTGACTGACTGACGCACAGACAGCTCGTGGAGGTTTTGGTAGTAAATGCGACCTACGGTCGCAAAAAGTAATGGGAGGGGAGTGACACAAAAAAAACGTTTTGTGTGGTTTGGGGGGTGCGGTACAGTAGGTGCCGGTTAGTGCAGTATGAAGAACAATACGGCAGCACACAGTATATATCCTGTTTTTGGGGAGTGCAGGGTGACAGAGCTAATTATAGCCATCAGGATGTTCTCGCGTGCTCACACGAGTATGACGGCGCGGCGAAGGAGACAAAGCCAAACTTGGGAAGAAAATGCTCAGCAGGTGAAGACAGCTGTGCAGGAGCCCCAGGGGACAGCGCCACATCCTTATATGTATATGCCGCTTATTATTAGTCGAATCTATGCACAAGTACAGTAACACTGTGTCCCCACAGCGCTTCTAAGGTTCAGCGGCTTTCATGATTTCCACCTTGCCAGCTCTCATCTTTCCCCTTGCTTACATATTCTTCTTTAGTCTCCACATGATACCATTTCCCCAAGACACAGACACTCTCTCACGCACGTACGTGCGCGCACACACACACGCACACACACGCACGCACGCACGCACGCACGCACGCACGCACGCACACACGCACGCACACACGTACTGCATTTTACATTTTACATGATGGCGTTGCCTTGCAGCTGTTGACTTTGCAGGAACACACAGTGCAACACAGTGATCGCTGAGAGCGTGACAACAGGAGCCAACCAGGGCCAGGTCAGACAAAGTGATGAACATTCAAATCATTTCATCAGCATAAATGTTTCCCCTACCTCTCTGCATCAGCCAGCTAATGCACCATGAAGTTGACACTCAGGGGAGCTACTGTATGGGGAAACTTGTCAGTTCCACCTAGCTTGCCCAGCGGAGTGTATTATACAGTATATATATGATTTGGGTTGGATAGTTGCAGTGCAATTATAATAAAGACAGCCATCATCCCCCCACTTTACATTTCCAGTTGGTCCCTGATGTATTGCATACATCTGAAGAGTTCTAGTAGCAAAAGGATAACAACGCATCCCGATGTGAGGCGCTGTGAGCTCATAGATTGTCTGTGTTTGATAATAGCCAGGGGTCTTCAACGTTTTCAGACATTTAACGATATACTTTGTAAATTGACCCAAAAGTCTGGCGTGGTTCGGGGCTTCGGGCTCTAGCAACAAACAACATTTTCTACCCCTGCAGGGGCCCGGTTCATGAAGGGGGGGGGGGGGCACCAGAAGAGGACAGGGCCATCAGACACTTGGCAATGGCAGTTGGCAAAGTAACCATGCCAGAGGATGGATGCCCACTTTCAGCGTTGTTAGGACAGCAACACTAGAGTAGCCCTAGAGACACTGCCATGCCAGACAAAACAAGCGTGCAACTATTAAAGCAAATATTGACTTTCAGACGGTGCAGATGATTGTACATCATTTAGGCAGAGAAATAATATTCAGCACATTCTGACAGTTTAAGGCACCTGTTGTGAACACACAGTTTGTTTTGACTTAAAACTTTATCAAGTTGTTCTTTCGAGCTTTAATAATTATGCATTATTACACGGCTTGGTTGAATGCTTGATTCTGATTGGTAAATCGCCAGAAGAGGACAGGGCCATCAGACACTTGGCAATGGCAGTTGGCAAAGTAACCATGCCAGAGGATGGATGCCCACTTTCAGCGTTGTTAGGACAGCAACACTAGAGTAGCCCTAGAGACACTGCCATGCCAGACAAAACAAGCGTGCAACTATTAAAGCAAATATTGACTTTCAGACGGTGCAGATGATTGTACATCATTTAGGCAGAGAAATAATATTCAGCACATTCTGACAGTTTAAGGCACCTGTTGTGAACACACAGTTTGTTTTGACTTAAAACTTTATCAAGTTGTTCTTTCGAGCTTTAATAATTATGCATTATTACACGGCTTGGTTGAATGCTTGATTCTGATTGGTAAATCGCTGAAATCTTCAGTCTGTTTGTACGTATGGCCAGGGTCACATTGGCCAAGCTTTGCGGGACACTTAATGAAATTAACTCATAAATAGCACCGCTCACTTCACACTGGGTGTGAATTTTTAGTGTGTTTAGTGTTAACCGCTTGCCATGTACTGTACTTAATAGCAAATATATTAGGAAAAAACAGCCAATCTACAAGTCCACAACGCATTACATCACGGCACGTTGTGAGCTTGTAAATCAGCTGTTTTAAAACATTTTGTAGTTGAATTTTTTTCTCCATTTTGGACAATGTTCACGTATATGTCATTATACAGCCAAAATAGGGATGCCCAGTTGAAAAGTATTTAACTGAATGTAATAAGCACTCACCGGCAACCACATTACAACTAGGCCATATAGCCTGAAGGATTAACTAGGGTGGGGGTTGTAGAACATCTCATGACATACAGTGCTATGATTACTGGACCACAGCGGGAGAGGTATTTCCTAAATCTGTTGGAATCACGAAGCAAGAAAACGTGTCTCATTTCTTTGGATGAAGGATGATACAGTCTACAATGGCCAGAGCGCAGCTGAAAAGCAAGGAAATTACCTAGAGTCCCCCCAGAGCCACAGGAAGGTGCCACAACAGTGATTCTCGGAACATTTCCTTTCTCTCTCCCACATCTCCCGTGCTGTTATTAAATCTAACCGGATCAGACTTGCTTTAGTCGGTGTGGGAGGAGGGGGCTCCCTGATGTGGATGACATGTGCTAGATAGGCACCGTCTTCCTTGTTACAGCATTACAGAGGTACAACATCAAGCAGACTCCAACAAAGACAAAGATTGGGGGATGGAATTAAGGTAGAGAATAAAGAATCTCCAAGAGGGTTTGAAGTGAAACTCAATAATGACGATAAAAAAGCCACCCTGTGAGAGAGGCTCTGCTGATAACAAATATTGAACCTATAGGCCTATATGAAACACATAAGAAATTATCAAAGGGAAACTGTTACGTGCCAGCGTGGCCAGTACTTCTCAACATTAAATCCGTCGTGGTTTGACAATGATTGTTCATCATTAACCACTTGAACCCCAGCATGCATATTCTGGGGGGGGACATTAGCCCAAAATTGGAGCTCTACAAGCTCACAACACGTCACGTTGCAATGCGTGAGCTTGTAGATTGTCTATTTTTGTCAAAGTGATCTGGTCTACACAGGGGAAACAAACTCAGGTACGTTTTATTGAGAATAGAGGGTTTACTCAGAAAAAACACAACCTGAATGAATAAAATCAGCAGATTATATGTGGAGAAAAGTAAATAAATAACAGTGAAGCTGTATTTTTTTCTTCTTTTTAAAATGTTTCCCAAATATAATCCGTCCCTGCATATGTTAATGCCAATGTGCATTTCAGATCGATTGACCAACCCACGGAAGAAGGAAAATGCATGATAATGGCTGTGTAACTGTATAAATGTCCCTGTTGTCCATCGATTGGTCATTACTGTATGTCACTGTAGCACTCTGAGTGCTGCTACTGTGGGTTCTTGCCGACACAACTGATGAAACCGTTTTGTAATTAAAACGTCTTGTGCTTTATTGACTACACACACGTACATGAACAACACCACAGGATTATATCGGTCCGTCAAGTCTATATAGCCCAGCATTGCTGGGTCTGGTGCTTGCTATGCATTGAAATACTTAATACTTAATGCAATGTTGAACCAGCATTGCTGGCGTTGCACACAGACATGCCCATATATTGACTGGGCATTCGTGATGCATTGCAAATGCAGTCACAATTAGAAATGCACTCTGTCGAGGTGCCATGTATGGCCTACTTGTGCACAAGCACCACTGGCATCACTGCTTCCAAAGAAAACTGATATACTTTATTATGACCAATGACATCACCAGGAATACTGGTCCCTCATTGTCTGTTAATGATGACGTTGCCAGAGATGATTGGGCTATGGTCTTAAACAAGAGAGGACACCGACATACTGTACATACATACATACCGTACATACCCAGACGATCACAGTACTTGCACGCTCTGCTTGCGCAAGTAATGACCCTGGCGATGGCGGGTACTGTAGGCTGATTTGCCCAAATATGGACTTGGCCGTCATGCAGATTTAGAAGACGACAGCCAGCCCCATGGCCCCCCCCTCCCCTAAGTAACAAGAAATCTTGTGAAATAAAATGTCGCCAACCAATCATCAAGGACGATGATACACGAAAGAAGAAGCCATACATCCATGCCAAACGCTTACAGTAGCCTACGCTGATCAACAGCGCATTAACCAAGCTGATAAATGCACTAGGTTTCTCCTTTATTAATCATCAACTAAATAGATTACAACACATACAGTATACGGCCAGATTCTGTTGGGCTCGTCGCCAGATATCATCAAACCATCAAGGTGCTAGGCGGACTGTAAGTGGATTTTGGCGTTTTATATAGTCCAGTGCAATCAAAACATACTCAGAGTGTGTACCAGCCCCATTTCATAGACATTTCTCACAGACAAGGTGTGCACGAGGATGAGGTGGTTGATATATATCGCTGCTGCTATACAAAGAAGCTGTTAAGCCCCTGTACGGGGCTTTAGAGTGTTCTCTACTGGTTTTTCAGTACTTTATAATGCACCTCTTATTGTTCTATTGCATCATTTGTACAGCTTTAAAATGTTTTACGAGCCAAAGAAGGCTTGCATTCTTGTTTGGACAGCTGCTCACAGTCAGAATATACTAATTATCTGATGAATATTGCATTTGAATTTCATAGAATTTTTCGCATTGCTTAAAGCAGAAAAACACAGTTCTATTATTTTCTATTCCCTTCAGATATGGATACAGGTAACCCCATTCTCTGATGATACCGTAGGCCTACTTCAAACATGGTCAAAACTTTAATGACCTTCCACTAAAGGACCACTTCACCTATTTTCAACAAAACTTCATGTAATTGGCCAAAATGAAGCACTGGAACTATCTGTTTTATATCATGGCCATTGGCAACTCACTGCCTGGCACTGCCTACCAGTGCCATGATTGAGGACCAAATATGGATGGGTCAAACGCTCCTTTAACAGTGAACTTTTGGCACAGAAATAAACCACAGATTGGAATTGCTTTACCGAGCTAAAGTAAATTTAGTACTTGGTACTATAGTTGACCAGAAACACATACTGGTCAAGGACTAGATTTCTCACACAACTCTGTATGTGCCCAAAGGTACAATATTTCTAACCATGAATGGAGGAGGTGTACTGTAGGTGATTGGATTGATCCTATATCACCAATTCCATCACCACTGCCAGACGATATTGTTATATTAGCACCTTTGAGTCTGAGACGCTGAAGTGGTCTTTTAAACCAGATATGACGAAGGCAATCAGAAACATAGCAGAAACCAATATTACTAATAATTGCCCATTTGTCTTAAAATGTACCATTATTAATGTTATTCCAGTGCAATCATGGCTGTAAAGAAATAATAGACTCTTCCACAGCAGGAGTGTGTGCCACTGCCAGGTAATTACCTTGAAAGGGTGAAAACTGAAGCTGGACTTTTCTCCGGTTTGCTTTCACAGACCTGAGAAGCCTGCTCTATTGTAATTGGGAAATGCGGCAGGATCCATTTATAAGTTCTCAGATAATTGCAATGCAAATTAGGTTCTCAAAAGACAAATTAGCCACCCTGTAATGCAGGCCATGTCCTCAGTTAGCTGGCTGTCCAAAGCGGCATGTGCAATTGAAGGCGTCATCCTATAAAGGTCTCCAATTTCAGCTAACAAAATAGCTTTGATCTCTATCTGACACCTTTTCTCTGTGACTTGCATTCTTCCAGAGACGAAACACTACTGCTCACCGCTCTCCATTTTAAATGACATCCCAAATGTGTCAGCTATTCATTTCACATCTGCACAAAGATATCCCCGGCCCGTAGTATAACCCGTGTCCCTCTGTCAAGCCAATGAAGGGAGTAGGAAAATGATTTGTGGCATGTTGTCATTTGAGGCCATTCTGGCAATTACATGATGTCCATGTTGGATTTTCTAGTATGAGATTAAACAAAGTCATCTTTGTTATCAAAAATATAATAATTTCCAATCAGTTTGTAATGTATTCTTCTAATACAGAAATAGCCATTGGTGGCCAGAAGGATTGTTGTAGTAGTGTGCTCTAATTAAATTCACAAATTGCAGGATTCATTCAGGGCAAGGGAAGGACATTTTATTTGTATAGCATATTTTAACAACAAGCCAATTCAAGGTAATGTACACAGAATATAAGCAAAGGAAACACAACTATACAATAACATTAGGATGCATAAAACAAAATAATTAAAACATAACAGATGAGCAGAAGAGAGGGGGGAAAAGTAACCCAATAAAAGGCAGCAGCAAACAGAAAGGGTTTTAACGCCACCGTCAGGCCGATTTTTGCAAACACATTTTTGGACACTGCTCCTACACATTTGGCCTAAAATCACGCTGCGACCTGACGGTCGCTTATCTCCCGATTAGGGAGTCTTACTGGTGATGATTTCTGACTACAGATCTTTTGCATAGTATTGTTGTTGCGAGTTACTATGAAAAGCTCCACCGGCTGTCTGTCTGTCTGTCCGTCCCGTCCCGTCCTGTCCCGTCATGCCACGCCACGCCACGCCACGCCACGCCACGTCACGTCACGTCACGTCACGTCACACTTTTGCCCTACTCTTATCTCCGGCACCGACGCACCGTTGCTCCTATCCATGCCAAACCTTGCACACACACTCCTTGGATGGCAACTCACACACAACCTCCACCACTCATTTCTCACTTATGGCCCTCTTCAAGCGCCACCATCAGGCGGATTTGGCAAAACACATTTTTGGACACGGCTCCTACAGATTTTGGCCTAAAATCACGCAAAGCGGTACCTCTAAAGTCATGTCATCAACATGGATCTGTCCCATTTACCATATTCCCTCCTGATTGGCTACGGTTGCCTTCTAAAGTTTGTGTATGCGACCTGACTGTCGCTTATCTCCCGATTAGGAGTCTTACTGGTATATTTGTCTGTCATTTAATGTCTCAATGAAATGAGTAGCCTACAAAGGCCCCCAAGGTAAACAAGCCATAGTGCTTTCTTGGGTTTAAAATCCTATTAGTAGACCTTGTATCTGAACTGAACTGTCTTGTGCTATTCCTATGCGAACAGCTAATTAAGTATTCAATCAATCAATCAATGTTCCAGATGTTTTAGGGGCGGGAAGCGCTCCTTTCCCAGATGACCTGAGATATCTGGATGGTTCATGGTATCTCACAAGATCAGAAATGTATTTTGGCCCTAAACCATTCAAAGCTTTATATTGTAGACCAACAGTAGTAGTATTTTGAAATCAATTCTTTGACACACAGGGATCCAGTGTAGGGATTTAAGAACTGGAGTGATATGTTCCACTTCTCAGGCCCCACAAATAGAAATTTGCTTTGTTGCTTGATGTTTTAAGATTAAAGATGCTACTTTATACTGAAGTAAATGTACAGTACAGTATACTGTACCTAAACGTGCATTGTTTTCCTCCTTTGGTGCAGATTCAATTACAATTCCCAGACACTTGCTGTGTCATTGTCTGTGAACATCACGGTCAGGTACAGTCTCCAAGTGGGATCGCACTGTGTGAATTCATTCATTTTAATTTGTGCATAAACAATGATAAATAATGTGCACCTTTGTGAGCAGCAATTAAAGCTGACACTGCACTGTTGGGTGGCAGCACGTTCAAGTGTGGAAAAGAAAAAGAATATGCTGGCTTTAAAATTCCTTTTCAGAAAATCTTTATTTAGTGTTACATGGCCACAAACGATAGAAGGATTCCGCTGAGAATTAAATATGTGCACTGTTTCCTTGCCACTCAATTTCCAATACTACAGTGAATGGAGAGCAAATTAACCATCACTTTCTCTTCCCTTTTGTAGTGGTCACATTAAGTCTGAGATTCACATTTGAGCTACGCTGTTCCCATGTGGATCCAGAGATAATATTCCCAGACTATAAGATTAAATATGCTAGGGGTCTTCAACAGGGGGTCCCCAGAGTTACTACAGGGGGTCCTCCAAATCTTTGAGTGATAGAAACTTTTTTTCTCCTTTTTTATATTAAGCCACTTGAACCCTAGAGTCCATATTCTGAGAACTTTAGCCAAAAATAGCCGATCTACAAGCTCACAACGCCTCGCAGCGTAGATCGGCTATTTTTGGCAAAGAGCTTTGGTGTAGAGGGAAAAAAGAGCAGACTAAGTACAGAGTGAAAGGTCAAGTATATTAACTCTACTACTGCCAGATTATTTATTTATTTATTGGGTCTGGTGCCATCAAAAAGCGGCTTACCTTTGCAACGTTATAGTAGATAGATAGACATTTATTTTTTATTTTTTTAAGTGCCTGGTCTGCACTTTCGCAGACCAGGCAGCAGAGGGCGGCGTCATGCAAGAATGAATGTGAATTTGGCCGGCATGGCTTGCCATACATTGAGAGCAGTCTCTGGCCACAGAGCCTCAGGGCCAGAGAAAATCAACACGGAAGAGAATTGGTCTCCGTTGATGTTAACGCATAATGGATTTTTAAGACCATCACTGCGGACAATGTGATTACAGTACACGGCGGCGCGACCCCTCATCAGCTTACGGACATCAACAAGGTAAACGAACGAACGGCCGTATTGGCGCGGCGCGACCTCGAGAATTGGGGCGAACGGGAACGTCCAAAGCAGTATAAGAGTTAAGCATTGACAGTTCAAGTGGTTAAATATCTGAAAACACATATTGACATGAATCCAAAATACACTGATGATTGTGCTGTCAAACGATGAAACTATATGGAATATATGAAAAGGTTGTGGGGGTCCCTGCTTCATCTCTCTCTCAACTAAGGGGTCCTTCTGAACACATTGAAGACCCCTGATAAAGTCAAAGCTGCCATAAAGAAATGTACTAATAAAAGTCTCTTGGAGGTTGTGTTGATGTGAGACGTCCGCTTGCGGGCCTGATGCAGTCTAATATATGGTATACAGAGGCCAACCAGCACATCTGCAGGAGGCAGATGTGCAGATATCCATTCAATAGACCTACTGTACCTACAGAATGCATGGCAATTAATCAACTCTGAAATATGTTACAGGCACGACAAGCTCATGATCAGTAATCAGATACTTAACCATACACCACAAGCATTGGTGTAAAGTAACTAAGGAGATTTACTTAATTACTTAAGTACAATTTTATTTGTACTTTACTTGAGTATTTCCAATTACCAAAACTTGTAATTCTACTCCACTACATCTCGGATCCAAATTATCGTACTTTTACTCCACTACATTTTTTTTACATCTTGAATTGCGGACCTTTACTTTTTTTTCTGCATATTGCAGTATTGATACTTTTACAAAGTAATATTATGCGAGTACATTTTCCACCACTGACAACAAGAACCCCATCAGTGTCCCTATTCTGGGCAATAGGTGAACATTCGACAAACATATACAGTAGGCAAACAGTTTTGCTTAAAATAGCAGCTCTGCAAGCTCACAACACTGGGGAAAAGGGAGAGGCAAAATATAGACCCCTGGGGACTCCAGTCAATTATGTATACAGTAGTGTTTCTGAGTGGTTAATAGAAGCCGCGATCATTATGATGTGCTTTAGTCGTGACAGGCTCATTTACTGTAGATGTGCTGACTTTTTTTTTTTACATGGAACACAAGCCAAGACCAGCCTGTCATCTATATGACAGTCGTCTATGTCATATCTAATTAGCATTCAAGTTTCAGGCCGATCTGAGCCCCATTGACTTCCATTCTAAAAGTGTCATATTTTGAAATGTATATGTGAACAGGCGTGTGCACAAGAAATCTGGTGTTGATTAGCCCAGCAGTTTGCAAGATTTTCTCCATACCCACGCACACATGCACGCCAACCCTCTTACATACAGTATAGCCTCCGGCAGAGCCACGTTATAAAATGGTTTGGATGAGGATATTGATAATAAATCGGGATCATTGCTTCTCTGTTATTATTACTTGTATTGCAAGATTGGACAGACCATTGCTCCAAAACAACATACTTCATTAACATCATTTGTATTGACATAAATGCATGTATAAGAACATATATTTAAATCTATCAAAGGGATAAAACATAAATAAGCACAAGTGCTTATTTCCATTGTGATCCTTTGAGTGCAAATGTGTGTGTAATGGTGTGCTGTTTGTTGGAGGTGGGGATCACTCTCTATTCACTGTTCAACAATGGATAAGACGACAAAGATTTAGGTCAGAAAACAAACTTGACTTGGTATAAGGTTATCTAGTTTGAGGAACCCAAGTAGCAAACAGAGGCATGAGACGGCTATGGAATTAGCATTTTTATTAGAAAACACCTCACAGGCCAAGATACTCATCTACGACCTGTTGAAGGTGACTAGGAATATGTTGAGAACAGAATAACACTTATCTTTCAAACGGGCATTGTTATTATAGAAAAAGGTGACGTTTACATGTATTAACATTCTTGACGTAATTTGGATGGCAATCCGCAAATGTTGTTTTACAACATATTGTAGGCTATTTAAGATGTAGGTTTGAGCCTGATTTTATACTTTGTTGTACACCATCGTCATGTGCCGAAAATAGCTATTTTGTAAGGGTGTAACGATACATTTTAATAGCGACTCGATACATATCACGATACAAGGTTGACGATACGATACATGGACGATATTGGTTCATTCATGGCGATACGATACGATTTGATTCAATCATTGATTTAAAATCGATATAAAAAAATTAAATCTGTGTGAAAGGTGTGGATAGTGCAGGTTTTTAAGGGAAACATGTATTATTATGGATATAAATAAGTAAACACAGTGATTATCTGCCAAATACATGGACATTGTATATTGACAAACCCAACACTGACATGAACCCAAAGATTACATGTATCGATAGACCAGTATAGCTATATGGAAAGGAAAAGTAATTAAACCCCTCCTTTTAATTTTTTCTTCTTAAAAATGCTAAATACAATGCACAAGTAGGTAGTATCGATACAATCGATTCTTTGCACTGCCGATTCGATACGATACAAAATAAAACAATACAATTCGATTTTAGCTGTTTTCATTTCGATTTTTTAAGTTATTTCGATACAGTTACTATATCGTTACACCCCTACTATTTTGGCATACAGAGTATAGCATTTGCTTTGTTTTGCCCTTATTCTCACCCAGATGCTGTCCTGTCATCATCATGCCTTATGTCCTATATTCACAGCACTGCGTTGTACACGTCTGTTCAAGGACAACTGACCTGGATACAAGCAGATATGTTATTTTGACAGGAATGAAGAAGTTGGCTGCCGACAGCCAGACTGATTGTGTTGTCAATGAAGACATGACCAGTAGGTGAACTCAGCTGACAAACTACCTGACATACTGAGATCCCAAGGCTCACTTATTTGTAGTTTGAATACATTTTGTATTCTATTAATACAGTATACTTCAACAGATGACATTTCAATTCATTATGTTACAAATCCTCCCATGATTAATTCACCACATAGGCATGGCTCTGAAAAGTGAGACATTATGCAAATCGACAAGCTACAGTAAACACACTATCAAATCATTGTATTTGTACATTTCACATAGAAGAGAAGCTATGCACCACTGTACATGCCAGAGCTCCACATACAACAAAGGCTGGATGTTGCTGTAAGCTCACTGTGTTAAAAGTGTCTCTCCAATGTGTAGGTGGAATAATTTATGTAGATGTGCCACAATAAACACAATTATATTTCTAACCATAGACAGCAACTCTAAAGAGAGAGAGGTACTGTAGGGATATAGAGAGAGTGGTTTGGCATATCAAACCTTACTTTACTTTGATTCCCTGTGAAGAAAATATGAAACCATTCAACAATCTAAACTGCAATGCACAAAGGACAGTATATAAAAGAAAGTCATCTGTGACAGCTATTGCCCCTTATTAAGACTTAAGATTTTTCAGATCTGTTGAGGAACTTTAATTAAAGTGGGTTTCATCCAATGTGCATACATGTTCTGATTTGAAAACTAATTGGACAATGATAATGACTTCGTAAAGTCTATAAATAATACATAAAAAGGATCATTAACAAAATATAAAACAGAATGTAAGCTTTCAAATGATGTGTCATACATTAAAATATGAACATATTTGAAGAAGATATGCTTATTTCATGGATCAGGCTTTACAGGACTAATGATATATCATGCTCCATTTAATTGAATATAATTGTGCACTATTTATTTCCCCAGTATTGTATGGTAGTGTAAGAGGAAAATTGCAAAAGTCAATACTTGCAGTAAGACTACATTTACCCTTCTTTTTTTGATATCCAGGTTTTGCTTCTATAACTCAAGCTACATATCTCCCCTAAGACAAATACTATATACAATTATTGTATAATTGTCCCAGTCAGACAGAAACCTTTCAAATGGAAAAAAAGAACCTGTGTTGGATACAACGTTGTTAATATTTGTTAAATATTATAAAACCCACAAACAGATTTAACCACTTTCCCAAAACAAAATTGCATTAATATCGAACAACAACACGACACAATGCAACATGTTGTAAGCATTCAGATCTGCTACATTTCTGTCATATGAACATGAGCCATTATCAGCTTTTTCTCCCCTTTTTTGGCAGAAAAACGTTGCTTGTAATAGCGTCTCTAAAATAGGGACGCCAGGTTGAAAGTGCTTAATAAATATAAAGGTTTTATAAATAAATGCGCTTAATGAATGATATAGCGCTATATTAACAAGCGCTTGTGTCTGAATAATAATATACATATTCGTTGCAATGCAGGTTATCTTTTCCATATTGTGAAAAGCAACTGTTCAGGATACATACAAGGTTTCCGCCTGACAGTGACCCTTTCTTTCTTCATCTGCACAGCAGTGGGAGTAGCTGTAGCTGTCTCATTCAGGCTGAGCTCCCTTGGCTAATAGCTTTCATGCCTCTCTGTCAAAAAAGGGAAATGTATGACCATTACAGGTGACTGCCTCAGCTCCACGGGGATTGGCCACATGTGAAGATATGACTTAACAGGAAGAGTAAAAGAGTGCACCACGGACAGGTGGCATGCACTGTAGGTGTCCACAGGGCAAGCATAAAGGGGACTCATCAGCACAACTCCAGGGATGAGCCTTTTGTGGGGGTTGAGGGGGCAAGCATGGACGAAATCAATTACGTTGTGATATATTGTGGTCATTTTGCCTTTATTATACATTATTTTCTAACGCACATCTAGTATAAATAGTATCTGGATGTCATTGGCTATCCGCTTAATATGGACAGACTTATATGGACCACTCAGTGAATGTGTGGTTATGTGTGTATAGTTATAGAAGAGACTGAGCCACCTGATGTCATACATCGCTTACATTATATCCATAACATTGTATTACACAGTCCAGACATGAGACAATACATTTTAATGTACGTCTGCGTGCTTTCTTTGTGCACTCATGTACGGTATGAGTGTGTTGTTGTGTATAATGTGTTCAATAATAATTATAATAATACTTTATAAACCTATAATTAATTAATTTCACTTTTTTTTTTTTTTTGCATCAGTACGTTTTTATTTTTTCATGGTGAAAATGGCCCGCAATAAAGTTGTCTCCTATAATTCTTCCACGCTTTCATTCAGTTAATATTTGTATTGGAAATATGAGACTGCGTGATTTATGGTCAGATGGTGGGATAGGAAGTGGTGAATTCATTGCCGTGTGTTCCTCCAGCTATGGCACCACCTGCTCAACAGCATGGCCACGGGGATCCACGGCAATCTATTACAAGCCCTCTAGAGCACAGCTTGTTTGGCTCACGATGCCCACTGGATAATTTGGAACCTAGCCTACTGATTTATGAAACATCAAGGATGATCAGAGGAAATCTGAACGACAAAATCGTGAAAATAGCCATTTACCAGCTTTACTATTTGAGCTGTTCTTTTAATTCTTTATTTTCCGAAAGAAATATTGAACAGCAGCCTTAACGTGGGTTAATGTGTGTAAGAGATATTTAGACAAAACTGCATTTCATGGTACTGGCAGTACTGGCACAACAACTGGTAATCAAATGTACTGTGTAGATGATGCATGCAATCCTCAAGTATCAGTGGTCTATGTATGACAGATTTGTACAATGATGCTTGCATGCCTCCATGAACAGAAAACAGAAAAGACCAATCCCAGAACAGTCTACTCGAAATTGCACAATAACATCTGGTTGCTGAGGAGGGCCCAAAAAGAATGCATGGTGTTTGATGATGCCAAGGGATTTGTGTATGAAAACAGACCAGGGCCCAACTTCCAAAAAGCATTTTAGTAGTAATACAATATTTGCTTTGTTGCTGTCTGATAATGTTGGAGGAGTTACTGACAAGAAACCCATTTAATCCCTTTCCGAAAGAAGGTTAATTGTGTTAGTGGGATAGTTAACTTATTGACACAGGCAAACTGCAAGAAATTTGCTCCAATAACATTGTCAGGCGTCAGCCCACAACAACAATTTGACTACAGGTACCAATTCTAAATGTTTGCTTGCCTTTGGCGTAGTGGGGATAATGTTAAGATAACACAACTCTGCGATGCGAAATAATGTTAAGATAACACAACTTTGCGATGCGACACAAGCTTGTTAACAAATGTTGACAAATCATCTGTTATGTGGCTACCCGGCACAAACTCTTTTCAAATGGGGGTCTGTCTGTGGCCAAATACATATCAATTTGAGGGTCCTTGACATGAACATGTTAGAGAAGAGAACCACTGCTCTAGATGCTGGTAATCAATAACAAAAGCATCTAAAAATCTCTTACCACCTACACTACTCCACCCTCTGGACCTTGTGTTGTGTATAAATTTGCCCTGGCTATGGTCCTGGCTGATTACTATAGCAACAGGTTGTTTGGAAGCATATCGCTAGACAGATATTTATTCATGTGCAGGATGAGACAGACATCAGTGAAGGAGAGATCGAGGCCATACATGGGGGTGTGTGCCTGCCTGGGGATGCGGAGCATTTCCACCAAAACAACAAGGCTGCAGAGCATACAGCTTGAAATGTCAGCATCTCAGAATCCAGGTAACAGTGGAGTGACTGTGACTTGCGAACCTAATACTAGCTGATGGTAATTTCGGTAATTAAATATTTGCATACATATTATTACGCCTGTCAAATAACAGTACATTTTGATTAACAACATATTTAATCTTTATAAAGGTATATAATCGCCTTCTCTACTCTGGTAAAGTTAAAGCCTTTATATTCCGAGTTGAAACAGGCAGCATTTCTGCAAGATCCACAGAGATTTTAGATGTTATGCCTGATTTGAGTAAATAAATCAAGCTTTGGTTTCCTCTTCATTTCAGACTCTTGGCATGTTTCAATTTCATGTTCTTTATCAGGTTTGTAGGATATTGCTATATTCCGTTTGCCTTTTGCAATGTGCTCATGGGTTATCACTCACATACTCTCTGTCTTATTGCTTTATGTAAATTGAAAGCAGAGAGATCATATACACTATGGTGCACGGAAAACGCAACAGGCTAGTACGGAGCCACTGTGTTAAATCCTATTAAGTGCAAATTAGGTTTGATAGTTGTTTTCATTGTTGTTCATATATCTTAATGAAGGAATGCAATGGTTACATACCATATACACACAAAGTGCATTCAGTTTTCGACATTAATTTAACGCACGCACAAACGCACGCACGCACACGCACACACACGCACACGCACGCACACGTGCACACACACACACACACACACACACACACACACACACACACACACACACACACACACACACACACACACACACACACACACACACACACACACACACACACACACACACACAAACCATCATCAAAACATTTTAAATAAAGTTTAAATAATGAATCAAAGATCATTATTCAATGGTCAATGTTTCATGCAAAATGTTGTCAAAACTAGATAAAGTACACAGAAATGTAATGTGGTGTTGGATATTGTTGTACATAACTTTCCCACCAGGTGAATAATTATGTCAGATGATCAAGTCAGGAAACTTGGTAACATGGTCCTTGTTGTCACTTAGAAATCAGTTCATCAGACTTGAACTGAAGAGATCTCTCTATGTGTATTTCTGTGTGTGCATGATACATTTACAAAGGTGCAACCCCTTTGTAAATTTCACCATTAAGAACTGAACAACACAACTTCACAATAACAATGTTGGTGTAACTAATAAAGTAGGGTTTCCATCTGAAAGTTGATTAAAATAGTCAGCCGACAGGGCTAGAAATAAACCTTTTCACCACCGTCCACAAACGTATTCTCAAGAGAAAATGTGAATGATTGACTTCATATTGATGATGTCTTTCCTAAATATGGGAAGATAACGGGACATCTGCGGGATGTGCTGCGCCAATTGTTCTGCACTTTGCCTCTTTCAGAGCCAAGCAGTAAAAAATAGCACCGGAAACACAGACAGACAGATACATACTGACCCTCTTATAGACCGCTAGACTCCTGCTCATTGGGAGCAATTAGGGTTCAGCGTCTTTGTTTTTTTGTTTGCTCAAGGAGACCTTTACTCTAAACTAGGGGGAGAGGATCAAACTGGGAACCTTCCAATACCCAAGCCGCTGCTCTACCTCCAGAGCCACTTTCGGCCTGTGCACAAGGAATGATGTTGATTGACTCAGCTGCAGACAGACATATAAACAGACAGATGCACGTATGCACGCACACATGCATGCAGCCAGGCACGTAGGTGATAACATAACCTCTACCCTGCCTGGCAGAACGAAACATCACCTACGTGCCTGCCTGGCAGAAAGACAAAAAATTAAGAAAAAAAACCCCCAGGTCTCCACCATTGCAGTCATTTTCGTCTCTCGTAGTACTCCTATAGACACATGATTGATTCTCTTTCATAATATGTCTGTTCCTTTGCCCAAAGCATCTCTTTGTTTCTACATTCATATATATCTTTACATTTATCTCTACATTTCTACAAATTGAGAATTCTGGCACAGTAGTTTACTATTCTCTTGCGTGATACTACTTATTCCTGGTGAATATCACTGAGCACATCCTGTGTTCTGCCGTCTTTCCCGTCTGAATGAAGGGAGCGGCTTTACAGACACCATAAACAGGAAGTATACCCTAACCCAGTATGAGAAGGCCTATAAGCAGTATTATGTATTCCAATGTTGTTCCATTGCCTGGAATTTGTTCTCTGCTGTTTATTTTATGTAGTCAGCTATACAGTAGTCTGTCAGTCTTCTGTTTGTTTTTTCTTCTGCTTTGTAGTCATCGCTAACACTTCCCACCTGATGTCGTGTGGAAGTCCAGACTGTTCCAGACCATATTGAATAACTGCTAGCTTGCATAAAGTATTCAGACTAGGAGCTAAGTCTAAGATGTACAGGTCAGACAACTTTTCATCTTCCTCTTCAAGATCCTCCACTGAAACAGTTGTGTATCTGTCTCCTCCAAAGAGGATGATACGATATTCCACCATGCAACAGCCCATCCTCGACTTCCATGAAGATGGGACTCTCCCTCTGGGCTCAATCTTCTTCCAGGAGAACGTCTCTGGATTGAATTTCCACAGATCATTGAAGGTCCGGTCCTGAAGAAAGCTGAAGCCACCAAATACGTATAGCTCTCCATTGTAGGCAAAGGATGAATGACACTCACGTCCTTCTGGACGAACCTGTGCAGAAGGCGTGCTCAGCCAGCAGTAGGACTCTATGTCAAACACATTGATATTGTTCAGCATGTCCTGGTCCCCCCTGCCCCCAAATACGAACATCTTCGCCCCGATGATGGTGGCAGAGTGACAATCTGAAACAGGTGCCGATGTGCCTCTGGTGTCAATTAAAGACCAGACCATTGTGGTACTGTCCATCTTATAGATGCCATTGGTGTATTGTGTCAGCCGGTTACTCCCTCCAAAGATATATATGATCTTCCCCAAGACACAGGCTGAGTGGCTGTACCTTGCCTGAGGAAGTGACCCAGAAACCATGGGTTTGAACCATCTGTGAGTGTCAACATCAAATGTATAAAGAATGTTGCAGTACTCCCTACATGTGTATGTTACCCCACCCCAGATGTAGATAATATTATCTATCAGCGCTGCTGTGTGACCCACACGCATGGAGGGAACCTGAAGGGGATGTTCTTCCCCAGCGGTTATCATTGGGGGCGACTTCGTCCAGCGCAAAGACACTGTGTTGAAGACGTGAACACCGATCTGATCCATGTCATATATGTTAACGCACCCTCCGAATGAGTACACCTTGTGCCCCACTGCCACAGCAGCCTGATAGTTTCTGTCTGTCCGTCCCTCCAGATGCACTGTCCAGCGCAGCATATTCACACAAACCCCACTACGGAAGGGGTCCTCAAGTGTCGCTCTGTAAAATAGTCCAGTGCTAATTGCAGGTGCTACCTCTTATATTGGTACAGCGACACAAATGTTATGCAAAGCTAGGCCAATCCACAAAGCTGGATTGGCTCCCATCAGGTGTCCAAATGGATCCTTAACTAATCTATTTTTTTTAATCAACTCAATCAATCCTACCAGCGAACCCCGATCGTAGTTATTGTCTGTTGAAATTGAATATAGCATGTCTTGCCAAAAATGCAGAGGAAAACAACCGAGGCAAGATACAGGCCTTTTCCCAAATAGATTACCAGGAAAGTGAACGGTGAGTGAGAATTTACGATCACGTGATCTCTGTGTGACTGAGACTGAAATGGTGACTCATATGTTAGCAAAGGGCACCATCTAGTGTAAAAACAACCACACACGTGAAAACATGGGGTCGGCTTTGAAAAACGGTTAGGGGCTGGCTGGGGTGCAACCTAACATTGTGGTTGTTGACACTTAATAGGCAAACTGCACTTCTTTACTTCTCCAGTGTGCAGGATTGACAACATGTAGTACTTTATTCTATTGTTACAGGTATAATGATTTTAGCCAGTGCTGTCTATGTTGGCAATGTGCATGCATGCCTAACAAAAGATCAAACTATTGGTTGGTTAATATTCTGAGGATTATTACTTTAAGTTTACCTATTTTTAAATTGTGGCTCCTAGGACGTTTATCAGTTGCTTATTAGCTTCTAGATGTTCAGAGGCTTTGTGCGATATAGCCAAAGGCATTGGTCGAAGGATATGACAGACATGGACAAACTGGGAAATGAAATACTTTTTTAGGTTCAGCCCTTGTGGCCTATTTAAGAAATAGGAGTAAGGGGAGAAGCATTTGCTTCAGCATAATTAGTGCTTATACTGCTTTTATAATCAGGCTGATGTAGCAAAGCAAGGCAGTAGGGGAACTGAGATGGATGTGGGCACATTTAGCAAGGGACAAGCCATGTGTCTGCAGTGCAGACATGGACTTTGGATTTTAAAGTTGTACCATGTTATAAAACAAATCTTAAAATTGTCCTAACTCTTAAATCGCTAAAGTTTTAGAACACCCACTCCGTTATTTTCAGCTTCTGAAGCCTTCTCTTTATATGTTTTCTATGATCCTGACCGGGGTCCGGTTTTCGCGCAAAAATTACGTCATCATACACTACCGGCCAATCACAGCGAGGGTTATACACTGCCGGCCAATCACAGCGCATCTTGAAGTGGGGTCGCTAGCTATCACAATAGGGCGGCCATATTTGTAGGCGCCCGTGTGTCTCTATCTATACTCGGGTGAAACACTCCGTTTCTCCGGAATGCCTGAACGCACAGGAACCAGGGACCCCTCTAAAGATAGATCTCGGCGAGGTGGAGGCAGACGCGGGGGTGACGCGGGGGTGTGAGGCCCAGTCCGCTGCGAAAAACGGCCGAAAGACGCGGACGCTACTGACCACTAGTTGAGCAACTTACACAGTATAGCTTTAAATGTTTAGAAAAGAGGAGGAAAAAGATACACCAATTGCATGTATACCATGTGTTATTCTAATAAAAAACATTTATGCAACCATTTGCATGCTGGAATACAGTCAGCTGAGCTACGGCAAACCTCGGCCAGCAAGGGCAAAGGACACTCAAGACACATACTTTTACTATATTGAGTCTGCTACAGGAGAAGTTCAACAAAGTTCTATAGATAGATAGATTTAGATAGATTTATTTATTTTCGTGTCGTGCACCAAAAAAGGTGCCCAGCCCACATGGACTTACAGGACACATACATATAAATCATTTCATTGGTACCATACAGGTGTACAAAGAAACAAAAAGACTGTTCTTCAAACTGTCCTTCAAGCATACAAAACACTTTGTCTTTTTTCCCAAGCTTTGCACACATAATCTGCCAAAAAGAAAATACCTTTACTGAAGCATAATTCAAGTCTTTCATAATCATCCAACCAAAAAAAGTTAACACAAATAGATGACATTTTAACAAATAATCTATGTCTTAATTCATCATACAATGGACAATAAAACAAGAAATGAACCTCATTTTCAATTTCCTCCAAATCACACAACAAACAAAGTCTGTCCTCCTCAGGAGTCCCAATGAATCTACCTGTTTCCAACGCCAATGGTAAGGTCCCTGAATGTAATTGAGCACAAAACGACCTTTGACTCTTAGATACATTCTGCGTGACATAAGGCTCAGGACCATAACCCTTCTTGATAAGACGATATGTTCTGAGTTTCGGTTTACACCATAAATCAACAGACCAACTCTCTTTATATTTATGAAACATAGAGTTCTGCAATTCATGAATATTACAACATAATCTATTTAGATAAATGAATGAAGAATTATTCATAAAAAATAAAGATTTCACTTCATTAGCCCAGGGATAGCCATTTGAAATATCCCAGTTAAAAATCTTTTTAGTTAATCTGTGGTCAGGCATTTTAACAAATCTATTCCACAGTCTCATCATCTCACCTTTATGTCTTATATTTACTGGCATCCATCCCATATCTCCACTAATGGCCAAAACTGGCGTAAGCTTATGGACTCCAAGAAATGAGCGAATGGCTCTATTTTGGATTTTGTTTGAATTTTCATTGTCATGGAAGCCCCATACACCAGAAGCATAATCTGAGACAGGACAAACACAAGATTGATATAATTGTGTGTATGTATGATATCCTAAATCTTTACAAGCTTTCACCTTATTTAGAACTGACCCCAAAGCTCTACCAGCTGAATCAGTTAAGACTTGAATACCTTCCTTTAGGTTCATATGCTCATCTAAGGTTAGGCCCAGATATTTGTACGTCTTTGTGTATATCAATACAGTTGAACCAAACATAAACGAAAATAAACTTCTTTTTACAGATGGTTTCCTGAAATGAACAATTTGTGTTTTGTCATTATTTACTACAAGCCTCCACTTGAAGCACCAATCAGCAACGATATTAAGCATATTTTGCAAATCTTTTTCGCAATCTGCAAGTAAAATTATATCATCTGCATACAAAAGTATGCCTACCATCATATCAGCTACTTTAACCCCCAGTTTGGAGTTTCTAATCTTAAGAGCTAAATCGTTCACATACATGGAGAACAAAGTGGGCGACAAAACATCTCCTTGTTTCACTCCAAAGTGTGTAGGAAACCATCCTGTTCTAAAATCATTTACTTGAACACAAGCCATAGGTGCTCGATAAAGAGCCCTAATGGCCCCATAAAACTTCCCGTTTACACCTGATGTTATTAATCTATATTCAAGGAGCTCCCTGTTTACCCAATCAAAGGCCTTCTGGAAATCAATGAAACATGCATATGTTGATTTGTTTTCTTTAAGTCTTGCTCGAACAATAGTAGTGACTGAGTAAATATGGTCAACACAAGATCTTGCTTTACGAAAACCATTCTGCTCATCAACCAGTAAGCCTGATCTTTCAAAATGATCTGTAAGTCTATTATTTAAAAGTGAAGAATATAATTTATAAACATTACTAATAAGACTAATGCCTCTATAACTAAGCGGTAGTTTAGGGTCATTCTTAGAGGACTTTGGAATAGGCTTTATGATAGTTTTGTACCACTGAGAAGGAACAATACCATTATCGAAACAGGATTGAAACAATAGAAACAAAATCTGTAGCAATTTAGGGGATTTCAATACCTCATATGAAATGTCATCAATTCCAGTGGCTTTTCTTAATTTACTATTTTCAACCACTCCCTTTACTTCCTCATTGTGAAATTACCATTTAAATAGAAATTACAATTATAAGTATCTGCGCTCATTTCACTTTCCATTACCCTCTTTTGACTGTTCACTTCTTCCAAGAAGGACTCATCAAATAAGGAGTGATTACACCCGGAAAACAGATCTGTGAAATCCTTCTCCCATTTTTGTAGTACTGTTTCTATATCAGAACAACACTCCCCATTTTCCAGTGTTACAACCATCGGAATCTCTTTCTTCTTACAGGGACCCAATCTATTAATTTCATTCCAAAATTTCTGAGGGTTATGAGTTTGCAGTTGCTCAATATGTAATGACATTCCTCGATTAAACTTACGCTTCACTGCACGTAACTTTTTATCAAATTCACATTGACACTTTTTAAATTCCTTCCTCAACTTTACTCTCAATTCTTTACTTTCACATTTTAGGAATTGTCCCATAGCCTTTGTAAATCTTGATTCCAATATGGTTTAGGAATTCTTCTTGCCCCTTTTGAAATATTGTTTTTAACACATTTATCTAATTCTCTATATAAACACTCACACAATGTGTCATACCAAGCGTCCATATGAGCTTGACCATTTGTGCTTAACTTCACCTGATCAGTAAGCTCTGATAAGCTATTATTACAAGCGTTAGTTGACAAAAAAGATTCAGGGAGTCTTCTTATTTGAGATCTTGAATTTGTTGAATAGCTTGTGGGAACTTGCACCTCTTTAATAAAATTAGATCTAGTCTGAAAAGATACCATCACTACAGAGTGATCAGGCATTTTACATCTGTCTCCCAATAAAGAAATACCCTCAGACCCTAAGCTCTCTAATAACTCATTTGGAGTCCAAACCATAAACTTGTTACAATGTTTTAGCCCTTCATGGGGAACAATAATGTAATCTACCACAGCTCTCCCTCTAGTGGAGACTGAGGTGAAATTATCAGTACCTGGTATTCTCCCATTCAATACACAGCATTTAGCATCCCTCAAAAATTCAATTAAAACATCTCCATATTTATTAACAGAAGTATCTAAATTATTTCTGGGAGGTACATCATCCACATCTGGAATGTAATCATTTAGATTGCCAATACGTCCATTTAAATCCCCACATAAATACATTTCATCTACATCAGACAAACTATATATCTGGGCCAATAAATGGCTGAAAAATAAATGAGAAGAAATTGTTCTAGAGGATCCCTCAGGTGGCAAATAACAAGTAAAAATAACAAAACAATTCCTTGAAAACCTATTTCTAAAACGCATTCCCATTATTCCCTCCACTGTTTTATCAATTACATTAACTTCATAACTTTCAAACACTGTGTTTTTGATCAATATACCAACTCCTCCTGATCCTTTAACAGCTCTTATGTGTACTTTTCGATTTTGTCCAAACCAAGTGTACCCTTTAAGCTCTATTTCCTGGCGTCCTGTTAAATGGGTCTCATTTAAAGAGATAATGTCAGGATTCATATTTAGCAGTATTACTTTTCTAAGCTCACAATTCCATGTTGTCCAACCATTTACATTCCAATGCACTAATGTGCAGTTTTCAAGTTGTGTGGGGTGGGCATTTACCGATCATTTCGCCGGGTAGTCTCTCCTCTGCCCGTACCCACGACCGCGGGGGCTTCGTGCGCCCCGTGCGCCCCGTGCGTCATGATTCCCACGTCCCCGGGGGTTTGGCGTGTCACGGGGATGTGTGAGTCTATCACCGTCCTCAGCCTCCGGATTGTCTCTGGACTCTCTTCTCTGGCCATTCCCCCGTCCCCGAGGGCTTCGTGCTTCACGGGGATGTGAGCGACCGTCAGTCTCACTGCCCTCAGCCTCCGCCTGGGCACGTCTTGTCAGTCGCCCACTGCCCGTGAAGAAGTAGTCTTGTCCACAAGGAAGCTCCTTCAAAAGAGTTCTTAAATTAATCTCAATAAGCCTCTCCGCATGAGACTTGGCATTATGAATGTAGACACGTTGAAAATCTTCATTCTCCAGTAGGCTCCGCTTGCGACGGAGCACCGCCACTTTATCCTGCACTGAGCGGAATTCAGCTTTGATGATCCCGGGCCCTCGTCCTCTTGGCACCAGGCGCTCCACGTTCACCAGCTCCGGTACCGGATCGCACCGCAGGCCGTCGGCCAGGAGCGACACCACCCTCTGCTGCACTTCCTCGCCTTCCGTAAATGGCAGACCCACAATAATGATGGACACCTCTGGGTTGAACTTGGAAACTGGCCGCTTCACTTCTTCCAGTTTCTCCTCCGCTCGATCGATTCGAGCCGAAAGTTGCCCAATGTCTATGTCGTGATTATCTTGGATTTGTTTTATTTGCGTTTGCAACTCCGCTTTTAATTCCTCCCGATTTTCTTGAATGAGCTTTTCCAGTCTTTTCACCTTGCTGTCCAACTGCTTCTCTAGCTTTCCAATAGAAGTGTTCACCTCAGCGAATAGTGCTTTCTGTGCACGGATTTCCAACAAGATTTGGTCCTGCGTTTCAGCGTCTATTGTTGTAGTCGGCATATTGCGCGTAGCAGGCCTGTTGGTTCCCATAGAATCGTTGTTAGAATCGCTGTTGGTCCCCTCGTCAGCAAATTATTTTTTTCTTTTTATATTTGCTTAGGACATAGACTGTTTACGTTATTTCATCACCAGAAAATAACTTTTAAGCCGCCAGATTTGGACAAAAATAAAGATTAAGGGAACGATAATCACGAGTCAAACATTTCGCAGCATGCCACCGGAAGTGACGTACATTTATGTTGTTTGTCTATACAACTATCTCACAATTATTTCATTATGGTCCTATAAACAAATAGATACAGTACATATAGCTGACTTCTATCTTCCAGAACAGACTAAAGCATTTAGCATGGATTGAGTCGAACATGTAAACTTGCTGAAGGCTATATCTGGGTGGCTGCCCTCAGTTCTAGAATTTACTGCTGGCAGCCAGAGTACAGTAATGAAATTGTGTCTGGTTCAGAAAGGATGGAGTATCGCGGATGAAATTACTGAGCAAAGGCTAGATGCCATTTAATTTGTAAATGACCGGGTAAGCATATTCTTTCAGACATTTATTTCTCATTCCCAAGGTTCCCCCTTGCCATCATCGCCAAGGAAACAAGCTAAAATAAACCATTTAATAAAGAGAATAAACCACTGAAAAAGAGAGTTTGATAGAAATCCTGTTACAACATGGTGGTCCAACACACTGTATAAAATGAAATGGTTATGAAACACCCCCTTTGATTTGTAACACTGAGGCAACTACAGCACATTGAAAACCAATGCCCAAGTAATCACACAACATCCCACTCTCCCAGTTCTCAATTAATTTTCTCCCCATTTGCCATAAAACAAAGATATGTCAGTGAAATGTGAAGTATAACCCACTCAAACAGCTGAGTCCACAACTTTGCCGTGGGTAACAGTCGTTATAGAATGAGGGTGAAATTGAATTTTAAATACAATCCTGGACAATAATGGACATGCAACAATAATAACGATTAATAAAAGTTAGAACCATTGAAGGTAGGTTAGTAAACAACCTACATTTACTAGTGAAGAATACTTGCCTAAAAGCTACTTCTATGTCTGTGATTTGAATGTGTTGGTGTAGGTGCACGCATGCATGTGTGTGTGTGTATGCGTGCATGTGCGTGCATGCATGCGTGTGCGTGTTGTGAATCACAAAAATATTTTGCATAATACTGCAGGTTATTTTTATGAGCAGTCACTTATTAAGGATCTGAAATATTCCCTATGCAAATATGTCCCCAATTAGCCTGCACAGTTTTAATTGGAGACTAGCTTTTTACAGAATATTATGAGCCTTGAATTCCCACACTTTCCATGACAGTGGCTCATTATTTCCAATAATTTCATGCAATACATAAAATAACTTTGCCCCTTTAGTAATTGCAGTTATAAGGGCAGATATAAAGAAGAAATGTACATTTTCAAACAAAAAAGCAGGATGGGTGGCCGCTATGTTGGTAGCCATGGAC
The DNA here is from genome assembly GCF_963921795.1 of Nannobrachium achirus. Classification (NCBI taxonomy): domain Eukaryota; kingdom Metazoa; phylum Chordata; class Actinopteri; order Myctophiformes; family Myctophidae; genus Nannobrachium; species Nannobrachium achirus. The sequence continues at coordinate 12,946,514 of NC_137822.1, read as the reverse complement.
GCCAGGGTTTACAATGTAGGTGGTGTTTAAGGTATTACTCAATTGGGAGGGTGATGCTAAGCATTCTCAGGCAGTAGCTAAGTTGTAGGTGGTTGCTGCTAGGATGTTGGGGTGGGGCCTAGGCTACGTAGGGTGTAGGTGGTTGGTCAGTTGGTGTTAGGTGGTGGCTAGGTTGTAGAATAGGCTACAGTGTAAAGTAGGTGGTTACTAGATTGTTGCTAGGCAGCTCCTTGGTTGTAGTTGGTAGTTAAGGTGTTGCTTGATGGTTATTAGACTGTAAGGTGGTTAGGTGGGAGTTCTACCAGGCCTATTTGTTGTTGAGTGTTATAAAGCTGCTTGGTTAGATTGCTGAAGAGAACCCCATTTTCACTTTGCTCAACATTCCTGCTAAATTCTAAGACCAGCATTTTTCCAGGTGGTTACAGTAATGTTCATTTTCCTATGCTTCTACTTCACTGCAACCACCACCTGCCATATAACAGCCTCCAGAAAGCACTATGAGAACATGGGGCTTGTACATGCACAATGATAACGGAATAGGCTATATATGCACAGCAGCCATATTGAAGAGAAGTTGGGTCTCTTCTCACTTCCTACAAAGGTGTTACCAAAGATACTAATGAAGGCTCTGTTCTATTTCATGTAGCACAGTCTCAAACTTTTTATTTCAAGGACCCCCATAACTGTCTCTGAGAGTGTACAGATGGAACCAAATGGACCCGACTGTATACTCTCAGAGTTACACACCTTTTAAGGGATCATTTGGAACCCCCAAGGAGCCAACATGGCATGCAAAATACCAGCACCCTGACTCTGTTTGACCAGAATGGAACAGAGCCTTCATTGGTATTGGTAACACATGTGAAGGAAGGAAGTGAGAATAGGCCCAATTTCTCTCCAAAATGGCTGCTGTGCATATAGCCTATTTTGTTGCACAGAATATACTGTTATAACAAGTGATTAATGATGTTATATGGTGATGACTTCAGTGGCATCATGCCAGTCTAAACTGAAATGATGTGTTTGCCTTGCATCGATACAGTATGCATCAACATGTATAATAAACAGTTATTACAGATACACAACTTTGTGAATGTCTTGATGTGTGAAAGTGGTGGTGTGTGTCTGCTCGGTCATCACTTAGCACCTAAAAAGCCCTTAACCACTGAAACCCTATATCATTGATCGATGTCCCTCTGTTGTCTTATTTTACACGTAATGTTTTTCACTGTTCACTAAGTACACAAACTGATCTTAACCCTGTAAGACCCACTGTTGCAGTATCACATTTGTATTTTATCCAAAAATAAAATGTTGCTCCCCCTACCACCTAAACATCACATTGGATCCTATTGTTTAGTATTACAATGCCATTGGCCACGATATTTGCATATGAATAAATACCCCTCACAGAGGCTGACATTTACACAACTTCAAGGTCTCTGGAGTCCAGAGTCTGGACGAACAATAATAAAATAATTGTAAAATGCCTGTAATGATTTTGGTGATCATTAGAATGTCTAGAACATGTAGGCTACATAATATGTTATTATTGTGAAAGACATCCCCCAAATGTAAATTAGAGCATAATTCATGGATTTATGGCTATAATCTTTTTTTTTTTGCAAGTAGAAATTAATCCGAGTTTTACAGGGTTAAAGTGTCATTCTCACTTGGCATGATAAAGTTAATCATAAAGATATAGCCTATCGTTCTCAACTCATGTGGTTGGTAGCACACCCTAGCCCTAACCCTAACGATAACGCCAATAGGCCTATAACTGATGTGAACGCCAACATAATTATCGTTAACAATAATTATCATTATAGTTATCTTTATCGTGCCCGGTAGGAATGATGCTTAAAAGGATCCCTGACAAATATGCCTTAATACATTGTAATTGTCCTCTATAACTACAATGTAAAATTAAAAACACCTTAAATATTTTATTTCTTCTAGAAATAGCTAATCTTTCACTCAATAGGGGAAATGCCTGTCGCAAGTTGATGATGTCATAAATGTCATGTGTCATTTTTATGGCATGCATGTGCAAAAAAACAAAACACAAACACATTTGAAATAATTGATTTGATGCTCATATTAACCACAGGAAGTATTACATTTGTTTGTATTTGCACATGTGTAACGGAGGTGATCCGAACCTCCCCACCCGGTTTGGAGGTTTCGAACCCGGGTCTCCCGCGTGAAAGTCCATTATCTTAACCATCACTCCAAAGGGACATCCCTATGGAAGAGCAGATACTAGACTTTTGAGGCTTCAGGCTGGGGCTGCGACTCTCTCCGCCACACTCACCCCCCTTTGACCTCCTCCTACGGGGAAGCCCGAATCCGGGTCACGGCACCAATGTAACGGAGGTGAACCGAACTTCCCCACCCGGCTTCGAACCCGGGTCACGGCACCAATGTAACGGAGGTGATCCGAACCTCCCCACCCGGTTTCGAACCCGGGTCTCCCGCGTGAAAGTCCAATATCTTAACCATCACCCCAAAGTGACATCCCTATGGAACGAGAGCTAGCGAACCACGCCTTCCAGCGGGTAGGTCATCAAAGTCGGCGGCTGCGGCCTGGACCATTGGGAATAACTCGTCCTTATTCATGTCAATTGCTTATTTGTGCCACAACGTCCTTATTCTGTTCTTTCATTCCAGACCAGTTTGAGGAGTCCAGTCTGCAGGTGAAGATCAGTTCTCCAGCCAGGACTGAAGACCACCTTAAACAGGAACCTGAAGACCACCTTAAACAGGAACCGGAAGACCACCCTGACGACCACCTTAAACAGGAACCTGAAGACCACCTCGATCTCAGTAAGTTTCAAGCACGTTATTGGAGAAAGTGGGCCGGTGCAAAGATGAACCCATTTAAACACTACCAGAGTTAAAGAAAAAATGCCAAGCTCTGCAGGATGGATATGCGGACATACATACACACAAAGCCAGATGTAGGACCGCTCAAAATGGTATCAAACGGGGGTCCCTGGCTTAATATCAAACTGGGGGTCCTCCTTGAAAAGGTTGAGACCCACTGTTCAAGTTTGTAACTAACCGTGCCAATCTTTACAATTTTACAGGTGCAATAATGGCAGAGGTGTCAGGACAAGCTGGTCCTCCTAAGAAGAGAGGTCGACCCAAAGGCTCCCCCAACAAAAGAACAGCGCTGAAGAAAGCAGCTCCTGATACCCCAAAAAGGCCAAGGGGTCGGCCCAAGGGCTCTCTCAACAAGAAGCCCAAGCCTGTGGGAAGACCACAGAACAAGATTCCCAAGCCTGTGGGAAGGCCACAGAACAAGATTCCCAAGCCTGTGGGAAGGCCACGGAAGCATCCTTTGCCACCCGCCGACGAGCTGAAGAAACCAAATGTGTGGAAGCCGCTCGGAAGGCCACGCAAACACCCCCGTGCCGAAGTCCCAGAGGGCACTGGTGAAACCACGTGACGAGGCAGAGGCCCGTCCCCGCAAGGCGGGTTCAAAACGGGGTGCTCAGCCGGAAAAAGACACCTCCGATGGTGGGCCCCCAAGAAAGAGGGGACGTCCTAAAAAAAAGTGTAGTTGCAGAAGAGCCTGAGAGTGCAGGAGAAATGAAGGCATCAGAGTAGGAGGTACACGAAGAAGTAGATGGGGATAAAGTAAAAACGGTGTCCCAATAACTGAACAATTGATCAGGATGTACTGTAGGCCCACATCATGGTGAACCAAAATAGGTAGGTATACTGTAGGTAGGTAGGAAGGTACTGTATGTACAGTAGGTAGGTAGGTTTGGTAAGTACAATAGGTAGGTACAGTAGGTACAGTAGGTAGGTAGGTTTGGTAGGTACAATAGGTAGGTACAGTAGGTACAGTAGGTAGGTAGGTAGATTGCATCTATACTGTTTATCAAATAGTTTATCTGTTTATTGTTGTTTAAAGGAGCTATAGTCGACTTTTTTTGAGAAACAGATGCTAAAATAAAAATAATGTTTCGAAAATATTTGATACAAAAATAAGCTTCATACATGTGTTTCTATTAAATGACCACAAAAAGCGTAACATAATGATAAAATAATAATCTTGGCCATTGTCAGGCTGACACTTTGTTTACATTCTAGTCTATTGTTAGACTAGGATGTAAACAAAGTGTCGGCCCGACAATGGCGAAAATGATTATTTTATCATTATTTTACGCTTTTTGTGGTCATTTTTTGAATTGAAACCATATATGAAGCTAATTTTTGTATAAAATATTTTCGAAAAATTATTTTTATTTTAGCATCCGTTTTTCAAGAAAAAGTTGACTAAAGCTCCTTTAACATACAATACATTTCAGTGACACCGTGGTAGCTCAGCATAACTTCTGTGTGATTTATGAGTCTTTTCCAGAAAGTTGCGTGTTATGCCGCTTCATTATGCCTCACTAGCAGTAGAGGGCACTCAGCTTACACACAGCTACTGTTTACACAACTAGGCTATGCAATATGCATTGTAGTTGGTTAGGCTACCGATTAATTACAGTATTGTTTGTCCCTGAAATCCTCAAGAGATTAGAACTAGGGTTTATTAATAGTCTCTAGGTTATCCAGGTGAGTTGCAGTTACCAGTTTTGCTGTTTGTACAAATTGTTTTTTATTACTCTGTTATTATTCTTGTACATTTTTTTCTGTTTGTTAAATAAACCTGAAGAAATGATCATATTCATTAACTGTTAGAAAGCAATTGCTTTGTTTTTGCTTTGTAGCCACATGACATTGGTATAGGATGCAAAGACATTTCAGGCACATACAGTGTAGTCATATTACTTCCAGGAGAACAAATGGCAGTTCACAAAGACATCTGCACAAATGTGTTCTGCTAAATTAGCATTTTAATTCCACCGAAGGTGGCGCAGAGCTCATAACCACTGTCTCCCTTATCAAGTCAGCTCAATATCCAAGAGTCACATGCAGAAATCAAATATGAGTGAATGCTCTTTTTTATGTACAGTAAAACGTATTTGTGTTATAATGCTACAAACTCTTAAAACTAGAAATGACTTTCAGTTATTAAATGCCATTCTCAACACATTGTTGAAACAGTGAATGGCCCTGAGTAGTTACTGTAACTAACTACTCCTACACAGACAACCTTGATCAATGTCAGATGAAACTTCTTTACGAATACCAAGTAAACCAAATAATAGTATTAAACTGATTGCAAAGGAAGCTGAAAAACTATTTTATTGTGAACTTGAAGATCATCTATTTTCGAAATAGTATAGGGCTTAATGTTTAATCAGAGGACTGCTGTGTGAACTCAAATTATATCTGGTTCAACTGAATTGTAGTTTGCCATCATTTCAGTGTCAGCAGAACAATCAGGAATAGCCTGTACATGTAATATTGTCTGTATTCATTGTGCCTTTGCCAGAAGTCATATAAAGCCCTGAGAAATACAACAACTTGCCAATATCATGACTGTAAATTATTTGGTTCTTGCACCTAAAATGTTGTATGACAGGAGTGTGAATATGAAGACACTGGTAAATGTGAGAGAATCATTTATGAGTGCAGAAAACTGAACGTACACCCATACTCCAGTTGCTTCTAAGCCAGAAGGGTACAAAAGGTGTTAAAATTCACATCATTATTCTTGCCTTTTCACACGTGCCAGCAGAAATAAGGGTCTGGCACAGGAGCAACTAGTTGACAGGCAAAAATATATTTTCTTAGTACTGTATTCCTCTAAAATATGTAATTATTTGTATTTAATTGCTGATATCTCTAATGTGAACTTCAACACCATGCAGCCAATTAAGTAACAATAGTAAAAGCTCAACTTGCATCGCCTAAGGCCATGCTTTTCTCATACAACCAACTGGAAATAGGGGCCAGAGTGTGGCACTAGTTCAGTGGTTTTCAACCCTTCTCATATCAAGGTCCATCATTTATTCAGCATTTGAGCCACAGACCACCAGTTGATAAGATTTAGCCTCTCAGACCCAAAACTTAGATAAAGATTTTGTCCACGATTCCATGCTGTATTGATGTGGCACCAGAGGAGAGATAACAGGCCAACGTTGATCAAAATAAAAATTCTTCTACATTCCTTAACTGTGTAGACTTCTTGTAAAATATGTAATGCAGATGTTTAATGATAATTTAACTTTTGAGAGCGTAAAAAGGAACCAAATCCATTTGGTTTCATTTTAAACTCTCAAGAGTTAAAGTTGTACCATGTAACTTTTTTTATAAAACAAATCTTAAAATTGTCCTAACTCTTAAATCGCTAAAGTTTTAGAACACCCACTCCGTTATTTTCAGCTTCTGAAGCCTTCTCTTTATATGTTTTCTATGATCCTGACCGGGGTCCGGTTTTCGCGCAAAAATTACGTCATCATACACTATCGGCCAATCACAGCGAGGGTTATACACTGCCGGCCAATCACAGCGCATCTTGAAGTGGGGTCGCTAGCCATCACAATAGGGCGGCCATATTTGTAGGCGCCCGTGTGTCTCTATCTATACTCGGGTGAAACACTCCGTTTCTCCGGAATGCCTGAACGCACAGGAACCAGGGACCCCTCTAAAGATAGATCTCGGCGAGGTGGAGGCAGACGCGGGGGTGACGCGGGGGTGTGAGGCCCGGTCCGCGGCGAAAAACGGCCGAAAGACGCGGACGCTACTGACCACTAGTTGAGCAACTTACACAGTATAGCTTTAAAGATAAACTGCATAAGGGTCCATTTGGTTACCGACTCTCCATCAATTAGCTTGGGACCACCTGGAACCCCCTTAAGGACCACTGGTTGAGAACCACTGCACTAGAGGAAAGGCCATGAATGGGTGCAACAGGGTTTCATCCTGCAATCAGCCCATTATGGGATATTCTGTGTGCAAAGTTGACATTTTTGCCAGAGGGGGGTGCTATAGGCGATGTGGCGCCACTCAAATATTGCTGATATGTCGCAGTATTATTGTTAAAGAGCAACATCTATTTAATGGTATGTACTGTAGTAACATGTAGAATCGTGGTAGGTTAAAGAGGCAGTATATTTATTCTGTTTAACATCTTAGTATTTTTCCGAACCAGTTTGCTGTCTTATGTCCTTTCTATGGGTGAACACTCTTGGTTCCACCATATAACTGCCTCTTTTGGGTTGAGTCCAAGCCTGATTTATTTTATTTGTATCTTCATGAACAGGAAGTCTTTTTAAGAGGACCTGGCATGTATGTGTTAAAAGGTTTCAGAACAACAACAATAAACGATTCTTGAGCGCGGAGTAGCGGCTGCAGCTCACCACTCCAAGAGATGGGAAACCTTTTTTTTTTTTTTTTTAACTAATGGAAAAGAGGTTTGAGTGTCGTGTGCATGCACAGTAATTGAGTGTAAAGACTATTCTGTAAAATAATCTATATATATAAATATATGCACAATGTAGTTCCCCTTGGTTTTGGACTTGGTGAGCAGCAGAGGTAGAATCTGTACATAAAGTGTAGAGCCTGACCACCTCGTATCCATTCCAATCAGTTTGCTGCCAATAAATGCGGCACCTGCTTGAACAGAGACAGATTGCTGTGTTCTGTCTTCAGACCTAGTCAGCAATCAAGAAAAGTGGTGTTATGGTAGCAGCATTGCATATAAAACAATTCCACTTTAATGCCAATATTTATGGACATGAACATGAAGGCGAGCTGACATTAATCTATTTGAATGATGTACTGTATTTATTAGCTTTGTCATCAAATCACACACATTGAGCCATAATATGTTATTTGAATGACAAGGTAGTTCACCAAGTAATTCAGTTAAACAACAGCTGCAGGCCCAGCAACACTGGTCAATAGGCTCGATGCCTATGCACCTAGCCATATTGGCATGCCATTGGGCGCCTTCCTTACTTCCATCACAGATACTGTTCCATTTAGAAAAGCCTTCATCTTTGTATCAAAGACGTTTCATTTTCTGTTGAAAGATACGCCATTCCACTCTTCGCCACTAAGTGCTCTCCTAAGTGGGCTCCGTCTGACGTCAGATCTCGCAAACCTCCTATGATTACTTGATGCTTTTGCTAGCTATTGAGAGAGCGTGTTTCTGGGACAGAGAAAAGGTCGATAACAAAGTTGATTTGATTTGTCCACGTGTCAGCCGAGTGTATAGCACATTATGTTGTCTTCCCTTGCATGAAACCCTAAATAAATGGGGAGATTAGATACTCAGTCTCACACATTTTTAAAAGACCCTATTCAATTTAGTTATAGTGCTCCCAGAATGTCAACGTGCCCACAACTGCATGAATATGAGCACAGGTTCAGCTAATTAGTTTTGTGTGATGAATAATGTCATCTGGAGTTGAGAACCACTGCCCTAGGTCTCCCATATTCTCTAACTGACTCAGTTTCTCACTGAATGCGATGAGTACCTGGCTTGATTAATCAAAAATCATGTTCTAGCCAAGGTCAAAAGCAGTTTGCATTATTTGTTGCCAGCTTATGAATTCTTCATGGCATGCAATAACCAATTCAGCACTTTCTATTAAGAATGAATGAACTCATTTCATTTGGTAAGGGGTGTGACTGGATTTTGAATTAAAATGGCAGGTGTGATTCATGCTGGATGGTGTTTGAGTGTGAACAAAACTGGCCGGATCTCTCTTGACTGTCTGGAAATAATTGAAGGGTAACTGATTCCCACAAACGGTAAAATAGTCCAAGATTGCTTCGCACCGATTAGTCAAAATGTGTAATCTTACTCAGAAATCGTTAAATTACTGGTGTTCCATGTGATTTTTCAATTCTAGACTAACTGTGAGGACATCTTAATATTGAGCTGCTTTCGCTCTCTGATCTCTTCTACGGTATTGTATTGTATTGTATTGTATGGTATTGGGTATTGTACACACAAGTGCAACTAAAACAACCTACAGCTATCTTTTCGAAACCTTGAGTAACATTAGAACACTACAAGAGTTTCTGAGATTGACTTTGTGATGCACAACACCACCAGCTTGTTAGCTCTAATGAAATTACCAAAGATATGTCCTGTTGACTGATGACAGATAAGTAATCACACAGATGCTCCCTGTGCTTAAAAGGAATTACAATTAGGATGTTTAACCCTTCGGCTCTTTGGATTAGGCTGAATACATCCCATAAATATTAATGTTAGATCCTCTTGTGTAGCTTTTGAGCTCTTGAACCAGAACAATTAGGTGTGGATTAAATGCCTGGTACTCTTGTGGGGAAATCATATGCAAATGTGTAGTGCTAAACACTGCGATTAAAGGTATTAAATTAATATGACTTAATAAACAATTCTAAGAAGTAAAACAGCCTGGTGCTACATTATGTATAGTATTATGATGAGTTACAAACACTACCCTCCAAGTGAAAAACTGGTTGGAACAGGATGGTGCCCTATTTAGTTGAGCTACAGTGCAAGGTGGCTCATCCAAAGGTTGCAAATGCCTTGGGAGCTCGTCCAACTCCAAATTTGCTAGTTAATTGTATAATTACAATTTATTTTAGTCCCCTTTTATGGTTCTTGCTAGGATATTTGACACTGCACATTTGAACATATTGTCGCTGTCGGCAGAAACCTTGTATCTCTATATTTCAACGTTATTACTTGCGCAAGCAGACCACGCAAGTACTGCGATCGGCTGGGTATGTATATGTCGGTGTCCTCTCTTGTTTAAGACCGTAGCCAAATCAGGGACCAGCATCTCTGGCAGTGGTGATGTCATTGGCATATATTAATATATATTCGGGTTTCTTTGGAAGCGGTGATGGATATGGTGAGCGCACCTCATGGCGTGCTCTGCTTGCGCACAAGTAGGCCATACTTGGCCTACTTGTGCTGATGGCAGTTGCAGTGATATGTGTAATTCATCCTCTGCATTTAACCATCCTAAATATTAGGAACAGTGGATGCTATTAATAGCTGGCTGATGTGGGCGCACAGTAAGGCACAAATGGGATGTATTTAATTTAAAATACATTAGACAAATCAGAATGTCATCTCCCATTCCCTTTAATGGGAAGTGTGAGTTATTTTTCTCTGCACCTGGCACATTGTTGTTTAAATGATAGATTCGGAAAGTTGGAGGAGATGTGAGTGATTTTCTGCTTTAGGAAATGGATGTGCAAAGTGTGAGGGCATGCATGCAACCGTCTACGGGAGCAGCATTAATAATGTGATATAATGATGTCAGGAGACCCGGAAATCAAAGACCAAATCTCTCTGTTCACTGAAATAACAAGTAGGAACGAGAGGTGGACCACCCACAGTGGCCGTGCTGCTGGTGGCATATTTTGGGACCAGAATCACACCTTCCTCCTGTAATCTCTCCTCATTTATGTCCAAGAGATATCATATCTGTGATAGCATATCGACTTAACAATGCGTATTTTCAGGTTCTTTATTCAAACCACCTATTAATCCAATTAGGCCTGAACACATTATGACGCAATATTTTATGCTTTAAATATAAAAAAATAGCAGATATACAAGCTCACAAGCGCGGCACCGAGTGCCGCGCTGCGAGCTTGTAGATCTGCTATTTTTGAAAAATCGTGGAAATTAGAATTTTGACCCGATTCTATAAGTGTCTTTTGAATCCTTTTAAGATTTTTTGAAAAACCTATGTTCATATGTCAGCAATCTGGCCAGCCATCGTCAAAGAAAAGGTCCTTTTCACTTAACTGGAGCTCAGTTAGTCTGTTCTTGAGAGACTACTATGTCAGAGGTTCTCAAACCTTTTCATGTGAAGGACCCCCAAAATTATATTTATTTGGCCACGGACCCGCATCTCAAAATATTTAGTTCCAGGGACCACCCAGAAGCAAAATTTGAGTTACAACCGTTCGCTTGGAAAATACATATATTCAAAGATTTGCACACATTTTCATGACTTTTTCAAAAATAGCAGATCTACAAGCTCGCAGCGCGGCACTCGGTGCCGCGCTGTGAGCTTGTATAGCTGCTATTTTTCACTGGTTAAAGCAATCAATAATTCTAGGCCTAAATGGGTTTTAAAGCATTGCAGGGACACAGTGTGCTCTGCCATTTTTTAATCTGCAATTATTTTCACAGCCTCCCAGCATGGTACATTGGCTGGTGCCAATGCAATAAACGGTTTGGATAATAATCTTGCCCAACTTACTTTTTGAACTCTCTTTTATCAATGTCATCTACCATATTGAAAATGAGGGTTGTGTTGAATTTGGATGGATTTTCATTGCCAGCCGTGTGCGTGCGTTGCAAACCCAACTATTAGAACAATCTACTATCTAATGTGCTCTTTAAAATAGCAGGGAGATATTGTGCTGGGGGACTGCGCTACACTTTAGACGCTACGGCAAAGCCGGTCTAAGGCACAATTATTTTCTGACTTTTCTCACTCCACCTAAGAAAGTAATGTGCCAACAATGCACCACATGGTTTTTGTTGGCAAAGCTAAGAGAGAACTTAAGATCAGAATTACTGAGCATAACAGCAATATTGGAAATCACGATGAAAAAATACAAATACAAATCTCCTGTAGCCAGGTATTCCAATGCCATATTTCAGGGTATTGAAGTAGTGAATCCTCTGTAAAGAGGAGGTGATAGACCATTAACATTTACTTTTGCAAAGAAAGGCTTATCGGATTTACTCTCTTAACACAATCGCAGGAACACACCATGTGGCCAGGATGTAAACAAAAATGTATGACTTTTCCTTCAACCGGAAAAGAACATTGTATCCGCAATGACGCGTTCCTTATTTAGGGTCTGTAGGCAAAAGCTCGTTTTGACAAAGAAACGCTATCTGGGAAAATAATCAGAGATAAATGTATTTTTCCAATTCCCAATAACCTGGAAGTGAAGAAACCTAGCACCATTCATACATTGGTGAAGAGCGCCATCTATGCCATCTTTGGCGGTGAAGCGTTGGATTACTGGATGGATACTGTATGGCCTCAAGTGATACACTGATATAATCATCCTTATATGTTACCATACTTTCTTTAAAGAACTACTGAGATGTATAATTGGTCATAAATTACTGTTATTCTATAGTGACTAATTGACTTTGAAGGTCCTGCAGCTCACACATCAGGTGATACCCTATAATGCATTTCTAACACTATACATATTCATCGGGTGCATGTCATGGAGCTCCATCAATCACTATTCATGCATTTCTTACAGTAAATAAATCAATCCTTTTCTGTGTCTCCATGACTCTTGACAGCCCAATATATCATACCATAGATAAACTGGGTTCATAAAAGATAAACTGTGTGTTCATAGAAAATGCACTTTGTTCACATAAGATTGGTTTAATGTCAAATACTGGGAGGAGTAGGCTACAACAAGGAAATCAATTCCAGAATCCCCCCTTACTGTCAACTATATCCTCTCATCAAATTCTATACCTCTTACAGTAGCCTATAGGATGAAGCTTTTGAAGTTCCCAAATACATATGAATATGACAGATTGCATTACAGTAGCATCCTTAGCCTAACATCTCCCTCTTCTTTATGTAAGCTAACACTATACATATTCATCGGGTGCATGTCATGGAGCTGGTACACTGGCTATAAGCAATTAAATATAGGTCTATCTTAAATCCTGACCTAACCATGCCTCAACCATCCACCAGTGATCAGTAAAATGATACAATCCTTTCTGCAATCAACATGTAAACTGTAGAGATGCCGGAATAGGAGTGAGTTGAGTTAGTTAAAGCTGCATTGCGACAAATATGTCCACACACTAGCGCCCTGCATGCTCCTTCGGCGAAGCGTGCCACGTTCGAAGTCGCTCTCGAGATACTACAGACAGACACACAGAGATTTCACACATGTATTCTGGAGGTGGCATTCATAGAGGTGTTCAGGTTTGCTTCTCAACCACGGTGCCTGTCCCTTGTCCAGTAACTCTGACAACTCAATTGGCAGTGTTTGTGGCAGGTTTGTGTCATTGTCACCGCACTAGAGACTGTACTGGTTGGTTGGGTTGGGAAGCCTGTACAGTAGGGAGAGGAACTGCGGAAGATAGCATGCTCTTCCACTTGCATTAAAAACTCCTCACTGTCAGCTGAAAAGAAACAGCTGGTGACATGTGTGTATTGGAGGAGACACATGTTAGTCTACACTCTACCCAGATCAACAGGGCATTGGCAGTGACAGGGGCCACAGGGATTTTGCAGTGTATAAATTTAGGAGCAAATTAAAATAACACGAAGTTAGCCAACCAAGCAGACAATCAGCTGAACACAGCATTTCATCGTGCAGCTTTAAGATGGAAAGTTGTTAACAATATTTACCGGAGGAAGAGACAAACAAATTGCATTATCAGAATACAAAATGCATTTTCATCATTTCATCATTAATATTTCTTAATACAATTTTAATATATATTTTCATTCAGTTATTGTGGGCTCGCCTATAAGGCGAGCACACTTTAGATATTGTCATTATTTATTAGTGTGGTTGCCCTTACAGGGCAACACACTATAGTCCTCGGGAAACTTTATTTTTTATTCTTCTGGATAAACTTTATTTTGACGCGTTTCACCGTCCACAGTTTTTGCGCCACACACTCGCGCCATATGTCAAATCGACCGGCTTCATCGGGAATCGTGTGCTATTATTGCGATAAGAGAAAAGTTGTATCGTTTAATTGATATTAATTTATTAGTGAATTAATTTTCCCCATTGACTTGAATGGGAAAATGCAAAAACTTACATTATTTCTCTCTCGCAAACCATAGGAGCTACAGTTTCAAAACTTGGAGAGGAGATTCATAATTATTGCAAGAATTAATCCAATTATAAATACATCACTCGGCCTCATGGTGGCGCTATAACAGCCCACTTTACGTTTTGGCCTGTAACTCTTGAACCGTAGGTCGGAAAATTAAAAATATTTTTTCCCTGGATTCCTTGGGTCATGACGCATCTCCCCATATAGGCCACGCCCATTTGCGTCAGGATAGATTTTCCGCCATTTTGAATTTTCTTCAAAACACACTTTTTGCTCCTTTTCCCACATATTTTCTCCAAATGTCACATAAATCGGTACACATGATCTCTGGACCCATGCGATAAACAAAGTCAAGCGATATGTTGATAGTCCATACCGTTTGTCCGTAACAGGGTTCCAAAGTTAGCGGGAGGGGCCCGTTTTGCAATAAATAGCCATAAATCACAAACGAAACATACAGTCAACGCCAAATTTTAACCACAAGTGCCGGGTGGTATACTGAACGAATCCCCAAAAACATTTCCACTTCGACCCATAGGGGGCGCCACAACCATGCAAAACTTAACCGTTTCGGTCCAAAACGCGTTTTTCAGGGGGAACGTCCCTCTCAAAACGAAACACAAAGGATCTCGGGAGCGACAGGACAACGTAATTGCTTGGCGAAACATGTGGGAGGAGCCTATTTCTTAAAAACAAGACGCCGTATCCTTACATCACAAACACAGGATCCGAACAGCACCTTTTAGAATAGGCCCTGACGGTATCCGTCCCGACGTCCTCTCCCTCGGGCCCCGGCGTTTTCCTCGGGGTCCCGGAGGCGCATCCCCGCCGCTCGCGCCGGGGCGGGGCGGGCAACCACACTCGCAATTTCCCAAATTGCACATTTTCTAGTTCCTATACTATATTAAGTTCTCCTCAAAACTTCGGTTCCTTTCTACTCCTACATACTTAGTGAGAAAATGAAAATAAAAACATCAATGTGTTCAGTTTACAGTGGCGAAGTGTGCTATTATTTTCTATAGCAATCGGCCAAATGGTGGCGCTGTAGGAAGCCTTCGAAAGTGCGATCTTTGAACAGGTATAGCTCATGCTGTGTTATACATACAGCCATGAAACCTGTATACACTTATGCGTCTCCTCATGCCGAACAACTTTTACCCTCTAACTTTTGACCTCTGACCTTTAGGTCTCCCACAATTCGGAATTATATGAAAAACAGTAAAAATCTATCTCCTCCTGGGATTTTCGCGTCAAGTGCACGAAACTTTTTTCACATGAACTTTGGACCAATACGGTCAAACTGTCTGGTTGGATTTCTTTTAAAGTGAAATATAATTTTTTAATAATTCATTATATATTGCGGTTTTATGCAAATTATTCTTCGGCCTCTAAATCATACATGCGAAGTTACACGTTCATGGCATTTGGCAAAGATGTGGAGGGTTAGTCAAAGTATCACTGAAACCAATTTTATTCCAATCGGCCAAAGGGGGGCGCTATACGAAGCGTCTGAAAATTCAAACTTCAAACGGGCATAAGTCATGACTCGTTTCGTTTGAAGACATGCAACTTGTTACACGCGTGCTTTGACTCAAGCGGAAGACATCTGTGTCGTTGTTAAGTAAGCTCCGCCCTTCGATTTTCCGCCACTTTGAGCAGTTTGTAAAACGCGTAAACCCGCTTTTATTCTGGAATTTTCGCGTCACGTGCACAAAACTTTTTTTACGTGAACTTTGGACCGATATCTAAAGATCTGTCAGATCGGATTTCTTTAACATTGAAACATGCTTTTTTAAATAATTCAAACAATATTGCATTTTTATGCAAATTATTCTTCTGCCTCTAAAACATACAAGCAAAGTCACATTTTCATGACAAAATAGTGTAGAGGGTTAGTTCAAATATCACTGAAACCAATCTTACCCCAAATGGCCAAAGGGGGGCGCTATATAATTTTGAGCAGTTTGTAAAACGCTTAAACCCGTTTTTATTCTAGGATTTTTTTTGCAATTTGCATGAAACATTCTACACGCAATCTAAGGACCTTTATCTAACATGCCTATGAAGTGCACACAAAAAAATTATAAAATAATAATAATAAATATAGCTGCAAGCAGCGATAAAGTGTCCAAAGCCAAAAACACCTCAAATCATGAACACAGCCTGGGATGTGCGTGAAATCTTGCAAGCACATTCCCAATAGGTCAAGGAACAGATACCAACCTTCTCACATTGGCCTGTTATAGCGCCACCAGCGGGTCAACTTTTGCACAACACATTTTTGGAACAAAATGGACCAATCTTTGACGTCAGTAACGTCAAAGAGAGCACTGCCTGCGATCTTGACATTTTGTGCTTTTATAGCCATTGTTTTCTGGCTTGAAGCGAGCCCACAATTGTTTCGAAGGAACAATATTTTTCTAGTTAAAAGATAATACACTATTATTAGGCTACCACTTGCACAATAAACCTAAGTTATACTAAGTTGAGAGAGAGAGAGAGAGAGAGAGAGAGACTGTACACTACTAGTAAGATGCCTCAGGGCGACAATTAAGCAACCTTGCCCCCTAAAGGGGGCATTCCCATATGAAGTCCTGTTAGATATGGGCTTAATATTGATGACATCAGGGATCTCCATGGGCATAAAAGGGATTTTGTTAGAGTGGTTCCCATGACATCACAGTGATGTCGAAGCGTGATGTCAGAGCGGCAAACCCAGACGTAAAAAAAAGTGTACGTCCAGACAGACAGACGTAGTCAGCATGTGCCATTTTACCTACTAAACTGCGACCTATATATGTACAAAGGATCTTAGCTTAGAGCTCTTCATTCGCTCAGTGGAGCATTTAGGCATCAAAAACCTGTTGCTAAACGAGCTAAGGACCTTCGAAGGAAAGAATAGTGTTCAATGTGGTCCTCGTTCGCTTGGCTATAGTGATATCCAAAGAATCCGGGAGAAGGCCAATCACTGAACCAGCCTTTTTAATCAATTTATTGATCAGATTTTTGTCAATGGCCATTGCTGCCTCCCAGCATAGCACAGCATAAAAGAGGACACTAGCAAGGTACCTTGGTAGAAAACATTAAGAAGTGAACAAGATCTGAGCTTCCTCAAATGAAAGAGTCGAGATTGAGCTTTCTTGAACACAGAATCTGTGTTCATCTTCCAGTCCAGCTTACTGTCCAAGTGGACACCAAGATACTTGTAGGACTGGACTATTTCTACCTCCTGCCCCTTAATGATGACAGGTGAGATAGACACGTTCTTCCTACAAAAGGTAACGACTAGCTCTTTGGTCTTTTCTTGAGCAGTAGAACGTTTTGAATTCCAGACTTGTACTTGTAACAGTATTTCTACAGTATACTGCAGTATTGATACTTTTACTTGAGTAAAACATTTGAGTACTTTTTCCACCACTGATGCTCCGGCATATCTTGACAACTACTGCATACAGTTTGGAGAGGACATAAATATGCGTTCTGAGTGCAGTTAGTTTTATTTAAACCATCCAGTGTTTACAGAACATAAGTAATCTCCCACACATTCTAAAATACATGAGAGTCAGAGGTGTTAAGCTTAATAAGCTATCAACACAGTTTATCTATGGTATGATATATTGGGCTGTCAAGAGTCATGGAGACACAGAAAAGGATGCATTTATTCACTTTAAGAAATGCATGAATAGTGATTGGACAGTGATGGATTTCTATGACACCCGATTAATATGGGATTGGATGAAAGATTACTATGTCAAGTTAACATAACGTAGCCTAATCACCTTACATTAACTTTTTTATTCTTTGAAAATGTTTGCCTATAATGACATACAGTATGCCTGGGTTAACGCAGGGGTGTTTAAGGCTCACCCCTGTGACCGCATTCTATCGGACCAGGCAGCAACCGATATCTTAAGGTACTGTAAGTTCATGGAACCAAGCAATTGGTGTAAAGGAAATATGGAAAACAATGCTTGTCACTTAAATAAGCTTTTCACAACAGAAATAAATTCAAATAGCTTGGAATATATATGTTTTATAGAGATCCTTGCACTCTGTCTGTGTTCTGAAACTGTATCCAATCCAGAGAATATTGCAGGGTAAAGTATGCATGGCAAAAACAACATGGTGTAAAGTAACTAATTACATTTACTTAAAGGAGCTATAGTCAACTTTTTCTTGAAAAACGGATGCTAAATTAAAAATAATGTTTCGAAAATATGTTATAAAAAAAAAGGTTCATATATGTGTTTCTATTCAAAAATGACCACAAAAAGCGTAAAATAATGATAAAATAATCATTTTGGCCATTGTCAGACCGACACTTTGTTTATTCTAGTCTATAGACTAGGATGTAAACAAAGTGTCAGCCCTACAATGAAAAAGTTGACTATAGCTCCTTTAAGTACATTACTTACAATTTTGAGGTATTTGTACTTTACTGGAGTATTTCCAATTTCCAATACTTTTAGTTCTACTCCACTACATCTCGGAACCAAATATTGTACTTTTACTCCACAATATTTATTTGAAAACTTTAGTTACTTTGCAGATATTTATAATTTATAAAACATACATTAACCACTTTAGCCCTATTTTATATCTTGGCTATTAGAAAATAGCCGTTCTACAAGCTGCGCTGCGACACATTCTGAGCTTGTAGATCTGCTATTTTGTACACATTTTGTACTTTTGTTACTTTAAGTACATTTTGATGACAAAACTTCCATAGGCCTACTTTTACTCAAGTAAATGTTTAATTCCGGAATTTAATTGTAAGGGTGCCCTCACACCAAAATACCTATGAGAGTGGAATCCGCGTTCCGCCAATGCATTTCAATGAGAGTGAAGCGGTTTCATGCCAGCAGAGGATTTCTGCAAAAAAACGCTCCCTTATCATTGAAATGCATTGGCGGAACGCGGATTCCACTCTCATAGGTATTTTGGTGTGTGGGCACCCTCACCCCAAAATACCTATGAGAGCCAATGCCAATGCATTTCAATGAGAATGGAGCGTTTTTTTGCAGAAATCCTCTACTGGCAAAAAACGCTCCTTTCTCATTGAAATGCATTGGCGGATTCCACTCTAGGTATTTTGGTGTGAGGGCACCCTAACAGAGTATTTCTATATTGCAGTAGCCTATTGATACTTTTACATAAGTAAAAAACTTGAGTACTTTTCCCACCACTATGCCTTTGTAGCCTTTGACACCAAGAAGCAAAGCGTGAAACTTTGCTAAACTTTTACAGTCGCATGTTTAACTTCTAAAGAACCCTTCATTTGACATTCACTATACTGGTTAGCCTATAAATAAAGCAAAGTTCTTAGTAAGGACATTTGCTGTTGCCAGATCTGGCCTTGCCCACAAGGAAGGTGAGACCTAGCCTAAACCTCAAGAGACAACTCCGTTATGCCGACCCATCCGCACCATGTTGTGACTATTATTTCCCTGTAGCCTAAGCACTTAAACCCTCTATACTTGATGAACTTGATCTGAGTAGGCTCTGTACTTGAACTGCTCTTTTTGTCATTCTACAGCAAATGTTTTTGGCAATGCGCAAGGCATTGCAATGCCTTGTGAGCTTGTAGATCTGCTACTTTCACCGAATGTTCCACCCAGAATAGGGATGCTAGGGTGGCTAAATTATGTGCAATGAAGTAAGCGGGAAAAGTCCATCAAAGAAAGTAATAATTACCGTAAATGTAATTATTAGCCAGACAATTCAGCTAGTGGACAGTATTGGTAAAGGAAGCATAATTTAGCAAAACCGAACTATAACAAGACTGGGTCAAAATACAATATACAGGGCCATGGCCTTGCATGAGTGAGTGGTAGTTTATTTCATTGATATGAATTGCATGAATCCCCAATAGTAAAACAATTTTGCCATAATGGGCTTTGACTGTTAAAGTAGCCCTAGATTCAGAAAGTTACACGTTTCATTTTGCCATGGCAACTACATCCCATAGCCTGGAGCCAGGCTATGAGTTGACCAGCTGACCAATGCTGTAACTTAGATCTATAGTGTTAGAGCTGTTTAGTACTGTAGCTGCTCTAAAGTACAGTAATGACCAGATATGTTTACTAACAATTATGTGTGGATGTAAATACAGTCTACCGGTAGTTTCTGTTACAAAACAGCTGCTCTTTTTGACTGTGTGTGAATGCAGACCATAATATGGGCCCTCAAAGATGTATTTGTAGAGTCTGTACTGGCCCCCATCCTGAAGTAGACAAACAGCCCTGAGAAGTGCTTATACATTGTAGCTGTCATGTGCCTGTCTCTTCCTGTGAATCACAAGGAATTAAGTAATTAGTACATTTAATTTTGAATTGATGTGTACCATTTCCACAGGAGATACACACTGTAACTATGTGTCCTTACTAGGTCTAATCCAAATGGAGTATTCTCAACAGTGTACCCAAAGGACATTTGGGGTATTACATTCAGACACAGCCTTTGGCCAAAACATCTTTAGCTCCTGCGCGTGAAAACAGTTTCTTGCATTTCTCATTACTCATCGCAAATTCACTTTGCTTCATGTCTGCTTTGAATTTCATGGCAAAGTTGATTAATGTGCGCCTTATTTTATTTGTTTATTGTCTCAGAGGTGCAGAACTACAACTTGGACCCCTGACTACCAACAAGCAACAACAACTGCCCCCATGTAAAACCGCTTAAGAAAATGTTTTCGAAGCAGAGAAAAACACAACGTAAGCTCCTGAAAAATGATTAGCCTCATTCACCCAGAGAATTACTCAGGTGTTTAAAGACAGAGTAAAGCTGCCTATAATCTGGAGATAATTGCAGCAAGGAGGATGTTAATTTTCGCACAATAACTCTTTTCCAAGTGGGACCTAATTCAAGTAGGGATGGGAATAACGGATAGTTTTGCAACCGGTATAAGCCAACATCATTATCCGGTTAATTAATAGTTAGTAAAGCTGGAATAAAGTTATGATCCAAATATTACTGGCTGCTTGTAATCGACCAAGCAGGAGGCTTCAAGTCTGAACATTTACACCACTGTGGAATTAATTTAAAGGGATATTCCACTTTCAACAGGGAAACAGCTCAAGGGCTTTTCTCCACACACACACACCCATTGTAACTTCAAACTCCATTTTAACCATGATAGATTCATTTAAAACACCCATTATTTTTTCTGGTGACTCATATTACCCTCCTAATACGTGAGCAGACGGTGTCTTTTCGATAACTTTTTTCATTTATTTTTAATAATTATTTGGGAAAATGGAAAAAATGAAATACAAAAAATAATTATTAAAAATAAATGAAAAAAGTTATCGAAAAAACACAGCCTAGGAGGGTAATATGAGTCACCAGAAAAATGGTGAATCTATCATGGTTAAAATTAAGTTTGAAGTTACAATGGGTGTGTGTGGGGTGAGGCCTGGAGGACAAATATCTAAATATTGAATCAAGCAAATTAAAAACTGTTCAGGGTGTTCATAAAAGCCCGATTAGACGATAAAATTACCAAAAGTTTTTTTGAAAGTGATATCCCTTTAAATCCTTTGCTCCCATACATTGGAAGTGAACGGGGCACTTCTGGCGGGGATGTGTGACAGGGATGCCCAACCCTGCACCTTCAAAATAAAAGCCATTTGGACCTGTCCTCAGATATTATTTACAGTTCATCACATTGGTATGTTTTGGATCCCACGCAGGGGTGTCGTACCAAATTCTGGGCCCTGGGTTCAAGGATTCACTGCGGGCCCCCCATGAATGTTCTTCATAGGGGGATGGGGGTTTAACCCATTTAGACTGGGAAGGCATTATTATGATTTTTTTTGTGCTTTAACTATTGAAAAATAGCAGATATACAAGCTCACAGCTTATATATATATATATATATATATATATATATATATATATATATATATATATATTCATTTTTTAACATTACAAAACGCAATTAAAACATTATGCATAAATGTAATGCTGTATAAACAGGAAAAAAATATACTATACCAACAACTTGGCTCAGAGCTTACTGTACAATACTGTAATGTACAACACATGGCTTTATTTACTACACGTTGTTTGTGAAGAGTTGATGTTTTTCATCAATGCATAACATGGAAAGGAAGGACGAATCATTTTAACACAATAGACAAACAAACACAGCATGACTCTGTCATACCATTGAGAATGGGTTGATCTGTTATTGAATGCAAGAGAATGCATAACACAAATTCTCCTTAAACCTACAACTTATTCAAAGGAAGAATCAGAGCATAGCAAATGAAGCTGTTGATGTGGGATTAAACCAAATGCAGCAATATTAGGATTCAAGTGTCTCAAGGATTCATTCCTAATTTTAGAAACAGACTAAGTAAATTATATTATAATAAGGGGGACAGTAACAATTAGTCTTCCAGGAAATGCCTTCCTCATTTGGATCCCCTAGCTGGTGGTCCCCAAACCTACCGTTGAGAGCCAGTTGTCGATATGCAGTGGCCTTTATTTCCTTCCACCCAATAGTGTTCAACATAGTTAAATGTGATTAACCTCTTAATCCCTGTACATTGTTGACTACTGCTGATGTACAAGCTCACAACGCATAGCGAAGCGACATGCTGTGAGCTTGTAGATTGATTATTGCACAAAGCTTTGATTCTTAATGGTAGGTTTGTCTCAATTTAATGAGATTTATTATAAGACACATACTTCTAATTACTGTATGCTGCTAAGGCGTAAGTCGTTTAGTTCTCATTTGCTTGTTTTAAGAGCCATTAAAACATAGTTAAATCCATGCTGTTTACTAATTTTGTTTTAATTGCAGCATGTGACTAAATGTGCTGTTTACAGCTTTCAGTGTGTCCTTGATTCGGTTCCCATGCCAATCATACTGTATGATGACACTTAGGCAATTTAATTGATGGTAATATTATCCATTTGTTCAAACCTTTAAAATAGATACTACGTACGTACGACTGCCATTATGTAAATCATTATAGAACAGAGAAAACATGGGATGAAAAAATATATATAATTAGGGGATAATGTTCATTCCGACCGTCAGGTCGCAGTTAGTATCAAAACCTCCGCCAGCTGTCCGTCCATCCCTCACGCTAGTCAGCGTCACGCTAGTCACGGTCATGTTAACAAACACTGCTCACTCAGCTTTGGCATGCACACACGCACACTTCAAGCATTCTTTCCAAGTAGAAAAATTTCTACTATTTAACTCTACTCTATACTGTATATATATATATATATTAGGGCTGGGATGCGATTAAAACATTTAATAAAATTAATTACAGGCTCTGTGATTAATTAATCGCATTTTAATCGCACATCGATATTTGACCTGTGAAGCATTTTTTTTCAAGTAAAACACATTTTGTTGTATGAGTGAATCAACAAGTGAGTTTTTTAAATCTAAATTTTGCATCCACTGGGCCTCTGATTGGCTACTTCTCCCTTTGCGTTTGTTGTCTCTTCTTGGTTGGTGCATCGCTAAGATTGGTATGCCCGAAACTGAAGGTTCTGTGGTGCAAAAACTAAGTGTGATTAAAATGCAATAATTTTTTTAATCGCGTTAATTTTCTGTAATTAATTCATCGCAATTAATCAGTTAAAGTCCCAGCCTTAATATATATATATTACAAAAAAAACACCCACAGAGCTAGACTTTAGTTTTGTCGCATGTGTCGCAGTTCCATACTAGTGACTATACTGACCGGCATGTGAAGAATGCATTGGCAAGCAACTAAAAAGTATATATATTTATATAAAAAAATGCAGGCCTATATAATAATAATAATAAAAAACACACACACGCACGCACGCACGCGCGCGCGCGCGCACACACACACACACACACACACACACACATATATATAAATGGAAGCAACAAGCAACAAGCAGCATTACATCAGTAATTACACATACTTATAAGGACCCATGTAGTGAGGCCTTCCCACCACATAGCGAAATGTTTACCGCGTACGTGCCACTCGAGATAACATCATACTATCCTCATCATGGCCACCTATTTGTACAGTCTGGCTCTGTAAAGCCTAGTTCAGACGACAGATTTGCAATTAGCTGATTTGCAACGTGCAAGCACTTGCAATAGAATCCCAAGAACTGTGGTTTGCAACGCTATAATGCTGGACAGTGCACACTCTACACCCAGGCACCGAGCTGCAAATTCAATCGTATTGCGTCAGTCCCTCTGGGATATTGGATAAGGGATATAAACGGCAGATACTTTAGGGCCGTCCCTAAAACTGCACAGTGACCATCCACATCAAAGCGATTATCTACGTACAGTATATAAAAAAGGAAATCATCTGATGATTACAAGTAGATTACAAAAATAATACTATATAACCCATAATATAGCCCAGGGATGCTATTGTATTACTGTTACACCATACAGTAGCTACTGTTATGAATTGGAACTTCAAGCAATAATTGGTCTCCTTATTGATCACAAACGGCAATCAGCAAAGGACAATAATTCGGTGCAGGTACAGTACCAAACAACACTTCTTAACAAGCATTCTAAAACTGTTCCAATTACAGAAGGGATTTATGGACTGTGCTGAAGTGATCTGTGGCTTATGAATCCATGTCTGTCCAGCTCTCTGGGGCTCAGATTGTTCAGATTCTAAAGCAGAAGCATGGAACCCCCCAATACAATTATACCCGCTGGTCCTCCTGTCCACATATCGGTACATTCAAGATCAAGTCATTTCAGGCTCTGATTAATCAGACCTTCACACTCAACCACCTCCCACAGTGTGCATCAGAGGGAGATGATGTATTTAGTAGAATTCAGTTTTTTTAACTGTAATTTCCAATTACAGTGTCAGTATTACATCTACAGTACTCCACTACATCTCAGAGGCAAATATTGTACTTCTTACTCCACAAAAAATACTTGAAAACTTTCTTTATAGTTACGTTGTAGATTTTGATTATTATTACAAAACATAAATTAACCACTTCAGCCCTGTACATACATTTCGGCCAATTGAAAATAGCTGATCTACCTGAACAAGCTCACAATGCGTCGCGATGCATAACGAGCGCTTTCTACCTTTGGTACTTTAAGTACATTTTTATGCCAATACTACAATACAACATTTTGAATTACAGACTTTTAATTGTACCAGAGTATTTCTACATTGCAGTATTGATACTTTTACTCAAGTACATGTTTTAGTACTTGTCCCACCAATGCCACTCATAGAGCGCGACAAGTTCTACTCCTAAATGTCAGGAGTGAGTTCACAATGGGTTCCCCATGCCAAATTTCAACACTCCATGTGAGAGGCAGCAAGTTTGAAATGCACTGTATAGGCCTACTATATGCACTCACACAGTCTTGTGGCATATATGGACTGAATAAGGAACTGGACATATCTTGTCTTGTTATTTATAATAGCATCCATGTAATACATTATGAAACTGACATATTATGTCGGTTTCCTGCTCTGTCGCTAGATCTTTACGGGTACGGCTCTGTAAGAGGTAGCTGTCTATAAGAGGTCAGTCTGTGTCTGTCTGTCTGTTGGTCTGTGTGCCCGGAGCTATCTTGCAAACTGCTGGACCGACCAAATCTCTTGTGCGCAGGCTGTGAGTGTGGAGAGCTTGTAGATTGCTATTTTTATCTAATGTCCCTCGAGAATAGGGGTGCTAGGGTTTAAGTGGTTACATTTTGGGAACTCGTAGTTCAGCTATTTTCAAATGTCCGAAATGTATTTAGGGACTAATGTTTTCAAATAAATGTAGTGGAGTAAAGGTACAATATTTGGATCTGAGATGTAGTGGAGTAGAAGTAAAAGTACTGAAAATCAGGAATTGATTATAGTACAAATACCTCAAAATGTTACACCAGTGTATAATACATGTCAAGACACAGACATGAACAGTGCCACCTCAAGATGGCAGTATTCATATCAGTATTTGCATCTTTATCTGGACACTAAAAGGGTTTCAAGGATGAAACAAACACCGAAGGAGAACATTGAAGTAATCTCTGTGAATGACAGCCACATCACCATGGCTGAAAGGGATTAAATCCTGGGGAGTCGCTTTAATCAGTGGGGCGCTGTCGTGCCAGAGTAAACTCAACCAACCTTCTGCTTAATCACAAAAAGTCTAAAACACATAAAGTAACAAAATCATGACACTTATTAAAAAAATAGATCTTGCACCAAATTTGACACCTGCATCTCAGGTGGGAATTTGAGCTGAAGGCTGTTATGGATCCGCTAGGTGTAGGGTGAAAGTAGCAGTGTCAATAAAGAACTGACGAATAAGGCATTTGCTGTGAAATGTATTTTCCTTTTCTGTTTCTGAAGTAAGACTGTCGTAAACAGCAAGCAAAGCACAAAGGAGGCCCAAATGGACTAGAAATCCAGAGCCTCATTTATTCATTCTACTTCTGCAGAAGAGGAGCATGATTAGATTGTTGAAAGAGTGCTTGAGGAACACACCCTTGTAAGATTAGAGAGGACATTAGAATCTGTGGGAAATATACATTTCCGAGATGGAGAGACATTGCTATCAGTGCCAATTTGTTCCAAGTTGCCAACACATTCCTCATGTTGAACAAGGAGATACGGCACATTACAGAAAATACAATTATTTGTGACATAATAGTTGCTTAATTAATATATCCTGTCCATTACCAGCACCTCCTTTTTCTACACCAAATGTTGTCGTGTCGCAATATGAGAGCTTGTACATCTGCTATTTACGCTGAACATTTCACCCAGGTTAATGGTCATTGTTAAAAATGGCAGATTACGTCTGAATGTCATTTGGCTTCCTAAAGGTTCTGTAACTGGCATATAAATGTAAGAAAGGGCAAGAGAAGGATGTGTGAAAACACAATGTCAGTGGCCCTTCAAGAAGCTGCCAGAGTGGGGTGAACAGAGGGCAATTTAATGGGGATTTCATGGCCCTGCATTAAACATGTGGGATGCCTCAAATCACATAATTTGAGGTATCCCACGTCATAAAAGGTCTCTGGATTCTTCTTTTTCTTTTTTTCTTCTTTTTTTTGCAGTTTATGAGGTATGGTGGTCTATACGTCACTGAGTAGTCTCGCGTAGACAACTATTCCACAATCTCTGAATGCTATATAGAGTCTGGAACTACACCTATTTAACGGCGAGTAATGGAAGCTAGCATTTCCGTTCAAAAAAATATATTTTAAAATGTCATTTCAAGCTAAATATGCTTAGATGATTTTTATTTATATTAGGATAAATGTGCGCGATGTGAGACGGAAACGGAAGTGGGGAGGAGGCTTCACCTCCACTTTAACCAGATACTCATCATTCTTCTTATTCTTCTTGTTATTCTAGACTGTATGACGGGAGCATTTGCAAATCACGGATCCATCTATCTACAGTATCTATCTATCTATCTATCTATCTATCTATCTATCTATCTAAACATCCACAGAAAGAAAATGGCAATTCAAAGTATTCAAACATAAAGCATTAAGACACAACGCAAGGGCAAAAGAGACATTATAACATTTTCATAACAATTAATAAACAACGTATTACTGTATATACTGTATAAGAGACATGATTTCCTTCATCAGATAGTGTAGGCCTCACAACAGTATATATTTCATAGTGCCTACAGTGTGCTACTTGATAATGATACTTGACTTGGGTATTACTGTTATACTGTGTATCTCTGTTATATTCTCTGGACACTTCCAGTAGCTCATAAACAAGACATACAGTCTAATAACGCTGTGTCCTCCCTTCATGGCCAGTCTTGAACTACTGTATTGACATGAAGTTACTATGTGTGTAGCTTGAGAATGAAGCTGCACAAATCTACACAGGCTGGATGGGTGCTTGTGTGCATGACAAGTGTGAATGTGTGATGGTCTATGTCACATTTGGACAAACTTTGTACATACTTCACCAATAACAACAACAAACACAATGTTGGTGTAACAAAGAGATTCACTGAAAAAAACTTAACAAAAGAAAACACATGCATAGATTATCAACAATGTAATTGTCACACTCTTAAAGCTGGTTTTGCTTTGTGATGCAATTAAAAAAAACAAAAAAAAAACATAACCTAATAGTTTCACAAATGGATTTTTTTACTCTGTTCTATCGTGTATGTATGTATATTAATACTCTCTCAGAGTGTTCTAGAAATGTTTTTCCATATATATATATATATATATATATATATATATATATATACTGTATATATTGTCGTTGTCTGAAATGAACAGATGTATAAGTCACTTGGGCACACAAGCAGGTTTTAAGTCACTTCACTTGCCAGTGATGAGCAATTACCCACCTCCTTGAGATGACTCCACCTTTGTTCCTAGCCCCATAAAAGTGATGTTTTTTCTGTCATTCTGTTAAACCCTGATGAAGACTGGCAACAGTCGAAACGTTGGTTAAATAAATTATTTGCATCGTGGCTGAAGAGTTGCGCGGCCTCTTTCTTCTCAACAAATGGAAAGAAGGAAAAAGGTCAATGTCCTGGTTGCACAGACGGCAGATAATTAAAAGGAGACGAACACAGGGAACCAGTGCCAGCTTTTCTTTTTTTCTTTTTTTTTTTACGGATAAGACATTGACTTTCAAGACCACGATCAAACTGTTTGAAGAAACCTTTAATCCCAAGATCAGGAAATCAAATCCAAGCTCTAATATGGATGAAATCTTCAAAACGAGTAAAGTTCAAAACAAAAAAACATAGGATAAGGATCAGTTTGATCCCCCCCAAAAAGCAGGGCTGGATGTACAGAGGATTACCAGAGCAAAATGCACAATATAATTGATTTAAAATACATGTTTCAATGTAAATAAGATGGTCAAATGTGTAAATAGAAACTGTGCATCTTTTAGTCAGTGTACACTTGTCTACCTCTCAGAAGAGACACACACACACACACACACACACACACACACACACACACACACACACACACACACACACACACACACACACACACACACACACACACACACACACACACAATTTATTTATGTATGTCCACATAATAGATACAAATATTACAAGGTGCTGTATAAAGAAAGTGTGTGGTTATTTGTCCAAGACAAACACCCACACACAGTACAAGTATGAGCTCTTCGATAGTATAAGAGATTGCACAGAATTTTGCAAGCCATTTAGCTATACTTTTTGGCATCCTAAGTTGTTGGAAGCCTCTAACAACCAACCTATTTACGTGTCCTAAAGCTATTGGTCTTGATAGCACAGCAGTGAGATGGATGCACTCTTACTTGGTGGGGAGGGAACAGATGGTGGAAGTCAACGGAACCCTGTCCCCCCCCCTCCCAGTAAACTGTGGAGTACCTCAAGGGAGTATACTAGGACCACTGTTGTTCTTAATATACGTAAACGACATGTCATCTGCTTGTGACTGCAATCTGTTTCTGTTCGCGGATGACTCGGCTCTCCTAGTCTCAGGCAGAGACATTTTGCAGGTTGAAAAGGCCCTTAACTGTGAACTTAACAAGATCTGCACCTGGCTCAATGACAACAGACTCTCAATTCACCTAGGCAAAACTGAATGTATCCTCTTTGGATCTAGTCAGAAACTTAGCCTAGTTGAGAACTTCACAATTAAAGTAGGTGACACTGTGATAGAAAGAAAAAACCACATCTGCTACCTGGGTTGCATCCTGGAGGCTAACCTATCCAGTGAAAAAATGACCACCAAGGTAATCAATAAAGTCAATCAACGAATTCGCTTCTTGCAAAGAGTTGCCCCACTGATCAATATTAAATCCCGAAAGACACTAGGAGGTGCTCTTATTGGGCCCCTCATTGATTACGGAGTCCTTGTCTGGTATCGCGACGCCCCAGCTGCCTTAAAGCTAAAGCTCCAAACAGCCCAAAACAAACTAATTAGGGTTGTGCTTGGTCTCCCTCCTCTGACCCACCTTACCGAGCACCACCACGAAAGCGTGGGGTGGCTCAAAGTAGCTGACAGAGTACAGCATCTTGCAATGGGCCTGGTGTACAAGATACACTACACCTCCAAGATTCCCATGTACCTGACAAACTACTTCTTAAAGGTCAAGGATGTTCACGATCATAACACCAGAGGCAGCTCCACTAATCATCATCAGCGTAGATTTAACACTAAACAAGGCGCTAACTCGTTCTCCTGCTATACCATCAACATGTGGAACGCCCTTCCACAAGCCCTAAAGGAGAGCAAATCCCTAGCCTCCTTCAAAATTGGTATGAAAAGTCACCTTCAGACAGCAGCTACCCGTGACTTGTAAATAGACTAAGCCCCCATGCTCCCCCCCCCCTTTTTCTTTGTATTCTGCCTTTTGTATTTGATGTTATGCTTTTGAAACTGATATTATCCTAGATAAAGTACTATGTTCTATCCGTCTGTCTTTCAATGTTATATGAGATACTTAAAGTGTGGTTCCTGTGGAAATAAGCCTCGGCTTTCTAGGATCTCCTTTTAGTTGACCTTGTACCAGTGATTTGTACTGTCATGAAACTGTACTTTTTTCTATTGCAAACTTCTAATAAATTCTTCAATCAATCAGTCCTAGGCTGCCAAAGATAAACACATTGTACAGTAGATTGCATCTATAGCCTATAGCTCTGTGATGGTATGGAGGAGCGGTTGGTATTTAATAACCACTTCAAGAATGGAAACTGATTTGGAGCCTTCATTAACAATAACAACATATGGTGTATTAGCAGAGAGATGTGCAAAGATTTCAGGATGTTCGGTACAGAGTACAGTCGAAAAACATGGAAGGTTTGACACACACAGGAATGTTTGTATATTCTCACTGACGGTTTATGAGGTCAACTATAATTCTGTCATGCTGTGCTATGTAAAAACGACTCCACACTATCAACGCCATGTTTGTGTACAGCAGGGTTCCCCAATAGGCGGCCCGTGGGCCATTTGCTGCCCGCGGGGGGCTACTGTCTGGCAACCCCAGTAATAATGGTGGTATAAGAGCAGCTAGTATATCGTCATTGTCGGCTGGAAAACCCGTATCTCAAAATGTGTACGTTCTTTCGCAAAGTAAAGCTCTGCTTCATCAAACAAGGCCGTCGCAACAAAAGTAGTGAAAACAGCAGATCTACATGCTTGTAGATCGGCTGTTTTCACTAGTTTAAATCATTTTTAAAATGATAAATGCAAAACGAACGGTTTTGGACATACAAGATTTTCACCCGACAACGACAATATCTGAACTGTCACTGGAGTAGCGGGAACGCCACCGTCGCCCCTGCAATGTTGTGGCCCTCGGCTCCTACCCTAGACATAATTTGGCCCTGCATGGGGGAAAACTAATTGGGAACCCTGGTGTACAGTATCATTTCACTTCAAGGCTGCCACTTATGAACATAGTTACCCAGCGGTATTGCCGGACCACAAACATATAGACATATAGACAGACTATAAACACTCTGTCAAACATTGGATGCGGTTGGCACTGCTCAAAAACTAGACAACAATGTTGGGGAGGAACTAGTGGAGAAGAGATCCAGTAGAACTAAAAGACAAGTCATTTTATATTTGGTTGTGCTCGGGTGTTGCGCTCTGGAAATAGCAGATCTACAAGCTCACAACGCTTGATTGGCTATTTGCAGCATGCAACTAAGTATAAAATCAGGCAACAAAAAATATAACAAGACAATCTTAATACATTTAGTCGACTAAAACCAAACTAAAACTAGAACATTTCAGATGACGTCATCTGAAATGTTCTAGTTTTAGTCTAAATGGAATTTAAGTCTAAAGACTAGGACTAAAACCAAATCAAATTTATGTAAAAAAAAAAACTATTCCTGAGTCAAGCCCGAACACAAATGGCGAGTTTGGCGACCATGAAAGCCCTTTGCTGTCAGAACTCCTCAAATACAGTATGCCTGCCTGATGAGCTCAGATCAATTCTTTTAAATAATGTCTTAAGCCCACAAAGGCTTTCCATTATGTATTTCATTCATTTATTTTATTGTTAGATTTGAAATGGTTTATATCTGACTGCACTTTAATCTGTATAATACCGCATGTTATGTTTTTATTTTGATATCAGTTTTATTTAAAACACAATCGTTGTTTTGTGGGCTACGAAGGGCTATTATAATTTTAACTGTCAATCCCCATGCTTATGACTGGTATGATTTATTATCAGCTTTAATATATTTGTTACACAAATGGTGTTCAAGCTTTTGTTCATTTTAAAATGAATGAAAAATACAATCATGCAAATGGCCTTAGTTGGATAGTCTGAGCGGTGGTATCAGATATGGAGTATGGATTATTCTTTCTCTGTAGTAATGCAATAAATTATTGTCACTCTTTCCATCTTAATGAGAACACAAACAGGGATTATTCGAAATTATAAATATTTATTAGTACCTCTCTGTATAGTTAATTTTTTGACACATCCATTCATACAACACGGATGCAAGTGGCTATGGGCTGTACAATAACTGCAGAAATATTTGAGCCAAACTCTTTACAGCATGGCTGTCCTTGGTCACTGAAAAAAAAAAACATCTTGCTTGCTAGCTGACATGCGTATCTATTGCACTCCTTCAGACAGTTCCATTTCAAATGTACTATATAGCTTTCATTCTGCAAGTGTTATCATCCCTGAACCAGACCCACTGCCTGCACTGGCATGATTTCCTTGTCACACTCCTATGTCCCTGTGGCGGATACACCCTACAGTAGCATGCATATAGACATTAATCACCTTATTGGTTTAAAAAAAAGTGTCTTAAAGATGGTGCCGTGATATTTTCCCCCCTACAACCATAGACATAGAAAGGTAGACGCATCCTCCGGCTCTGGGGTGCTGGTAAAAGAGGACTGGCAAGCTTCCGGAATTCTGAAGGACGCTTCCTTGTGCGTCACAGAAGGGGACGTTTGGTTGGCCAATCAGATGCGGGACTCCCTCGTTCCCAGAGGCACTTGCTTTGGCAATGTAAACGTTTATCTCCTCATGCCAATAAAGCTCCTTTTAATTGAATGTGAGTCCTGGAAAAGACACACTGTGATTGGTCAGTAGTCACTTTGTGTGGCAGAGTGCCTTCCACACTTCCGCCAGTCCTGTTTTACCAGTCACGCCAATGAACTGCAGCAGCGGATGAGGTATCTAGCATTTTATATCTATGCCTACAACATAATCATCAGGTATTATGAATATACTTGTAGGACTTTCTTTTTTTTAAAGTGTAGGCTACAGGATTTTTTATTTATTTATGTGGACACACCCATCTGTTCATTAACAGTTCTACTGTCAGATTTATTATTTATTTATTGGGGCTGGTGCCAGCAAAAAGCAGCTTACCTTTGCGATGTTATAGAAAAAGATCTATTCATTATTTCCAAACGATTTATTTATATTTTTATTATTATATGTGTACTTTAGCCAAGCTGGCGGCAGAGGGCAGCCTTATGCAAAGAATGGGTGTGAATTGGGCCGCTCCGCTTGCCGTCGTTCAGAGCGTAGAAATGCATAATCTAGATCAGGTCCACAGAGAACAGCCAGGAAGTGAATTGGACATCATTGATGTTTACGTGTGGTGGAGATTTGAAAGCAGCATTACGAGAGATGTTTTTACTGTACACACCCGCGCGACCCCTCATCAGCTTACAGTCATCAGACAAGGTAAAAGAACGAGCGTTCGTATTGGCAACGAGCTGGGTTCAAAATTGGGGCAAACAGGAACGTCCGAAGCGGTAAAGGAGTTAAGTATGCCTGGTTGCAGTGCTTAATTTGTGCCGGATCAAGCCGGATCTTGTTCCGGTACCTCACTTTTTCTGACCGGCACCTATTTCATTGGATCCGCCACCTATTTGATTTTGAATCAAGGATCCGGGACCTTCCCTGTCAATAAAAATCTATAAATAAACTATTTTTTTTAATCTATGTTCTCTCTGTTTTATGTTGTTCTGGTGTGACCCTTGTTTGATAATTTTTTTAATATTTGTATGCGTTTTAATCTGAAAAACAAAAGAGGGGTTTGACAGACATCAATCACGTGATGACACAGGTTCACGCAACTAGTTGTTTTGTTTTCTGCCTCGGTCGCACGCTGCACTGCACACTGCACAGGGAGTTTACCATGGAGTTTACCGGGCAACAAAACAATACGCAAGCAAGCGGCTGCTAAAAGGTCAAAGCGACAAACTAAACTTTAACGTTCTTCAAACCAGTCGGTCAGCCAGACGGACCCCAAACAGGCCAAAGTTATTTCGGCAGATAGCGACAGGCCGACAGCACAGCAGCAGCGGGGCTCTGTGCTGTAAACAGCGGCACAGATGAGGAGGAGGAGGGGGCAGCCATTGGCATGATGACACCCGATGACCAGCACGGGGAACGAGAGGAGGAGGATGAGGAGGATAAATCAGAGAGTGAGGACGAAGGAGGTGGTGAGGAGGACAGGACAGCAGCGACAGGTGAAAGGGGGCTCCTTACTGCAGGGGGGATTTGGACCGAGGCTCAGTTCAATGCCATAAAAGGCTTTTAAGCACACATTGTTAACTTGCATTTATCTTGTGCATTGTTATTGATTTAGAGCCATGAGTAAATGCTGTGAATGAGTGTAAAAATGTCCCATCGCTGCGTGGGTATGATTAGCGTGAGTCGTGACATTGCTTGCTCTGTTGCTCAGGGACAGCGCTGTTTTGTGTGTGTGTGTGTGTGTGTGTGTGTGTGTGTGTGTGTGTGTGTGTGTGTGTGTGCGCGCGCTGATGGACAGTGAATGGACAGAGAGAAGTGAGAGAACGTGTCACCCAGTTTAGGCTTGCTTTTTTTAAATAAAACTTCCAGTCCTAATTATAGGCTATGTCCCCTCCATTGAAGGGAAACTACATTAAATGAAGACTGGAGGACAGGAGAGCCAGTGAGAGTACTGTGAGACAGGAGGGGAGACCTTTGTGACGATGAAGAACTCATAGAACTGATTGCAACATCTCTGGAAAAAGATGTCATGTGTCTGAATTTGCAAGCATATAAAGAGGATTCAGTTAGTCATGGACAAAACACACGTGAACAATAAAAGGAAATGCATCCTTGTTACACAGGACAATTAATCAGATTGAATCTGAATCTGCTTTTGTTGGACTGGACATTAGTGATATTACTGTTGTACACTGATATTTTGGTTAGCAACAGTGAGTTTGGCACTTTGGCTGTGTGTGCAGTGTTCTTACAAATACATTTTCACTTTACTATTTTGATACACCACACCTCTGTTGAAACAGATAAGATAATTATTCTATTGCACTGTGCAGTAGTGCTGTTTATATATGGTCATCTATGTTTTCGTCCTTCCAAATAGAGACTTTTTTGGCTTTTGTGATGCTTTATTGTTGACAGTGATATATACTGTATATATATATATAGTTAATGTGTTAATGAAAATGTACACCGGGTGTGCGTGCGTGCGTGCGTGCATGCACGCGTGTGCGCGCGTGTGCACGTGCGTGCATGTGCGCGTGTGCACGCGAAACCTAGGATCCCCCACCTTTTCATTGACAAATTAAGCACTGCCTGGTTGTCAGGTGGGTGGTGAGTGGTGACCCAGCTGAAGTCAGCCACACCCACAGTAGTAGAATGAACTGAAGAAGCGTTTAACTGCACTCCCAGGTTTGACCAGCAGGCTAAGGCTGCTTCAATGTTCGTTGTTCTGGGAGCTTGCTTTTGACTCAGAGGCTTTCAGCTTTCAGGAAGTAACCAAGAATACACAGGGAAGACCTATTTGCATATTAGAACCACACCTGGGGGTCTATTAGGGTAATGTTAACTTCATAGTTCTCTTTAAGTTCTCAGGTGTTAACTGGCCAGATTGACATTCTAAGAAGCACATTCCAGGTCAGTTTGATCAACATATTCTCACTCTTTAAGCTGTAGTGATGACATATGGGACATCATCTGACCAAACAGTGAAAATCCCGCCCACACTGGAACACGGAAAGTGCCGTTCTCAAACCCAAGACATGCAGTACAGAGGGTGAGTACGGACCAAGCTCCCAGAACCGGGAGGGAAAAGTGAAGCGCTGTTATTGCAGCTTAAAGGGGCTGTTCAGGGAAATAAGCTATTTGTTTATATACATATTGTACATGTAGAATGGTTATTTCTAAATCCCTGTTAAAAAAATTGGAACTGTATCTTACAGCATTGTAGAATAAGACCACTTTCCTTTTTTTAATCATGTCTGGGATAGCATATTTTCAGGCTTTCAACCTCGTACGTAAATAACGTATCACGGTAATACTGTAATATGTAATGAGCCTACTGTACTTTTAATTGGCTACTGTATCAGCCTCAGATCAGATACAGCTGCGCCAGTTCATGCTTGTATGGTTGGGTTGCTAAGCTAATCTGTGCTGATGAGCCTGTGTTCTGTGGCTCTCTTCCGTCCTTTTACACACACACACACACACACACACACACACACACACACACACACACACACGACACGGCACAGCAGCACTGTCGGTACAGACTCAGAGTGACAGAGACAGAAAGAGAGAGGGAGACAGACAGGAGAAAGTGGAGCAGCTTGCTAACACACACACACACACACACACACACACACACACACACACACACACACACACACGCGCGCGTGTGCGGATGTGCGTGCGTGTGCGTGTATTAATCCACCACGGATCCGCGGAGTTCGGTTAGCATAAGCTATGCTAAGCATTGCTTAGCTAGCTAAGCATAGCCTTGTTATGCTAACTCTAACTGCTAGCAAGCTCCTCTCTTTCGCTCTCTTTCTGTCTCTGTCTGTCTGTGCCGCTGCGCAGTGTCGTGTGTGTGTGTGTGTGTGTGTGTGTGTGTGTGTGTGTTTGTGTGTGTGTGTGTGTGTGTGTGTACGTGCGCGTGCATGCCTGCCTCCCTCTGGCGCAGCCCACTGACACTATGTAGCCAATCACAATACACAATACAGTGGTTGAAAAAAGTACTCAAATGTTCTACTTGAGTAAAAGTATCACTACTGCAATTTAGAAGTACTCTGTTACAAGTAAACGTCCAGGATTCAATTCCATTTATTTGAGGAAAGGAATTGTATTGGTATTGGAAAAAGTATTGGTATCCTAAAACGTTTTTAAAAATACTTATTATGCAGTATGTCTCATTTCAAGTTTTCAAATGTATAAAAATATTTTGAAATCAGATCTACAAGCAAGCCCGACACATTGTGAGCTTTTTACTTTAAAAAAAAAAAAATAATAATAATAATAATACTCAAGTAAAGACAAAGTACCTGAGTACAAAGTACTTGAGTAAATGTACTTAATTACTTTATTTTTGAGTAAATGTACTTTAGTGCTTTTTTTTTTTTTTTCACTGAAAACCAAAGCAGACACCTCTGTGAATGGGCGTGGCTTCATACTGCACATAGGCCACGCCCCTACAGTCCTTGGCCAGAAAGGCCAGAAAAATATGTATTGGATTTGACAGATTTTGAAACAAAATTTTTCATACTTATTGATTTTTTTCATGATTAAAATTTTGTCTGTTGGTTAATAATACATTACTCTGTTGTGTGACAAACTGGGAATACCCTTGTTATCATCTTTATTTGACTGAACAGTCCCTTTAACCACAGCTGGGGCCCTCTAGTCCATGAGGTTCCCAAACATTTTAGCTAGAGAAATTAGACATTTGGCTGAGACCCAAACTAGATCGCCTATTTTCACAACTTCTTAATTATTATAATTTTGTATTTATGGAATTTCTTAGATTTGTTTGTTTGTTTGTTTTAAAATATATAAAACACTTTTTTTTTAATCTTTTGAAATATCAATTTTTTCAAATGTAGGAAAAGAATATGGGATTTTTACAGAAGTCGTGGACTCGTTACCCATGCATAGTAGGCTAATTTAAAAATTTTACATTTTTTGAAATATCATTTTTTTCAAATGTAGGAAAAGAACATTTTACACAAGTCGTGGACTCGTTACCCATCTCGGCAGGACCTCCAAAAATGTCGTAGATATTTATGATTATTGCATAAAAATATCAAAAGGAAAGAAAGGTTCGAGAATGTTCAAACACAATCAAATATTTATTCAAAAAGGAGCTCCTGAGCAGCAACACTATACCATCACAGCATAGGTTCCAACTCCAGTTTACAAGTCATACCACCCTCTTATACACTTCAGAGGGCTTTAAAATAAATCAGAGTCGGGTTAACAAACATCCTTTTAAGGCTCTTAGTGAGGAATACTTTAGACAGGGCATGACATCTTGGTAACAGGTGAAGGAGTGACTCATACAACAGTTGTTCCGAAACCTAGAATACATCCCCCTGACATGACTAAATTCAATGACATGACCTTCCCAGTAGCTTAAGGACAAAACAATAATTAC
Organism: Nannobrachium achirus; assembly: GCF_963921795.1. Classification (NCBI taxonomy): domain Eukaryota; kingdom Metazoa; phylum Chordata; class Actinopteri; order Myctophiformes; family Myctophidae; genus Nannobrachium; species Nannobrachium achirus. Next base: position 12,908,401 of record NC_137822.1, on the reverse strand, counting down.
ATTTCAAAAATTCTAAGACACCATGCATAGTAATTGGTCCGTGACCTACAAATAGGTCCCGACCCATTGTTTTGGAAACTAGTGCTCTACTAGTATGAACGAGCGAAAACGGCTTCGACTCATGAGCGGAGGTAGAAATTACTGTGCATGCGAGACATAACTGATGACACGATAGGGCCCCAACACATGGGGAAAAGGTAAGGTAGCTAAGTAAACAACCCCCTACAAACAAATGGATGGGGATTTCCGCTTACCTATACTCCAAAGGTATTATAACTCTATTATGAAGACTCTGCTAAACAAACCCTGTTAAAACAAGAGATGTGCGCAATCTGAAGCATATCTAAGCTACCTGTGGGACCGCTGAGTGAGCCGCTGGCAAGCGAGTTGGTGTGCCGAATTAGTGTTGATTTTCACAGGAACTTTTGTCAGTCTTTTGAATAAAATGCAGTTTAGTTTTAGTCATATTTTAGTCATCTGAAAAGTTTTAGTTCTAGTCAGGTTTTAGTCGACTAAACATCATAAGATTTTAGTCGACTAAATCTACTGTTGATTTAGTCGACTAAAATGTATTTTGGCGGTGCCTTGATGGCATCATAATGCCTGATTTTACATTTGGTTGTTGCAGTGTGAAAATAGCCGATCTACAAGCTCACAACGCGCTGTGCTGTGACGCAGTGTGAGCTTGTCAATCTGCTATTTTCAGAGTGCAACACCCGAGTGCAAAAAAACATAAAATGTTCTGCACAGGTCCCTACCAAAGGGAAAGAATGGTCAATTCTTCCCATGTCAGCTTGCTATGGTCACGGGTAGTACCCCCGAAACATCCCATAGTGCTGTGTGGTCCAAATCATCCCTTCACCCGTTTGACAGTACAGGTGTGAGAATTTAATTTTGTTTGATTTGACTATGTCAAGATCGGTTGCGATATAACCTTAAAAAGGGAGTTTCTATGTTTTATGTTCTATGAATGATTCATTTTGACTATCATTTGACCCTAACAAATATAATTTAGTCTATCTTTGCCTCTGCCTGCTTCCCTAGCCATTCAGTATGTTGACCAACTATATAAGTTCATATCTTCTTCCTGTCGGTAAAGATTGAAGCAATCTTCCCACTTCCTTCATGGTTGACCTATATTTTTCAGTCACTTGAGAAGTGCAACTGCTCTGCTCTTAGTCTTGACAGCAAGATAAACTCTGCTTCAACTAAAGTCTTTCACAGTCTTGTGTCTATTATTTATTTTGTTAGCAACCTTGAAAATAATCGTGTTTATTGATCAAGTACTGCTGTGTGTACTGTAGTTTGTCCTGATACAATCTGTAGTCAAAAGAATGTACTGGCTGAAAATGTTGACATAACATGGAGACATGTTGCAAATGGAATTAATGGTCATTTGCTGAGGATAGAGGATAGAAACAGTTTTTTTTAATAAGTATCATTAAGCAAATGTGAACTTGGATCATGATTCATCCCACAGAAAAGCAGAAGAAGAAGAATTATACTGATCATGTGTCCTTCTGCCATGTGCTTTTATTTTGTTTTATTCCTTGCATCCAAGATATGGGTATTATAGAGCTACATTACTAATTCTAATTGGTCATTGATACATCACAAGATGTTACTGTCTTTGACACCAAGTGCAACTGCAGTTTTACCCCAGAGGAACGAGACCAAGCAGGTTCAAAAAGCTAATTAAAGAAAACTAGTTCTATCGTTGGGAAGAGTATATGGAGTGGAGAAGGAGGTCAAAGCTATAGCCCATTCTGTTCAATGCTGACCACCCTTTCGATCGTCGGCTTGTTGCATGCACGAGATTCTGCATAGAACTCGTACATTCAGTTCAACTTTTATACTGTATTCCTTAGGCTATTTTAAACGTCTATTTGAACCATAGTGTCCCTGTTCCTTGGAGAAAAATAAATAAATAATGATAATAATTGTATGACCTACACTTCAAGAGTTCGTATAGGCCAAAACGTGAAATGGCCTGTTATAGTGCCACTGAGGCCAGGTTGATCGGCCAAAAGATGCAAGAGATTAGCGGTTCAAAGACATGCGCGCGCGCACACACACACACACATACACACACACACACACACACACACACACACACACACACACACACACACACACACACACACACACACACACACACACACACACACACACACACACACACACACACACACACACACACACACATGAAATCGTATACTGTAAAGTGAAGGAGACAAGAACGAAGACCACACCACCAAAGCTATTAAATTAGTTGTGCAAATCTGTGCAGAATTCGGTATTATTGTCATGCTGTTTATCATTATAATAAATCTCTCACTCCTGGTTTTAAGAACACCCAATTTGATGGCCTACAGTATATCAGTCAATTGTAATTTTCTGCTGTGATAGAAAGTGGAATGGAAAATGTCTTTAGTTTATACTGTAGCTTCCAGATGGCCTGAAGAGAGTTGTATGTATGTATGAATGAATGGACCATTGTAAGCGCTTTGAGTTCGCAACTTGCTTAGAAAAGCGCTATAAAAATGCAATTCATTATTATTATATCATTACTTTTCTGCAGCTAACAGATCCCCTGGTTAGCCTGAATACCAAAGTAGTCGATCCGTGAACAGGTCAATATAGAAACTGAAATTGCACTGAGTCAGAGCATGCTATATGTTTTCTGCTGGTGTGAGACTGCCATAACGGAGTGTATGCAACTCCCACAAACATTACTTTCAATTTGTCCCTCTTTAAACTCTGTTTTTGCTTTGCAGAATGACTCAATTGTAGGTTGCTGTTTAATGTTAAGTACGGTAAATAATGTGAATATATTTAAAGTTTCATATGCACAAATCAAAAAATAAATAAATAAAATAGACAATTATAAAATACTTATTAATGGATCTCTGACTTCTCATAGCCTAGAGCTTGTTCTGCTGCCGCTTGCCTCCTCACTGGAAAGAAAAAGTGTGACAAGATAAACCTCAACATAACTCTCTCTCTCCACTGGCTCCCTGTGTGTTTTAAATGTTTTAAGATTTTATTGTTTGTTTTTAAAGACCAAAATGGGCTGGCCCCTCCATATTTATCTGAACTCATTCAGCCATACATCCCAGGCAGCCAGAGCCCTGAGATCGGCTGACCATTCGGTCCTGGTTGTGCCCATAAATTCAACTCAAGACCAGAGGTGACTGAACCTTCGCGCCGGTGGCCGGCCCCATACTCTGGAACACCTACCACTCCACATTCGCTCTGCTCAGTCATTGTAGGTTTTTAAATTCTTAGAGACTAATTCTTTCTTGCTAATCTTTAATGCTGTTTGACTGTGTCTGGCCCTCACTGTATACCTTTGATACGCAGTATATAATTATTCACATGCTGTTTTATTTTCTCGTTGTGTCATTTGCTTATTTCTTTTTCTCTATTTTAATTATTTTCTCTGTTCTTAGTTGTTTGTTTTTTCATTTGCTCTGTGCAGCACTTTCCCACCACCACAAGGTTCGACCTTGGTGGTGGGAAATGTGCTACTGTATATAAATAAAGTTTCAGTTGAGTTGTGTTTTCCCCTCACTTCACATAGCTTAGTATGCCTTTTCCATTTATCACATTCAGTCAAAGGAGTGCAGCCAGACTTAGAGTTAGAGTAACACATTTCTGCCAATTTAAAATGTGATATGTGAGGTATCAAACATGCAGTTTAAGGCATATGGTATAGTAACTTAACTATTTTCATCTGCTGAACAATACGACAATGACACATGATTTGTATTCTTCCATTGTGTCACCAAGACATAAAATAGCTTATAAGGTAGGTAACCAAAGCTAGGTTTACATTTTAGCTGATTTTATGACGCACTGCATTTTGTATGTATTGAATGCTCAGTTATATGCTGCAAAGATATACAGTACATATTTGTTTCAAGTGATGTCAAAATGGTGTGCAAGGGAACTGGTATCACATGTGGCAGAGCCCTGCTAAAAATAGAGCCATCATCGTCATCTTGCCTGCTTACTTTGTCCCAAATGGTGAAAAACAAGGATACACCAGCTGAAAGGAATGTGTGCGTCAGGGACTAAACAAGGACAGTCCACACCTGCTTTCAAACAATATACCTTTTTTGAGCAGTGCTAAACGCTTCTACATTCGGCTTTGTGTGCATGTATGTCCATCGGTCCGTATGTCCGTCCCGCCATGGGCGCTGATATAGTGACCGTGTGAGGGCTAGATCAACCCATTACAAATAGCCAGTTACTCAACTTTTGTACTTTTCGAGCGGTGCAAACCGCTCCTATAAGTGGCTGTGCGTGTGTCCGTAGCCTTTTTCCTCAGCGTTTTGCCATAGTAAAATGTGTGTGCGTAGCATCATGTTTGTCTAGTGATGTCATATGTCGTATGTCTGTAGCCTTTTTCCTCAGCGTTTTGCCATGAGATAGTGTTTTTTACTGGTGATTCAGTCAGAGTGTATGAAAGGGTGCGCTCGTTTTATTGTCCACGACATTGCAAGCGGCGCGAAGGCCAGCGGACCTTGGTCCTGCTCTTCGCCCCCGAGCGCCGCAGGCGCGAGTGGCCGCGAAGAGCGGGCCAGGGCCGCGCGGCCGGCGGAGCGCCGCGCGAGTTACGAAGCCGTGGTGAATGCAATCGTTATATTTATGCCCAGGCCGTAAGGCCTGGGCAAGCCCACGATAAACGCCCGCGCAGTCCGGTGCGCATTTCCGAACGCACCCTTTCCCCACACTCGGACTGAAACACCAGTAAAAAACACCATCCCGTTTTGCCATAGCAAAAAGTGTGTGTGTCCGTAGCTGTGCGTGTGTCCGTAGCCTTTTTCCTCAGGGTTTTGCCACAATAAAATGTGTGTGCGTAGCATCATGTTTGTCTAGTGATGTCATATGTCGTATGTCTGCAGCCTTTTTCCTCAGCGTTTTGCCATAGCAAAATGTTTGAGTGTAACATAGCCTGTACATCCTAGACTTAAATCCTAGTCTGAAGATGTTATGCAAGCACAACCACCGCTCACTTCACATTGGGTGTGATTTTTTGAGTATTTCTCACTCAACCACATGCCGATTTTCACACGTTCGCTTTGTCCGAGGGAACACGCACAGCGGCAGAGCTCGCCCCCCACACTCCCTTAGAAGCCACTAAGCCACTGTCTACATTGACTGAAATACTGTAGCCTACATAAGTACAATGGGCACCCAATTGAATATAGAAAGATCGGCGCCCATGCGTCCCACAATGATTGGCATAGGCCATGCTTCGTGGGACTCATAAAATGAACTCATAAAAGGCACCCTCACTTCACATTGGGTGTGATTTTTTTTATAACATAGCTGTCTCTGTTTCTTCTTTCATATCTTTCCCTCACTCCCTCTCTCTTCCGTCTCAATGCATGCACGCACACAAGCGTTTATCTTAATTGTTAGACTGCACATACAGTATGTTATTTCATCCATTCACTCATTCAGAGATCCAGTGCAGATACTGTAGCTAGGTCCACAGCTCAGTGTTTTATTCTCTCTTAATCTTTAGATGACCAAAGTGATTGCAAGGTGCAAGCTCAGCAGCACTTTCTTAACTGAAAGTCAAAAGTCACTGCAGCTTGTTCTCCACCATTGGCCCTGGGAACACTGCTAATTGCTGTTTTGATGATGCAGACAGACCTTAGTTTTCAGAGAAAGGGAGGCCTAATCAGGCAAATCAAACCAGGAGGACTTTCCAAGCTCATGTGTGATGACCCTGCCCCTCCAGGTGGCAATATAACACCCCTATACAAGGGAGAAGGGGTGTAAGCTGTGTTGTCATCAGAATTAGATGTGCACGACACAACACTTCAGAGGAACTTATGTCCCACATCTCTAAACAAAATGTCCTCCTTTCCTGTATCCTCTTCTTGGTGGGAGGGACTAACATGCAAGGAAAGGATGCAAGTGTAGGACATGAGGATGTCATGTATAGGGATGGAGCTCGTTCATTTTTATTGATAATGAGCACCTTATTGATCCTGCTTTGAGCCAGGCTTTTATCGAGCCCACTATTGAGTGTTTTCTAATATTTTGTGGAAAGATATGAGAGGACAAATTCAGAACATTAAGTTGTATCTTTTGTTATTGGCCAGTTGTTGCGACTGTGAGTTTGTTGCTGACCACCATCTATGAAGATGATAATTGACAAAAGTAACAAATATCATTAAATATTAAAACAATCATTCATTAGTGTGCAATACTGTAAGTGTTATATGGCTTTATATTATGGATAGTAGTACTGTAATAATTTCTTGATCGCCTCTTGCCTTGATTGTTTAAACATGACATCATGGGCCGCTGTGCTCAATAACAAGCTTGATAAGCCCAAAGCTTATTGATATCGGGTACTCAATGAATCTGTTATCGGGTTATCGAGCTACCCTTGTTTAGGGCTCCATCCCTAGTCATGTAAGGACCTGAGATGACCACCGCAAGTCATGTCCTCCTACTTCTTTCTCGTTGTCATCGCTGCCACCCCCACACCGTCCAGTTAAGCACCAACGGCAAAGACAGCCCTCTTCACCAGCTTGTTTAGTCAGTTGTGTTAGTGTTGTGTTGGTGTAGTGTAGTTGTTGTTTATAGTGCAGTACCCACATGGCCATCGTTCATATACTTTTATGCCATTAGTCGCTGATGCCCACCTTTGCATTGACTAATTCTGGAGAACTGCTTCACACTCTGCACTACACTCGTGAACGTGAAGGTGACTGGTTGGAAGGTTTTCAAGATAAACAAAGAACAGATTTACACATTCACAGATGTGTGGAATTTATATTATATGAACTGTTCCTTTTATTATAAATAATAATAATAGTCCTTACTCATTACCTGTGTGCAGCCATAGCCTACCCATATACAGTCTGGATGGCCAAAATGTCATGTGAAACTTGACCAATCCTCAAGCTTAAACCTCACTAAACATAGAGGATTAATTTCAGACAGACAGACATTCGGTCGATTATTAGTTACTATATATAGGTGATTATAGTAAGATATTATGATGTCATGTGAAAATTGACCAATCATCGAGACCTAGAGATCGCCTATTTATAATCTGGCTGACTGAAATGTCATGTGAAGCTCACCAATCCACCAATCCTCAAGCTATTACGGACATAATGCCCGTTTATGCCCATCTGATTTGCTATGGGCATAGATGGCCCCTCTCTGATTGGCTACAGGTGTAAACACAGACGGACGGACGGACGGACGGACGGACGGACGGACCCACAGATTTGGCTATTCAATTCATAGATAGATGCTACTGATTGAGTATTTTAGTTTTTGCATTTCAGAAAAATCATAGCTAAAAAATGACATATTGATTGTGCAGTTTGCTGGCCCACCAGTTTTGGAGATATGGCGTAGAGTGATGTTTTGCACAGATATAGAGAAAACAGCTCCCAAAGAGCCAAGTCTCCCATTCTTCAATTCATTGCACTGCACTCTGTCCCAGAGTGCATTGTTCTCAATGCACTCTGTCCCAGAGGTCACATGAGGGAAGGGGGATTCTATTAAATGAATGAATCTGCAGAGTTAACTCCTCAATTAAAAGGTATTGTATTTGCCTTGTATTTGGAGTATAAAGTACTGGAAAATACTGTAGGCTACTCAAATGGACCCATTTGGACACTCTAATGTACTCTCTAATGGGTCTAACTGAGTACGTACAGTACATGTCTGAGAACATTTAATCTCTCAAGACAGATTGAAGCACCACTGCCCTAGACATGTAGTGTTGTTGTTAGTGGGAATAAACACAGAAACAGATTGGAGTACATGTACTTACTAGTTACTTGCCACATGTTGTATCTATTCTTTTGTGTTCATTGCGATTAGACTTGAGTGCAAAGGGTTCCTGCATTCCTGCTTTACCAGGAGTGCACTTAACATTCCGAAAGTTACAAATCTAGAAGCTATTATAGGCTATTTTTTAATAGGCTTAAAAATACCCTGTGAGAAGACTATGGCTAGCCGAGGTCACATATGTTCTGTGTACTCTTAAATAATTATCATGCAATTAGTGCATGATAATGAGGCATCCTTCAGGAATGCTCTGTCCTCTCCTGGTTATTTCCCCACCCTTCATCTCCTGGTAATTACTGTACCATTAAAACAACTGAAAAGGTTGGTAATAAATGGTTCTCTTTACAACAGCATTCAACTTTTGTTTTGATAAAGGAGCAAGACCACAGTTAGTGGCGGAAAGCAAACTGTGTTGACTCCCCATTCATCAAAAGCCCTCATTAGCTGAGACAATATTGATCTGAGATGCCGGAAAGGTAAAGCCAGTGGGAATCGAGAGGCAATCTCTCTCTCTCTTCTGCATTCTGCTTGCAGCATCGCAGCCTTTTTTACCCTCCGTCTAATTAGATGTCTGTGTGGTTGTCAGCGGTGTCAAATCTTTGTTTGTGTGCTTGTGCGTGTGCATGTGTGTGTGTGTGTGTGTGTGTGTGTGTGTGTGTGTGTGTGTGTGTGTGTGTGTGTGTGTGTGTGTGTGTGTGTGTGTGTGTGTGCGTGCGCGTGCGCGCGTTGTGTGTGTGCGCGTTGTGTGTGTGTGTGAGAGTATGCATGCTTGTGTGCCTATATGAATTGTGTGGATAGGAGGACAGGTGGTCACAGCAAAGACTGAGTGGGTTCAATCAAAGCCTTCAACACTGAAGAGATTGACTCATAAACCTGTTTTGAGAAGGTCACCTGCTGGTACTTCAAATTTGGAGGAGGAAAATGTCATCATTCAGTAAAGGCTGTAGAGGGACTGGCGATATGGGTAAATACTGTTATTACCAGTAAGGGCTTGCAGATTATTACGTGGTTTTAGTACTTTGGATCTTCCCCTGACTACAGATGGTCGAACAAAAACTGAACAAAAACAAAAACATACTTCTGTGTCTTTATAATTCATGCAGAAAACAGGTCAGGAATAAATCTCCTCCATTAAAAGTGCACCATTTTATGCACTTTTAAAGTTCTTAGATTGTCTGTAGGGGCCCTCTCAAAATATCATATCAATAATTGTAATGATTATTGTCCTAATGACCTCTCTATATCTATTTACATAAGAGTAAACTGTTTCCAATGACCGAATGAAAATTAAAGGGACATGTATTTCCGAAAGAATTTCACAAATTAGTGTCAGAAGTGTCTTTAAAGTTCCTTTTTTTCAGTCTTCCCATAACATGACAGTGGACGTTCATTAACTTCCCTGGTCTTTGGTTTGAGGTTAATACTTAAAGCCATACTGTGTAAGTTGCCCAACTAGTGGTCATTATCCCTATAGCAAACCGCGGTCGCGTCCGCGTCTTTCGTCCGTTTTTCGTACCTTCAGACCCCCGCGTCTGCCTCCACCTCGCTGAGATCTATCTTTTAAGGGGTCCCTTGTTCCTGTGCGTTCAGTAATTCCAGAGATACGGACTCCTTCACCCTGCCTGGTAGGCGAAATTACCTAGAGAAGGGATGGTACAAACGGGCGACAACAAATATGGCTGCCATAGCGAGTATTAGCGACCCCACTTCAAGATGCGCTGTGATTGGCCGGCAGTTGTATAACCCTCGCTGTGATTGGCCGGTAGTGTGATGACGCAATTTTGGCGCGAGATCCGGTCCACGGCAAGGATCTCAGTTTACATATAGAGAAGGCTTTACAGGCTGAAATTCACGGCGCGGATCTTCTAAAACTTTTGTGATTTAATAGTTAGGAGAATTTTAAGATTTGTTTTATAAAAAAAGTTACATAGTACAACTTTAAGATAAGAAAGATATCTTCTCATAATGAGTAAAGTAAAACACATTTAATCCGCAGTGTTGTTCTGTGAACAGAATGTCAACTTCAAAAACATTTATGCATGTGCAACTCGAGCTGTCTTTCTGAGACATATCACACAACCTCCAGATTATGCTCCAATTACATGCTGCCACTTTGTGGCATTTTCACAAACCCATTCCTACCGAGGGAACACATAATGGCCCCTGATTTAAAGAATGTTAAAAAGGTCACACATCTAAACAAATGCCAACAATGCCAAACAATTTTCCCTCTTCCGAAAACGTTCAAGCACAACAGAAGGTTTCCGCACACACAGGGTGTGACACGTTCCGCCATGAAAAAAGAAAAAAAGGGATGTAATGTGAGGTTGGCCTTTAATTAAATAGGCCAGGATTGATTCTCTGGACACAGCTGAATGGAACTGTGGAAGAAAGCTTGAGTATGACGTGGCAGTGCCTACAACAACAAGGCTATAATTAAATGGCTTTTAGGGGATAATTAAGGGGCCAAGCCCGTAGGATTGTGGCTCCTTGTATATCTACTTACTCGTCTTCTGCCATTTTACGAATAATCTGCGTATTATCTCTACAGTGCAGTTGGTTTTTACTAAACTGGGCAATATGGTAGAGGGATATGTCAAGTTGCCATGACACGAAGCCCACAAACATTCGCCAAAGGGTGGCGCTATAGCACTCAATTGAAAAATGCAAACCTTGAACAGGCATAGCTCATGAACCGTTTGACCTACAGCCATGAAACTTCAATACACATATGCGTTTCCTCATGAAGAACAACTATCACAGTGGTACATATGATCTCTGACCTTTAGATCTCCCACCATTATGAATTATATGAAAAACAGTTCAAATCGATCGATTTCCGTGCAATGTGCACAAAACCACAGATATAAAAAGCTAGATGCCTCGTTCGCCTCTGCAGTTCATTGGAGCGACGTGCAACAATTGTAGTCTGGACTTCCTGGAAAACTAGCTGCCAGTCAAAGTGACTATACTGGTCAATCACAACACGTCTTTTCTGTGACTTATCAATCCATCCATTTCCTGATGTTGCGCGGCTGCGCAGCTCAGCTGTTCTTATAGGCTGCGTATGAAAATACCCGCCCCCACTTGCCTCTGATTGGCCTACCAACGTCTGTATGTGTGACGCACGTGGAAGAGATGCACACGGATTCCCTTGGTTCCCCGATGTATATGCACCAAAGCCGAGGGAGGCGTCCACCTTTCTATGTCTATGCACAAAACCTTTTACACGTGAACTTTAGACCAATATCTAAAATCCCTCTTGGAGAGAAGATGAGTTTTATGAAAATTATTCTTCTGTCCTAACACATGCAAAGTCAAAATGTAACGTAACTTTGCAGTATGGGTTAGTGCAAATATCACAGAAATCAAACTCCATTTGGCCAAAGGGGGGTGCTATAGCAATCGTTTGAAAATGCTTTAAACAGCATTTAGGCCTCGTTTGGCCTAAAGCCATGCAACTTGCATACACATGTGCCTTTGAAAAACACTTAAACATTTGTTTTCTATTTGTGTGAAGCGTTCTACACACAATCTATGAACCATTATCTAAAGTCCCAATTGAGAAGTTTGTACGTTAATGAAAAGCCTCCATGAGCCAATGGATATTGTAAAATAAAGAGACTACAATACCCAGAATCCCTTTGTATGCTCATTTAGTAGCTGGATAGGTTCCTTTTCTCTCACTGTTTGGGTCTAGCATCAGGTGGTGGTGTACGTACTGTCTGTACTAGGTTACAAGGCCTCTGGTTCGAGTCTTACCTTATGCAGGCTTCATTTAAATTACATCAAACAAAACATGACCGTATTTTTTGAAAGTAGCTATTTTCAATGTATGATACAGTATACTTCGTTGTGAAAATAGCTGATCTACAATCTAACAATATTTTAGATAGCAATGCGTTTATTTAAGAAAAAACTAACGTTTGTGCCGTTATTAGAAGCTCTGACCTGACGGTCGCCACTCGCCATTATGGCTTTCTACTTGTTATTATTATGGTAATGTCTTTGGATTAACAATACATATTAAAACAGGAGCAAAAGAGGACAAAATGTGCCACAGAGGCACAAAAATCCAGGTCCAGGCACTCAGGTGGATTTAGAAATGAATGGGCTAGATTCATTCTACAGGGGTGGGCAACTTTGGTGATGGAGAGGGCCACTATATTTTCACACTCACTCCAGAGGGCCACAATGCATATGCAGTAAAAAATAGCAAAAATTGCCGCGACACGTTTTGAGCTTGTAGATCTGCTATTTTTGCTATTTTTTAATTGGAATCCTGAATTATTTTTTAGCTATTTTTGAATTGGAATCCTGAAAAGTAACATTAACTTTCAATGCATTTATATGTTCTTATGTTAACTTTATGAACTTAAAGTTATACCATGTAACTTTTTTTATAAAACAAATCTTAAAATTGTCCTAACTGTTAAATCGCTAAAGTTTTAGAACCCCCACTCCGTTATTTTCAGCTTCTAAAGCCTTCTCTTTATATGTTTTCTATGGTCCCTACCGGGGACCGGTTTTCGCGGAAAAATTGCGTCATCACACTACCGGCCAATCACAGCGAGGGTTATACACTGCCGGCCAATCACAGCGCATCTTGGAGTGGGGTCGCTAGGGCGGCCATATTTGTAGTCTCCCGTGTGTCTCTATACTCGGGTGCACGGTGAAGCATGGGTGAAGGAGTGTATCTCCGGAATGGATGAACGCACAGCAACCAGGGACCCCTCAAAAGATAGATCTCGGCGAGGTGGAGGCAGACGCGGGGGTGTGAGAACCGAAAATCGGCCGAAAGACGCGAACGCGACCGAGGTTTGCTATAGAGCTACTGACCACAAGTTGAGCAACTTACACAGTATAGCTTTAAATACAACTAAATTGTGCATATAAAAGACTAGTCATTAAGCTACTAATATAGACGTAATTAAAGCGGATCATGTTTGCATGTTTAGAATTGTATCAGCTGAAATCAATCAATAAATCTGTATTCAGATATTAACCTGCGGGCCGCATTAAGTTAAGGTGAGGGCCGCATGTGGCCCCCAGGCCGCCAATTGTCCATGCATGGGCTAGAACATTAAAATACACCAACGCGTTTCGGCAAATGCCTTCTTCAGGGTCTATTAAAACAGGACTTATAGTGCCAGCCCAGTATTGTCAGAATTAAATTACACTGTTTTCCTATTACGAATACAACATAGTGGAAGGCATTGTGATTTCACCAACATACTTGTCATAATATCCAACACTAGTGCATTTGAGTCAGGCCCTTGTTGACAGAGAAAACGGCTTATATTAGGGTCTCCCCAGTGTGACTTCTACCGAGGTTATGGAGACATGTATCAGTGTTTTTAGAGTGTTCTCAACAGAGAGAGAAGAAACAGAGGAATAAGCATGAGGTCAATACTCAAGAGCACAAAGCACTGGCTGAGATCCAAATCTGACAAGCCATGCGTTGTCTTGCTGGAGAAATTGTGTAATGGAGCAATGTTATGATTGAACTAACATTGACTGCGGTGCACCACATCTACAGTAGGTAGACACAAAAGTGAAATCCTTTTTTTGCATTACCCACTGGGTGACTTGAAATGTAGTTAAAGAAGATACAAAGAATATCAGCAATTAAATGTAGAAAAATAGAAGACATTTTGAATATATTTCAGCTATATTCAACGTCAATACGCTGACTCCTTGAAAATAATTTGCTTCAGTGCTCAATATAATTTGTGCTGTATTCATAATACGCATGGCTAGAATCTTAATTTATTGTGAATGACCCTCAAGTTTTCAAGCCATGTATTTCAGGGGTATAATACAAGTTTATATACCCTGTATGAGGCACATCATAAATGAGCCAATGAGGCCTGCAACACAGTATTTTCACAACCATAACTCTGGTGCTGGTTGAAACCAGGAATTCATTTGGATGAAGTCCAATTGCTTTTCTGAAACTATACGTCCATAATGGTGCCATTTTGTCAACATAATGAGGGAGTAAATGGTGTGGGGGTAATGACTGAATTTGTTTGATCCAAATGGAACATGAATGGTTGATGTAGCTTTGTATTTTTATTTACAATGTCCTCTGCACCCATTTTCTAATTTTGGGCCTTTCTTTAACATTATTGAACATAAAATGCAACTTGGTACAGCATAAATGATCAACGATCAATGATTATGTTTATTTATTTAAATTATACTGTAGATAAACAATGTGAAGGGGGTGGAATTGTTGTATTTGCAATACAACTATATGTTTTATTGCGTATATTTAGACAGTAATAATTATGCTGGATTTATCTTAATTTCACCTCTGTCGTGTAATATCTAAATGTAAATAGTGTTTTCCACTGACTGACTGCAAAGCCTTGGAACCAAACGATAACTTGTGGCATTTAGAAACAGGACTCATTGATGCTTGAGATGACTGAAGTAGTCTGTGAGCGGAAGGATTCTAGCCAGAGCAGTGGCTTCTCGTAAACCGTCAGTGGTGGGAAAAGTACTCACATTCTTTACTTGAGTAAAAGTATCAATACTGCAATGTAGAGTACAACATGTAGGCTACTTTCCATCTGTCCCATATTCACGATATTCCTGGCCATTCTATGGAGGCTGCCATTTTCCTTTTACAGAGGGCGCTGGAGCATTTTTAAACATCTTTTCACTTCCTCCCAAGTCGAAGAACAAGAGATCCCAAGGAAGTGACAGGGAATTGTCTGTTGCCAGATATTGCCAGAGACAAGCGGCCAGGTCTATGAATAATAAGCCCAATAGAATTAATTAGGTTCAGTTTTACAACTTTACATTTACATTTGAAAATAGCAGATCAGCAAGCTCACAATGTGTCACATTGTGACACATTGTGAGCTTGTATATTTGCTATTTAAAAAATATAGAGGAAAGAAAAAACGAAAATAATTTGAATATTTTTGAAACATTTTAACAACACAAATCTGTGTGGCGGTCCCTGGCACCACATATTTTCAGATGGGGGTCTGCGACTGTGGACAAATCTGTTAATCTGGGGTCCTTGATATGAAAAGATTTGGGAACCACTGGTTTAAAAAATATTAGAAAGTAAGCCCAATAAACAACGACACCAATTGCTTATTATAAGCAGACATGGCAACACCGGTTCATTCAGAGCCAAGAGCCCAGAGAGCCTCTACTGACACTTTAATGCAATGACACAGGAAACCAAATGATGTTTTTTATTTTCTTTCAGGATATGAACAGGAAGCCGGGGGCGGGGCCAGGAATATCGTGAATAGCTCAAAAGCACATCACAAGAACTCAAAATGTGAAGATCTACAAGCTCACAACGCGATTTAGTGGAGTAAAAGTATTAGTGTGGGGATTTAAGGGGAGCAAATGCTAATTTCGTGCAAATTTGTCTTAAAGCACAAAATTTTGCACAGATGTAGCCCAGGGCTTGCTCTAATGATTTAGCTTGGGCGCCCACACTATATGTAGTGGAGTAGAAGTATTGGAAATTGGAAATACTCAAGTATAGTACAAATACCTCAAAATTGTAATTAAGTACAGTACTTTAAACAGTTTGGTTTGCGGTTTAAATGGCTTGAAAGGGAGATGAGGAGAAGAATCCCTGGGAGCAAGTTAATACCAACCAGTTCATATTTAAATATACAAACATTTATCTTTGATTATTTTGGCATGAAATGCTTGAGCGGTTAAGCAGTCAAGCTGGGGCTCACTTAGAATACCCTTTGCACAAAAAGTTACAAGTTAAAGATTTTAAAGGCACCAAGCTATAGGTATCTCTCATTTATATAGTATTATGATTTGCATACAATGTTTTATCAAAGTGCCACCAGTGTTGGGCAGTAACAATTGACCAAGCATTTTACTGTAATATTATTGGTTTCCCCAGTACTGTATGTAACTAGAAGTGTTGCTTATTCCAATTGCCAAAACAGTAATAATATTAATTCAAGAGTTGTATCAAGAGTACACTCACTTTCCAAAAAAATGTTATTTAATCGTCTAATCGGGCTTTTGAGAGCACTCTGGACTATTTTTAAGTTGCTTGATTCAGTATGGACGATACACGAAAGAAGAAGAATCATTGTATTTATTTTTTTCATTTTCCCAAAGAATTGTTAAAAATAAATAAAAGACAGCCTGCTCACGTATCAGGAGCCACCATGAACCAAGGACCGGTGTTTTCATTCAATCTATCATGGCTACAATGGGTTTGTGTTGGAAGGGGGTGTGTCTGATAAAATGAATATCAAATATCGAAATAATGAATCCGATAAATTGACCAAAAGTGTTGTTGAATGTGAAATATCCCTTTAAGACACACTTGCATTGCATATCCTGGCTGACTGTCTCACATCCACAGATTTGTGCATAACAAACGTTTTTTTTGTTTTAATGAAGTCTCCTGTGGTAATGTATTGTTTTGAATCATTTTGTTTTTCTTCAATAATAATAAAGTACAATACGCACACAGCCAACCAAGGTCTCTAAATGTCTTACTTTTTGAACTGCCATTGGGAAATACACCATTTAATCAAGGATAATATTCTGACAAAGGAAATGAATAATAAGCTGCTAGTTTCTGGATTGATGAATCTGTTCTGATCATTAGGCAGTTATCCAATTATTCAGCAATGGCATTTGTGAAAGTGAAAGAAGAAATTTAACAGAGTGGGGCTGGGTTGAAAGAGATTGACTATTTCTCTCTACCAATTCATTATATCAAACTGGTTAACTCTCCTACTGCCAGATTATTTATTTATTTATTGGGTCTGGTGCCATCAAAAAGCGGCTTACCTTTGCGACTTTATAGTAGATAGATAGACTTTTTTTTTTATTTTTTATTTTTTTATTTTGTATTGTGCAATAGTGCACTTTGGTCTGCCAGGCAGCAGAGGGCGGCGTCATGCGAGAATGAATGTGAATTTGCCTGTTATGTGATTCAGACCAGTCACTGGCCACAGAGCCTCACAGCCAGAGAAATCAACAAGGAAGTGAATTGGTCTCCGTTGATGTTAACGCATAATGGATTTTTTACACCATCACCGCGGAAAATGTGTTTACAGTACACGGCGGCGCGACCCCTCATCAGCTTCAACAAGGTAAACGAACAAACGAATGCGCGCCGTATTGGCGCGGAGGTCTCTTGAGAATTGGGGCGAACAGGAACGTCCAAAGCGGTATAAGAGTTAAGAATAGCAAGAAAATATCACAATGAATAGTCTCAAGTGTGTCATTATTTCCTGACAACAGCACCCCCCGAAAAACAACTAGAGTTTCATAGTGAAATATCTACAGTCCTGTATGTAGGGCTCAGTGTGTGTGGTTGAGTTAGGCTGATCTCTCAGTTGTCTTCCCTGCCTCTCTGACAGGAAGGGCCTTAAAGGACTCCATTCCCCATGGTGCATTAGAGGAGGGCTTGCCAAAAAAATAAAAATAAAATAAAAATAAAAACGAAGAGAAAAGAAGAACAGAAGAAGCCCATAAACTTTCAAGAGGATGGCTGCTCATACAGTGTGACTCATTTATGTGCTGTCCACAACTGAATATTTTTCAACTCGATCAAAAACAACTGTCATTTTTATGACATAATAGTCACAGAGCAATGGTCTCTCCAGGCTGTAGGAGACGTGTCCCGCAAGGCTATTGGAACGAGCCCATTGGGTGCCGGTCCATCTGGCTTATGGGTTATATAGTATATACACTATTAACAAGAACATTAAAATGCTCCTGTCTGTCTCTCCGGCTTATGGGATGTACCAGTGCTATTGAATCACAGACATGCAAACAATCCTATATAAATTCATCAATGTTGCAGGCCTGACACCCCAGCCCCCACACTCGGACCATCCTGTCCACCTGTCCGTCCGTCCGTCCGTGCGTCACTCCTCATGTCACACTCCATATATTAGTCCCCCCAGGAATCCGCGGAGAAAAAGTTCTGATTCCGCGGTGAACAATCCTGATTCTGCGGAGAGCAATTCTTGATTCCGCGGCTTGAAAGTTAATATTCCGCGGGCATTAAAAAACTACGTAAAATTACCAGTTATGAAGCAAACATAATTTTTTATGTAATAATGAAGTAGAAATGAACTTATGAAATGAATTGCAATACCAAAACACTGTGAAACATTGTGGTTATCAAATAATCAACATCAATATTCTCTTTGTCCCTCTTGGGAAGATTTATTTATATGTGCCAGGCATGTCCCGTGGATGGAATTGGGAAACAGGGATTTGAGGGCAGACAGAAATCACATCCTCTTGTTTCACTCCAAAGTCATTTAGAGCATTGACTGCCGCATTTGCCACTGTTGAATGATTGCATTTGTCTAAGAAAACAGTGTCAACCAGATAGCTGCAGATTTCACCAGATTCATCCTTGATGAGCGGAGACACCATTATGTTGAGCACGCAGCATCCTTCTGAATCAGAGAGAGAGAGAGAGAGAGAGAGAGAGAGAGAGACCTTTATTATCCCAAGGGGGAAATTCAGTTGCAGCAGTGTAAGGTTATTTACAAAGTTACAGAGAAAAAATAAAATAAAAACAAGAACAGAGTACAGTAAAGAGCAAGGTACATCAAGAAAGGGAACCTCTCTTACCTCTCTTGCAGTTGTGTATGGCCAGGGATGGCTCCCTCCCCCATTCACTACTCTGTTTTGCAAGAAACTTCTCATCAGACCTGGACAGTGGTGTGTTTGTTGATGTACAAGCCTACCAAAACAGAATACAAAACACAATACATTGATTGTACACATTTTGAATGATAGATACTTTTTTCAAATAGTACAATTAAATGATTATACATTGGAGCTAAACTAAAATGATTTATTTATCTACCTTGACTAATTCATACTTTTTTCATATCAAGGTCCAATATTTATTCATTATTTAATGACATTTAGCTTCTCACTCAGACCCAAAACATAGAATATTTTGTTATTGTTTGGATAACATTTTGTTCACAATTCTATGCTGTATTGTTTTGATGTTGGTGCCATAGATAGAAGAGATAAACAGGCAACACGTTGATAAAACAACTCTTATACATTCTCTAATTGTGTACTTAGGCTATTGTAAATTAATGAATGCAGATGTTTAACAACAATTTAACTCTTGAGCGTAAAATGAAAACAAATGGACCCGTAATTAAACCAAATGGACGCTTATGGGTTTCATTTTACCCTCTCAGAGTTAAATATATAGCGTTCATTTGGTTACCAACTCTTAAGGACCACCGGTTGAAAACCACTGGAGCACAAGTCAAGAATACATTACTAAAACGATAGCATACCTTCTCTCGTTCCTCTGCAGCCACGGTTTTGCTGGCGATTGTGGTTGTTGTGATGGCTTTTTGTCTTTTTAAGACTGTGTCTGCGGGCGTTGCTTGTTTTTTCTTCTGATGAAAGCAGCCAAGTGGTCTTTGATTGTTGAGTTGCGGCGGTAATCAAGAACTTTATTCTCCTCCTGTAATTCTGTGTATGATTTAGCTCTTTCAGCATAACATATCCCTGCTCACTCTGAGGGCTTGGACCCGGCATCGGAGCCGGAGGTCGGAGAAATCGCTCCATTACTCCATGTGCGTCTTTCTCACTGTGAGTCAAACAGTCAGACGATGTGCCTAGTTCCATAAAAAATCAGCACCATCCGCTCTGGTATCGTCACCACACACGAGACACAGCACATGAATACATGCCACGGCAAACAAAGCCATTTCCGTTTCCGTATCCGGCAACGAGGACCGGCTAGGCTGTGAGTCTTGTCCGTCTATATCACCGCGACATCTAGCGGCCGGGAAGAAAACTACATGTAAAATGTAATATTCTGCACCTCGTTTGTGCTATTCTGCGGACTGCTATGATATCCGCGGGAGGCTCTGATATCCGCGGAGGGCTTCGATTTCCGCGAAAATTTCCGTGATCGCGGAATCGCGGATTCCTGGGGGGACTAATATATGGCCAAGACATCTCCATTATATGGAGCTGGCCAATACATCTGACCTCATGGACTGACCTCACGGACTCCCTTACTGAGGAGTATGCACTTTGGAGCGTCGATTTTCTCCAGGCTGGGTTGCCCACCAAGGGCTGTGTCAGCTGTGGGGTGTGGCCGTCAGGACAGGTAGGGAAATAGTTAGTATGATAGGAGGTGCAACTGTTTGCTATGGGCAGATCATCTTTCTGCAACAAATAGTGACACAAATATAGCATTGGTAGGGCAACCTATTAGAAGTGAAATGTGTGTGTCTCAGTCTCGCCCACGATTTTACTCTGTCTCGACTCGGTCTCGGACTAATGGACTCTGGACTCTTCCCCCACGAATCCACTCGAGTCAAGAGTCAAGACAATGCAATTAAATATGTATGTTCTTAACTTAACCAGTCGGCATAATTATATATTTTACTGTCACTTAGAGGCCTGTTTATATTTATCACCATTTAGGGAGAGCATCTTTGTGTGCAAGAGGTGTTTCCCAGGCCAGGAGTTCTGGGAATATGCTGCTGTAATGCTATTCCTCTGCTCAAATAATCTTCAAAGAATTGTCACCCTGTCTGGGTATTAATATTTTCAGGTAATAATGCTTATCTTGCTGGGGTTAAGAACATCATTTGACATTGGTCACCCATGACATTCAGGAAAAGCCTCGGAATGGAAGTCACATTTATCTGCATCATCAGATTTTAACATCACTCAATCTGTAAATCTCGCTTCCAACAGATCAAAAATGGATGCTGACCATTTTCCACAAACTAGACTCTTGTTAAAAAAAAGAAAAAGAAAAATCCCAGATAGCTCAAAAAGCACATCACAAAAACATCGAAAGCATCATGATTCTAAACCAAAATTAGTAAAACATGGCAGCAGTAATATCAGCTGTTTAGTTTTTTTCACTTGTGCAGCAGCAATATCACAAGAATCCACTCTAGGGTTAAATATCAATCATTAATACAAAACACAAACTTACAATTTATGTTTTCTAGGATTGGTAACCGTAACACTGCTCACCGGAAACACAATCGGCACTGAACAAACAAGATATTCAATATTCAGCAGGGAAAATATTTACAGCTGCAATCCATGCCCTTGTTTGTGAATAAAGTATAATTTTAAACAACCTGTATGGTACAGTATGTTAATTCAATATAACCAGAGATGGGAAAAGTACTCACATTCTGCACTTAAGTAAAAGTAAAAGTACTTGTGAAAAAAACGACTTTGGTAAAAGTAAAAGTACTCATTCCAAATAATTACTTGAGTAAAAAGTTAAAAGTATGTGCTTTGAAAAGTACTTTTAAAGTAAAAGTAAAATATCCCCACCAAACACATCTTAAAACTGGCCCAGAATTGGTTTCCTACTATGATGTGAAATCTAAATGCAGCAGTGTTTTTTTAGACTGAGTAGGCTACCAGTTATAATTAATATTTGACTCTCCAAGTACAATCATTATTATTATAAAAAATACATGTATATCCCACGATTTTGTAACCAATTTTTTTAAGTGCCAATTGACCAACAAGTAGGCCTACACCATGACTGATGTTAAAATACAGATAAGGTTTCCTAATAAGAATGTCGTTTTCATTGTTCAATTATAATTATAATACATCTCACATCCACAGACAGACAGATTTCTGACTGTTACTGTAAGATGTTTTGCATGTCTGTCAGAGGACCCCAATGTAAACAAGCCATATAGTCTACTGTAGCGCTTTTGCTATGCGAACTGCTAATCAAGTATTCAATCAATCAATTCAAACACACGCATGCATGCACGCGCATGAGGGCACGCACGCACGCACGCGCGCGCGCGCGCGCACACACACACACACACACACGCTAAAGGCTTTTTTTGCGAGGCAAATATGACCGAAGCTACAGCTGTGCAGACCATTTAACTTTTTCCACACAGAACTTGACAGAAGCACTATACTTTATCCAGCATCAATGTGATAAAAAAAACACTGCCACTGACTCACCTAGCTTTGGAGATTCAAAAAGAACGCATTTCCTCGCACCAAAGTAGCGAGCCTGTTTTGAAAATGTAGCGGAGTAAAAGTACAGATACTTGTGTTAAAATGTAACGGATAAAAGTAAAAAGTACTCCAAAAAATAAATACTCAGTAAAGTACAAAGTACTGAAAAATGTACTTCGTTACAGTAACGAAGTATTTGTACTTTGTTACTTCCCATCTCTGAATATAACTAACAACTGTGGTAGTACCTATTGCATGAAGTTCAAAGCATATCTCCCCTGCCAAAACTGGCTTTCCATCTTAGCTCAGCAACAGAAATGTCAGCGTTGGTGCGGAAGACTCGGGTTCAAATCCCAGATAAGACATAATTCTTCTGGATGGCAGCTTTAACGAAGACGAGTAGACAATATCACACCCATTGTGACAGATTTATCAGCTTCCGGTACCCTTCAGAGGAGGCTAGTATTCATAACAATGTTACTGACATTTAAAGGTCTCAATAACCTTGTCTCTTCATGTGACCCAGTATACGAGAAATAAGTAGTCATCTTTGCTAGACTGCACATTTTTCTGCAGAATTCCGATCTGGTTCAGGTCAAAAATAATATTTAGAAAGAGAGTGATTATCTAAATCAAATTTAAACCTGCTTGTTAAATATGAAAATAATGCATAAATAGTACTTGCATGTAAGCCTTGTTCTCTGAGTGAAGAGAGGGAATGACCCATACCTGTCAGGTGGGGTCATTCCCCATACATAATGAAATGTAGCTGTGGAGAGATATTCTCAATACGATGGAGAGAACGCCAACTAACTTTTATAGAGAATAACTCAGGTCAGACAGAATTCAATTCAAGTTGTTATTTTTAATCCCTATTGGAACAGGAGGCATGAAGGTGAGGCATGAATCGCTTTCAATATACCACAACAACTCCTTTGTGTGGAGCACAGCACTGAAAAACAACTCCCTGCCCTTTACCTCCCACTCTAACCCATCGCTCTCCCTCCTCTGAACTATTAAATCTAACCAATGTTAACAGGAAAATATATTCCTGTAATGTTGCATTAACAATTGTCCACTTTTTCTGTAATGTCAAGTCAAAAGTAGACCAGTGATGCACTATGGACACAATACATTTGGGTGATTGAAATGTAACTTTCTTTGCCTTTTCTCATAGATATCTGACTTTTGTAGGAATACATTTAAATAGAGCTGCAACAATGTCTTCTTCCCTAACACGGCCAGCCACTCAGACCCCAATTACCTGCCTCCTGCACTCACAAAGGGGAGCTTTTACTCACCTTCAGCTCTGGTATTCAAATGCAATGAATTCTGAGATATGGGTCTGGTAAGAAATATGTGAGCTTTTGTTGCATTTGATGATATTCTTGTTCTAACAAGGGCTATCGCCTTCTACACCCCCATGTGATACAAATTGGTAAACAGGCAAAATGCACATGGAATCAGACATATTCAGTTCTACTTTAGACCACGTTTCTAAATAGAATTAAATTAAATCGTTTTCTGATATCTGCCAGTGCGACTTTCATCTAAAAACTGAAAGAAATGTTCCTTGTCATCGCCATTCACACATCACTCCAAATAACTCCTGAGGCCAAGTGAAAAAATAAGCCACAAGAGGCAGAGAGAGACTGAGAGGCGTGGTGGGAAACGAGGCAAAGCCGAATGTCTCCAACCCTCTCAGTATAAAATACAGGTAACCACATAACTCGCATAGCTTATTGCTTTTCTAAAATGTGTCCCAATCTCACTGAGAGCCAGTCATCTCGGAAAGTACAGCTTTAGACAGGGACTGAAAATACCCCTTTTTTTTTCACTAAAATGTGATAAAGCCACTAAAGCATTTCATAAATTTCAGGCTACATTTCACTTAAACGCCAGAGCTTAACTCTGCATGTAAATAAGACTTTTTTTAATTAATGTGAGAGATCGTCAGGTCATTTGCAGGTTAGACATTTATTTAGAACTTGAATATCTCAAAAGTACTATTTCAGCATGGCATCATTCTATAAGCCATATCTTCAAAACTGTTGGGTCAAACTCCACAACCAATATATCATTTTGTAGCTATGATCCCCAGCTTTCAAATGAAATGAAAAAATGAAAATGAATAAAAATCCAATGACTGGGTCCCAGCCAAATTGGGACACAAATGGTTACAATATGGCAACATGAAAAATCATAGACATGTACCAATTAAAACGGTTCTATTTCACTAATAATTCACTACAAGGTCTGCAAGAAAGTAATTCCCAGCTACAAGAAGTTCCTCGCTTTTTTTTCCAACAATACAGGTGCAGATAATTGGTGCACTGGGGAACACTGTGGAAAGAAATAACGCACCTGGGTTTGATATAAACTGATTCAAGCTGTGGATTATAGTCTCATATACCTCAGCAATTAAAGGGAAACCAGCCAATCAGAATCAAGGAATGGAACTAGACGTTTTAGAATGGAGGATGACACGGTGCATTACTGCTTCACATATCAGGTGTCTTGCAAGACCCGTGCAATCATTAGTCAGTACAGTCCAGGACTTTTATAGCTTTTGTCCTCTAGTTATCATCTAAAGATCGAATCAACATGACATCACCACAACCAAAAGTGTATTTCCGAGTAGATAACATAGCATTGGAGCAGTATTATTCAATAACCTTACTTCTGGTATCACACTTATGATATTGTTATTGACTATTAGACATGTATTATTTTGTTGTAAATATCTACAGGTTTACAAACTAGATATAGCTAATGTTCTGGACACTTTATTTTAGGCATTCTAGGTGTCAGTTGCACCTAGAATGCATTTAAACTTTAGCTTCAATTGCATTATATGCCAAGAAACATCTGTGCTATTTTTCAAACATGCATTTTAAGGGAGAATCACACAAATAATGGAAGTAGATAAGTGTGGTTGATTACACATTCCTCAGGATTTCATTCAAGCCATTATTTGAATGGAAAATGATTCCCCTCTAAACCGTAGAGGGGAATCATTTTCCATTTAAAAAAATGGTTTGAATTAGAGTCTAAAGAGCAGGTGCAACCTGTGAGGGACAGCAGCCGTGAGCACCAAAAAGGGGACAAGCGTCAATGACACGCTGAGAAAGACTATTTCAATTCCCTGAGGAAGAAATATTCTAGGAATATACAGTATTAAACAGCTTCATACAAGCTACAGTACATGATCCCTCTAGAAGACATCATTAGGAA
This sequence comes from Nannobrachium achirus, assembly GCF_963921795.1. Taxonomy (NCBI): domain Eukaryota; kingdom Metazoa; phylum Chordata; class Actinopteri; order Myctophiformes; family Myctophidae; genus Nannobrachium; species Nannobrachium achirus. The sequence continues at coordinate 12,883,348 of NC_137822.1, read as the reverse complement.
ACACAATGTTAGTTTTCATTCATACATGGATGACGCGATTATACATATCTGTAGAACCGGCGTGCGCACGCACGCACGCACGCACGCACTATACAAATAAAATCAGAAGGAGGAAGTTGAGGGACATCAGTGTTGAGATAGACAGTGTCAATGTCAGCACCCAACAAATCAGTGTGTGTGTGTGTGTGTGTGTGTGTGTGTGTGTGTGTGTGTGTGTGTGTGTGTGTGTGTGTGTGTGTGTGTGTGTGTGTGTGTGTGTGTGTGTGTGTGTGTGTGTGTGTGTGTGTGTGCGCGCGCGTGTGTGTGTGTGTGCGCGCGCAGTCGCGCACGCGCGCTGCAAGCTTAGATCAGCTATGTATGTATAATTAAGTATAAAATAAGTGGTCAAAATATACTGTGCAGCAATTTTGTTGCTCTAAATTCATTGTTCTGTCTCTTTCCCCCCACTGTTTGCACACTATATGACAGGTATTTCACAACTACCGTATGGCCTGTCCTGCTGTGACACTCGTCAAACTCCCACACATCGGCTCAACTCAGTTTGAAATGAAAATATTGGACGTCATCATCCCTCAGATACATACTGTCCACGTACTTCTGAACAGTCAATTGAAAATAGATTAGCACTATATGTTTATGGTAATGCAGCATTTGATATTTGAATTGAATTGCTATCCTCCAGCAGACAGCCGTCTCACCACCTGTTTCAAACCGTGCAAATACCAACAGTTATCTCTGCAGTTTTCCTTCTGTGTTTGTGTGTAATGTAATGGTGTCATTTGCTGAATTCATTAAAAAATAAAATGATATTTGCATGAGGTGGATGTACAAATTCCGATGGTAACTGCAACACAGATTTGACAGCTTGTCCTTGTGCGTGTGTGTGCTGTTATTTAATTAATTAATGAATCCTGTATTCCACATAATTGGACCATGAAGCAAATAGGATATGAGCCACGTGTTTGTCAAAAGATCCACTGAAATAATGTTGATTCAATACCCTGCTTTAATTAGGAAAAATGAAGGCCTCTACCATTGTTTACAGTCCCGAGATCTGAACCATTGTCTATTGCAGAGGTCTTCAACAGGGGGTCCGGGACCCCTAGGGGGTCCTCAGAGTTACTACAGGGGGTCCTCCAAATCTTTGAGTGATATGAACTTTTTTTCTTATTTTTTATACAGTTTCCATGCCACGGGGGTAGATTGACGAGAATTATTAATTAGGCAGCCAGGCCACAGACGAAGATTGACGAGAATAGGCTATTTTTGTTATAAAACAACTCAAAATACATTATTTTTGCCTAATGCCCAAACAGAACTTCATACCAAAGACTTTGCCTCCCTCCAGTGGCAGATCATGAGACTGAATGAAAACGAGGAAGTGTACGGAACCATGTGACTCTGCTTTGTTGTGAAAAAACGTTAGCATGCATGAAACACAAAAACACACTTTCCTCCTCACCCGTAAGTCCGATTTTGATTCGGAAAAAAGATCTGAGCAGCTGGTGGCAACGCGGTTCCGAACGTTAACATCACATGCACGGAGCGCGTGCGTGGAGCGCCCGACGCAAAAGTAGGTATTAGCTCATTTTGTTAGCATGATTGTATGAGTGTAACTGTGGTAGAATTTAGCGTCACCCAGGGTACTGAAAGGAATGGACAGAACGGATAGATGTGTAAACAGTGTTTTCTTGTGGTCGTAAAAAAACACTGAAATGGGCTGGCATGGAAACTGTTAACTACTTGAACCCTAGAGTTCATATTCTGAGAACTTCAGCCAAAAATAGCAAGTGCGAGGCGTTGTGAGCTTGTGGAAAAAGAGCAGACTAAGTACAGAGTGAAAGGTCAAGTTTGTTAAGTATTGATAGTTCAAGTGGTTAAATATCTGACAAGTGTCATGAATCCAAAATACACTGATGATTGTGCTGTCAAACAATGAAAATATGGAATCTCTGAAAAGGTAGAGGGGGTCCCTGCTTCATCTTTCTCTCAGCTAAGGGGTCCCTGGCCCGAAAACGTTGAAGACCACTGGTCTATTGTGTTCATGGAAAAACGTCCTAATGCAAGATTTTTTTCAAAGGCAAGACTAATAACTCCAATTCGATTGAAAGTGGTTTTGTGTCATTCCGGATTTACAAACATAGTGTGCTATTTTTTCCCCACCAAAAACATACACTGGCTCCTTTCACCATATAGTTCTATCATGGGAACTGGGAACATACCAATGTCATTTCAAAGTTAACACAAGACACAAGCATTCTTTTACATAATGAGGAATATCCTGGGTAAACGCAGACTGACAGGTCATCCATTACACCACGTTCAATCTGGGTGGCCTTATTTGCTAGAAGACAGACACCGTGGTCCACTAAGGGCCCACCTTTGGGATCTCACGGCTCTTAATTACATGTCCTGGTCTAACCACGTCTGTCAGGGTTCTGGTTCAGGCCAGGAGCATGAATATATAAAGCAAGATGAGCTCTTTACAGCAATGTCTTTAACCTCCTCCAGTGCCATGCTATTCTACTGCTCTATGGCCTCTGTCCAATTATAATTTGCTGCAAGGAAGGAGCCCATAGCCTTTAGCTGTTTTTGATACTAATCGCAAATTTGACGAATCAAATCTGACGACTGCAAAGTGGACTCAGGCACATGTTTAATTAAAATAACAGGAGACTTGTTAAATTTAGCAATATATATTTTTTATGTATACCATCCAAATGTTTTATGTAAAAGTACAACAACAGACGGAATGAAGGATAAATAATTAAAACATGAGCATACTCTGTAATTACATGAGGTGCCAAGGGTTAACTAATTACTTTGTGTGTGGCTAACATACATTATTTGACCTATTATCGAGGATAATAATTATGTCCTAAATTAAATTCTACAGCACAAATTCTATCTATGTTAGAAGTTACGCCTTCAAATCACGTTTTTCTTCCCCCCAATAATTTCAAGGTGTACCAATACCAGTCTATACTGTGTATCATCGAAAGATACACTAAAGCAATATTATATTTCATGTCCAAAACACTAACAAAGAAAATGTCAACTGGTTTCTGCATATTCACTGTCCTGGGGCTCTAACGATGGAGAAGAGAGGGGAAGATGGATGGATAAGATGGTTGCAGGGAAAGCTGTTGTGCGTTGCCAGTCATTTGATGATGCAGCATCTGTTTTCCTATGCCTGCCAATGGTACTGGGCTTAATGCGCCTCTGTGGTCTGACACAGTGGGTTATAAATATATCCTGATCAAATGCTTAGAGAAGGCATCTGGGGGCCTGGCAGATGTGCAAGTCTCTCCGTCATTAACTAGTGCCTTGGGCAATGGCACCATGGGTGCCAAGGTTTGCGATAAGCTTGTCCCTTTACAGCTCCACTGCCCCCCCAAAAGATGAGGGAATTAATATCGCTGAATATTCAGAAGATGTTCTGTCACCGCACAGATTATTCATAGAAGAGGCAGATGTTGCTTCACTGGCTCAGCTTTAGGTTGTTAATAGGTGTGAAGGATTTGGGGAAATGCCTGTCAGAATGCTTTATTCTATAACGTGATTATCATTCGTCTAATCTGAGTTTTCTGCTGTTAACAGAGCAACAGGTTAATCCTGTTGGTGATGAGGAGAGTGTTTTTGCTTTCCACCCGTTTATGGGAATGACACACCCATTATGTGAGGAGACAGGCTTTGGGTACAGATAAGCACAGCTTCTCCTGGCTATCACCCATTGCGTGAACATGTGGCAAACAAATTCCTCTGATAAATTCAACCCCCACTCGCCAAACAAAACCCTTCACAGGTACACCACCACATCCACATTAGTGGTTGGTTGATAGCAAAATCAGGTAATGGAGTTGCAACAATAACCTGGCGGAAGAAGTACTCAAATCTTTTGACCGGGATACCAATCCCAGTCCAACAAAGACGATGAGGTGAAAGTGACCTTTCCGTGACCTTTTGATGATTGGGCCGATTGACAGCCAATGATATGCTTGCAAATGTTCCCATCTGGCCGGGTAATGTTCAGTAATGCCACAGCGCTCCTCAGTGCGGACACAGGTGGCTTTTGCTGGCCGGTGCTGGGAACAGACAGACAGACAGCACTGCGGCAGTGCTGTCTGTCAAAAGAGACACTCCACTATGTCTTACAAATTTTGTAAGACATAGTGGAGTGTCACTTTTGTCTTTTGTAGATATAGATAGATAGATAAGTTACCCACCATTGAGGCTGCTAGATTTGGTAAATCTACCCACCTATCCAAAAGAAACATCAAACATTTTATTAACTTGGCCAACATGAAATGTTTTTATCTTTCACTGCATGCAGGGTGTCAAATGCATTAAGATTTATTGCATTATAAAGCTTTGTGGTCCTGTGATCTTAAAGCCACCGATCCATTTACCCCTTAACCACTATGTACTGTAGATTATATACCTTAGAGCTGTTTTGTGGAAATATGAAAAAGGTCCTCCCCTTCTGTGTTGCCTAGAACTGGAATGCTAACTCACTCACTAGAATGGGGAATCTCACTTCCAACTGAAACGGTGTGACTTGTAATAGTTTATAATGGTATATATATCATGTTCCACAAGAGGTAGTACTTGTTGATAATAGAAATCAATTGGCTGAAAATGCTCTTTACTTTATATTCAAGTCATACTGTTTCAGCTGGAAGTGAGATTCCCCATTCTATTGAATGAGTCAGCCTGTAGAGGTCAGGGCCAAAGCGTACACCTTCCATACTGTATGTCACTGATCACGACCCAAACAATCAATTCTCCAGTTCTAGGCAACATAGAAGGGGAGGACCTTTTTCATATGTCCACACAACAGCTATATAAACTATAGTAGATGTTGAAAATGAGTGATATTCCACTTTAAACTCCAGCATCTGTATGTGGGGGAAGCTTTCACTGAAAATAGCCGATCGAACAGAATAAAATACAGAACAGAAAACAGAGAACACAGAAAATACACTAGTATAGAGCCCTGAGAGACTCCGCTCAAACATATGGGGTTTAAGTGGTTGATAGAAATAATGGGGAATGAGTGCACTGCACTGTCTTATGCTAAAAGACTGCCTTGTATATTGTACTAGGGCATCAAAAGCTTGGCTGTCATTGAGCCATAGCTCCTCTCTCTGGAAGACCTACATGGTCTCCGACATCTCAAGACAGGTGGCTGAAAGGGCAGGCTCACTTCCATGTGGATATCTATTCATTTGTTTGAGGACAGGACAAGGAGAGCAGATGATGATGAGAGGAGACAAGGACAGGAGAGGACGAGAGGGGAGACATTCAGGAGAGGAGAGATGAGACAAGGAAGAGGAGGAAATTATAAATTATATTATTGGGATTTGTTTTACTAATTGCGACTGTCCGGTCGCAGTTACTATCAAAACCTCCACCGGCTGTCAGTCTGTCTGTATGTCCGTCACGTCACGTCACGTCACGTCACGTCACGTCACGTCACGTCACGTCACACTTTTGCCCTACTCATATCTCCACCGTTGCCCCTATCCATGCCAAACTACAACCTCCACCCTCATTTCTTCCTCTTCTAGCGCCACCATGAGGCCGATTCTTGGAAAACAAATTTTTTGGACACTGCTCCTACAGATTTCGCCCTAAAATCACGCAAAGCGGTACACAGTATCTCTACAGTCATGTCATCAACATCCATCTGTCCAATCTAGCGCCACCATCAGGCCGATTTTAGCAAAACACATTTTTGGACACTGCTCCAACAGATTTTGCCCTAAAATCACGCAAAGCGGTACACAGTATCTCTAAAGTCATGTCATCTACATGGATCTGTCCCATTTCCCATATTCCCTCCTGATTGGCTACCATTGCCTTCTAAAGTTTGTGTATGCGACCCGACGGTTGCTTATCTCCCGATTTAGGGAGTCTTACTGGTTTGTTTGCCCATTTTGTGGTCTGTTCAGTCTGGGTACCCTAACATTATACTGGCTGTGGACATTCTGCTGCCCTCTGAGATCCTGCATTATATCTTATCTTATCATATGCTGACATTGTGAATGGACCTGTCCAAGTGTCCATGCACTCCATCGAGTTAGATCAGCAATTTTTTTGTGTGTGATAACACGTAATCCTACGAGCTTGGTCGGCACCCGTCAGCAGGGAGTGTTGGGGCGGGAGGAGTAGGACGACAGCTCTATGTCCTCCTTGTGGGGGCTCCTTACTGGTATGAGTCAGTAGGATACAACAGCAGTGACACCACAGCAATGTGTGTGGAGAGGAATCAATTGGCATAATGACTACATTGGGGAGAAAATGGGTAAAAAGAAAAAAAAAAAAAAAACCCTAACCCTAAATAAAAAATGCATAAAAAATGACCCAGATGTTAATTTGACCCATATACTGTAGTTAATACATGCAGCACATGCTGGTTAGATTTTTGTGTGTAAGGTTTACACACAGATTCAATGAGGCTATGTGTATAAACACAAAGGATGTGCTTTTTCAATATCATGCAAAAAATATGTAGCATGGTGTTGAAATAATACATCCAATTTCAGCATTCCGTGCTGCGATGCACAGGGTCCTGTGTGAGCAGGACAGGGTGATCAGCACCACGGACAGCGCCTGTACCCTGACAGGAGCTAAATCTGGGCATGTTCTGGAACATGCCTATATAGACTATATACCTTAGACACAGTGTGCACTTAAATATCACCTTTACATGTGAGAATGTCCCCTTTTTTGCTTCTAAAATAGAGGCTGTTGCCAAGATAGAAGCACAAGCTCTGGGGAAGGTAACAGAGCATGTTGAAGGAATAAACAGCCAGGTCCCCTTTACCTTGGACCTGACAGCTTTTATATAAATGTCTACTAGCCCAGTTCACCAAGTTCTCTTTGGCCACTGACCTCTCTCTTCCGTTCTGTTTTTGTCACTGACGCGATTAATACTCATCCACATCACCTAATCGTTAGGTGGAATATGGCATTAGGTCGTCATGTCATATTCAAAGAGGAGCATCAGTTGCGTGAGCAACTGATTATTTATTTAGGCATGTTTTTCCTCTTGTGTAACACTGTAGGTAATGCTGGTTTCATGTTTTTGTAATGACCTTCCCCACAGGCAGCACAGGACAGAGTAATGTGTGTGACACTGTGTGTGTGTGCGCGCGCGTGTGTTTGCATGCACATGTTACTGATGGATTTACGACCTCCACTCTCTGCTATCCAGCAACAGGGACCAGAGCTCTGCCATGTTGCTATAGCCGCAGTGTGTCCACGTACACGTGGTAGGTGATGCCCCCCTTTCCCTCCTAGCAGTGCTTTGGGACACATTTTTTATGGATCCCTTAATTATTATCATTTAAAAACATTTTCAAAAAACATCCCAGTTTCTCATGAATTAAAAAAGAAATTCAATGATTTCTTTCAGTATTTTTTTTAACCTAATTTTTATTTGCAGTTCGTTACATGTACATACATTCACAGGGTCAACATTATAACATCATTTTGATTATCACACTTTAGTCCATTTTCCGTGGTGTCATTTCGTTGGGTCTTTCAGTAATTTCATGAAGAAATAACATAAAAATCGTGGCACGAAGCTACACGTTGTGAGCTTGTAGGTCTGCTGTTTTCACTATTGTGTCCTGGGCAAATGTCCAATTTCTCCTTTGGGTCACTGTTGTCCATGACCCGCGGAAGGCCCCCATAGAGGTCCACATTTCTGATGTGGTCCTCCCAAATGCCATTTGTAGCATTCTTGTGTAGCCGTCATCCAGGGCCTTTTCCTGCTGTAGGTTCTGTCTCGGCCCCCGTACAGCAGTACAAATTCTACTGTAGTCCAAGGCTTTCCACGCTTTCCGGACCTTCAGCTGTACCAACATTCATTATTGAATGTCATTACTTTTGTTTTCTCGGCATTGAGCTTGAGGCAGATCTTCCTGCACTCCTTCTTTCATGCTGCATAGTTCGCCAGTAGAAGTTTACAAACTAACATGACAGAGTTTTTAACCTGGCAGTACTATATTGATTTTGTCATTACAGGCGAAAAGATTCCAAATTTTATGGATTTTGAAACATTCAATGCATAGTGAAAATAGCAGAACACATGTGCTGCCCGCAGAGCAATTACGCTGTACAAGTGATTAAAATGCTTCATGAAATTAGGCAGTTCACTTTTGTGACACAAGAGAAGTGATTCATGAACAGACTCATGTCCGTTCTCTAAGAATAGCTGTGCAGGCACGATTGCACATGCGTGCACACACACATGCAGTGCTCTGGGAGTTATGGTCTAACTCAGAATAATTCAGCACTTTATACAGTACATGTCCCTATATGACCCACTTTGGAATAAAACGGAGTGTATCCGTGTCTTTGCATTGACTTTGTATGTAACCGTGCCGCACGCCGGTTCTGGAGAATCGCTGATGTGACCGACTTATCTCTCGACACTTCCCTTCCGTGGGCTGTCAGCAATACCCACACCCAGTTTCCATTAGCTCTGCCGCTTAGATGTTAAAATGTGTCAGACAGATAGTTACAGAAGGCAGGGCAGTTGCAGACAGTGGCTTTGGGCTGTAATAAACAGTGTGTTCCAGCACTTATCCTCATTTTGGGGACACCCCTGGAACCCCCTGGTTTAGTGAATATGTTCCATTCCGGTGTTAATTGTGTCGACTAAAACTATGACGAAAAATGTTAGTTGACTACCTTTTTTCTCTGATAAAAACCAAATAAAAATTAAGCTATGATGACTAAAACTAAGACTACATATATTGACAATTTCATCAACAAATAAAAACCAGTAAGACTCCCTAAATTGGGAGATAAGCGACCGTCAGGTCGCATACACAAACTTTAGAAGGCAATGGTAGCCAATCAGGAGGGAATATGGGAAATGGGACAGATCCATGTTGATGACATGACTTTAGAGATACTGTGTACCGCTTTGCGTGATCTTAGGGCAAAATCTGTAGGAGCAGTGTCCAAAAATGTGTTTTTAAAAAAATCGGACAGATGGTGGCGCTAGAAGAGGGCCATGTGAGAAATGAGGGGTGGAGGTTGTGGTTTGGCAGCCAAGGAGTGTGTGTGTGCAAAGTTTGGCATGGATCGGGGCAACGGTGCAACGCGTTGTGAGTTGTGAGCTTGTAGATCGGCTATTTTCTGCATGTAACCAAGTGTAAAGTCTGCCATCAAGGCCCACCAAAATACATTTATGTTGACAAAATCAACTGTAGATTTAGTCGACTAAAATCTTATGGTATTTAGTCAACTAAAACTAGACTAAAACTAAAACATTGCAGATGACTAAAATATAAACTATGAAACAACATCAAAATGTGCTGTCAAAATCAACACTGTTGCACTCCAGTCTTTATTTCTTGCGTTCCTTTAGTTGTGCAGTTTGTTAGTTTTGGGAACCAGCATTGAGAGCATTGGCTCAGCATTGGCTTGGTCTATTTTTTTGTACTCTTCTTCTGATCTTGTTCATCATTCCAGGAGGTCCTTTGTAACAAAACAGTTCTTATGGGGAAAAGAGGGTTTCTTACAACTCGGAATTCCACAAAGCTGGCCGTTGCTAGAGTTTGTCCTGGCAGGGAAAGCTTTATTCCTCGGATGTGAGGACCGATTGATGTAGCGGTAGCGGTCATGATTGTGTATGCTTTGATTTATGTGTTAAATTGAGTCTTTATTTGAAAAAGATCCCCATTTAGGATATTATGCTGGTCTTCATGGGGTCCACACCAAAACACATTAATAAATACATAATTACATTAGAATCAACGGGCAACGGGGGCCTCGCAAGTCTGGATGTTGTGTTTGTGACTTCCTCAGTCCACAGATACACACTCTAGTCTAGGCAATTTTAACATAGGATAATAAGACTGAAAAATGTGGCCATGCTTGAGGAAATCCCCATTTGCTCAATGAGCCTCGAGTCCCGCCATTATACTGTACATCCCTCCATCGTAGATCGCTGCCAGACAGCGTTATACAACCATTCATAATAACATACAATTAGTGATGAAACTGTGGTAAAAAAAAGAGGGTTTCATCTCCCCTTTAAAATAAAGTAAATATAATTCAATGTCATTTATTTGTTAATACCAGTAATCTCAATATCAGTATCAAATATTCAGGGGTGGGGGTGTAAACACATCATGGAAGATAGAGGAACATAGTAGGCCATGTTTACTCAATTTAAAGGAGTAGCTCACTCCCAAAATGACTTTTATTCTATTGATTACTCATGCGGAGACTTCAGTTCAACAATACTTTTTGTTCTTTGTTGCATTCCTAAGACAATAATTTGATTACAAAAAATTTACCCAAATGCATTTGGGTCCCCATCCGGGGGGTAAATTTACTATAATCCATTCTTTGTCTAAGGAACGCGACAAATACAAAAAAAAACTATTATTTAACTCAAGTCTCCATGGCACAAGTAATCAATAGAAAAAAGGTCATTTTGGTGAACTACTCCTTTAAGTATAATATACGCGCAAGAGCACTTGTGTTTTCACACGTCAGGCAAGCATGCATGCATGCATCGGAAGGCCAGGAGCAAGTTCACAGAGAGGGAGGGACATGGGTGTTGAGATAGACAGTATCAATGTCAGCACCCCACCAGTCAGTGTTAGCACCCAGATGGATGCATTTGAGAAGCAGATGGAGGAGGGCAGCAATAAGGAAGCCGCCAGCAAGGACACCTTAACAGATGACATTGTGAACAAGCCAGGGGCGAATTGGGGGATTTTTTAGACAAGTTTCAAACTGTCATTGTATATGTGCCTCTTCCCTCACCCTTTCACCAGTCACTCTGCAATGATTTTTGTTTTCCTTAAATGGTTTTTGTTTCTGTTTATAATTTTTTAGTTTTGAACAAATCTGTGTTAGAAGGCTACTGTCAACAAAATCATTTTGAAAACATCGACCTCATGGTGGTGCTATAACGGGCCCATGTGAAAAATGTGGGGCCAACGACCAGCGACCGGGCCAACGGTGCCGACGATTAGCTGCACAGACAGACGGACTCACGGACGGACACACGGACGGACGGACAAACAGGGTGCAAAACATATTCTCACAGCCATGCCTTTCGGCCTGGCGGAGACAGGCGGAGACAGAAATAATCTTTGGTTCTTCTCTCAAATCTGCTGTTCCTGAGTGTCAGACTGACCCTGGCAGCAAATAAATCTGTACTTCCAAAATATGACAAGTAAATGTCCAAAGTTTATTTCCAGGCAATTTCCAGCTAAACAGCTGCCAACACACAATGTGTTCCCTCGCCTACTCACTTTCATTTTTCAATGTGCTACAAATATGATTTTTACGGAAACCCACTGAAAACAAATGTTTTGTTTGAGTGAAATAGAGGTAGTAAAAAAAAGTTAATTCTGAAAATGATTCATTGACACAGGAATGACAAAATATGCAGATAACAGAACCGATAACAGAATAACAGATCTACAAGCTCACAATGTGTCATGTGAAAGATTGAAAGTATGATGGCATGCCCGGAATAGCAGTGCAAAATATGATGAATGAATGAACACTATATGAAATAAGAAATGGTTTAATTGTGCAGCTTATGTGAACTAAATCAATCCCTCCCACCATATATTCCTGAAGGATCCAATTGCAGCATTTAATCTTGCCAGTAGAAATCCTGCTGAACTAAATGGCTCTCTACTACCCTCAGCTAAGTCATTACGAGTGCATTTAGGTGGGAACAACACAACATCGGCTGTGCAAGTGAGACCAGTTAGGTCTCATCTTAATAGCAGGGAAACCTAAAAACCATTAATTCACAAGCCATGTATTCCAGCACCACTGAGAGTCTCCCAGACGCCGTGTGACATGCTGCTTCCTTGTGAACAACAGCAGGTTCTATGTTCCCTGGAACAGAACAAGCATCAAGCTGAGGCCTTAGTTGCTAAGGGCAACAAGGGTGTCACTTTGGTCTGGCTCAGGAATTAAATGATGCAAAGGAATTACTCAGCAGGAAGTAATGTGTCCTGAAAAATCTGCATATTCAATTAGGTTATTACCTTGTACTTTCGACTGCAGTCATTATCTTTCTGCTGTCTCTTCCCTAAGACAGGCTTTGCCTCTGGGTAAGTCCTACTTGCAAGGCGTGACCAATAGATGAGTGAAATGGCATTCTCACGCATTCCTGTGAGAATGCCAATTAATTTAATTTTCAACTTCAAACCAGCCTTGTGAGTCAGGAAGCATTATGATTCCATGGGGAAAGTACACAAGAATATCATTTTGACACCACTTGGGAAATTAAATCATTCCACAGGTTTTCAGTTTGGGTCGCACCATATCTGGAATTTAAGATGTACCTTTTTTTTTTTTTTTTTTTTTACACAAATGTGGTATTGTATTTTTAATACTGGATACCATTTCAAAATCTATTTCAAATTGTGTGCATCGGCTCATCTTTTAATGTGAAAAACTATTTTTTATGTTTGTCGTTTGTTGTTTGTAAACATGAACGAGCCAAACCATAAAGCTATGGGTAGTAGGCTAGGCTACACATTAAAAATGAAAAATATAAATAAATAACTGTCAATGGCAACTTGACTTTGCATTGTGAGCTTGTAGATCGGCTATTTTCAAATGGTCAAAATATAGCATTTAAGTGTTTAAGATCTTGATGCTACATTAACATGTTTGGAACCCCATCAAGGACCCCTGTGCGTCCCCGGATCCCACTTTGAGAACCACAGCTGTAAAGGCATAATTCATATACCTACGGTACAGTATGTACAGTATACAGTATACATACAAAACAGGAGGCAACAAAACATTATTTGTCTCACTCCTCACATTTGCTGCAGTTATTAACTAGCTAATTGTTACCCAAAACCTACCCAAGTGGATAAAGTAGAAAATTACAACGTGTGAGAAATAGGACAATTATTTGAGTTATTAAGTAATTAAATGATAAAATGATTCATCATGAAACATTACACAATCTGCCAAGATTGCTTGTTTAGAAAATGCCTGGCTTTAGATTCCATGATACTTTTTAATAAACACTGGATCCAGACCAAATACAGATAACCTTTCTACTAATGTTATGATCAGAGCCAGGTCTCATTGCATTTGTGTACGTAATACGTACTACGTATTATGTGTCGGCTACATACATTATGTCACCATCACTATCATTGCCAGACAAACAAACGCTTTACAATTTAGGCGTTTAGCAGACGCTCTTAATCCAGAGCGATTTACAATATGCAAGGCAATAAATACATCAATACACCAGTAAGACTCCCTAATCGGGAGATTTTTTTACCAATTATCAAGACATACGGGCAGTTGACAGTTTGCCATGGTTACTCATTGAAGTTGAATCTCCATATATGGAGATAACCTACGCATCACACTAAGTCTGACCTCACCAGCCCATATTTGGGCATGAGCAACTTATGTATCCATATGATGACATCACACAGTCCTCAGCCGATGATGTGGCGTGATGTCATACAATACACAAACGAGCCCTACAGTATAAAGGGGCAATTCTTGCCAGGAAAGAAGCATTTCTTCGACTCAGACCTTATCGCCAGGGTTGGCTTATAGCAGCTGTCGGTAGATAATGCCGGTCTTATAGGGTCATTTGTGTACGGTGTGATTTGCCATGGTTACTCATTGAAGATGAATCTCCATATATGGAGATAACCTACGCATCACACTAAGTCTGACCTCACCAGCCCATATTTGGGCATGAGCAACTTATGTCTCCATATATGGAGATATGATGACATCACACAGTCCTCAGCCGATGATGTGGCGTGATGTCATACAATACACAAACGAGCCCTACAGTATAAAGGGGCAATTCTTGCCAGGAAAGAAGCATTTCTTCAACTCAGACCTTATCGCCAGGGTTGGCTTATAGCAGCTGTCGGTAGATAATGCCGGTCTTATATAAGGGTCATTTGTGTACGGTGTGATTTGCCATGGTTACTCATTGAAGTTGAATCTCCATATATGGAGATAACCTACGCATCACACTAAGTCTGACCTCACCAGCCCATATTTGGGCATGAGCAACTTATGTCTCCATATATGGAGATATGATGACATCACACAGTCCTCAGCCGATGATGTGGCGTGATGTCATACAATACACAAACGAGCCCAGATATGAGCAGGGCAAAGGTGTGACGTGTGACGTGACGGACGTGACGGACGGCCGGTGGAGGTTTTGATACTAAACTGCGACCTTACGGTCGCAATCAAATGCATAGAAATAGCAATCCAAGAAAAATAACATACAGTAGCACCTATTCAGTAAAACCGTTATATAAAAAAAGAAGAATACTATCTAACTTACATGTATGGTCATTGAGGGTAGGAAAGTGCTACAGGAAAGTACTATGGGCTAAGGTGGAGTCTGAAGAGGTGAGTCTTCAGGCCACGGTGGAGGCTAGGGAGCGAGTCTGCTGTTCTATGTGCAATATAGGGAGTTTATTCCACAGTTTGGGAACCAAAAGTAAGGAGGTGGAGGTGCTCAAAGATATAGAAAGCTAGATGCCTCATCCGCCGCTGCAGTTCATTGGAGCGACGTGCAACAACCAGAGGCAGGACGTCCGGGGTGCCGGAGACCACGCTGCCAGTCAAAGTGACTACTGGCAAATCACAGCGCGTCTTAGCCGGGACTTAACAATTCAATTCAACAGAGCTTTATTGGCCTGTATCCATCCAGTTCCGATGTTGCGCGGCTCAGTTGTTCTTAGAGGCTGCGTACGAAAATACCCGCCCCCTCCTGCCTCTGATTGGCCTACCAACTTCCGTGTCTGTGACGCACATGGAAGTGGGAAGCGACCGGAAATGACCGGTCGCCGAGTCCGCAAAGCAAAATTATGCCCCAGAGCCGAAGGAGGCGTCTACCTTTCTATATCTATGGAAGTGCTGACCAGAAGCTTGAAGATGAAGGAAGCGGCTGCACGACTCATAGCCACGATGCAATAAATGTATTGACAACCCAACGTTTCAACCAACTACGGTCTTATTCAGGGATTTCCCTGAAGCAGTCGCTGGGTGAATGGTTAGTGTGCCGATCCCTCATTTGCAACGTCTCCGATTCAGAGACCTGTCAACCATGATATGATTCTGGCCACCACCATAAGTAAACTGCGTAAAATACTATTATCTATGACACTTCCTTTGATAGAATACTGTATGTTTCACCGTTGAGCAAATAATTAGAATTTGAAAACTAATTTGGCGTTATCTGTTCTTCTCAGATAAAGAAAATTTGTTCTTGCAACCTACAGAGGCTGTCAATGAAAAAAGGCATTAATTATTCATGACATGCTGAGTGCTGTGTCATCGCATGTTGCTTGGAAACTGTTAACAGTATGCAGTGAACAGTCTGTGTAGTTCACTGGACCATGTCCCCAAAGGTAGAGGGAAATAATACAGAATAAATACACTGAGAACATGCACAGGAAGCAACATCCACCGTTGCTGTTGGGCAATAACCTTGCATCGCCATAATATTTCATCTTTTGTTTAAGTTTGTTTGTTTTTCTTACATAATCGAATGCCATCTGTCATTTTATACTTTGTTGTACAACAGTGCAGTGGTTTGACGTAGCTAAGTACATTTACTCATGTACTGTTCTTGAATAACATTTTGAGGCATTTTTATTTTAATTTAGTATTTACAATTCGCTGTACTATTATATTTTTACTGACTCCACTACAATTATTTGAAAACTTTAGTTACTAGTTAGTTACTTTGTAGATTTTGATTATTATTACAAAACACATTAACCACTTCAGCCGTATATTGGCCTATATTTCGTCCATTTGAAAATAGCAGCTCACAGTGCGTTGTGATGCGAAGCATTGTGAGCTCATAGATGGGATATAAGATGTTTTTATACATTTTGAACTTGTGCAATGGGACATCATGCACAACTTTTACTTTTGGCACTTCAAACATATTTTGATGCCAATACTTTTGTACTTGTACTCAAGTAAATTTGTTGCAGTATTGATACTTGTGAGTGAGAACATGTGAGTACTTCTTTCCTCACTGCCACAGTGCGACACAAAAGTAGCACAAATAGCCTACAAATAGCCTACAAATCACAACGAGACAAGAATCACATTATTCCCGGCATTTCCCGACAATGAAAAATGCTTTTCATTGACAACACACAAACTGGAAACAACATATTAATTAATACAGATTGCTTTTTTAAGTAGTGAGTGATATAGCTATAATTGTCAGCTTAAGACTCAATTAGTGGACCTTGTCCAACCCCAATTAACCAATTAATTAATCGTCAAAGACAAGACCTTGATCTTTGCAGCAACAAGCTGCATATTGAATGCATAATGAATGATGTTCACCTCTCCAGTACAACATAATGACAGACAGAAGTTATGCTTCATGTTGGTAGTCAATATTATTGGCTTGTATACAGAAATAAGAAATATGAAATAACCAACTCCAGAGGGTTACTGACAACAGTCTTCCATCTGAAATTCATGATTTATTTATTCCGTATAATATTGTTGCGGTCGGGCGGCAACATTGTTGTTTTCTTTTCTTTTCTCAATTTTTTTATTTTTTAATGAATGCCCTATTTTATACTTTGTTGTATGACAGTGAACTGCAAAAATAGTGGAAATAGTGCAAGCTGCTTTCCCTTTTTCTCCTGTTTTAGGGGGTGGGTGGTGTCTATTTTGCAATAATGACATGCCCAAAATAAGGATGCCAGGTTGAAATTCTGTCTGTGTCTTTAATATCATTCCGATGTAAAGAATTAACAAGAGGTTGTGATTAAATAACAACTACAGTACATTGGTTGCATTGGAACACAGGCCCCTTTTCCCATTTCCTCCAAAAGTAACAGCTTAGGACAAATGCAAGGTTTCCAACCGACAGCAACATATGGAAGCCAGCAGGCCATTTCACTTGTAAGTCTGGATTAGCCTGGGATCGCTTCCAATTTCTGGCTTTTGATCCGGTTGGGAGCGGATGACGTCCTACGTCATTTTGTATTCAAAACGGACTACAATTTGGCCGGAACTACCGACCGGAATCAGTTTTAACCTGGTTTTGCGCATGCGCTCACTGGGATAAAACTGATTCCGGTCGGTAGTTCCGGCCAAAGTGTAGTCCGTTTTGAATGCAAAATGACGTAAGATATCATCCGGTCTAGACCGGATCAACCAACCTGTTTAGTAAACGAATACCAGGCTTTCCCCCAGAAAGCCTGGTGAGGCGAGGTTAAGTCTGGATGGAGTGTGATGAGCTTTGGTGAGTGCTGGGACGCTGTGTCCGTTGTCCCCAGTCCCTAAGTATAATGTAAAAGCAATGGTCACAGTGGTGTAAAGTAACCAAGTACATACATGTCTACTCAAGTACTGTACAATTTTGAGGTACTGTACTTTTACCTTACTGGAATATTTCCCATTTTCAATACTTTTACTTCCACCCCACGACATTTCAGAGGCAAACTTTTACTCTACAATTATTTGAAAACATTAAGTTACTAGTTAGTTACTTATAGATTTAGATTATTATTACAAAATGATCATTAGCCACATACTGTACAGTACACTTCGGCTATTTGAAAATAGACAATCAACAAGCTCACAACGCGCCACAATGCAACGTGTTGTGAGCTTGTAGATCTGCAATTTTCAAAAGATTTTAATACATTTTGAATTATTGTGAAAATGGTACATTCTGCATGATGAATATTTCTTTTACTTTTGGTACAGACTATAGCAGACTTTTACTTGTATAATGTCGTATTGATACTTTTACTTAAATAAACTATTTCACCACTGTATGGTCAATTGTAAAAAAAACATGCCTATCTCCTTTGTGCAGTGTTTTCACCTGGGGCAATGATGACTGGGGCAGCAGAATGGGACTGTGACGGAGCAGTGTTAACAGATCATTTCAGCACATCCACACAGCCCTGGGGAGGGAATTAGACTTAAATTGAAGGCAGTATCTCAGTTCTGCCGGTGGTCTGTGGTACTGTATACTGCAGCCCGCACAATATTACAGGAATAACTGCTAAATGTGTACATTCCGCCAAAGGCAACAGTATAGGAGGCTAGATTAAAATATTTGAGGTGATACCTGGGAATTTCACATTTCACATACTTTGCCAACTGTGCTCTATGGCTAGAGAGCATAATAATGGATTATGCCATCGTAAGTCTTTTTTTTTTTTTTTGCAATTAATGCATCAACAGATATTTTACTGTCAGGCAGAAGGTGTGTCCGAGAGGTAACCGGTCACGTCGCCAAAAATCCAACTCTCCAAATTGTCCACGCTCATTGGGCAGGCTTGTCAATGCTCCTGGATTTGCCAGGATGATAGGCAATTACATCTACTACTGTATGTTAAATATTTTCTGGTGGAGGACCCCCAGATTATAAGTCATTATTAATGATGTCTTACTTTGCTTCTTTCATCAAATCTGTACACCTACATTTGGCTGAAATTGTACCCATGCTAGTAAAGCAAGCCTGATAAAAGTATCAAACATGCACAAAATTCAACAGAACACAGGGAAATATATATCTGTTAAGAAGTTTTGGGGGGAGGACCACCAGACCCCGGTTGGGGAGTTCCGTGCACCCCCTAAAAATAAATCTCCTGGATTCTCCTGGACTGACAGTCCAATGTTGACAGGCCTGCTCATTGGCGAGGTGTCCTAGCAAGTTGATTTGGCGAGTTGGATTTTTGGCGAAGTGACCTGTATTCATCCGAGACTATGTTTTGTCCCCTGTCCATCCTGTGTTTGTGTTCGTCTGTCCGTCTGTTAATAGCTAATCTCCGACACCATTAGTCAGATCGGTATGAAACTGTGCACGCACACTCCCACTTGAACGATCGGTGTGTTATAGCGCCACCAACAGGACTATTTTTGTTAAACACATTTTCTGCCATTGCTCCTACAGATTTGGGCCAAACATCATGCTAAGACATATCTGTTAGATTCCCATGCTGATTGGCCAAGTTTCCAAGGTTGTGCTCCGCTTTGAAGGAAATGCTCCATCATCATGAACATAGCATCCGATTGCTGTGACAGTCAGAGGAAGAAAGGCCACCCTTTTCACGTTGGCCTATTATAGCGCCACCAGGAGTCAGTTTTTGCAACAACAAAAAATATTACTCCAACACATTTTGTCCAAATATCACACAAATCAGTACACATTATGTCTAGTCATGACTGCATTCCGAACAGGTGATTGAATGATAAACCTTTAATCTTGCTATCACATACGGTACAGTAGATAGAAAATAATGTTAATAAATAGCTCAAAAGGAACATTAAAGCCTCACTACCTTTTTATGAATAAAATTATGGATAATTTTGTCCAATCTGTATGGTAGAGTATGTTTATACTTAGAGAAAAATAACGCACATCCTCCTGTCTTTGGTGCTGAGCTATAACTGACAGTGCAGTAGTACTAAGAACAAGCAAGGTAGCTCGCACTCACTTCTTTGTAGCTCCAATTTTTTATTTAGCAAGTAGCAAAAAATAGACGTTTCGACCACTGAGGTCTTCTTCAGTATAACAGGATACAGGAAACCATGTCTTTATATATACACATTTGTGACACTGATGATCATTAGCCCCACCTGGTGTGGTGGAGCCACATGTGATTTGGTCAACATGAAGGTGGAGTCAAGTCAGGATCTGATCTCCTTTGAGAGCCTTTTTTAATTTTGTAATTTTGTAATTTTATATTAAAAAAAATTGTAATTTGCATATAAAGAAAAAAACTAAAATATTACTAGAAAATCATGTATTCATATATAATCATGTAATTGTTGTGAATCTTGTTATATTCCTGAATCATGTCTAACGTATCACTGATATGGGCTCCACGCCTCCACCACACCAGGTGGGGCTAATGATCATCAGTGTCACAAATGTATAAGACATTGTTTCCTGTATCCTGTTATACTGAAGAAGACCTCAGTGGTCGAAACGTCTATTTTTTGCTGTTTGCTAATAATAAAATGGAGCTACGAAGAAGTGAGTGCGAGCTACCTTGTTTGTTCAGAGTATGTTTATACAACATAACTTATACACTATACAATTGGGGTGGTTGAATTTAGTCTCCCTGCTCTTCTATTGAGACATTTAGATCGTGTCAAAGGTAATGACCTCTCACCTAGACACAGGATCTGACATGAATTTTGACCTAATGGTCAAGATTCAATTTATCACCCGAGCGAGCATGACCGGCTCTATTAGCTCAATGGTAGTAGGAACGTTATAATGCTGCATGCTTTAAACGATAATTAGGCTTTTAGTTGAGCTTTAAACATTGTCCATTTGCAAATTAGTACCGTTCTGTTCAGTTTACTCTACTTAATTAATCAAAATCATGCCCCTTATATGCTGCAGTTTAAATTAATGTAGCTTTTCTTTTTATCTTCTTGTAAACCAGCTTAAACTGTTCAGTCTGGCTCAACAGTGGAGATAGAGAGTCAGCCCTTCGGGTACCTGACTGATAGTTGACAAGGGTGTGTGTGTGTGTGTGTGTGTGTGTGTGTGTGTGTGTGTGTGTGTGTGTGTGTGTGTGTGTGTGTGTGTGTGTGTGTGTGTGTGTGTGTGTGTGTGTGTGTGTGTCTGTCCCTGGGGTGGGGGTATATTTCTCGATCAGTAGCAGCTGCCTCCAACCACAACAATGACCACTCTTTTAAACACTCCTTTGATACCAGGGGGCTCACAGATATTACATGTCAAAGCTGCTGTCCCTCTAACAACCCCGCTGATGCATCTGCATGTTGTTCTCCGTGCAAAAATAGAATCAATCCCCCCTGTCCACAGTCAGGACGATACATTGCCCACATCGACTAAAATATAATTCATGTGCAAATCTGGGTGGACATGATGTGACATACTGTATCAATTATCCAACATAAACACCCTGTTCATTTCCATTCATGGTGATACTATTATACACTATGGAATCTAAATTAGACTGGACATGTATTATACCGGTTGTCTCTGGAAATAAGATGTAATCCCTGTTGTCCCTATTTTTTGAGCATTTCATATAGGTGAAGATTTTAAAGAAATAATTTACTACTACTACTACCACTCCCACTACTACTACTACTACTATTATTACTACTAATAATAATAATGTTGAAATAAAATAGAAATCCAAACATTATAATAATTCAATAATATATATTTTTAAATAGCACATCTACAAGGTCATAACGTGTTTGAAGACCTGCTATTTTCACGCTTTTTGAAGATAGGGCTTACTGTAAGTGGATATCAACATGCAGTTTATTGACCTTTCATGTACCATGAAAAAAATACGAATAGGCAGTTTGCAATAACATTGTTTTATTCATGACATATTGATGTTCTCATTGCCATTTAATTTCCAATGCACATTGTTCTTGCAAGGGAAACACTCAGGTCTTATGATTTACATGCTTTCCCTGTCCTGTCATGTGTCAACGTTTTTACAATGTACAAAATCCTCAGAGTCAATTCATCCATTCGTAACTAAAATTAACGCAGATGATTTGGTTGCGGGAGAGACGCTCACCTCTAAAGGAAAAAAAAAAGAGGAGCGCATAGAATAAAGAATCCGTCCCTCTGGTCAAACGTCCAATTTACCCAGAGAGGATGTGCTTGACGAAGGAGGTATAGTTGATACAGCCGTTGGCATCCTCCTGTCCAGCCATCAACCTGTCCACCTCGTCCTCCGTCATCCTCTCCCCCAGGGTGGCCAATACGTGACGCAACTCAGCCCCCATGATGGTGCCGTTGCCCTCCTTGTCAAAGACCCTGAGCCCCTCCACAAAGTCTTCAAAGTTGCCTTGGTCCTTGGCACGGGAGATATGCTGCAGCATGGGCAAGAAGGTCTCAAAATCCACCAGCTTTGAGTTCATTTCCTCCGGCCTTGGCTTGCCCAGCACTTTCAGCACGTCTGCGTTGGTGGGGTTCTGGCCCAGAGCCCGCATCACGTCCCCGCACTGGGCGAATGTGATCTTCATTTCCCCGGTTGGCGTGCGGTCGAACAGAGTAAAGGCCTCCTTAAATTCCTCAATCTGGTCAGCAGTGTACTCGATAGTGATGTTCTTGGGGTCAAAGTCGGGCTCTTTGGGGACCTCAGGCTCAGGCTCTGGGGTTGGCGCTGGCTTAGCAGCAGGAGCCACTGCATCCTTCTTAGGCTCTGGTTTTTTGGGCTCTGGTTTTTTGGGTTCAACCTTTTTGGGGGGCATGTTGCGTGGGGATCCCAAGGCGAACCTGCCGAGGAGTGACTGAGAGACAGGAGGGAACGGAGGTGATTCCTATAAGCACAAATCACCATGGCCTGTACTTAAGCTTTTATATGTAGTTAGTTAGGGGAGGGGAGATGGAAACAGATAAACATGTCTAGAGGCTTACTATAAAAGGAAGAAACCTGAAATAGAACCTGCTCTCGGTGATGTCACCATGAGGTATTGTTCTCAGCTGCTATCATCTTGCCGACAGGGCTATTACTGTCATTAGCGAGAGTCCGACTGCATTAGTTCAAAAATGTTCTGTCTGTCGCACTGATGGACAAAGGGGTCAGGGCACAGCCAATGCATCAGTGCATGAGAGAGACTGACACAAATAGCTTTGTCTATTGAATACAGAAAATCTGTGAATCAACTGCTTTCAAGAAAATCACTTTGAACAGACTTTTAGTCGGTGCCGTTATTTTGACTAGTGGCCAAGAAGAAGTGCTCATATATCTAAGTAAAAGACGATGTAGAAAGAATTTTACTTGAGTGAAAGCACAACAATATTGGCATAAAGATCTACTTAAAAGTGCTCATTATGCAAAATTGCCTAATATTGGAGAATAGTAATAAAGCATTAAGGTGTTCATCATTTTAAGGTTGCAGGTAATACACTTGGGTTGATTTTAATTACTTTATGTGCTGCTGTAGCTTATCCCATAATAATACATCATTGTTTTATCAGTCATTGTGTGCTTTGTAATAATTTAAATCTGCAAAGTAACTAGCAACTTAAGTTCTCAAATATTTGTATATCGGCTATCTTCGCCCACATGCTCAAAAATAGTGATGCCAGGTTGAAAGGGCTTAAGAATGTTAAGCTGTGTGACTGGTTCGGTGTGACTTACACTCACACCTGTTTTCGCTCTATCTCTGCCGAAAATAGCTGATCTACAAGCTCAGTTCTGAGATCTGCTATTTTCGGTGAATGTTAATTGAAACATTTGTGGATGGAGAATATAATGGTCTGTGTGTGTGCATGTGCTTGCGTGTGTGTGTGCGTGCATGTGTGTGTGCGCATGCATGCGTGTGTGTGTGTGTGTGTGTGTGTGTGTGTGTGTGTGTGTGTGTGTGTGTGTGTGTGTGTGTGTGTGTGTGTGTGTGTGTGTGCGCGCGCGCGTGTGTGTGTGTGTGTGTGTGTGTGTGTGTACGAGCATCTGTCTGTATATTTCTACTTTTTCATGGTTAAAATATAATGATAAATATATATAGGCCTACTGTAGTAGACATGTCTACCCTATAAATATGTGATATGGCCCTTGGCTTTGCACACATGACTGCAGTAATGCCCTTACTATATCGAAAGATGATAAATTAATCAAAGAAAAATCAATTTCATTTGTGCAAGTGAGGGTATGTACACCATAGGATGTGCCGTACTCTGACATAATTCTAATCTATCAAGGGTACTTTCATTTTACAAACACAATGCAATTTATCATCAGGGTTGAGAGTGGCCAAAGCCTGCCATGGCATGATCGCATTTACTTTCCTCTGTTAGCCATGCCAGACCCCTCAATCCTTCATTGTTGAATATGGAGTCGTCAACACAGTCTCATACCGGGGACGTCACGGAGCTACTATTAGTCAGAAGCCGGTGCAGGCAGTGGTTGCCTTCTCTGGCCGCCAGCGACAGCAATAACTGCCTTCCAGGGTCCACTCATAGACATTCATTGAGATCTAAGACGGCAGACCGCGCCGTCTCTGCCCGCCCACGCATGCGCACTCAGCGAATTTATCAGCAACTTCTTGGTGCTGACGTCAGCTTTGGAGGGTAGAAATCCAAAACGTGCGCTAAACAGCTTGTTTAAAATGCACCAAACCACACGCCAGCACACACAAAAACCTGTAAATATTTGTGAGCATTTCCATCCTAGTTTTGTATTTAATAGTTTTGTATTCTCTGAGAACGAGACCTTTATTTAACGTTTCCAACCCGTGACGTCACGTCACATTACTTCCGCATGATTGACAGAGACGGACCAGTACGGCAGGGGCGTCAATTGGGTATGGCAGGGGTATGCAGCTGCCATACCCTGGGTCCAAGCAGGGGGGACAATAAAAGTTACCTTTAAATATAAATCCATGAATGTCTCTTTGTCTATCTGTATTAGGATGTTGTTAAATTACAGTAAAATAACTAGGCCTACTACATTTTACAAAAACTTTAACAAGGCACATTTAGGCTACTAACATGCCAAGTTTAGCTGCACTTGAAAAACCGTTCCAGGCTGCCATATCCAGCCCAAGAAACCGTAGAAACAGGGAAAAAATCAGTCATGTTGCCATACCTTAGCTTTTTCTGAACTGACGCTACTGCAGTACGGGTCTGAGACGGACATTTGGTAGGCCAATCAGAGGCAGGTAAGGGCGGGTCTTTCCCGAAAGTTTTCGTTGTGATTGGCTAATAGTCACTTGGCAGCAAGTTTTTCACACTACAGAAGGCTAAGCGTTAGGTTGTGGTCATTGTTGATGTTGTTCACTTCACAGACGCGAGGAATTACCATGAATTACCTACTTCTCATAACTCTATGTGAATGACTGAGGTATGTAGCCTTTCTATCTATGAGTGTCTGCATGTATTAAAGTAAACACGTTTAGTTGTGAAATCTTCACCACAATAGAACAAGGTCAATGGCGTTATTGTTAACATGTTATGATTGCTACAATTTCATACTGGCACAAGGTCAACTAAAAGGAGTTCCTAGTAAGCGTTTTGGCTTATTTGCACAGGAACCACTTTATGTATCTCATATAACATTGAAAGACAGGCAGATAGAAGTGGTGCAGTGGTGATTCAATGTTTGGGGGGTCGCGAATGTCGCTATACAGGTCTATTGATATGCAAATAGTTAGTTTCTTTGTTAAACAGTTGTCGAGGTGTGAACTGGGGGGGGGGGAGGGTGCGAGACCTTCTAGTAGAACACAGTACTTTGCATAGGGCATTATTAAAGGGGCTATCATAATTATCTACCCTGTGCTGTTTGCTACAGGGCTTCTGAATATCAATTCAATTCAAAGGAGCTTTATTGGCATGAGAAAACATACGTTTTTTACACTGCCAAAGCAAGTCAAATAAAAACAGTTGAAAATGGGGAACATCAGACAGTTCTTATATTGTTTAGTTATAGAACTGTAATGGTCCATTGGTGGCCACTGGAACATTTGCTCATGATAATATTTCATTGATGTATTCTCATCAATTAAGAAAATGGATAGAAACCTGAAAGCTACATCACTTTGCATTCTATTATGCCAAGTACTGTGTTCTGTCTGTCTTTCAATGTTATGTGAGCTACATAAAGTGGTTCCTGTGTAATTAAACCAAAAAGCTTACTAAGGTCTCCTTTTAGTTGGCCTTGTACCAATGATTTGTAGTGTCATGAAACTATTTTCCCCTTGTACCCATATATTAGTCTAGTAATTCTAGGAAAAAAATCCACTCAGGTTGGAAAAAAATGTGTTATTTAGTTTCTCAACTGATTCTGACAGGAAATTAGGTCTACTAGCCAGGATAAAAAATCTACCATAATCTGCCCACTGCAAATACCCACAGTGGCCAAATCAAGTTGGGCTCCCATCGACTTTCTATACAGGAGGAAAATACCCAGAAAAAAATCTGCTTTAAGTAGGATATGAGGGGTCTAACTAGGGGTTTGTCATGATGCTGAATTCATTGCAAGCATTTGTTTTGCACAAAAAACATTCCTTGGGCTAAAAATGGCCCCAGAAAATGATGGTTTAGTGATTGCAATGGATTCAGCATCATGACAAACCCCTAGTTAGACCCCTCACATCCTACTTAAAGCAGATTTTTTTTCAGGGTATTTTCCTCCTGTATAGAAAGTCGATGGGAGCCCAACTTGATTTGGCCACTGTGGGTATTTCCAGTGAGCAGATTATGGTAGATTTTTTATCCTGGCTAGTAGACCTAATTTCCTGTCAGAATCAGTTGAAAAACTAAATAACACAATTTTTTCCAACCTCAGCTTTATTTTTACTGGACTATATGGAGATCCATGTACTGTATATGGAGATATGCTGTGAGAGCCCAGACATGCTTACTCAGTTATTCGTCATTTGATGTCTATGACATTTGACCATGCATGTATGGTCTTATGACCATACATGGAGATCCCTGTCTGTAGAACCAGCCACACAGATATGGGCTGTCTTGGACAGCTGTCTTGGCCATATATGGATTCTGTTAGTGTGGTATGTGGCCTCCATATATGGCATTCCCATATGAAGTCCTGTTAGATATGAGCTTAATATTGATGACATCAGGGAACTCCATATATGGGCATAAAGGGATTCTGTTAGTGTGACATCACAGTGAAGCCAGAGCATGATGTCAGAGTGGCAGAGCCTGCATAAACAAGAGTTTCACCTCACTGTTACCTGTAATTGTGTTGTGACAATAAAGTTCATATATTTATTGATTGATTGATTGATTGATTGATTGATTGATTGATTGATTGATTGATTGATTGACTGACTGATTATCTGAGTAAGCGAGAGGGGTTGTAAGGTTGGATCACGCTTTGAAGGTATGGGGTGCCATAACTTTGGTTGCTTGGTAGGCCAGCATCAGTGTTTTGTACTCTGTGCGGGCAGACCTGAACATTTTGGCTGGTTGAAGATCAATCATGCTGCGACATTCTAGATATTTTCAGAGGCTTAAGTGCACATGCCGGAAGGCCAGTGAGGAGAGCGTAAATGTTGATGAGTGTTTTCTTTTCTTCTTTTTTTCCCCCATCCAGTTGGTTGCAGTGAGACACCTGTTCCTCCCAACGATGTTCCTGACACTACCTTCGTAGGTCTTCTTCACTCCAGATTTTATGCCCATACATGGAGATACCTGTCTGTAGAACCAGCCACACAGATATGGGCTGTCTTGGCCATCTGTCTTGGCCGTATGTGGCCGATGTGGCCTAGTCCTGTTAGATATGGGCTTAATATTGATGACACTCCATGGGCATAAAGGGGATTCTGTTAGTGTGACATCACAGTGAAGCGAGAGCCTGATGTCAGAGTGGCAAACCCATTCTGTCTGTGACAGAGACACTAATACATACATACTGACAAGCTGTGACCGTTCACATACTAATCTGCGACCTACGTTCGCCATGTCCACAGCTAGGCATTTATCCTGTGCTTGTGCTTGTCCTGTACTTACAACATTACCCAACATTGTCATTGTAAGACATTATGATGTCACATGAAGTTTGACCAATCATGGAAAACCACTCTTTGCCCCTCTCTGATGAAGCTTTGGGAATAAAAGCCCCCCTGATTGGCTACTGGCATAAACACAGACAGAGATTTGGATAATTTATAGATTTTATAGAATTGTGCAGATATTACAAAGCATCGTGGCTTAATGATCTTTCATTTCATCTTTTAAGGTGTCAAGAAAGGTTCCCAGGTCTTCTCTTGTAAGGAAAGGACAAATCAGGTAAAAGAAATATAGGACCCTCTCTGTCTGTGTCTGTCTGTCTCTCTCTCTCTCTCTCTCTCTCTCTGTCTCTCGCTCTCGCTCTCTCTGTGTGTGTGTGTGTGTGTGTGTGTGTGTGTGTGTGTGTGTGTGTGTGTGTGTGTGTGTGTGTGTGTGTGTGTGTGTGTGTGTGTGTGTGTGTGTGTGTGTGTGTGTGTGTGTGTGTGTGTGTGTGTGTGTGTGTGTGCGCGCGTGCGCGTGTATGCGTGCGTGCGCGTGCGTGTGTGTATGTTAGAGCTGGGATACCCGACCGAAAACCCGCGGGGCCCGACAAGCCCGACGACAAAGTCCCATGCTGAGGTAAACACGTTTTTGTAGTTTGATTGGAAATGGCGTGCCGCTGAATGGAGCTCCTAGCTTGTGTTCCCACTCCTGTCCCTTGCATTGGATGTTTATTTTTCTGCGCTGTTGTGTGCAGTCGCAGTGCACTGTGCCAGCCTTGTCCGTTCAACACACATCACATCACTCAAGTAAATCCTGGCTTTTATACTTCATCCCGGTGTGTTCCGTGACAAAACTGTCTGATCTACAAGCTCACAACGCCTCGCATCCGCAACTCGTTGTGAGCTTGTAGATCTGCTATTTTCCAGGCGCAGAAACCTGCAGCAGTCACTGTGTCAGACGTCCTGTTTAGCGCACGTTATTATTTGTATTATTTAATTATCAACGTAGCCTACTATTTAAACACTTTCAAAAGCCACATTGTCGATTAATATTCATATTAAGGGTAAAATGCAGGCACGCTGAATGTGCTGCACATTAGAACAAGTTTGCTAGTGAGTGTAAATCAGTGGCTTCCTCAAAGAAAAAGAAATGAGGCGAAAAAGCGCTGGAAACATAAGGTTCGGGCCTCGGCACGGGTCGGACGCATTTTAATGATTAATGCTCAGACGTCGATTCGGGTCGATCGGGCCGATCCCAGCTCTGTGTGTGTGTGTGTGTGTGTGTGTGTGTGTATACAGTATATATTACACATACACATATACTGTGTATAATGTGCGTTTTTGTAATACTTGTGTACTTACAGGAACGCTTGCCCTGCAACATCATTGACATGGACGTGTGGGATGAAGTGACTTCGACTCACCTGGACAACTGACTGCTGCTTGAGGTTCTCGTGCTTTGTGTCCGGGTGGATTTCAGGCCCCTGGGATCAGTAATGCTATGGAGAGCACTTCTACACTGGACGGCAATGCAAGATTGGACTGAGAGTGGATATGCCCACGGAATGGTTGTTGGGGGGGGTTACAACTTATGATGGAAAGACATGATTGGCAGCTGCCATGTTAGCCCCATATAGAACCTCACCCGTCGCTGCATACTGTTGTGCTCCGAGATGAGGTCCTATAAAGGTACCCCAGCACTGGCCCGGACTGCCACCACGTTGAGTTGGAAAACACTCGTAACAAAATTGTATCCAAAAAGTAAAGGTAGTTCCCAGCTCCCAGACTGTGGTTTTCCATCCCACGGTACATAAAACATGCACCACGCTTATTTAGTGTCATTAAATTCAGAAAAGCCCCTGGCGTGGTCTCGCTTGGCCAGACTGTTGCCTAACGCGATTTGCAAATGCTCCCTGGCTACGCGAGACTACAGTACAGTAGTTCCGGTTGAATGGGAAAACATTACAAAACTAACGATTTAATCGGTTGTTTTATGCCGTGGTTCATGTTTTATGTACCCTGGGATGGGAAACCACAGTCTGGGAGCTCTGAACTACCTTTACTTTTTGGATAAAATTTAGTTTTGAGTGTTTTCCAACTCGATGTGGAGGCGGTCCGGGCCATCGCTGCGGCACCTTTATAGGACCTCATCTCGGAGCACAACAGTATGCAGCGACGGGTGAGGTTCTATGTGGATACTGCCATGTATGCTCCTAATGGCCATGGACTGCTGGGTGAAATGACATGCTTGGACTATCATGACTACCATATCTGTATACCTTCATTCATATTTATTTGTGCAAGAGAGCACACAAGTACTGCGATGTGTGTCCTCTGGGGGGGTCACCAGCCCATTCGCCTAAAACGTATTTGCCTCAACACATTTGGTCCTTTTGCCTGGCACTTTCGCCGCGGAGGAGAGTCTTTTCACCGCCGTTGAAGAGCCATTTCGCCTAAATGTTCAAGGGTCCATTTTTTTTATCCATTTTGCCTGGCTTAAAATGTTAAAGTTAAGTTGTGTGTCTTTTATGACACGCTATGCAGCGCACTGGCCGGGCTGCCACGCTGTGGGCAGACAGACAGACAGACAGGTACAGACAGACAGACAGACAGGTACAGACAGACAGACAGGTGCAGACAGTCAGAATTTGGCACAGAGCAGAGGAGAGCGCACTGACCAAAACCAGACACGGAAAGTTTATGCTTGCGGGAGGATCTGCACGCCTCTCACCAGAACAATTTTGCTGCATATCCTTTTTACAAACCTTCTTCACCATAAAGCATACTAGCAGTAGGCCTATGATAGTCTTCCAAATCAAATGCTATGATGTATATCGGGACGTCATGACTCATGACCTATTTGCGCAGTGCACATATCAATTAATTAATTATTTGGATGCACCTGATTCCATAGCTCTAATCAATTCTGCTGTCAGACTGTACATGTTTGCATATTATCCCTTTGTCATTTAAATATTATAGTGACTGTCACAGGTGTTCCTGTCAAATGGTGACCATTACTCAAGGCTATGTGCTCTATATAGTAATCACATCAATACAGATTAGAGCTATTGGAATCAGGTGCGTCCAAATAATTAATTGATACGTAGCCTACCTATGGGAATTATATGCTTTTCATACGGAAGAATGTGAAGCATTTGCATGGCTCTTATCTCAGTTATGCCCTATGCAGGTGCAGTGCATATTTACGGTAACTGGGGACCCCCCACCCTGACAAGCACTAAAAGTTGAGGCATTACATTTTGTATAACACGGTTCTATTGTGAAAATAGCAGATCTACATGCTCACAACACCTTGCAATGTGAGCATGTAGATCGAGATGACATGCACTTGTTAAATGTATTCTTGCAGCTGTGTGCGTAAATGCGTGAATCGTCTAGAAAGGGTGGGTGAAAACTCTCTCATCCACGGCGAAAGTGCCAGGCGAATGGACCAAATGCGTTTAGGCGAATACGTTTTAGGCGAATGTGCCTGACACCCTCTTGGGTATGCATGACGGTGTCCTCTCTTGTTTGAATCAGGGACCAGCATCTCTGGCAAAGGTCATCATTAACAGGCAATGAGAGAACAGTGTTCCTGGTGATGTCATTGGCATCGCCAGTGGTGATGCCAGTCATGACGTCTCTACTTCAATCCCAAAGAGGATTTAAACTAGCAGTTGTACCAGGTAGTTTCAGCATTTAGAACAGCAGTTGTACTCGACATTAGTGATGATGTATATGTTTTGTTTTTTTGTTTTGTTTTTTCACTAAGGAAATGTTCAGATTGGGATAGAGCAGTGTTTTTCAACCAGTGGTCCGTGAGGGAGTTCCAGGTGGTCCCAGCTAAATGATGGAGAGTTGGTAACCAAATGGACCCTTTTAGAGCTTCTTTAACTCTTGAGAGTGTGAAATGAAACCAAATGGACCCTTATGGACATCAATTACAAGAAGTCTACCTTTACCTGTTATCACCTATGTCAGTGGTTCTCAACCTTTTCAGGCCGTGACCCCCAAAACAATCTAATTTTAACTGCCAGTTAATCACATTTTAACCGCATGACGAGCACTAAGAGTTGAGGCATTACATTTTGTATAGCGCAGTTTCTATTGTTAAAATAGACGATCTACATGCTCACATTGCCTCGCGTTGCGAGGCGTTGTGAGCATGTAGACCTGCTTTTGGGTCTGAGAGGCAAAATCCCATCTAATGCTAATCAACATGTGTGTGTGTGTGTGTGTGTGTGTGTGTGTGTGTGTGTGTGTGTGTGTGTGTGTGTGTGTGTGTGTGTGTGTGCGTGTGCGTGTGCGTGTGCATCCTCCACACGCGCACCGCACATGCAGATCTCGTGTGTGTGTGCGTGTACTGTACATCCCCCTCCACCCCCCTGTGTCTTGCGATAACTTGTTATGATTTGACACTTTAATAAAATTGAATTGAATTGAATGCAAATGGTTTCCTTTCATGTCTGTTTCTATAGCTGTTTTTGATCTACTCAATGCACTATTTCTCATATAGCCTAGTTTTTATATA
The DNA here is from genome assembly GCF_963921795.1 of Nannobrachium achirus. Taxonomy (NCBI): domain Eukaryota; kingdom Metazoa; phylum Chordata; class Actinopteri; order Myctophiformes; family Myctophidae; genus Nannobrachium; species Nannobrachium achirus. The sequence goes on along the minus strand of NC_137822.1, from coordinate 12,851,346 downwards.
GTTAACTACTGTATAGGGGCAAAGATCCATTTTCAGACACCATCTGTCTTCTTTCTATATGCATTCCATTGTACATGTGACAGTGTGGCCGTACATTATCTGTTCACTTCAAATTGGAAATTGTGTGTATTTAACAGTTGACTCACTTTAGACTTTTATGTTGTTGAAATTATCAGTTGAGAATTGTCACTTCTGAACACAAAGCATAGTCCATGATTTGTGTAATGGGGAACGATTACATGGGCAAATATAGAACAGTCTGGTACTTTATTTATTATAATGCCTTTAAAACCCAAGAAAATGTGACATTTCTGAATCTGCATAATTATTACCACACCAAAGATATAAGCTCATATGCATCATAGGCAGTCTTACACAACCATGTCCAACATCCAAGTTCATATCCAATCTCATATCACCACATTACACATACTTTCCATATACTGTATATCCGAGCCATGCAGTTGTCCGAGTATGCAAGTGCACGAACAGGCCTAAAGCATAAACACCACTAGCCCATTGCTGGTTGGCACAGGGTAACCAGACTGTTATTGTACGATTAATTGTTTCTAGGGTAACTTCTGACGTTGTGTGGGTCTATTGGGGTTTCAATTATTATGTCATCATGATGAAACCAAAATGAACTAATGGGTCATGGGGATTTCCGTCAATCCTGTCATGACGTGTCTGTCCGCTGTCTGACCGTCCGTCTGCATGCTGACCACTGATACTAAACAGTGTCACCAATTTGGAGATGACATCACAGCCTGGCCTGGACACAGAACACATATGGGTATACAACGGGTATTGCACAACTGGACATAGATTGTAACTATTCTGCCCAACAGGCAGCGGTCTGGGTTCTCCAACATTACTTCTGAGACTCCTACATTCAGTCCCTCATCACACCCCCGGGCACAGGACTAGTAACATATAAAACCAGCATCTTCACTTCTACAAACACTGGTTAAATGTATTACAAGTAGGAACCAACCTTCAATTTCCCAGAATTGCATCTTTGTAGTTATTACAGTATAATAAACATTGTCAGCAGAACTTATGTGAAATGGGGCCAACGTGGGGTAACATGTCATTAGGTCGACTCCCTTTGGTCCGACCACCTAAACCTCACCTTAACCCTAACCCTAACCTCAATAAAACTAGCAGATGTGACTTATACTTTATTACAGTGCAGCAGTAACAGCCTATCTGACTTTTTATCCTTTTTGAGCAGTGCTACCGCCCCTAAGTCTGGCTTTCTGTGTATGTTTAGCCCCTTTTCCACAGACCCCACTCCACACCACACCGCCCACTTGTGCCAGGTTTTCCACTACAAGGACCTGGGTAGAGTGGTGTGAAAGTGGTACTAAACATGGTACTAAAAAGTATCCAGTCTAGAGTAGGTCTGAGCTAGGCCAAACAGGGCCAAACACTTCATAATGACTGATCACTCACTGACTTTTCATTTAGACCACCAGGATATAGTTGTAACACATGATAATAGATTCTATTGTGTTATAACCACTATTATAATCTATTACAGTGTATTATAATTATCATAGTAATACATTAATACTTTATTGTGTATTATAATCACAGTTATAACACATTATAGTGTATTATAATTTAGGATAGTTGTAATACAAATGTATATTGTATAATAATCACAGTTAAAAGGGTCAATTTGTTTCTTACCGATAGGGGTACTTTTGTGTAATGGAAAATGTAGATATTTTTATGTGGTGCGGTGTGGTGTGGTGTGGTGTGGAGCTAAAGCTGCAGTCGAAAATGGGCTTTAGTGTCGGTATGAGCACATTACTCGATGTATGGCGATAGCTGACATCACAGACAGATATGCAGGTGTCGTGTTTGATACCACCGCTCACTTCGTACCGGGAACTGCCCATAAGTCTGAAAGGTCATTAGTCCTACATTTGTTAGGGTTAGTGTTAGGTTAGGTTAGGTTTAGGGTTATGTTTAGGGTTAGGGTTAGGTTTAGGGCTAGGGTTAGGGTTATGTTTAGGGTTAGGGTTAGGGTTAGGGTTAGAATTCACACCGTTGCGATTTTATCATTTATATACCAATTAAGCTTCATTCATTACACACTGTCATTTAACAAAGTATGACAAATCAGGATTAATGGAGTAAATATGCAAACAGCCTACGCTCTATAGTAGCCTGCCATGTCTACCTGTCCTTGACCAAGGAATGTTCCTTTTGTGGGTGTTAGCATCGCATGCAGAATATCCAGGTTCATATTCATTACTTTCATCTGTAGAGTTACAAAACCCTATCATTAATTATCATGAACTGTGCAAAGATAGTGAGTAGGATTAGGCAGGTGATCTTTTGCAATGTGTGTAAATCATTCTGCAGAGTTTTGCCAAGGAACATTGTGAAAGAGTACATTGTGGAGCCGACTGTGCAAGCATATTTCATATTTCCAGCATATGTTGTGGTGTTCCACTATATAGCATACTGTGATTCTTATTGCTTGACTAGTGGTTGTAAAGCAACTCAAGTTGTGTAATATGAAACGGTTGCCTGAACAGAGCAAGTATTGCCCCATTGTCATTTAATGAATATTTTCATCTGTTCAGTCTCCTATAGGTTACACAAACACAATATTTTAATAAGCTGCCCTGTACTCTTTTTTTTAAACAATATTTTTATTTGTACATTTTTTGTTACATGTATATTATAGACAATGTACAACAACACGTACACATTTACACACATATCTCCTCTGTATGAATATTACAGGAAATGTACATGCAGAGCCCAGTGTCTTATCCAAACTGCAAGAGATAACCTAGGAACCTTTGGAGCTGCCTTAGAAATCCCACCCTAAAAGGTCTTATCTTCCTGGTTTACCATGCCACCACAACCCTCCAACCCGGCCTTCCTATTTCATTCTGTTTATTAGCAGAAATGCAAGTATGCAAGGCTATGAGTCGCAATACTGTGGCTCCAACACCAGGCACATGAAAATCCAGCAATGTAGTATGCATTAAGTGTTGCATGTTTCTGATTACAGACCATAATATAATGCATAAGGACTCGTTGAGTGAAAAGTAAAGAAAACATGTTTTTATGCAAGAACACCATGTCATGCTTCTGTTTACGCCTTCTGTCTACATGCTTTTCTAGTGTAATTGTTATAAACCGATTATAAAGATTACCCAATAAGCCAATGCAGAATCATATTTTAATGTTTTCAACACTAATTAAACACAAATTATAGAAATGCATTTTCTATTGTAACTTAATGGTCATTGTAACAGAAATATAACTTCAGATCAGAAGCAACTGTCATATACCAGAATTACAATTTTAAACCAGTTATAGTTTAATACATTTTTAGTCAGACGCATGCATAAATTCAATGTCCAGAGGTTTGTATTTGAGTTGGATATACCAATCCATTTATTACATATATCCATAACATACAGTACAACTCACTCTTCAATCATTGCTGTATTGTCAGCAATACCATCTACAAGTAAAAGGCAAGTGAAATTCATTGTGTGCTAAAAACTCTAACAGCAGCTACTGTATGTACAGTGTTAATAATACCACATTCAAATCTGTGTTAAAATAAATAATTAAATAAGCTGCTTAAATATTCTATATCAGTGGTTCTCAAAGTGGTTATCAGGGACTCTCTAGTCCAGGGGTTTTCAAAGTGGGTGACGGGGCACCCTGGGGTGTTGCAACGGCAGTCGCGGGGTGCCGCAAGCTACAGTAATTTGATAATATTTGGAATTTATTTGGACACTTGAAAAAAATTGTATCATTTTAAACACAAGTGGCTATTATCTCAACGTTTTCCTCGCAAGTCGCAACATAATAACAAAAATATCATTACTGTCTACTGCTTGTAGATCTTAAGTGCTTGTGTGATTGTAGATCTGCTGTTTTCACTAGTTTAGGACATTTTATAGATGATAAATACAAAAGGAACAGTTTTGGACATACAAGGTTTCCACCTTATAATGTAGGGGTGCCTTGGATTAAAAAATATATTTATAGGGTGCCCGGAGACAAAAAGGTTTGGGAACTCCTGCTCTAGCCTAGGTTCTCTAGCCTATGGGGGTCTAAATTGACCGTGACGAGTCTGTAACTTTGACAGCGTACAAATGGAACCAAATGGACCCGTGGGGAATTTCAAAATTTGAGAATCACTGGTCTATATTAAGATCTTAACTACCTGAACAGTGCAAAGCTCAAGTTCAAACTGGAACATTTTGCAAAATGCAAATTTGTGCAAAATGCCAAACATAAGCCAAAGACAAATTCCCACACAGTCTGGGCCTGGCCATATCCACAACTTTCCAACGTCCCATCGTGCATTGCGCAGAAGGCGAGCGGCATTTCCGGCGTCGCAGCCGAGTGTGATCAAGCTCACAACGGTTGCATCTGCGACGTGACGTGAGCTTGTATGTCTGCTGTTAAACGGAAGTGTCCCGCAGATAATGCTACAGTAAAGTCTTGCGGAAACAGGTGGATAGGGTTCAATGTTTGTTCATTTGTCTGATGGCAGCCAAGAAGAACTCCAGAGTCTGTTAGAGCGGCTGTTACTGCTTGCCTCTCAGCGACTGTGATCCGTTCAGCCATTGCCATGGCCTCTTGTATATTCCCTGGAGGGAGGGAAGCTCACCTCCACTGCAGTCACCTTCTGTAGTGCCTTCTGCTGAAGAGCAGTAGATCTTGTGCCGCCTCGCCGTACGGGTGGCAGGACTGGGGTCTATTTAGATATGGTGGAGAAGACCAGAGCTTGCGTGGAGATTCAGAGCACAGTGGCAGATGCATCCCAGCTAGCACAGGCGAGACGTCGGATTAGTGAGATCTTTGACGATACTTCGGCTGCCACTTCTGGTTGGTGACACTTGAATGCAGAACAAAAGATAAAGGCTGTATTAGTAACATGTCGATCAACATGAGCATGTATCAACTATTTTCACACTTTCTGCCTAAACATTAGAAATGTGCAGATATACCCTCTATACCAGGGTCTTCAATGTTTTCAGGCCAAGGACCCCTTAGTTAAGAGAGAGATGAAGCAGGGACCCCCACTACCTTATCATAGATTCCATATAGCTTCATTGTTTGACAGCACAATCGTCAGTGTATTTTTGTCAATTTGTGTTTTCAGATATTTAACCACTTGAACCGTCAATACTTAATAAACTTGACCTTTCACTCTGTACTTAGTCTGCTCCTTTTCCCCTCTACACCAAAGATCTTTGCCGAAAATAGCCGATCTACAAGCTCACAACGCCTCGCAGCATGAGGCGTTGTGAGCTTGTAGATCAGCTATTTGTGGCTAAAGTTCTTAGAATAAGGACGCTAGGATACAAGTTGATATAAAAAAAGAAGAAAGATTTGGAGGACCCCCTGTAGTAACTCTGAGGACCTCCTGTTGAAGACCCCTGCTCTATACACCTAACGTTTATGTTGGTTTGTTTACTGGGGACTCCACAAAATAATTTGGGGATCCCCCTGGGGGTTCCGACCCCCAGGTTGAGAACCACTGACTTACAGTACCAGCAACAAAGCAGCATGCTAATATGCAATGTGGAAAATCACAATTTAGGTGCCCACTCGTCTAGGTGCCCACGTTCCTAGTGCCCTGCTTGAAGGCAGCAGGGATTAGAGTTCTCAAATTCTGCCCGAACCCGACCATACCCGAACCCGACCGACATTTAGGGTAGGGTTAGGGTAGGGCCTAAAATGTATGCTAATTAGTAGGGCCAGGTAGGGCCTCGGGCTCAATGAAAAAATAAAATATATTTTTTATTTTATTTTATTACTATTACTCTGTTATAGACCTGACCATACCCAACCCGACGTTTTCAGGCCGGGTAGGGCCTAAAATGTATGCTAACTAGTAGGGTAGGGCCTTGGGCCAGCCCAGTTAGGGCCCAGTTAGGGCCGGGCCTTAATTTTCAGGCCCGTTGAGAACTCTAGCAGGGACCCCCTTATCTGATGCTTCATCTCTCTCCCTCAGCTAAGGGACCCCAAGCAGGGACAGCGTGGCTGAGAGAGATGAAGCAGGGACTGCTAAGGGGTCCCTGTTTCATCTCTCTCTCTCAGCTAAGGGGTCCCTGCTTCATGTCGCTCCGCTAAGGGATCCCTGCTTCATCTCTCTCTCAGCTAAGGGGTCCCTGCTTCGTGTCGCTCCGCTAAGGGGTCCCGGCTTCATCTCTCTCTCAGCTAAGGGGTCCCTGCTTCATGTCGCTCTGCTAAGGGGTCCCTGCTTCATCTCTCTCTCAGCTAAGGGGTCAGCACAGGGTGTTTGACAGCAAAATCAGTGTATTGTCATGTACATTTGTGTTTTCAGATATTTAACCACTTGAACTGTCAATACTTAATAAACTTCACCTTTGACTCTGTACTTGGTCTGCTCTTTTCCCCCTCTACACCAAGGCTCTTTGCCAAAAACAGCCGATTTAGGCGTTGTGAGCTTGTAGATCTGCTATTTTGGGCTAGAATTCTCAGAATATGGAGGCTAGGGTTCAAGTGGTTAATATAAAAAAGGAGTAAAAAAAGTTTCTATCACTCAAAGATTTGGAGGACCCCCAGTAGTAACTCTGGCGACCCCCTCCAGGGTTACTACTGGGGGAATTGGGGGGAATTATTGGGGGAATTACAACAATTCATGTCTCTCAGCTAAGGGGTCCCTGGCTGGGGGAGGTGTTGTTGTATTTAGCTTAGCTTTAAATTAGCTTAATATGTTGTTGCAGGATAGATACAGATTACAGGCCTAACATGCTAACAATAAACCCCCATTGAGTCATTCTATATGATGGCTTTATTGTTGTATCTTACCTGAATGGCATTCATAAATCCATGACAGTGCTACGCTTCTTGCTCACTTCAACAACAATCCATTCAGGAAACAGCAGGTCGTCTTCTTCTTCTTCTTCTTGACTTCCGGCAGTGTGGACGCCGCCAGGTGTATTACTGCCCTCCACTGGTCTACTGGTTATCTACCTATATCTTCCCATATAGTCCACAGCAGGTCGTCAGTCTGAGTGTATCAAAAAAGCAACTGAGTTAAGGCAGCCGAAGTTTGTGATTGGCTGTCTCCACCTTAGCCAATGTTGCTATGGCAACAGTCTCAGAGATCTGCCGCATGCCCGTCTGAAAGAGGTGGGCGGGGTCGGCCCACTGTCTTATAGCGTCTGCAATGGACGAGCTGAGCATGCCTTATGGCGTCTGGAATGAACGCGGAAGGCTACTTGACAGCGTCAAGGGTCTGACGCAGGGAGGGTGAGAATCTGTCGTCATCAGACATTCAAAGTCACTGTCTGTCATCATCATCATCATCATCCATAAAGGTGATATTCTCTGCTCCACACAGATAGAGCTCTCGTGACTGCATCTGGATTGAAGAAGACCTCCGAGGGTGGTGTCAGGAACATCGTTGGGAGGAACAGGTGTCTCACTGCAACCACCTGCAACCAAAAAAAAGAAGAAAAGAAAACACACATCAACATTTACTCTCTCCTCACTGGCCTTCCGGCATGTGCACTTAAGCCTCTGCAAATTATCTAGAATGTCGCAGCATGATTGATCTTCAACCAGCCAAAATGTTCAGGTCTACCCCTCCCTCCACTTGCTCGCAGCTGCTGCCCACACTGAGTACAAAACACTGATGCGGGCCTACCAAGCAACCAAAGTTATGGCACCCCATACCTTCAAAGCGTGATCCAACCTTACAACCCCTCCCACTTACTCAGATAATCAGTCAATCAATCAATCAATCAATCAACTTTATTGTCACAACACAATTACAGGTAACAGTGAGGTGAAACTCTTGTTTATGCAGGCTTCCATTTAAAGCTCAAAGCAATAAGAAAGCTAAGATGAGCTAACACAGGGAAGCTGACAGAACCTTTGCTAAAACACCCTGGACAACGATCCCCTTGTCCCAGTCTTTTCTCCATCTCCCAAACTGTAGAATGGACTCCCAATTGCAATTAGAACTGCAGCCTTAATCACTAGCTTCTGCCGTAATCTAAACATTTATAATAATAACTATAGCTACATAACTATCAGGGGTTGACACTAAGGTCTAAGAGGCACTTGCCCGTCGGGCAAGTACAGGTCATGTTCTACTTGCCCAAAGGTCATGTACACTTGCCCAAAAAGTAAATCATCCATTATAAAACGATAGGTAAGATTTTAATTACTACTCAATTTAACTCAATAACAATTTGTAATCATACCTCAATACCTCCAAATCCAAATACCTAGGTAGTTATGATTGCTATGGTTTCATACTTTGTCATTTTATATCTTTTTTTATGGCCACGTTCAGGTGTTTAGACAGATATCTTGTGTTGTTTATAGACGGTCGTGTCCCCTCTCAAATGAGAAATTGCCCAGTCGGGCAACCTGAATGCAAACTTCACCTGCCCCAAAGTTTCATTTACCTGCCGGGGGCAGGTGGGCAAGCCTTAGTGTCAATGCCTGACTATACTATCCTATTCACTGTAAGGCTAGTGTCTGCCTGGTTATTATTACCCTGAGAGGACTATTAGCCTACAGACTTTTAGTATTAGTATGTGAACGGTCACAGCTTGTTCGTATGTATGTATCTCTGTCACGCCTGACTGACACTGTGGTTCTATGGGTTTGTCGCTCTCTGACATCATGCTCTGATGTCACTGTCAGGGGAACCACTCTTAACATTATGGGTTTGCCGCTCTGACATCACGCTCTGGCTTCACTGTGATGTCACACTAACAGAATCCCTTTATACCCATATATGGAGTTCCCTGATGTCATCAATATTAAGCCCATATCTAACAGGACTTCATATGGGAATGCCCATATATGGAGGCCACATACCACACTAACAGAATCCATATATGGCCAAGACAGCTGTCCAAGACAGCCCATATCTGTGTGGCTGGTTCTACAGACAGGGATCTCCATGTATGGTCATAAGACCATACATGCATGGTCAGATGTCATAAGGACGAATAACTGAGTAAGCATGTTTGGGCTCTCACAGCATATCTCCATATACAGTACATGGATCTCCATATATGGGTACAAGGGGAAAATAGTTTCATGACACTACAAATCATTGGTACAAGGTCAACTAAAAGGAGACCTTAGTAAGCTTTTTGGTTTAATTACACAGAAACCACTTTATGTAGCTCACATAACATTGAAAGACAGACAGAACACAGTACTTGGCATAATAGAATGCAAAGTGATGTAGCTTTCAGGTTTCTATCCATTTTCTTAATTGATGAGAATACATCAATGAAATATTGTCATGAGCAAATGTTCCAGTGGCCACCAATGGACCATTACAGTTCTATAACTAAACCATATAAGCACTGTCTGATGTTCCCCATTTTCAACTGTTTTTATTTGACTTGCTTTGGCAGTGTAAACGTATGTTTTCTCATGCCAATAAAGCTCCTTTGAATTGAATTGATATTCAGAATCTCTTTGTTTAAAAAGCCCTGGAGGAAAACAGCACAGGGTAGATAATTATGATAGCCCCTTTAATAATGCCCTATGCAAAGTACTGTGTTCTACTAAAGGTCTCGCACCCTCCCCCCCCCCCCCCCCAGTTCACACCTCGACAACTGTTTAACAAAGAAACTAACTATTTGCATATCAATAGACCTGTATAGCGACATTCGCGACCCCCCAAACATTGAATCACCACTGCACCACTTCTATCTGCCTGTCTTTCAATGTTATATGAGATACATAAAGTGGTTCCTGTGCAAATAAGCCAAAACGCTTACTAGGAACTCCTTTTAGTTGACCTTGTGCCAGTATGAAATTGTAGCAATCATAACATGTTAACAATAACGCCATTGACCTTGTTCTATTGTGGTGAAGATTTCACAACTAAACGTGTTTACTTTAATACATGCAGACACTCATAGATAGAAAGGCTACATACCTCAGTCATTCACATAGAGTTATGAGAAGTAGGTAATTCATGGTAATTCCTCGCGTCTGTGAAGTGAACAACATCAACAATGACCACAACCTAACGCTTAGCCTTCTGTAGTGTGAAAACTTGCTGCCAAGTGACTATTAGCCAATCACAACGAAAACTTTCGGGAAAGACCCGCCCTTACCTGCCTCTGATTGGCCTACCAAACGTCCGTCTCAGACCCCGTCTAAGAGGAAGTGTGCTTCTATAGTTAACAACACAGCCTTCAGAATCAAAATGATTGTTTACGTCCTAAATGTAACAAAAAAACATGACATCGTTTCGAGAAAAAATAAATACTGTTATTTGTTCCAAAGCCACTGCAACATATAGCTGCTTTTTGTTTAAAAAGCATTTACAAACGTAAAGGTTGCTATAACAACATTTTCGGTCAGAGCGGATACGGAAACGTTATGTTATGTGGACGTGGTGTGAATCCGGATGCAGTAGGCGGGATCTAATCAGTGCGAGGAACCAGGAAATTAGAAATACTATTTATTGCTGGACATTTTCATAAATTAGGCATTTGCGTGCCAGCATAATTGATTTATGGACAGGCGCATCTATTATATAGATCTATTATATTTTAAACAAACGTTTACCAGATATTTACTGCTGTCAATCATGTCGAGCATGCGGAAGTAATCACGTCGGAGACGGAGCGGTCTGCCGTCTTTAGAATGAATGAATGTCTATGAGTGGACCCTGGAAGGCAGTTATTGCTGTCGCTGGCGGCCAGAGAAGGCACGCACTGCCTGCACCGGCTTCTGACTAATAGTAGCTCCGTGACGTCCCCGGTATGATAATGTGTTGTTCCAGTGTGTGTGTGTGTGTGTGTGTGTGTGTGTGTGTGTGTGTGTGTGTGTGTGTGTGTGTGTGTGTGTGTGTGTGTGTGTGTGTGTGTGTGCGTGCGCGCAATCTTCCTGTCTTTTTCCTCTTTTAGTTTGTAGGCTATGCATGATTGAGAGAAGATGAAACCAAAATGTCCAATCAAATTTATCAATGTGAGAAAAGAATCAACAAATACACAGTAACTAACAGCTTCACCCCTCATGGCCATCTTTGAATAAGAAAAATAAAGAAAAGAAAGAAAGCTGAACATGCGTCATTCCTCATTCCTCATGCGTCATACCTCATTTGCTAACCTGTTCACTTGAATGAGTTACATTCACTGGCAATGATCACTTTCATTTCTCCACCAATAGTTTCAAATTAACATTAATCCAAATATGACAATCAAGGCCGCTCTCACAAGAGTGCCCCCTCTGCCAAGAGCAATTTGCAATCCTCACGCTCAAGGTAACCTCAAGGTTAATCAATAGTGCTGTTGCATGGATTGAGCAGTCAATGATTACTTCCTAGATCTGCAGCATTCATCTCAGAAGTCACACAAGCGATCCTTCCACTGACCTCCAAGGCCCTCTGCTAAGCACTGTCCACTGCCTCAATGCACAGACAAGATCTTTAAATCACAGCTCTAGGAACCAGCGTTATGTGGTTGGCTATTACTTCCAAAAATATCTTAATTTGTCTTGTGATGAGAAACCGTCTAAAAAGTCATTTCAGTCGATAGTTGAAAGTCAATAATCTCAAGTCCATTCTTGAGTTATTCGTTGGATGTCTATATATTCCCTCTTAATACATTACATAGCTTTTCATTCATACTTGAAAAACTAAATTGATGTACAGTAGTTATTGTGTTTGCAAAGAATGTGGGTTCATCATCATACTGATGTTATATTATAACATGCAAAATACTTCCAAACTAGCTAAAACAATGTACAGTATGTACTGTATACACTCAACATGTTTTAGATATTCTATATTCTTGTACTACTGATAATATCCAGATATTACCTTATTCATTTCCAGTGAGGGATTCTTTCATCATTTGCCATTACAGCGTGCATAAATGTGTGTGCGCTTGCACACACTAGTGAATGCATTTGTGTGTGTATGTGTACGTGTACGTGTACGTGTGCGTGTGCGTGTGTGTGTGTGTGTGTGTGTGTGTAAACTGACCAGGCAAAGAGTGGGCAGGAACTGTGAGCCCTTAAGCCAGGAGATAAGGCTGGGAATGGGGGCAGACAGACTGGTGGTCTGATGTGGCGTTCTGGACAATGCTAGCTGGGAGCAGCTGAGAGATTGATGGGTAGGGTTAGGAGGGAGGGGTCGTGGAGTTTGGAGGTTAGCATAGCTGTTGATACGTCTGACATTCCACAGGGGGAAGCTATGTGCGTGCGCGCTGTGTGTGTGTGAGCAGGGGTGTCGCACCAAATTCTGGGCTCTGGGTACAAGGATTCACTGCGTGCCCCCCCTTGAATGTTCTTCATAAGGGGAGGGGGTTTAACCCATTTAGACTGGGGACACATCATTGTGTGCTTTAACTATTGAAGAATAGCAGATATACAAGCTCACACAGCGCTGCATTCGGTACCGCGCTGTGAGCTTGTATATCTGCTGTATATCTGCTTGTAGATCTGCTATTTTTGAAAAATCGTGAAAATGCGTGCAAGTCCCCCCATCTCAAAACCCCCCCACCTCAAAATATTTCGTTCTAGGGACCCCCAGAAGCAAAATTTGAGTTACAAATGTTCGCTTAAAAAATACATATTCAAAGATTTGCACACATTTCCATGACTTTTCAAAAATCTACAATCTATATCTGCTATTTTCTAAAGTATAAAATAATTAAGGTCCCTCCACCTTGGGCCCTAGTAACTCAGTCCCACTTTGCCCCCCTTGTGACACCCCTGGCACTGTGTGTGTGTGTGTGTGTGTGTGTGTGTGTGTGTGTGTGTGTGTGTGTGTGTGTGTGTGTGTGTGTGTGTGTGTGTGTGTGTGTGTGTGTGTGTGTGTGTGTGTGTGTGTGTGTGTGTGTGTGTGTGTGAGTGAGTGAGTGAGTGAGTGAGTGAGTGAGTGAGTGAGTGAGTGAGTGAGTGAGTGAGTGAGAGAGAGAGAGAGAGAGAGAGAGAGAGAGAGTGAGTGTATGTCTAAAAAAGAAGTCTAGCCAATAAAACAGAATGATTGAGGGAGCACTGAGGTCACATTCTTCCTGTGGCCCTGACTGGGTGTGACTCAGACAGCAAAGATCCAGTGGTTTGTTAAGCACCTAAAGTCCTAGTATATACTTGCGATGGCGTCACACGGCGAAAATAGACGATCTAAAAGCCCATATCACGTTGCGTCGTTATGCACTGTGAGCGTGTAGATCGTCTCTTTGACTGGAGCATTCAGAATGGAAGCAGACCTAGACCTCATCATTCTTCTGGAGACCTTTACAGAATGCTGTGAACACAATTCTACTCATCTCCTCATTTGTGAGCAGGATGCTGCATGACTAATGCAAAAAAAAAAAGAAACTGAAAAAAAAGAAAGAAATGCTGTGACACTTTCACCACGTTACAGTTCATACACCAGGTCTGTTAAAATGTACTGCATAATCAGATCCGCATTCCATGTCTAGTTAAAATGATGAGGAGTCCATGCATTCAACAGGCCCATAAAGCATCGTAAACAGCTCACATTGTTCACAAAGTCTCACTATGTGGTGACAGTAAGATATTTGGTGCTAAAACAGCTCTCACCAGCTCGTCTGCCTCAAACTACCACCTCAAGTGCCTTGGTAGAGATTTTAAAAATAGATTGTTTTTCTCCAATAACCGAATTAACATCGGCAGATGTTCATGTTTTTTCATCATGTTTTTCTATGCTATCCAACACGGAGCATTGTGAATGGCAACATGAAACTTTCATTATATGAATCCAGTGATAATGTTTTTTCTTGTCATAATGGAATGACTGTCGCAGGAACCCGTATGCAGACGTCTGTGTAAACAATTTAATTAAGCCCATGTTTGTTGAATTATAGCTGGTGAAGGCACTGCCTCTTCTAATATTTCAGTTTCTTAATTATACCCGGGCATCCATGGGTTCATTCCCCCTGCCCTCGGTGTACTTCTCCCGCTCTTTCCCCCTGCACACAATGATAGAAATTGAAAAACTACAAAAAGAGAAAGTGCATTTCACACTCTAGTGAAGCAAAGCAAGCAATTTGAAATTAACTCTCAAATACCTGGAACGCACCCGAGTCGCGTTAGATTGTAACCACTTAAATAGCAGATATATACAAGCTCACAGCGCGGCACTCGGTGCCGCGCTGCGAGCTTGTAGATCTGCTATTTTTGAAAAATCGTGAAAAAGTGTGCAAGTCTTTCAATATCTTTGACCCGATCTTTGACCCGACTTCTAAATCCTTCCTCTAAATCAGTGGTTCTCAAAGTTTTTCATGTCAAGGACCCTCAAAATTACAGGTATTTAGCCACGGACTCCCATCTCAAAATATGTTGTTCCAGGGACCCCCCAGAAGCAAATATTTGAGTTACAAATGTTCGCTTTTAAATAGATATATTCAAAGACTTGCAAAGAAAAATCTAGATTTTTCAAAAATAGCAGATCTACAAGCTTGCAGCACGGCACTCGGTGCCGCGCTGTGAGCTTGTATATCTGCTATTTTTCAATAGTTAAAGCAGTCAATAATCCTAGGCCTAAATGGGTTAATCAAAACATAATACAGTTTACAACATGATAAAGAGGTGCTGTATATAAAACGGGGAGAGTCATTTTGTGATATTCAGCCCCTCTGTTTCATATTATAATATTTGCAATGACTATGTCCAAGAAACCCCATTTGCCGTGGAATTACATTTTGGGTTTGTGAATTGGAAAATTATTTACATGAAAATGCCTCCATGTATGAAAGGAAGACTTTAGAGTCCAAATGCAAGGTCTTGTAATTAGCACTTTTGAATAAATGTAATATGCCAAGGGTTCTATTTGGACACCCAAGCAGCAGAGATGGCTCTCGGCCTCTCGTCTCAACCAACATGTCCTAAAAGAAACAGGTCACGATGGCTTGCATTTCATTTGTTACATGGCGGTCATATTTGTCATTTATAAAAGGTGTGCCGTCATTGAAGGCAAAAGTCAAGTCACTGCCAGCATTACTGAATGTCAAACATCACTGACCATTTTCTCTTTGTCAGATCCACCAATCCTGAGATCAAATAAAGCATATCAATTTGCTGACGCCCCAGTGTGAAAGGTGAAACTGGAACACCACCAACATAGGAGGTAGAAGGAAATTGGATGAGGACAGCTTAAATTGCATAGTATCACTTGACAAATAGTACACATTTTGTGCTATGGTGTGGTTTATGTAGCAAGGAGAAAAAGGACACAATGGTGGTCACCTTTTGAATGTATTCTGCTTACGCTCTTCCTTGTTGAATTTACTGTCAATGACTGAACAACCAAAACTCTACTGGCCAGCAAAGGTCGACATTTTGGTAAACATGTGCTAAGCCACGCATTGAACTGCGGTAACCAAAACTGCTACCTTTCAGAAAGAAATCTGTGTGTGTGAGCGCACACACGCATGCATGTGTGTGTGTGTGTGTGTGTGTGTGTGTGTGTGTGTGTGTGTGTGTGCGCGCATGCGTCATATAGGATGTGTCCCTGGCATAACTGTGTCCACCCTACCGGTCTTAAACTTGCTTCTCTGATTGGCCAAAGAATTAAACAGTAAATGGAACGACATGCATGGCTCCAAATAGGGCACCGTCCTAGTATGACAAAATATAAAATAAGGCATTATTGATAAAGAATAAAATAAACATACAAAAGAATGATGAAATATGGACACAAAGTTTCTGCCGACAGCAACAACATGTAATATGATCTAAAAATGCTACTGCTATATTAGCTTCACCAGGCATGTGCACACATAGACATCAAAGGGGGCTTGAGCCCCTGCCCTTCTATCTGTCTGTAAAAAATGCCTTCTTCCGACCATGCCATACCTGAAGGCAGCGTTCAGGAGAATTGCCTTATCCAAACTCTCGACTGAACTTGAATGCAGCATCTTATGTTGAAAGAATTTCCCTCTCTGTGTAGAAATCAAGCATCAAAAATAGCCGACCTCCAAGTGAGCTTGGAGGTCTGCTATT
Source organism: Nannobrachium achirus (assembly GCF_963921795.1). NCBI lineage: Eukaryota > Metazoa > Chordata > Actinopteri > Myctophiformes > Myctophidae > Nannobrachium > Nannobrachium achirus. The sequence goes on along the minus strand of NC_137822.1, from coordinate 12,835,362 downwards.
TTCGATGTTTTCACCAAAAGGCCCTTTTAGAAATGTCAGCCCCTGACTCTCTAACATTCTCTGCACGTCCCTGAGGTTCACCAACTGGGGGAACTATGAAATGGCGCCCAACAACTGTCACCAAGGGGAGAAAAGATAGCCGAATGGTTAGGTTTGCCCATACCACCTTGCCCATGTCCCCAGTTCAACTCCCGGTCAGCCAGACCATATTTTGCTGTGTCTCTTTCCCCTGCATTTCATGTTTCTCTCTATTCTATCTGATTAAAGCATGAAAATGCCAGCATAACCTTTAAACAGTAAAAAGTTCACAGCTACTATATAGAAACCTCTTTATAAAACGTCCCTTTATCTTTGTGGGCCAATTTTAGTGCCATGTAAATTTTATCCTCTGCATACTGTTCTCCCCTTGACTACCCTAAACAATGGCTGGGGGATGACAACACAATTGTCGCATTCCCTCTGCCCCTACCAACAATGCAGACTATGCATGTGTCCCACAAGCCCGGCTCGAAATTCCAAAGGGGAGATTAGGGAAGTTTCCAAGCTATTCAGACCCCCTATTCTTTATACCCCTTTAGCTTCCCCATGAGACAGCCTTGGCTCAGTGGATGAACGCTCTCCTGCTCTACTTTCCTGGTCTATTTTCGATGCACTTCTGATGCCGTGTTTGGAGCGTGTCTCTGAATGGCTCGTACCTGTTTATCCCAAATGGCACATGGGCTTACCAGGGTTTTCTCTTTTCCTTTTTTTCCCCTCAAAGCTTACCGGGCGCTATTCCCAGCTGGAGTGCTTACGTTTACCTCAGACTTCTAATCCCAGCAGAGGTGGACCAAACATTACTTCGGTGCACTCCCGCTAGTCTGTCACAGAGCACAGGCCTGCAGTGACCTTACAACCGTCTTCTCTGCGTATCCCCTCCAGTGCATCTGTCCACTTCTCTCGTGGATGTAAACAGTACAGTGGCTCAATCCAACTCATCATTTATTCAAGGTGATATGGACACTACTTTACTGCAAATACGCTCTTGTTTATGAATAACAAACATAAAGCATGGTACAGAGTTGAGCAGGTCAATAAGATCAAGCAATGCACTTATGTATGAGGCAAATACCAAAACTGGATACAAGTAAATCCGACTGCGAGGCCCAGTACTGCATTATTGTCATTTCAGCTGCTTTAACAATAGCATTCCTTGGGGATTGTGTTTTGCAATAAACAAAGTGCCTCTCAAAGTAATTGGAGATTCATTGTTACATTCATCACGTGAACATCACCAGACTTAAGGAACATCAGTTCAGATCAGTTCACATGAGTAAGAATCATTCAGGAAGATCTATTTGTCACAGAAGAGTGTGTGTCTGCGTGCCTGTCATGTGTGTATTTTGAGAACCGTCCAGCGGATCAACTTCAAACTTGGCGTATGTATTGCTGAGAACCCAAGGGATATATTGTGTTACCCAGTGGAAACTTCAATCAGATCATCTTTTTTTCCCCCAATAATAAATCCACAAATGTCTGTGTTCCTTTTATGTCCATATACGGAGATCCCTGGCGTCATAAATATGAAGTCACAGTACTGACAATAGATTGGCCTCCAGGTGTGTGTGTGTGTGTGTGTGTGTGTGTGTGTGTGTGTGTGTGTGTGTGTGTGTGTGTGTGTGTGTGTGTGTGTGTGTGTGTGTGTGTGTGTGTGTGTGTGTGTGTGTGTGTGTGTGTGTGTCCAGATAAAGACTGAGCAACATAGTCAGCCCTTTGTGCCATTAGCCATCAGGCTCCACAACCAATTCCCCAAACGCACTGTTCTGCTAAGAACATCTGTTTAATGACTCCTGCTTGACTCTGGCACATTTACCGTATTTTCCGGACTATAAGGCGCACTTAAAAGCCTTTAATTTTCTCAAAAAACTACAGTTTAGCACAGCTCCTTCTGTAAGATGCATAACACAATGGTAGCGTTTATTATGTGCGCCTTATAGTCCGGTGCGCCTTATATAATTATGAAAACAGTTCGAAAATAGACCCCTCATTGACAGTGCGCCTTATAGTCCGGTGCGCCTTATAGTCCGGAAAATACTGTACACATGGACTACTGGGATGTACACTAGTGCCATGAAGTGCCTCTCTTAACTGATGTAACTGGTGTGGATCTCTGCAACTCTGGTTGAAACATTGTCTAATAAAGTACATTTTTGGTAGAGTGTGCCGGCTCTACTCCTCGTCAGCACTAACTATATACAGGTAATGGTAACTATAATCAACCTGTCATTGTTTTTAAACACTGCATGTTAAACATTTATGGATCACTTTGTGAGCTTGTAGATTGCCCATTTTCTGCAAAGATATTTATTGTAGATGGAACAAAATTTCGGCAGCACCGAACAGCCGAATTAATGAGGGTAACTCCTCGAAACCTCTGAATGGCGTCATATTGTACACTTTTGCCCTTCTCATAGCTCCGCCACCATTGCCCCGATTCATGCCAAAATTTGCACACACACTCCTTGGCTGCCAAACCACAACCTCCATCCCTCATTTCTCACATGGCCCTCTTCTAGCGCCACCATGAGGGCGATTCTTGCAAAACACATTTTTGGACACTGCTCCTAAAATCACGCAAATCGGTACACAGTATGTCTACAGTCATGTCATCAACATGGATCTGTCACTTTAGTGCCACCTTCAGGCCGATTTTTTCAAACACATTTTAGGACACTGCTCCTACAGATTTTGCCCTAAAATCACGCAAAGTGGTACATAGTATATCTAAAGTCATGTCATCAACATGGATCTGTCCCATTTAGCACCACCATCAGGCCGATTTTTACATGCGACCTGGCGGTCGCTTATCTCCCGATTTAGGGAGTCATACTGGTTTAGACAGGTCTAAAAGTGGATGCATCGGCCCTACGAGCGAGTCCCAAACAATTCAGCCTCTCAACTCACCTTCTCAGCAAGGACCTGGTTCACCACAGGTCACAAAGCACTCCAAATGCTTTTTTTGTGTCCACACTGTAGTTCACAGCGGTATGACTTAGTGTGTCCTGCCACAACGACCCCAAATGCATTTCATTTATCTGAGGGTGCCAAGTTGTTCCACAATAGGGGTCTCTCCAGCTCTTTAGTAAACAGAATATACAAGTCTGTAAATATGTATTAACAATCCCTTCCAAGAATAAACAACAACTGTACATTCTTATTTTTAAAGATTTAGATCGGGTCATATCTAATATATCCAACTTGTGTGTTCTGACATTATCTACACACATCTCTCTGTAAGCTTTTACTAATTACTCTTGAACCCAGGGGCGTCACAAGGTGGAGGGGCCTTAATTATTTTATAGCTATCTAGCTATTGAAAAATAGCAGATATACAAGCTCACAGGGCGGCACCGAGTGAAAATATGTGCAAATCTTTGAATATATGTACTTTTTAAGCGAACATTTGTAACTCAAATTTTGCTTCTGGGAGGTCCCTGGAACGAAATATTTTGAGATGGGGGTCCGTGGCCAAATACATACCATTTTGGGGGTCCTTCACATGAAAAGGTTTGAGTAGAAGGATTTAGAAGACATTTATAGAATCAGGTAAAAAATATTCAAAGACTTGCACACATTTTTCACAATTTATCAAAAATAGCAGATCTACAAGCTCGCAGTGCAGCACTCTGTGCCACGCTGTGAGCTTATCTCACAGCACATTCATGGGGGGCCCACAGTGAATCCTTGTACCCAGGGCCCAGAATTTGGTGCGACACCCCTGCTTGTGTGTTCTGACATTATCTACCCACATCTCTCTGTAAGCTTTTACCAATTACTCTTGAACCCATGAACCTTTATTATTCTCTGTGTTCTCCAGCCCTCGAGATATCCCCACTGTCTGAATAACTCATTTTTCGAGTAATAGATTCTATTGGAAAAAAATCTTTTTTTGAAAAAAAAATATATACATCTTCAAAAACGGCCGTTTATGACGTCACAAACGGAAGCAAATCTGGACAGCCTGTTTTGAGAACCCGTGGGATGCTTTTAACCACCACCTTCCCAAAACCAGAGAAAGACACAACGGTCTGAAATGGGACTTTGTGAGGATAGAAGGTGCTAGTGGGACCCCAAAAAAAGGTTTTAAAATAGGAAAAGTGAATTTTCATGGTGTATCACCTTTAAGGGAACAGAAAGCTCAAAGAATTAAGGGAACATTTTGTTCCCTTCATTTCTTTGAGCAGTGGTAGTTTGGGCTGTTATTGATTTGCAGCATTGGCGATACAGAGTATTGTCTAAAATACAGCATGTATTGACCATTACTCCCTCTGATAAAACATTGAAATAAGGTGGAGCATTTTGTAAAACCAGTGGCTGGCATGTCAATGGGGAAAATATTCACTATTACATGAATGGCCATATATATGGAAATATCTGTCAGTCCTTGTCCCTTTTATGCCCATATATGGAGATTCCTGATGTCATCAATATTAAAACCATATTTCTGGAATGCCCATATATGGATATACTGTGTCAATCTCATGTGGTCTATGATGTCAGACATCTATGATGTCAGTCATCTCCATATTTGGGATTTTTTTTTTTTTCTCCTTTTTTTTGGCATTTTCCCATTCAAGTCAATGGAGAAAATTAATTCACAAACACATTTTTGATGTCACACATGATGATGACATGAGCATGAGTTCGCTAGACCAATGAAACACTTCGATTCTGTTGATCTGTCCATGATGTCATAGTCACAGAGGCACCCGATTGGTTCACCCTGATTTAGAACGCGTTTAGGCCGCGTAAAATACGTCATAAAAAATTATTGAGCGGTGCTAACCTTGAATTTCAAAATTGTATTAGATGAATATCACTTATAAGCGATAAAATAACCACACTTTTAGACAGACTGTGGAAAATCCTACAGGTTATAAATGATAGGCAGCTAATACAAGTTTAAAATACAAATGAACAGACTTTGAAAAACTAAAATATTCATCTTCTGGCCTCTTCTCGCCTCTCTGGAGGCCTCTCTGGAGGCCTCTCTGGAGGTAAATAAGGTCACTTATCATTACACTATGACACTCTTACAAGTTACAATCCATAGCTTGGTCAACTAACTGATGAGAAATGACGATAAAGACTTATATAGTCTGAGCAGACCTCTAGACTGACATCATACACAACAAAAAGAATATTGCCATGCAAGCCTATCAACACTGATTCGCGCAGGAATTAGTTTGCACCGCTCACTTTGCACGGGTGCGATTTTTTATATATAAATGAAACTACAGTATATAACATAGCTCTTAGCAAAATGCACCCGTGTGTCCCAATGAAGTCGGTCGATTTGACATATGGCCCAAGTGCCTGCCACTGTGGGAGTAGCGTGTCAAAGTAAAGTTTATCTGAAGTGGATGGAAAGAATAAAGTCAGAGAAGTACTATCGTCTTGTTGCCCTGGGCCGTAGCAGCACCGTGACACTGTTTGACCCCAATGGAACAGAACCTTAATTAGTTGCACTGGTATCACCTGACCTTACTACTGCCAATATGGCTGCCTTGATCAATCAGGAAGAAAATGCTTTACTGCAGGAATTGCTTTGTTTTTGGCACCGAAACTGCAGGGTCCTGGCCCAGAGATGGATTTTCTGATTTAGGAAGTTTATTACCCAAGTTAACCCATCACCATGAAAATGCTTCAGGCCATCCGAAAGCTAGATTTGCCTTGAAACATGAGGAGGCACCATGATAGAGCTCCAGGTGAACAATGCCGGCAGGGCCGGACTTACCATAGGGCAAGGGTGGGCACATGCCCGGGGGCCTCAGGGGAGGGGGGCCTCAAAAATATATATATATATATATTTTTATTTTTATTTTTTTATTTTTCATTTTTTTTATTTTTTCAAAAAATTTAGTAGGCATGATCGCAATCGCGAAATTCCATGTTTAACCCCCATACCAAGCCCATCTTTCAAACAGCCATGGCAGCCATGTTTGTTTACATTTCAAGAAAACATAATGGTTGCTAGCTCATGAATGCCGGAACGGAATTCCATTCGGATTTTTTTGTTTGAAAGCTGTGAACAGTGTGCACACACGTGGTGCATGATCTAGGCATGGGCGTGCATGATCCGTGCACTATGAATTACATGGAAGTCTATGGAGAGGGAGGCGGTGTGGAACTTGGAAGCCATTTTGAAAAGACCCTGAATGAGTTAATTTAATGATGACATTTTAAAGTATCGCAATCCAAATAAAGTGATATTTGTGTTTAGTTACAGTACATTTTGTTTTATTATGGTAATAACATTGAGAGCTTCTGCTCTGCTGGCCGCACTGCATGTAGCTGCTCTGAAAGCTTAGTGCAGTCTAAAGACCGCCCACTCTATGTATCCGGTACTTTCCACACACATAGGCTACACACATGCACGCAAACTCCAATTCTGTATTCGCTTTAGACCCTTCCAATGAGCCAATGCACAGTCAGATTATGCACGGGCCGGTCCGGAGGTGAGGTCACGGTGTGGTCGGGTGGACTGGAGGTGGAATTTTTGCGCGCGCACGAGGGCCTCTTTATTTCCCCTTGCTGCAGGGGCCTCATGTCATATAAATCCGGGCCTGAATGCCGGGATGTCATTGCTCATAATGAGAAAGTTATGAGGAATTTTGAAACATTTCATTATTAACTTCTCAGTGTTCTTTACAAGCAGTGGTGTAAAGTAACGAAGTTACTCATTTCCAATTTCCAATACTTTTACTTCCACTCCACTACCTCCAAGATTATTGTGCTTTTACTCCACTACATTTATTTGGAAACTTTAGTTAGGCCTTTAGTTAGTTAACTTTAGTTAGTATTTGGATTATTATTACAAAATAATTGATACCAATACTTTTGTACTTTTACTCAAGTAAATGTTGATTTCTGGACTTTTACTTGTAACAACATTTCTACATTGCAGTATTGATACTTTTACTTGAGTAACAAATCGTCACCGTCGGGCAGAAACCTTGTATCTCCAAGTTTCAATTTCAAGTAAAGCACTGCTTCATCAAACAAGGCTGTGGCACAAAAGTAGTGATAATAGTTGATCTACAAGCACACAGCGCCTCGCGCCGTGAGGCGCTGTGTGCTTGTAGATCGGTTGTTTTCACTAGTTCAAATCATTTTAAAAATGATAAATACAAAACAAACAGTTTTGGACATGAAAGATTTCCACCCGACAACGACAAAATGTGACTACTTTTTCCACCAAGTAGGAATTGCCATTCCAAAGTCATGATGCAGGCTGCTAGGGGCGTCACAAGGGGGGGAAAGTGGGACTGAGTTACTAGGTCCCAAGGTGGAGGGGCCTTAATTATTTTATACTTTAGCTATTGAAAAATAGCAGATATACAAGCTCACAGTGCACGCTGCGAGCTTGTAGATCTTTTATTTTTGAAAAGATGTGAAAATGTGTGCAAATCTTTGAATATAGGCTATGTTTTTTTTAAGCGAACATTTGTAACAATACATCATTTGGGGGGTCCTTCACATGAAAAAGTTTGATCACCACATAAACATAGGTTTTTCAAAAAAACCTTGAAATATTCAAAGACAAATACAAATTGTCACGATTTTTCAAAAATAGCAGATCTACAAGCTCGCTCGCAGCGCGGCACTCGGTGCCACGCTGTGCGCTTGTATATCTGCTATTTTTCAATAGTTAAACGACAAAATAATGCGTTCCCGGTCTAAATGGGTTAAACCCCCCTCCTCCTATGAAGAACATTCATGGGGGGGCCCACAGTGAATTCTCGTACCCAGGGCCCAGAATTTGGTGTGACACCCCTGCAGGCTGCTGTCCATGGTGCTGAAGTGACTGCCCTGAGGGTTGCTTGGGTTGGTGCGGTCGGTGGCTGCTGTCTGCTGTCATGTGTTTTGCATCCCGAGCAGGGACGTGCTGGGCCCCTGATTCAGCCCGGGAAAAAGAGTTGGAGAGGCCCTCATGTTTTTTTTAGTAATATTTTGTCGTTGTCGGGTGGAAACCTTGTATGTCCAAAACCGTTTGATTTGTATTTATCATTTTAAAAATGATTTAAACTAGTGAAGACAGCCGATCTACAAGCACACACCGCCTCGCACCGCGAGGCGTTGTGTGCTTGTAGATCTGCTGTTTTCACTACTTTTGTGCGACAGCCTTGTATGATGAAGCAGGGCTTTGAGGAGGGCTTTGAGGAGATACAAGGTTTCTGCCCGACAGTGACAATTTACTTTGTTGGCCGCCCAGCCCCCAAAATGGACATTTTATTTAGATTCTTTTCCTAATGGCCGTCCTGGACAGGCCGGGAATGAACCGGCCGTTCGGGAGTTGTCCCGCTTTTCCCAATGGCCAGCACGTCCCTGATCCCGAGTCTCCCGACCCACTGTCATATTCCGCTGATGTTCAGCATGCATGATGCAAGTATATGTAATGTGGATCAGGCCAGCCACAATGATTACATAACATAGCATAATCACGATTATTTGAGATAACCGCGATTATTTAGCATAATCATCATAATCGGTTCCATGTTGACAAATGTTATTTTGTTATGTGTAAATAGCAGATCTACAGGCTCACAACACATCGTGATGCAATGCATTGTGAGCTTGTCGATGGGCTATTATTATTATTATTTTATTTTTTACCCATTTTGAGTTTTATACTCGACTATTAAATAATATTTACTGTAGGCCTACTAAGGTCAAACTAGACCATTATGGCCTATTTTAGCCATTGTATATTATTTATTGTGATTATTGGTATCGTTCATTGGAGTGCATCTCTCCACTCCGACATGTCTCCTTTCCGACATGTCTCCATTCCGACACTAACCCTATCTCTAACCCTAACCCTAAACCGAACCCCCATGGGAGTGTCGCCACTCCGACAATAAGAAGTCAATTTCGGAGTAGCGACATGTCGGAATGGAGAGAGCCTCCCCGTTCATTGTTAGTCATTTCTTTGTACATTAAAATTATTTGTCATATCTTTTTTTTACATAGCCTAAAAGCAGAAATGTTTACGTTACAATGTTCAATGGTTAATCACAATTATCTGTATGACAATTAATCGTCAAGTAAAATGTTATGATCATGACAGCCCTAAGGCCAGTTGCAACGTGACACGTTGCAATGGAAACCACTTGCAATATTGAGTTTATAGTTAATACTAAAAGGAATTTACAAATTCATTAAGTTGGGATTCTAAAATTGCCCTCCCTGGAAAATTACTACAATTTGACCCTTTTCTGTGTGTTTTGTATTTTAATTGCAGTTAACATTTGTCTTTGCAGGCGAGTAATCATCAGACAAGTGTGTGCCCCCCCCCCCCCCCCCTGCTAGGCCCTTGTGTTAATCACACAGCTAAACTGAATATAATTACACATTTGTTTTATTTTTTTCATCTTTTATTTTTAGGCATACCATTTTCGTGACTTTTTGGATGGCACACTTAGCCAGAATACATTTATTGTAGTAGATTACCATTACCAACAACAACAACAGGGACTTGCTAGGACCCCACACGTCGGCACACGTTCATAAAGCATTTTAGCGGCAGGAAGATAAAGCAAATGTGCTGACAGGGACCGGCGGTTTCACCAGCTGCTCATGCTAGATCAATTGTGTGTTTTTTTTTTTTCATTCTTTATTAAGCGGGAGATTTTTATTCGACTAAACGGTATGCGCGAGCAACAGCTGGGATCGATGCATCAGTGCCAAATGAGTGCATAAATAAAGACAGAGATGATTAGGAGTTTGGTAGCCCAGTAGGGCAATCTACCTCCTCAAGGCTTCGCAGCATGAACACAACTCACTACAATATCTACAATTGGTTGTGTGTTCTGAATACGTGGGAGGGGGCTGCACAGAAAGTACGTATACTGCAGAAGTATCGGATTATCCCCTATGAACCAGGGGTTCATGCTGTGCCTCCCGGGACCCGAACTTACGGAAAACATTATGAATTCACCACTTAAGACCTATTTCGTGGGGATGCATGGGGGTTGGTTTGCCGTGCGCCATCCACAATCTGGCAGCAATTAATCTACATGTTTTATGCAAACCGTGACAACACCAGGAGCAACGTGGACAGAATAATTTGATGATTTACATAAAACTCAACGCAACGCAACGCTAAAACTAAATTAAACGAACAAAGAGCACAGAGCAAAGGCCATGTCTGTCAATGCATTAGTCATAATTGCAGGATAGATGTTACTGCTGAGAACAAAAACATGCTATCAAATGACAAAATGCACAGGAGATTCATATATACTGATTACAATTCAACTAAGCTAATTACAGTGGAGAAGTGATCCAGTAGAACTAAAAGACAAATGATTTTATGTTTGGTTGGGCTCGGGTGTTGCACTCTGAATCTACAAGCTCACTTGTTGCAGCATGTCACATTGTGAGCTTGTAGATCATCTATTTTCAGCATGCAACAAAGTGTAAAATCAGGCATTATGTCGCAATCAAGGTACGCCAAAATAAATTTTAGTCAATCAAACAACAATAGATATAGTCGACTAAAATCATATGATATTTAGTCGAATACATTTGACAAAACTTTTCAGATGACTAAAATGTGATTAAAGTTATACTATGTAACTTTTTTTATAAAACAAATCCTAAAATTGTCCTAAGTATTAAATCGCTAAAGTTTTAGAACGCCCACTCCGTGAATTTCAGCTCTGAAAGCCTTTTCTTTATATATTTTCTATGAGCCGTGAGGGGGGACGATTTTCGCGGCATAATTACGTCACTTCCCATTTTCTGTATCCGCTGTCTACCGGATCACACACTACCGGCCAATCACAGCGAGTCTTTCCCGGAAGTTGATTTAGCCTCGAACAACAACAGCTTTTGGCCGCTGTTTTAGTAGCTATTCAGTCCAGAGCTGAACCACCATGGAAAAGCAACAACCTCAACTCCCGGGAAGTTCTGGAACTAAACCCCCACCCGCAAAAAAGAAAAGAACAACAGAATCATCTCAACAACAAAAGGAATATCACCAGAAAAAGCAGAAATCGCGGATTTACCTTCTTCATATGCACGAGAGGTGGGAAAAGTTGAAGAAAGAAAAGAAATACACCTATGATTGGGAACTTGCTCGTTTTCTTTTAGCCTGGTAAGTTTACTAAAACTGAACGTAGGCTAATTGTTACTTGTCATTTTGTCATTGTTGTACTTAGAATTGCAAGTGCATACGTTGGTATACAACTTGTTTGTGTTAGGCATATAATATGTTGTTTAGCGACGCTGGACAACGGCTAGCACTAGCCTTCTGCAAACCGTCGTGTTTCTGCAGCCCATTGTCTGTGTGTGTGTGTGTGTGTGTGTGTGTGTGTGTGTGTGTACCCGTTCTTACTACCCAGTGAGAACCAGAAAGCGTTTATAACCAACAGATTGTGAACATTTTTGGAAAGTGAGGACATTTTTGCGGTCCTCACTCCTCACTAAAATTAGGGGTTGTGTTAGGGTTAGGTTTAGGGTTAGGGGTTAGGGTAAGGCCACAGGACTTGCATAAAAATGAATGGAAGTATATGTAATGTCCTCAGTATGTAGTAAAAACGAGTATGTGTGTGTGTGCGTGAATACTCCGAAAGACATTGTTATTGTCTCTGGACCAGGGGCGGACTGGGCATCTGGCATACCGGGCATATGCCCGGTGGGCCGCTAGGCCAGAGGGCTGGGGGGCCGGGAAATTTTTTTTTTTTTTTTTTTTTTTTTCTTTCCCAAAAAATATTTTCGGGGAGTAGTGAAAGTTACAGGTAAGGTGAGTGCGATATGAAACGTAAGCTTACCATAATCGCAATCATTTTCAATCATATTCAAGGGCTTTTGGAGAAATGAGACACAGAGCCCTGCAGAGGGGAGGTGATTGTGTCAGACTCTGTGTCCAGCTGGCAGCTGATGCCAATAAGTAGTAACAGCCCCTTGTAGGTACTGTTACTACACCTAAACAGTAGCATTTACTGCATATTGAGCAATGAAATGCACATTTCTAAAATATAATATAACCCAAGTGTGTCCACTTCTCAGATCAATATACTTATTTTCCATTCATTAGCTAACAAGCCAAATTTCTTATTGCATGCACATTTTGACATGCAGTCATGTTCATACTCCCCTTGTTGGTGAGAACTGTACGCTAACTTATACAATTTATGGATTGTGTAGTTGCCTGTGGGTTGTGTAGTTATCATTTATGTTGTTCTGTAAAAGTTGTGGTATTAAGAGCTTGTGTATTTGTATGTGCCTCGACCGGATGAGTCGGTAGAGTATCTGCGCGCGCGCTGGTTGTGAGGGCTGGTCTGGGCTAAGATGCCAGGGCTGAATTTTAGTCCCAGTCCGTCCCTGCTCTGGACTACTCTTACATTTAGCAATCTTATTCTGATATGAATCATACTGCGGCGATCCACTCTTCCTCTCGCCGTTATAACTCTTGTACACTGAAAACGTCTTCAAAATAAACGTGAATTATAATTTATGGCTAGCGATCCAGCATTCCCCCAAAACTCGCAATGTTTTGTTTAGGTTGGTAGCTTAGCTTGTCGTCTTTTCAAAGCTATTCATCCCTCCCTCAAACTCGCAATCTTATTTTTTTTATTATCTTTGGTCTGTTTTACAAGTGCAAGCTTTATTTGTTTTCTTTTTGTCAAAGCGTTTTGGGGAACTACACTGGAAATACCGGTACCTGCAATACCGCTAGTGACCACTACCACTACTTGGGAAAGTTACATGGTATGCCTTTAACTAAATAACATTTTATTCAAAAGACCATGACTAAATCAAAATCCGCTGTCAAAATCAACACTGCATTGTGCATTACACAATTTCACAACGTGGCCTTGGGGCTAACCTGGTGTCAAATCTGCAGAGTTCACAAGTCCACTTGCATATGTATTTATACTACTCTGCAACAGCCCATCCATACAAATGGTTAATCAACTCTTACAAGATATTTTAGGAAGGTGGGAAAGATGAGAAGGCAACACTACTAGAATGTCACAGCTCAAAAAACAATGTGCACCTGCACCACTGCTCCTCCAAGAGTGCTGATCTTGTTGAACACACATAAGCATGCATGTGTGCACACGTGCACGCATGCACACACTCACAGCATTCTACCGTCCTCGAGGAAGGTCACAGCCCAAGTACACGTGGGATCGCTCCAACTTCCTGTGACTCAGTGCTCTGAAACAGATACAGCTGCACATAATATTACATTTTATACCTCTGGATGTTTGGTGTATATATTATTATCATGACTATAGGCCAAACATGGCCTCAAATTGTAAATGTTGAAAGCCAGAACTCAACATTCATTCATTCAACAGTCATGACACAACTGCTACTAGTACTGTACAAACAGTAGAATAGTATCTATTCCTGCTCCATATGCTTTTTTATCACAGGGCCACTATGGCTCCGATATTGGATTTTCTTTTTTACCAATTAAAAAGAATCATAATCCAACTTAATGCTCAAGGCCATCATCAACCAGTAAACTTGAAAATGGATGTGGCCTGTAACAAAATTAACCATTCATTTTGATGGTTCATTGCCATGAAATGTATGCACACAGTTTGTTAACTTGCATCTATCAATCGGTCGATCTGTCGATCTCTCGATCAATGCAGGTTGAAAGTGATTAAAAATCAAAGCATGCCAAGTGGAGTTTATCATATTTATGGATTATGTATAAAATGTGACTTAAAAATACATATATATATACTGTATATAGATATGCCCAACAAATAACCAAACAGAGCATGTTAACAAACAAGCAGAATGTACTATTAATTTGGGTAGTCACTCCACTAGAGACCATGCTGCTCCCTGCTGGACATCCAACTGGCCATGTTGGCATAGAAGTCATAGGGTAAAGATCACGGGGTCGCCAAATTCAGTATGGGTCCATCCTGCAATCTGCCCACTAGATTCAGATCTGTCCGACGTTAACAATTGGAGCCTGAGGGTGATGCTGGAGAAAAGGTCAAAGGAGTAGAGGTCATCCTCTGGGAAGACCGAACGTGCTCAGTAAGTTCATAGTAATCCATGCCCATTAGATTCTGAGATAAGTTGTATGCAGAGGAGCATTTTTGCCTAAAGGTGGAACTGGGGCAGTGGTTCTCAACCAGTGGTCCGGGGACCACCAATGGTCCTCGAGGGGGCTCCAGGCGGTCCCCAGCTAAATGATGGAGAGTTGGTAACCAAATGGACCCTTATAGATCTTTAACCCTTGAGAGCGTAACATGTCTGATTGCCTCTGCGGAGGCAACCAGATTAATAATAATAACTTCGGGCCGCAAAAGTCTAGAGTTCAGGCCGCTGCGCGGCCCTCACCGCCATGTTGCGGCAGTGTGGTGTGTGTAATGGCCAAATATGTTTTTTTTTGAGAAAAAATAGTTTTTTGAGAAAAAATCTCTTGTACACAAACCTGAGTGTGTAACTGTGATGACTTCACACTGTGGAGAATTGCTCTCATAGGCACACATTTTTTACAAATTAGTGCACAGTGATAGTGGAAATATTTCATCTCTTAACCACAAGCACTATGTTGCCCGCCTGCAAAATGGTCGAGCTACAAGCTCACAAACTGTAGCATTGCAATGCATTGAGGCACCAGTGTGGTGGAGTGTAACACCAACAAAACCACCACTGTAAAATGACATTATATGGCTTTTAACTGGTGGAAATTAGACTTGGATTGGATCACAGTAGTTTTTCATTAGACATTCTATATGTCCACACGCCATAACAATGCAGTTGGTCTGCTTGAAATTCCTTAGAAGTACAATAAAATAAACACCAATTATAGATAATATCTTGAAAACTTTGTTCTGTTGCCCCCTCAAGACACCAGCAGTTTTCCAAGTCAAGTATGGTGCTATCACCACGAGGCCAAAATAATGATCCACCAGCACTTCATTTATTTACATAAAGCAATTATTGAGAGAGAGAGAGAGAGAGAGAGAGAGAGAGAGAGAGAGAGAGAGAGAGAGAGAGGGGACTCTGACATTGCACTGAATAACACAGTTGCTAGTAAGGTGACAAGGTGCTATGACATGTGTGACAAGGTAGCAAGGTGCTAGCAAGGATGCAACCCCCCCCCCCCCCCCCCAGGGCTTGTTGCGTTATCCTTTTAGCATACAGTAGCTTAGTTGTACTTGACATATTGTTTTCAATGTGTTAATAAAGTATTCTGTCAATAAATATTCAATAGCAATGGACTGTTAGCGTACAGCCACATTCAAAACATGTTTTCAGTTGAACACTATAAATTGAGTTATGTTGCCAATATTTGTTCCTTTTAATAATGAATTCATGCTCACGTTTGACATTTCTAAAGGTAATGTTTATTTTATTTTCTTAAAAAAAGGTCTAATAACCAATTACAATATAATAGCCTTCATCTTTTGCCCCTGGGCCCTTGTAGAAAGGACTTCTTTATTTACTTCTTTGGCTTATTAAGGAAGTATTTTAGTGCAGCAGTCCTTAGTTAGTGGCCAAGGCCACGAAGTGGCAATGCCTTGGCCACTCATTGTTATTGGACTTCATCTCCTTCTTCCGCCACTTTTTCTCTAGCGGCTAGACCGTGCAGTCGCTTTTTACGAAACTCGGCAGTATGGCAGAGGACTATGCCAAACGGCTAAAACGCGAAGCTCGCAACAATCGGCCAAAGGGTGGCGCTGTAGGAAGCCTTCGAAAGTGCAAACTTTGAACTGGTGTAGCTCATGCCCTGTTTCAGGTACAGCAATGAAACCTGTATACACTTATGCGTCTCCTCATGCCGAACAACTTTTACGCTCTGACTTTTGACCTCTGACCTTTACCTCTCTCACAAGTTTGAATTATATGAAAAACAGTCAAAATCTATCTCCTCCTGGGATTTTCGCGTAACGTGCGCGAAACTTTTTTTACATGAACTTTGGACCAACACGGTCATCGCACAGCGGCCGGATTTTCTTTAAAGCGAAACATTATTTTTTAATAATTCACTGTATAATGCAGTTTCATGCAAATTATTCTTCTGCCTCTAAATCATACATGCAAAGTGACACGTTCATGGCAGTATGGCAGAGGACTATGCCAAACGGCTAAAACGCGAAGCTCGCAACAATCGGCCAAAGGGTGGCGCTGTAGGAAGCCTTCGAAAGTGCAAACTTTGAACTGGTGTAGCTCATGCCCTGTTTCAGGTACAGCAATGAAACCTGTATACACTTATGCGTCTCCTCATGCCGAACAACTTTTACGCTCTGACTTTTGACCTCTGACCTTTACCTCTCCCACAATTTTGAATTATATGAAAAACAGTCAAAATCTATCTCCTCCTGGGATTTTCGCGTAACGTGCGCGAAACTTTTTTTACATGAACTTTGGACCAACACGGTCATCGCACAGCGGCCGGATTTTCTTTAAAGCGAAACATTATTTTTTAATAATTCACTCAATGTTGCAGTTTTATGCAAATTATTCTTCTGCCTCTAAATCATACATGCAAAGTGACACGTTCATGGCATTTGGCAAATATGTAGAGGGTTAGTCCAAATATTACTGAAAGCAATCTTACTCCAATTGGCCAAAGGGGGGCGCTATGCGAAGCGTTTGAAAACTCAAACTTTAAAGGGGCATAAGTCATGCCTCGTTTCGTTTGAAGACATGCAACTTGCTTACACGCGTGCCTTGACTCAAGCGGAAGACATCTGTGTCTTTGTTAAGTAAGCTCTGCCCTTAGATTTTCCGCCACTTTGAGCAGTTTGTAAAACACTTAAACCCGCTTTTATTCCGGAACTTTTGCGTCACGTGCACAGAACTTTTTTTACATGAACTTTGGACCAATATCTAAAGATCTGTCAGATCGGATTTTTTAAACATTGAAACATGCTTTTTTAATAATTCAATCAACATTGCAAGTTTTATGCAAATTATTCTTCTGCCTCTAAAACATACATGCAAAGTAACATTTTCATGATGAACTACTGTAGAGGGTAAGTCCAAATATCACTGAAACCAAAAAGAATCATATTTGAACTGGGGACCCCCCACCCTGACGTGAGTAGGGTTTTCCCATGATCTGGGCCTTAGGCTAGATGCAGAATAGAGCTGGGACATTCGCGAACGAATCAAATCTTTTGAACAGCTCTTTGAAGTGAACGTTGGGATCCGGTTCGCGCAGTAGAGAGCCGTTCATTTGGGGGGGAGACCCCCTCCCCCCAATTCAACATCTCCTTGCTACTCCACTGAGTACTGACTGAGTACAGTGAGTGAGTGAGAGAGAGAGAACAAGTGGAGGAGCGAGTTCATTGTTGCCTGCTTGTTTTTTTTAGGTGTTTTATGAATAACAAAAGTCAAGGTAGCTTAATTTACACACACATTTTATGATCGATGGTACTGTCTCACTTCAAATAGCCATAAATCCCACCTCTAATGCAGAATGGTTAGGCACAGGTGTGTGTGTGTGTGTGTGTGTGTGTGTGTGT
The DNA here is from genome assembly GCF_963921795.1 of Nannobrachium achirus. Lineage (NCBI taxonomy): Eukaryota > Metazoa > Chordata > Actinopteri > Myctophiformes > Myctophidae > Nannobrachium > Nannobrachium achirus. Next base: position 12,817,864 of record NC_137822.1, on the reverse strand, counting down.
GTGTGTGTGCGTGCGTGCGTGCGTGCGCGTGCGTGCGTTATTCTTCTGCCTCTAAAACATACATTCAAAGTCACATTTAAATCACACTTTGCAATAATGTAGGTTAGTGCACTGTGCACTTGTGCACTTGTAACCCACGGTTCAGCGGGAATTACAGTCATTTTATTTTATTTTTCAAATGGAATATATTCTTATTTTTCACATGCAATGTTTTGACCACGGTCCCTGAGTCACAGCTGCAGAGCATTCGTAATCACCACACCCTGTATAAAGCCAGTCTTTTTTCAGTTTGTTCAGTAACCTCATTGGAGCTGCTGCAGGTTTGTACACATTTCATTTCAAGACTATTCCAATTTCTAACAGCATTACTCCATTTATATTTAACCCACACTATATTGCTTTTAGATCCACCTGACCAACTCTGATATTGACACTGAGGCTGCGTGACTAAGATAATTGGTAAGTGAACATGTGGCTCGGAAATGTTTGTTTCTGGTTTTGGGATTGGAATGTAAAAAGATTCATTTCGGTAATGTAATTATTGCTTGTAGATAAGCAGATTTGTCGACTTTATTTAGTTTTAAGCTTGTAGATCGGCTGATTAGTTGATTTTTTTAGTTTTTTTGCCTGTGAACTGAATCTTAATTGTTTGGTTTTCAGAAAAACTACATTTCCCAGAATGCAGCAGCTAAGATGGTTGCTTGTTGGGCGTCGGCCGATTGAATCCATCTGAACAGTTTGAACAAAACACTGCTGAGTTGAGTGTGTGCTGCTCTGTTAACCGGTAAGACTGTTTGCTTGTATTTTGTATGGTCTCTTTTACCGTTTTACTGTGTTATTTTGGTTCTATCGTTTACAGTGAGAATGTGTTTTATATTGTCAGGGAGTGTGCAGTTGTGGATTATTGCCTGTGTCCACTATTGTTTGGGGTGTGGCCTCATCTCTTTCTTCAATGTAAGCATTTAACTAAAGAGATGTGAGTATTATTGCGACTGTTAGGTCGCAGTTACTATCGAAACCTCCACCGGCTGTCACTCTGTCCGTGTGACATCATACTTTTGCCCTATTCATATCTCCGTTACCATTGCCCCTATCCATGCCAAACTTTGCACACACTCCTTGGCTGCCTGATTTCTCACATGGCCCTCCAGCGCCACCATGAGGCCGATTCTTGCAAAACATTTGCGAACACTGCTCCTACAGATTTTGGCCTAAAATCACACAAATTGATTGTCAAATCACAACCTCCGTCCCTGATTTCACACATGCCCCTCTCTAGCGCCACCATCAGACAGATTTTTGCAAAACACATTTTACAACACTGCTCCTACAGATTTTGGCCTAAAATCACGCAAATTGGATGGCAAATCACAACCTCCAAATCAGCAGATCTGTTGACTTTATTTTGTTTTAACCTTGTAGATCGGCTGATTAGTTGATTTTTCTTATTTTTTTTATCCAGGCCCTGTTTTTTGCATGTGAACTGAATCTAACTGATGGCTTTGCTTGGTTTTCAGAAAAACTACATTTCCCAGAATGCAGCAGCTAAGATGGCTGCTTGTTGCAACACAGCTTCTCCGAGTCAGGCAATCCAAATGTTTTTGCTCTTAACCACCGAGCTCTGCTTCACTGTGTAGCTGGCTCTCGAAGGGACTCTTCCATCGAGCAGTAAGCGAAACTCCACTATGTTCTCCTCTGTCGCACATTTGCTCTGTATTTTGCCACATTGCTAATGGTGGTTCTATCTGTTCCCATTGTAGGCAAATTAGGAGCTGCATCTGAGTCTTGGAAGAGAAATGGCATGTGTTAACTCACTTACTGCCAATTAAAAATGCCCTCGAGTGGCATTAGTGCCAGCCCTCTCCATAGACTTCCATGTAATTTGTAGTGCACAGATCATGCACACCCATGCACAGATCATGCACCATGTTTGTGCAGGCTGTTCACAGCTTTCAAACAAAAAAAAAAGATTGGAAATCCGTTCAGGCATTCTTGAGATAATAGCCATTATGTTTTCCTATAATGTAAACAAAGATGGCTGCCATGTTTGATAGATGGGGTTGCTATGGGGGTTAAACATGCAATTTCGCGATTTCTATCATGCCTACTACATTTTTTGGGGTCCAAAAAATCTTTTTGAAAAAAAATTTTTTTTTGAAAAAAAATTTTTTTTTGTTTTTTTTCTAAGTAAAAGTCGCCCAAAGTCGCTTGGCAGGGAAGCCCATAGTGAGAAAGTTGCTCTAAAAGTCGCCTGGCACTGTATGAGTTAATGGAAGCAACAGCATAGAGCATCGCAGTGCGGTGTCGGAAGTAAACAACCCATTCATTTTCACCATAGCGTTTTTCATTATCAGCCACAAAGTCGTAGCAATTCAATGTACACTTACCACTAGGCTGGTGGTTGTAAAATGGTTCTATATGCTCCTGTAGAACCCCCGAGTATGTATGCAATCACTCAAGTTTTAGTAAAAACACGTTTTAATCAAGATCGCACGGAGAAGAACTGCATTTCCCATACTGCTAAACATGTACATCCGGTGAAATCGACGTCTGTGATTGGTCTAGCTTCTTCTTCTTTCATGTATCTTGCGGTTACCGCGGAAGTAGCTACTGCTCCCTGTCTTCCCGGCGGATTATTGCACATCAGCAGAACTCCCGTGAGCGATCGTCTTTCTTTTACAAATATGAATTATATGATGCACTATGTTAAGGATGACGATAAGAGCGTCCACAGAGATGACATCACTACATTTCAGGCCATATGCTGGCCTGGATAACTAAACTGAGCGTGATTTAAGGGCTTTATTTCAGGAAACGACAACAACATTCGCCTTGCATTCTGGGAGTGTAGTTTCCGCAATTTTAAAAATAATGATGTACACAGTCTTGTACCCTGCCCTTTTTTTCAGCTTTCTAATTAATCTTTGCATTCAAAAAAATGTGAATATTGACATGATCCCTCTCCAGCCGAGGTGGCTTTGTCCAAGGCTTGAAAACGTTTAAATAAATACTTTATGAAATGTCTATGGAAGAAATGAATGCGGAAAACGCTTCCGACACCAGAGTGAGGACGGGGTGGGGCTTCAACTGCGATGCTCTATACTGTGAAACATATGTTTCGAATGTAACCCCTGTTTGTTAAGTTCTGGAAAGAAGCATATTTTGAGTTAAAAGCCCCGGTTTTGGGAAGAACTTTATTTCATGTTTTAGGGGAACGCCCCATTGAATAAAACAACGCTTATTGCGTTTTCACCTTGAGAACTGTTTCCGTGTGCTGGTTTGGGTTCAGACTTAACAATACTTAATGTTTAAAAACTTTATTTGAAGACGTGTTAAAAGCCCCGGTTTTGGGAAGAACTTTATTTCATGTTTTAGGGGAACGCCCCATTGAATAAAACAACGCTTATTGCGTTTTCACCTTGAGAACTGTTTCCGTGTGCTGGTTTGGGTTCAGACTTCACAATACTTAATGTTTAAAAACTTTATTTGAAAACATTGTGATTTAAAAGACATGCCTGAAAATGGCTAGGTTGTTAACCCTCTGTTTTGAAGGTTTACAACCTGATGACCAACTCTTCAACAAAGACAACTAATGAAAAAGTTGGAAAATAAAGATATTGAGTTAAAACCTTGAGGAGTTCTTTGGAACTATTTTATGTCTGTTGCATATAGTCTTTTGCATACATGTTGTGTAGAGGTCAATTTGTGCTTTCACCAATAACTATGCCGATTAGTGTAAAATCGGCAGAGTCTCTGTCATTTATAGCGCCACCAGAAGGCCGAAAACGCATTCTTCGATATTACTCCTTCAGATTTTATCCGATAATCACACAAATGGGCACACAGTATCTCTACAGTGATGTAATCATGACGGATTTGTCCAATATCATATTCTATCTAATTGGCTAACATTGAATTCCAAGGTTTGCAGGATTGCTCCTTTTTGAACAAAATGTCTCAAACGCAGCCTGCTATTTGTGTGAGATTCTGCACGCACATTCCCACTAGGCCAAGGAACAGATGCCACCCTTCTCACATTGGCCTGTTATAGCGCCACCAGCGGGTCAATTTTTGCAAAACCTATTTTTGGAACAAAATGCCTCAAATCCCGCATGCAGCGTCCGATTGCCGTGAAAGGCCAAAGAACACGTGGTACCCTTTTGACTTTGGCCTATTATAGTCACCACTAGGCCAAAAAAAAAACACCTGACCTGCTGGAGACCTGTTCGGAAGAACACTACTTCTAGTTTTTCTTTGATTTCTTCTTTGCTTTCCCTTGATGCCTTTTTGCTTTCCTGCTATTTATGCCTTGGCCACTTTATCGCTGCTTGCAGCTATATTTTCATATTATTTTTCTTTCTTTTTTTCTTTCTTTGTTTACAGTAAGTATAAAGATAATAAGAGGGAAGCAACAGCACAAAAGTGCATGATTGGTTGTCTAAAGTGTGTTTATATTTGTATAGCAGAGAGGGAAAAGCTGAAAACAATGTTTCGCAAACACAGGGTTGACTCATCTTGGGTCATGGACCCCTCATAGGTCACAACAAGTAAATCATAAATATCCAGTTGTTTTGTTTTGTTTAGTTTTTTACATTTACTACATTTTATAGAAAATGTTTCAAAAGATATTCGTATAACAAAGATAAAAGAGCAGATATACAAACTATACAAGAGGTTAGTAGCCGTAAAATAGAGAGAGCCGTGTGAGAGTGGTCAGATATTATTTTGTCTATTAGCATTTTGAGGTGGAGCCCCTCTAATAATAATTTGAGGGGAAGGCCAAGGATTTGGATGATGGTGACAATATGCTGGTGTAGGCTATATGACATTGTTAAGACCTTTGCACACAGGACAGTTGCGTTTTTTTCGTTTGCGGCATGATTAAAACGCATTGGATTTGGTGTGCAAGGCTGTGCGGAATCGGCGCTGCAGATCCAAAAAGGAGTCATAAAAGGAGTGATGAGTTTTTTACCGCATGCGACAAGACGCACGAATCGAACTGGGTTCGATCGAGAAAAAAACGCACGGCGGCAGCCACTCGTCGCACGGCTAATTCGGAGCCGGTGTGCATGAGGTCATAGAGAATCATTGTTTTCTTTTCCAAAAATTATATTGTCCGTTTTATCCGTGCGGTTAAACGCGCCTGTGTGCAAAGGGCTTTATGGTTGATGAGAGAATAATATAATTTTCAGACAAATAACAAAACAGAAGACAAACCTGTATCCTAATCATACAATTGGTTCCAAGATCTGATTTGTTTCTAGATATTATTACAGAAATGACCCTGGCAGGGTGGTGTTACATGGACATGACAAACCAAATAATTTCAATTGCTACTGCTACAGTAGATGGCAGTTATGCACTGTAGTCTGCTCCATGGAATCTAGCAGCTACATAGCAGCCTACAATAAGAAACAATAACCTATACCCTACTGTCTTTTGTGGGGACTGTGATTGGTCTAGTACAGGGGGTCTTCAATGTTTTCAGGCCAAGGACCCCTTAGCTGAGAGAGATGAAGCAGGGACCCCCAGATGCCAAATAGTTCCATCGTTTGACAGCACAATCATCAGTGTATTTTGGATTCATGTCAATTTGTGTTATTAGATAAGTAACCACTTGAACCGTCAATACTTAATAAACTTGACCTTTCACTCTGTACTTAGTCTGCTCTTTTTCCCCTCTACACCAAACCTCTTTGCCGAAAATAGCCGATCTACAAGCTCACAACGCCTCGCAGCGCGAGGCATTGTGAGCTTGTAGATCTGCTATGTTTTGCTAAAGTTCTCAGAATACGGACGTTAGGGTTCAAGTGGTTAATATAAAAAAGGAGAAAAAAAGTTTCTATCAAACAAAGATTTGAAGGACCCCCTGTAGTAACTCTGAGGAACCCCTAGGGGTCCCGGACCCTCTGTTGAAGACTCCTGTCTTGTAGACAGTATAAGCGGAGATGTTAATGTAATTGGTCTACTTATGTAATTCACTGTTATTGGTCTACTTTCCTTGGGAAAGACACACACACAGACAAACAATGCTCTAGATCAGCGCTATTCAACCTGCGGCCCGGGGGCCTCATGCGGCATGTCTGTGTGGCCCGTCAAGGTCATACCAATAAAGAAAATATTTTCTATTTCAATGTGGACAAATCATTTCTGATGTCAGTAAGAAACTATTGTTGTCTTTTTTGCTATTTTGTTTGTTCCGAAAGAAGAAACTTTCATCATTAATTCCATTCCATGACAATCTTTTTGTTCAATAGATAGAAATGTGGCTGTTTTCTGTGTGAATCCTTACTTTTTAGACTAGTGTGTTACAAAATCATTGTCCAAACGTCCAAAATAGTATCTTCATTTTTAGCTTGTGGCCCTTGGACGTTTTGTTTTTTGCTGAGTGGCCCCTGAGCCATCTAAAGTTGAATAGCCCTGCTCTAGATGGCTGGTCCTTTCCAGGCCACACTTCAATGACATCACTTTACATAAATACGATTTCACAAGTGGTAGCATTTCCCCTCCTGGTCTCTCCAGGTAAATGTGGACCTGCACTTCATTCATCAACACCTTGACTGTCAAGGAAGCTATGGATTCGTTGTAGACTTGAGCTCTATGCAGTGTTTTCAATCCCATCATACCCGAGCCCTTACAAGCAAATATCTCCCAGCTCATCATGCCTGGCTGGCCTCACTTGTCTGTCAGTGGATCAGAAACTTCCTGGCAGTCCCAAAGACAGGCTAGAATAAAAATAGTTAAGGATCCGTCAGTTATGCCACACACAGCTAAGCGTCATCTAGCGGGGAGTTGTGATTAGGGATGGAACGATATGAAAATGTCATATCACGATTATTGTGACAAAAGAAATCGCGATTTACAATATTATCGCGATACATTATCCTTGGGCGGAACATTTGCCCAAAAGTAGCCGATCTACAAGCTCACATCGCGTCGCATTGCGACGCGTTGCGATGCGTTGTGACGCATTGTGACACGTTGTGAGCATGTAGATCGGCTATTCTTGGGCAAAGACATGAAAAAAAAGACTATCAAGTACGTATATTATAAGTAACTTTTACCAATTCAAGAGGGTTTAAGTGGTACCGGATATGCAGCTCAGCAAATAAAAGGAATTGAATTGAACCCAGTGCATGACAGAGGACGATATCACGTTAAATGAAATCTCCACGATATGATTATTGTGAGTGTTTTTTTATCACGATATACGATAATATCGCTTATCGTCCCATCCCGAGTTGTGATCTAACCCTTTAGTAATGTTGATGAGTCAGCATACAGGCAGAAGGCTGAACACTGCTGGTATTATGGCGTGGTTGCAATAATTTGAAGTGTATACTGTATTTAAAAATGACAATCAAGCTTAAGCTAGTCATAGACACATTTAATTGGATCGCTAACCACACTTACCCCAGATGGACAACTTTATTAGCATTGCTGAATTAACTTGGCCGCTAATGCCCCTCCCCGTACAGAATACGGATGCTTCAACTGACCGCCTTGCAGCTGCACTAAATGTCCATAGAAAAACATGATGTGCTCAACAGTGTTGATTTCGTCGACTAAAACTATGACGAAAAATGTTTGTCAACTAAAACTAAGCACTGATGACTTAAACTAAGACTAAATATATTGACATTTCGTCAACAAAATAAAAATTAGACTAAAACGTTATAGGGAGGGACTAGTGGAGGAGAAAGTAATTTTATGTTTGGTTGCTCTCAGGTATTGCGTGCTGAAAATAGCAGATTTACAAGCTCACGTGTCGTGCTGCGACACATTGTGAGCTTGTAGATCTGCTATTTTCAGCATGCAACAAGTGTAAAAGTCATTATGATGCCATCAAGGCCTGCCAAAATACATTTTAGTTGACTAAATCAACTGTACATTTAGTCAACTAATATCTTATGATATTTAGTTGATTAAAATTAGACTAAAACTAAAACATTTCTGTTGACTAAATTATGACTAAAACTAAATCAAAATTTGCTGTCAAAAACAACACTGGTGCTCAAAGGTCTCATGTCAACACATGCAGGAGGATATAAACAGCCATCTTGTGGACACAATATGCCACCTGTTGTCTTACAAATGTCAAAACTTGATGACATGTTCAAAGTAAGGCACTAGCTTAAACATACATAATTACAGTTTTATTTCAGTTTCATAGCATATCTACAGTAGCATGCAGAAACCTTGTATGTTCAAAACCGTTACTCTTAAGGAAATTGGGAAAAAGGGAACCCAATGTAGTCACAGTTCTTGTTATACCTTTCAGTCATTTGAGTAATTTTAGCCTATGTAATTTCCTAAAAATGTTTTAATATTTCAAAATGTAATTAGGGCCTACAAAAATATGAAGTAGCCTATTAAAATGGAATCTAAAATAGAAACAAATCAGTCATCAGAGCACCAAAAGAAATAAAGGCTCTGAAGAGTCCTGGGTTTGATTCCTGAGCCCCGTGGACCTTTGCTGCATGTTTCTTTTCCTGTGTCCTAACTCCTAAAACTACATATTGAAAGCATTATTACAGCACTGCAAGATGATGACATTGTCATAAAACCACGTTTGCATGTCCCTTATTTTCTAACATACAGTAGTATACTTTGTCGTACGACAAAAACAGACAATTTGATACATTCCACGTTTCTTATTGGTGAAGTTCGTGTTACACTCCCAAAGGTATACTATGGCTTAAGGAGAACTTGAAGTAGTTTCTTCACTCTTACAAAATGTACAGTCGTGTACCATAGTACTTTTGCCCTTTCATCAGCTAGAAATCATCAACTTGACATGTGTGGGATAGCCATGCTTGCCATGTCCTAAAACCATACATATCAGAAAGGGTAAACGGAACCCCACCAACCAAATGACAGGGAAGGGAGTAACTGCCATGTTAGTTCAGCAAGAGAAATGTAAATGACAAATTATGTAGATGAGAGAGAGAGAGAGAGAGAGAGAGAGAGAGAGAGAACCAAGCCTGTCAACTAACTCACAAATCTATTTATGTGAATAGCCAGAGTACTGACAGTCATTAACACCAGTTCTGTCCCAGCATGCTTTTATTCCTGGAGTGTAGGGGGGTGGGTTGAGTGCTGGGAGACAGGGGTGTGGGCCAGGCGAAAGGGGTGAATAAGGTGAATGGGGTGATGCTATGGTTAAAGTTAGTTAATCACACAAACGGCACATCATTATCTGTCCATGCCAATCACCGCTAAGCTCACATTTAGCCCGGAGAGAAGAAGCCTGAATACTGTAAATTTGAGTAAAAAAAAAAAGGAAAAATAGAGTGAATTGTTCTCACAAAGCTGCAGTAGTATAATTAAAAAAGAAGAAAACTATGATATTTGCAGTCTGAACCTGACCGAATGAATGTATACGTTTTCCTTCTTCATATTTATAAGCAGAATTCAGTTTTAACCTTGAGGAGATTGATAGATCAGTGATTGAGCATTATGAATTTGACATTAACTCCTTTCAAGTGCAAATCCTAAAATGATCATGATCATATGAATTTTGGCCACATTACTGTGCAGTCAGCATACCACAAAACGTGTGGCGGTGGTACCTCTAGTAGGCAAAGCTCTCATCATGCTTATAACATTTTGCTAACAGATGTTATTTGCAATACTTTCCACACAATTGATTTTTATTTGAAAATGTAAGCTTCATCTTCTGCATCTTCTACCTGATGGTTGACAGAATCTTTGATAACATTATTAGGGAAATGGCTTGCACATTCAATTAATCATTGTGTGAACTCGTTGTCAACTCATCAATTTTCTCAGTTTCAACTGCACATTAAGCAATGTCCATTTGCTAAATTACAGTGTGCGGAAGTTGATCATAATACTAGGAAGTGACCTTTCTATGATTTGTAATTCTGCACTTGAGGTGTTGATGGCCTGTGCCAAAGGTTAAACATTCAACAGTGCATCATGTCACACACAAAACCGATTAAGTCCTGTCTCTCTAAAGGGACAAAATAAAACATTTGTTTCGATTGGTCTGAAAGGACAGACATTTAACAGGCAAAGCAGCTTAGCGGTTGTACTGAGGGACGTGATTTGAATAGCTAATAAATCTGTGGAAAATGTCCACAGCTGACGGACATAGTAATTGCAAAGATATAGAAACCCTATGAAAAAGTCCAAGTGTCACCTCAGTTACTAAGGACAGTACAACTGATTTACCAACTCCTCTTCATAGAGCTGGCATTCCAGATCTCTTTGGTCTAGCCCTGTTTAACAATGGTGTAACCCTAGAGGAGGGTATTCACAGAAGCTCAGAAGTGAATGCAGCATGATTGAAAATAGAATGGCATTGAAACATGGACAAATTGCTCTGGTAAAGTGGAGTTAGGTCTACCAGAAAACACAAATGAGAGCACATGCTTTTGCTTAAAGATCTTGGTCCCACCCTTTTTTACAGTACACTAATAAGACAAAATAAGACATAATAAAGCCATAATTAAGAAATAATGTGTTGGTAATTAGAACTTATAATGTTTTATTAGACAAGAACAAAGACAGAATAAGACAGAATAAAGCCACAATAAGGATGATGTTTTATTACCCCTTGAATGAAACGTAACACATCAGGGTCCCAACAAACTCTATAAGTCCTATAAGACCAATCAGGGTCCTAACAAAGTCTACTTATTTAACATTAGGCTTCATTAGAAAATAATGTGCTCTAATTACAAACAAATTAGCACTCATTATCACAGAATTGTACTGTAAAAACTAATCAACGACAAGGTAATTAGAACTTATCATTTTTATTAGACAGAAACAAAGACAGAATAAAGCCATAATAAGGATGGTGTTATTAACCCTTGAATGAAACGTAACAAATCAGGGTCATAACAAACTCTTCTTATTTAACATTAGGCTTCATTACAAAATAATGTGCTCTAATTACAAACAAATTAGCACTCATTATCACAGAATTGTACTGTAAAAACTAATCAACGACAAGGTAATTAGAATTTATTAGACAGAAACAAGACAGAATAAGGATGATGTTATTACCACTCAAATGAAACGTAATAAATCAAGGTCCTAACAAACTCTTCTTATTTAACATTAGGCTTCATTACAAAATAATGTGCTCTAATTACAAACAAATTAGCACTCATTATCACAGAATTGTACTGTAAAAACTAATCAACAACAAGGTAATTAGAATTTATTAGACAGAAACAAGACAGAATAAGACCGAATAAGGATGATGTTATTATATGAACAATGGCCGAACTCTCCACCAGGGGGAGCTCCTGAGCACATTTTTTCCCTGCCTGCTGCAGAAGAAGAGAGGAGGAAGCCAGCAGCAGAGCAGAGAGCTCCATATGTTGAAGAGTCTCTGGTGAGTGTGTCTTTCTTAACAAGGGTGCTAAGCTAACTGTTAGTATGCAGCTATCAGGGCCGGACTTACCATTGGGCTAGGGTGGGCACGAGCCCAGGGGCCTCAGGGGAGGGGGGCCTCAAAAAAAAAAAAAAAAAAAAAAATTTTTTTTTTTTTTTCAAAAAATATTTTTTGGACCTCAAAAAATTTAGTAGGCATGATCGCAATCGCGAAATTCCATGTTTAACCCCCATACCAACAAACATTTACATTTCAAGAAAACATAATGGCTGCTAGCTCATTAATGCCTGAACGGATTTCCATTCGGATTTTTTTGTTTGAAAGCTGTGAACAGTGTGGACACACGTGGTGCATGATCTAGGCTTGGGCGTGCATGATCCGTGCACTATGAATTACATGGAAGTCTATGGAGAGGGAGGCGTTGTGGAACTTGGAAGCCATTTTGAAAAGACCCTGAATGAGTAAATTTAATGATGACATTTTAAAGTATTGCAATCCAAATAAAGTGATATTTGTGTTTAGTTACAGTACATTTTGTTTTATTATTGAGAGCTTCTGCTCTGCTGGCCGCACTGCATGTAGCTGCTCTGAAAGCTTAGTGCAGTCTAAAGCCCGCCCACTCTATGTATCCGGTACTTTCCACACACATAGGCTACACACATGCACGCAAACTCCAATTCTGTATCCGCTTTAGACCCTTCCAATGAGCCAATGAGGATACACAGTCAGATTATGCACGGGCCGGTCCGAAGGTGAGGTCACGGTGTGGTCAGGTGGACCGGAGGTGGAATTTTTGCGCGCGCACGAGGGCCTCTTTATTTCCCCTTGCCCAGGGGCCTCATGTCATATAAATCCGGGCCTGAGCTTCATGCTAACAGTTAGCTTAGCACCCTTGTTAAGAAAGGCACACAAAAGACAATTACACTCACCAGAGATTATTCATCAAAAGAAAAGGAAACGGTACTCTCAGGTCATCTGGCAGCATACAGTAACATAGAAAATCATTTACTCAATGTCTGTAAGGTTAATCACATTTAGTTGCCTCAGAATCAGCTTTTAAAGCTTTGGAACATGTGTCAAAACACTCTCTTAGAAAAACATATGGAGCTCTCTGCTCTGCTGCTGGCTTCCTCCTCTCTTCTTCTGCAGCAGGCAGGTAACAATGTGCTCAGGAGCTCCCCCTGGTGGAGAGTTCGGCCATTGTTCATATAATAACATCATCCTTATTCTGTCTTATTCTGTCTTGTTTCTGTCTAATAAATTCTAATTACCTTGTCGTTGATTAGTTTTTGCAGTACAATTCTGTGATAATGAGTGCTAATTTGTTTGTAATTAGAGCACATTATTTTGTAATGAAGCCTAATGTTAAATAAGAAGAGTTTGTTAGGACCTTGATTTATTACGTTTCATTTGAGTGGTAATAACATCATCCTTATGCTGTCTTATTCTGTCTTGTTTCTGTCTAATACATTCTAATTACCTTGTCGTTGATTAGTTTTTACAGTACAATTCTGTGATAATGAGTGCTAATTTGTTTGTAATTAGAGCACATTATTTTGTAATGAAGCCTAATGTTAAATAAGAAGAGTTTGTTATGACCCTGATTTGTTACGTTTCATTCAAGGGTTAATAACACCATCCTTATTATGGCTTTATTCTGTCTTTGTTTCTGTCTAATAAAAATGATAAGTTCTAATTACCTTGTCGTTGATTAGTTTTTACAGTACAATTCTGTGATAATGAGTGCTAATTTGTTTGTAATTAGAGCACATTATTTTCTAATGAAGCCTAATGTTAAATAAGTAGACTTTGTTAAGACCCTTATTGGTCTTATAGGACTTATTAGAGTTTGTTGGGACCCTGATATGTTACGTTTCATTCAAGGGGTAATAAAACATCATCCTTATTGTGGCTTTATTCTTTTTTTTTTATTTTTTATAATTTTTATCCCACAATTTTGTAACCCATTTTTTCACCCAGTGCCAATTGCCTATGTAATCCTGGGCTCTGCTCTCCCTCTGCCAACCTGGGGAGGCAACGGACTGACCTCATGCTTCCTTCTATGCATGAGGAGTCCAAGTTGCTTCTTTTCACCTGACAGTGGAGATTTCCCTGGTTTGGACGTAGCGCGTGGAAGGAACACGTTATTCCAACCAGTTCCTTTCCCCTCCATCAGGCGCCCCAGCTGGCCAGGGGGAGGCATTATTGAGACCAGGATTACGTGCATGTTTTTGTGAGGGTATCAACCCTAGGGGACACAGGGAGAACATGCAAACTCCACACAGAAAGGCCCTATCGCCAACCCCACCTAGGGTGTGGGCACTGATGACGCAGAGGAGGAACACGCCGCCAGTGCCCACAGCGTCCCCCGGCGGGAATCGAACCCAGGACCTTCTAGCTGTGAGGCGAGGCGCTAACCACTGCGCCACCGTGCCCCCCATTGTGGCTTTATTCTGTCTTATTCTGTCTTTGTTCTTGTCTAATAAAACATTATAAGTTCTAATTACCAACACATTATTTCTTAATTATGGCTTTATTATGTCTTATTTTGTCTTATTAGTGTACTGTAAAAAAGGGTGGGACCAAGATCTTGATGACAAATTATTCTTAAATCCGTTTTATTCTACAGAGGGGACAAAGGATTATTGAAATAATGTTAAAAAACATCACTGCAAAATGTAGAACTATGCTGGGTCAAGATAAAGGCAGATTCATTTGTTAAGTCAGAAATCTGCAAATTAGGCCTATATACTGTACAAAGAGATAAAACCATACTGATGGCGCACGCACGCACGCACGCACGCACGCACGCACGCACGCACGCACGCACGCACACACACACACACATACCCTACAACCCTCAGTCCCATTTTACTCTCCCCTCTAATGACTCATGTACAACCAAGGAACGAACATGAGACAGCTACACCAACAATCAGCTAAGTAGTTGTCTCGCCTCTCACTAGATAAAACGGTCTCATTCCCCAGACCACAAGGGAATCAAGGGATGTCTTCTCGAGATTTAAAAATAAACTAGACTATGCCCCTTGTGGCTGTGCTGCGCCTTACATCCAACAGGCAAAAAGTGGTTTAAACCAACTGATATTGCCATCCTTTTAGAGCCTTGCACTATATATAGTGCAGCTAAACGTTGTATTGCATATTCACTGACAGATTAAAAGTTATTGTAAACGAAAGCAACTGTGTTTAAGTGAAATACAACAAAGTACCATCATTAAAGCTCTAATAGGGTGCCTTTAAAAAGTGCAAATTCTGGCCTAAGGGTAGCATGAGAGGAAAGGCCAATGTCACCAATATCAGAAGGGTTCATTCTGCAATCTGCCAATAGACCTTTTTCCAGAGCACTGCCGTGTAGCTGAATACATAGGTGCCACTTGACTCCGCAGTTATGGTTGCCTATTTTGTGAAACGTTGACGTTGATTTTTGACCAGAGTGTCATGGGGGGGGGGGGGGGGGGGGCGGTCAAGACTAGATTTAATCCTTCAGGGACTGCCGTGGGCTCAACATGTTTCATGATGCTCAGCATTCAGCAAGTTTCAGGTGGGCCTGTAAAGCCCTTTGTGACTGTAACAGAGATTAAGGGCTGCACAACTCAAATGTGACTTGACCAGGCCAGAATCAATAGGGTTCATCCTGCAATCCCGAGATGCATGCACAGTTCATATGGCCTCATATGTTGGCCTTAGGGTGGTGCTAGAGGAAAGAATCACTCAATATACTAGGGTTCATATTCCAGGTACAGTAGCATGAATGCACTCAGTAATCAGTTGCCATTATCAATTCAGAGTGTTTTATTTCTGCTTGAAAAGGGTGCTAAATGGACACCGCAGCGCCTAACAAGGTTTAAAAATAGCTCTTTTCTTCTCAGAGTAGAAATGATTTGAAGCACTTACAGTAAATTCTCTTACTGTAGGTTCACTCATTCAATATAATGATAGGTATTATCTATAGGTACATTACTGACCTTTGTTGGGCTGTAATGAGTGGTTACTTTGGTGGGATATAATCAATGTGTGGTTACCCCAGCATGAAATCCCAATGTAAAAGCTACATTTGTTTGTCTTGACCATCACATCGTTGCTATAGCAACTCTGAGGTAAGCCCACAGCCCCTGTCGTTAAATTGCTATAATGCCAATGCACAACACTACTCTCTCCTGTTAGTTGATTGGTTGTGGAAGGAAAACTAATCTCAGATCTTACATGTTAAGTTCAGATTCATTTACTATACTGTTGGTTTATTCTATTTATTTTAACTTTCTAATTTATTCCATGCATGTACAATTCATTCATTATATTCATAGCTATTAGTATTAACATTTAATAAGTGTTCACGATGTCTGTGGTCTGTATTATGCTTGTGTGGTATGCATATCGTCCCTGTTGTGCTGAATTCAAAACACGTTTGAATTTATTTGTAATTATTTGTAATTGTTATATCATATTTATGGTATGGTCTGTTAATCTGTTGTTGAGACAAATGTAAAGTACAACCACTAGTACTGTTTTTGTATTGTGTATGTTTTGTATAATTTTAATTACATTTTATTTCCTAATATAGGTCCCTCCTGAAAACGTGGATGGCAATCATAGCCAATCGGACATATACAGATTCAGCTAACAGCAGAATATCAGCACATCTGCCTTAAAGCTATACTGTGTAAGTTGCTAAACTAGTGGTCAGTAGCGGTATTGCTTTTTTTTTTTGCAGTTTTTCGCCCGGAGTCGTCGCGGACCACCGGAGCGGCGCCACAAACCACCGCAACCGATACGAATCCGTGGAGGGGTAGAACGTAATTTTCTGGACAGGATTTGGGGATTAAGAGGTTAAGAATCCTTCACCATCGTAAACACTGTAGCTGAGGGAGGCTACTTCCTGAAGAGACGGCAGATACGCTGTGATTGGCCGGTAGTGTATCATGTGTGTATGATCCGCGATGTGATTGGCCAACGTATACACAGCGTATACAGATTATGCAGATGACGTAATTTTGCCGCGAAATTCTCCCCCCCTCACGGCTCATAGTAAACATATAAAGAGAAGGCTTTAGAAGCTGAAAATAACGGAGTGGGTGTTCTAAAACTTTAGCGATTTAACCGTTAGGACAATTTAAAGATTTGTTTTATAAAAAAAGTTACATGGTATAACTTTAAACATGAAATGTTGATTTCAGTGGATTAAACACACACACCCAGAAGGAGACAGAATTTTTGCCCCAGAGGCAAAATCGAAGAAAAAAGAAAATCTGGGTTCCCAGATTGATTGGAACTGAATGATGAAATGAATCATCAAATCAAATCTGAATGATACATGTTTAAATGGCAGACGTGGTGTCCAAGTACGCCCTATGGGTCAAGACTTACAGGCCAAAACCAAAACATGAGACTAATTTAATATCTGGGTAGAGGTAGAGTACTTCCTTGGCCTACTGGGAGTGTGTATGAAGTTTGACGCCTATCGGTCCAGTGATCCGTGAAATTTGCACACACACACACACACACACACACACACACACACACACACACACACACACACACACACACACACACACACACACACACACACACACACACACACACACACACACACACACACACAGGCGAAAAACACAATCACTACCTCCCAGCATATCGGCCTGGAGTCATAAACGTGTAAAGCTTTATTTTATGGCGTTTTACTTTACTGTTGAACTATCACAGACTTATATTAAGTCTCTGACAGGTGCATAGGCAAATATACAATGCACGATTGGAGTGTTTCTTGATGTTTATGGCTGCCTAGATGGCTAAGTTAGACTTCTCATTTCCAAAGATTTAATTCACAATAATTTTGACACTCAGCTGCAGTTATGAAGTGGAATGAATAGCACACATAATTATGTTAAAGCAATCAGTTGCCAAGCAACAGGTTTAATCTTGGTCTTTGAGTTACATCAGTGGAAATGGTTGTCCCTCCTTAGGGCATACTGTCTGTAACTCACTAACAGAAGACTCGAAAAAGGAACAGCAACTAATGCCCCGAAAAACACATTCCTCACTCACAGGAAACTGCGAGGGCTCACACTGATGTAACTGAGATGAAATAAACTAAAACATTTCACATCACAGCCACATGATCCTTGATCCCACTTGATTTCTTAAGAGATGTGAAAGTTGCATGGAAAAATATCTACAAAGGTTAATAATGAATGATGCTGAAAATAATGCTATAGAGGTAAAGTTGCGACGAAGTTATATGACACATGACAAAGTTATGAAAACACTTATTGCCCTATTCTATACTTCACATGACAAAGTTATGAAAACACTTATTTCCCTACTTTATACTTCAATGTACAGCTGTGTTCCATGAAGAAGCTAAGCTACTGTATAGTGAGCTTGTAAAGCGTCTATTTTAGAAAGATGTGGAATCTTTTGAAAGCTTTGGATTAATATTATTATATTTTAATTGATTTATTTACGGTTGCATTTATTGTTTTAAAGTAAATGTCCAAAATAGGTTTGGCGTGCTGAATGTGGTTAAAACAATGATTGCTATTAGGTCATACTGTACTATTCACAGGAATAATGTTTTCTTTGTGGTCCAAAAAGAAAGCAGACTCTGTAGCCTATCATTTACTATAGTCAATCACTCACATTTTGATAAAGTCTGTTTCTGGCAAAGATTGTACTAATTCGGTGGTGGTAACATTAGTGTTTTCTCACGTCAGTTGGTTTCTTCCATTCCATAATGTGAGTCGGGATAATTTGTTTATTTTTGGAACGCAGTTCTTATTCGATGCGATATAAACAAAGTCTATCCACCTGTTTCTGCGAGAATTTACTTTAACATTATTTGCAGGACACTTCCGGTTAACAGCAGACATACAAGCTCACGTCGCGTCGCAGATGCAACCGTTGTGAGCTTGTCATTTTCAGCTGCGGCGCCGGAAGCTGCCTGCACATTCTGCGCAATGCACGATGGGATGTTGGAAAGTTGTGGATAGGAATTCAGAATGGGGGAAAAAACTGCGACCCAGGTAGGATGCTTAAATTACGTCAGACTTCGGTGCTCTATATAAGGTGTGATTATACCTTATTGTAAGACAAAAGATGTGGACAGGCACATGTTTACTGTGGAGAATGACTGAATAGGCAAGTTCATTAAATAAACATACAAAAGTTCGCCTTGTGTGAACTTAGAAAGAATGTCCACAGGCAAACTTGTTTTGTACTGCATGTATTATTGAAATGTTGTCTGTCTATGCTCATATGGGACACAACCACACATACTGTACAAGCATGTGCATTATTATTGTTATTATTATTATGTATTTATTTTTGTATTTATTTATTGACCATCGCTCTCATCAGCAGTCTGAAAATCTAGTGACTAAAATAACAATACAGAAATGGAGTTTGTCAGGGATCAATTTGTGTGCATGGACGCGCGCCACACACACACACACACACACACACACACACACACACACACACACACACACACACACACACACACACACACACACACACACACACACACACACACACACACACACACACACACACACACACACACACACACACACACACACACACACACACACACACACACACACACACACACCAGCAGATGCAGCCAACAACGGGATGCATCCATCTAAATAACAGTTAGCATCTGTCTAGTCTAGCAGCAAGCAACATGCCTAGCATCTAAAGCAACTTCATCTTCAAGTTTATTGTCAGTTTGTAAAAGAATGAGTGAATTCCGTACATGCTTTACATGACCCATTATTATAAATATTACAGTATAAATAAAATCTATCCACCTCTATGTACTGTATTGTCATTCCACATGCAATATAGTAGTTTCAATTTTCTCTAGAGGCTTCAATTGGGTATGGCAAGGTATAGCAGCTGCCATACCTTGGCTACAGGGAGGAAAAAATAAAATAATTTCATTATGCCTGTTGCCATACCTTAGCTCAGTGGTTCTCAAAGCGGATTCCAGGGACTCTGTGGGTTCCTTTATGGGGGTCTAAATTGACTAGGGGTGTAACGATACATTTACATATCACGATACATTGACGATACGATACATGGACGATATTGGTTCATTCATGGCGATAGGATATGATTCGATTCAATGATTCAAAATCGATATAGTAACTATTTAGCACAGAAATTAAATCTGTGTGAAAGGTGTGGATAGTGCAGGTTTTTAAGGGAAACATGTATTATTATGGATATAAATAAGTAAACACAGTGATTATCTGCCAAATACATGGACATTGTATATTGAAAAACATGAACCAAGAGATACACACATTTATCGATAGACCAGTGTAGATATGGAAAGGAAAAGTAATTAAACCCCTCCTTTTAATTTTTTTCCCTTGAAAATACTATATCGATTCTTTGCACTGCCGATTCCATACGATACAAAATAAAACAATACGATTCGATTTTAGCTGTTTTCATTTCGACATGCTTCGATTTTTTAAGTTAAAAAAGATATTTCGATACAGTTACTATATCGTTACACCCCTAAAATTGACCCATACAAGTCTGTAACTCTGACAGTGTACAACGGGTTCATTTGGTTCCATTTGTACACTGTCAGAGTTAAGGGGAGACCTTGAAATTTGAGAGTTTGAGAAACAGTGCCATAGCTTTATTGCTGAACTGATGCCACTGATTTTCTCTGGGTTCACGTCAGCAAGGACGTTGGCTGGACCGGCTGGTTACACCACATGTTCACTGTCATCAATTATTGGCAAGGCAGCTCTTTTTCCAGCACTAGACTGAAGAGGGTTGGCATGCATGCACTCCAGGATATTCTGCAACTTCTACACGTGCACCATAGAGAGATGGAGTGCAACAGTTAATCGAACTGATAGATTTAACCGATTATACAAATGATCAAATAATAATATTTTTTTTTCTGTTGTAAAAATAGGCAATTTTTAAATCTGTGAGTTCCGTTGTACATCGAAGTATAAAATAAGGCGTTACAAGTACAAGCTAATTGATTGAGTTGTCTTATTTTATTTTAATCTTTTAACTGAATGTGCATCTGATGCTGAAAAAATGAACTACTTTGTCTTGTATTAATATTACCCACACTGTGACAATAAAATCTTTGAACCTTCAAGCAGGATACAAAGATAATCCAGGATTAAAAGAAGAAGAAGACAAAAAAGAATGTGACCTTTGTTGCTCAGCCCAGGTTATCATGTTATTTTTATTAGCTGTGACCATGTATAAGCCACTCTGTTTGGTTGATCGGTCTGTGTGTCGGTTCCACATTGTTGAATTGTTGAGCGGAAACTGAGAGCTAGATGCAGCTTATCACGCATTTCACAGAGCTGCCAATCGTCATGCATTGGGTGTTAAGACTCACACACATGGGCAAAATCTCAATATTTCGATGTCCCACTGTTTAGAATCATCAGTAGGCCTACTCCGGTTATGGTTATGGTTATGGTACAGGTTAGGTTTAGGGTTAGGGTTAAGTTTAGACTTATTTACTAGCATTCACCTGCGTCGGCCGGTTAGCGTTCACCCGCGATTCGGACTGCTGGCTGCCGTCGGCAGGTTACGTTCAACCGCAACTGCAGGTTAGCGTTCACCGCCGATTCTGACCACTGGCCGCTCAAAACAACGGCACATCGAAACATCACTATGTGCCCGCTCACATGCACCAATAGCCACACCTCTTTCTCATACTGTGAAACACCAAATCATATTTTTCTTTCTAAATGTCTAACAATCACATTAATCCTGGCAGCATGATTCATGTAGCCGCATGAGTAGTTTAGTTGTTTGAGAAGCCAGTATAGGTGCACAGCATAACTGGCGAGGCCGTGGCAGTCTTTTAAAGATAGCTTTCTCTGATGTGCCCTACACCTACATCTCTGCTCTTCCAGAGACTAATGCTAGAACATGTGATGCAGTATGCCTGTGAGCTGCCAACTAAACAAATAGGCCTAAACTATATTGGGCATTCCTGTTTATACAGTACATGCTTTCTTCGTTGTATCTATCATCTCTGTCTGTCTGCAATATCTGTCTGAATTCTGACTATCTATCTGCTGCTGTATGTAGGCCTAAAATAAACATCTTAGTAAAAACTATTGAAAAAATGTCAGGCTTGCTTATTTGTCTTTCATATCTAATTGTTTCCAGTGTATGGAAAGCTACTCTAAAAAATATAAACTAAGACTACCACTGATAGAGAAGTAGTTGTGCTAAGCTAACTATGACTTTAACCCATTCAGGCTGGGAACACATTTAATTTGGGAGGGGCTTACAGTACATGTACAGTATGTAGCAACATATTTGTTTTGTAGGCTAATTTCTGATTTAGCCCTATTCTATAGGTTAGGCCTAAATGGACAAATCTAGTCACACAATGTGAACACAGTGGTACTAGTTTATAAATGCACTTAGATTCTCTTGTCCATTTACAATCCTATATACAGCTCATCCAGGGCAAGAGATATATCAGCCTATGGGAAGATTTATACAGCTGTGATGAGGACTGAGCTAATTTGATCCTCAGCCGCTCCAGAACTTAGGCACAGTGACTTAGAACGCAGACAAAGCATCATTACCCCATGAAGAGTTAATCACACTACCCCCCTTGAACTAATATGATCACTATATTAACATCATGTATATTTTGCATTCTAAGAAGTATAAAAGGAAGGAAAACAATGGGGTCGAGTGTCATGTAGATGCCATGTTCGACTCTGCTTCGATAAACTCTCGTCAAAACAGCCAACCTAAAAGTGCTCAGTACCTTTCAGCCTTCCTAGAAATGTACTTGAGTAAAAGTAAAATAATGGAAATGTACTCAAGTAAGTATATGAAAAATGTAATACTCAAATAAAGTACAAATCCTCAGAATCTGTAGGCCTACTTAAGTACATTTACTCAGTTACTGTCCACCACTGGACTCAGTGAACTCAGTGAACACCAGAACACAGCAGTACTCTGCTGTAATGTCCTGTAGGTATTTATTCCATGTTATTTCCCATGGTCTATTTGCTAGCAGGATGCCGGGCAGAAGAGGTTTGTTGTTTCTCTGTTGGGTTCTGCGGAGCCCCGCATGCTTCCCTCCCTTTGTTCTCCTACACCGACGAGCAAGTAAACAAAGGACCCAGGGGAGTGCTGTATGTCGTCTGCAATGTCAAAAGTCGGCATAAAGTCTTAACTGGCGGTTCGTAACTCCAAAGGTGTTTGTTGATCACACTCACTGAATGTATGATGGCAAAGAATGTGCACAAACAGCTCGAAGGTAAATCCATGCAAGTTCACCGAGTTTATTCTGAGCTCACTTCAGAGCAACCATCTCACTGGCAGATGATAATAATAATAGATACCTATTTCCTCTTGTGAGGGAAATTCAGTATTTTCAGCCCCAACCCAGCTGATTCGCTGCCCACGAGGAGCGTGTGAGCAATTAGGGGTTAAGAGTCTTGCTCAGGGACTCACATCGAGACTGCTACCCTGGCCTGGAGTCAAACCAGGGACAACCAGGGGCTCTGGTTCCCCAGGCGGGCTCCCTAACCATTCAGCTATGCCGCCCTATACGAGACCATTAATAGACTTTTTTTAAAGGTGTTTTTGTAAGAATGAGTTTCTGAAGCTGAACAAAAATTGCACTTGAACATTGGGCAGGCAGTCATCCAGCTGCTAGTCACGGAAATAAATATATGCTCAAGAGAGGTTGGCGCTGATCGGTAGCTCTGGCAGACACACAGACAGACAGACCCTCTTTGTAGACAACTACAGTACTTCCTGCAAAGTCATCGATACTCTTTCTTCTGCTGGGGCTGGGTAAATGTAAGCAGCAGCTTGGTCCAAGCTATCCTAATATTAAACAGAGAGAATAACTTCTAAAAAGCTCCTAGATTTTGAAAATAGTTTGACTTCTACCACACGTGGCTGGAAATTATTACTTTTATCCCCAGTACTCCCCAAAACTGTTAGAACTGTTAAAACTGTTTAATGGATGTATATTACTGCAAAACTCAATCTTACAGCATAATGTACTGTATACTGTACACTTTGCAGAGGGACAACTCATATAGATAACAAACACAAAACAAATTTCGCTAATGTTGACCTGTTAAAATATACAAGAGTTACTGTACATTCATATCTATTATTTGAACCGTGAGAAAAAGCTGCTGATCAATACAGAGGGCAATCTGTAATACAGAATGCATTAGAATAACAAACAAAAGGTTACAGGTTCAGATTGAGTCGGTATAGCGTGTTTACATTGATGCTCGACAGTCAGTTTGCAGTGGCGCAGATCCAATAAATGCATAGGGGGGGACCCGCGTGCGTGCGAAGCGGCATATTAATTCAGATTGTCTAGTGTATTGTATATGTGCGTTATGTTATTTCCAATTAAATAAACAATCTAACTACCACTGAGTTCCCGTGGCAAAGAACTTTCGAGCATCAGGTTTGGTATTTGAGTGTTGTTTAAAATAATATAAGTCTATAGCCTATAACAACGTGTGAACGTGTCCACTAATAAACGAGGAACCAATTCAGAATATAATCAAACATCAGAATGAACTGTAAATAGAAATGGATAGAGAGTAGGCCTACTAGGCTATGGCAACATCAAATCGGGAATAGAGTATTTCCCTTAATTACAGATGTTATGAATAGGCTACGTGAAACAATAATAGCTATTGACAATGTGTGATTTAGTCCTAAATTCGCATAGGCTATAAATAAATAAACGTTAACGATGGAGGAACAATTATTTTTGCTTTATTCTCCACTGCTCTGTAATATACAAAACAGAGGCTCAGAACTCTAGCTAAATGACATTTAGTGGAAATGTTTTATTCTCTCACCTTCACACACTTCAGAATGAGAAAATACTGTATTAGGGTCCATTTGATTATAGGCCTATAATAGTATCCTAGTGTAATATCTGTGGGTTAGAACTCGGCATTCAGTCTTCACTATAATAACTAAATAAAGCTTCAGATCTTTGTCATATTTCCGTAAAAAGAATTACCGGTACATTATGCGTTGAAGCCATCTGAATGTTTGCTTTATGATTTACTATGAATTATGCCTGACCATGATATGAAATGTTGCATTTTTATTTTGGGGCTTGTATTGCTTAAAATTGCTGCTATTAATGATGATGATCAGATTACGGTGATGTGACAGAAAGGCAGAGCAAACACATTTTCAACCACAAACATATCACAGAATATACGAATCATTTTATTTTGTTTAAAACGAAGGTCGGGCTTTTCATATTTCTCTCTGTCAATAAATGACCTGAAATGATGTTAATTCCGAAGCCGCTTTTACATTATGCATAATATGAATATCATGAGATACATGTTGTTACAGTGTGAATTGTAATAGAGCGTGTTAATAAACTGTTATTTGATTTCATGATCTTGTGCTTCAGAACAATCTCATCATACAGTTATGTGACTGTCAGACCTCAGACCTTTAATTATGACAAAACCAAAAACAGAAGTTTCTTTAATATCTAATCAACAGAAAACTATTTGAAACGGGTTGTCTGAAAGTTGTAGCCACAATAAATCATATCACAATCATGTATAGGTCTATAGCCAGTGTTTCCCAAACTTTTTAGCTTGTACGTGACCCAAAAAATAAACCAGTAAGACTCCCTAATCGGGAGATAAGCGACCGTAGGTCACATGTATACACAAAGAGTATAGGGAGCAGTGTCCCCAAAAAATGTGGACGGATCCATGTTGATGACATGAGTGTAGACATACTGTGTAGCGATTTGCGTGATTTTAGGGCAAAAATTTGAGGAGCAGTGTCCAAAAATGTGCTTTAAAAAATCGGCCTGAAGGTGGCGCTAGAAGAGGGCCATGTGAGAAATGAGGGGTGGGGTCTCCGCGCCGCCGAGGCGGACGAATAGGTACCGGCCCCGGCTCTCCCGGTCGCTCCTTGCCCAAGTTACGGCATTTTATGTGCGCTGCAGTGGCAGGGGGTCCTCCACTGGGGGCGCCACCACTTTTGCATCCGTTCTGGAGCACAAGGAGTCGGTGGTCCCCGGGAATTCCCCGTGAGCAGCCCCGTTGGGGTGGTCATTTGGTCATTTTTGCACATTTGGAAATTTTTTACATCTGGGGGTCCCCCAGGGACCTGGGGGTCCCTGGAGCTCCGGGGGTCCTTGGAGGTTTTAGTTTGGCAGGTAAGGAGTGTGTGTGCAAAATCTGGCATGGATCGGGGCAACGGTTGCGGAGATATGAGCAGGGCAACAGTGTGACGTGTGACGTGTGACGGACTGACGCACGGACACCTGGTGGAGCTTTCTGTAGTAAGTGCGACCTACGGTCGCAATTAGTTTGCCCTGGATCCAAACTAGTGAAAACAGCAGATCTACAAGCTCACAACGCGTCGCTTTGCACCGCGTTGTGAGCTTGTAGAGCAGGTAAGCAACAGGACATGCAACGCTCATCCCAAGCCGAAGATCGAATGCCTTGGACGGATGACATGACTCTCACTGCCCGCCTCGGTTCGAGTGATGCTGGTTCTCAATTCTCCTCGATCGTCAAAATAGCTGTGAATTATTAGGTGACCCCCCAAAAAGTTCAAAATATCCTAAAATGTCTTAAAAGTAAATTCCGCCTCACAAAAAAATAAGTTTGGACGTTTAAGAAGGTAAAATACGTAGTTTAAAAGCAGGAAAAGAGGAAAAAATGGCGGAGGAATGATTTTTGCAACCGGAAGTTCTCGGCTATGGACTTGGTAGTGCTGTCCCATTCCACAGGCACTGTGGAGTGCACTTCACAGGACAAGCCCTACACATGGCACGGCCAAGTGACGTCATAGCCCTTCAAATGCGCACTTCAAAGTGCGAACCCTTCGGATTGGAATTCAGCTAATGTTTCAGAAACACTGGCTTATTAATAGCTTCACTACTTTAAATTGTAGTGTCCTATAGAGGGTATGCACGTGACATCACTGTTGCTGGAAGTTATGTGGAAACATGCCTACTGAGTGGCAAAAAACAAATTTCTGCCATTGACAGCCCATACATCCAAACAGAAAAGTCTTATCTGATTGTATTAAACAAAGTTAACTCACCAACATTGCGGCTGTACTGAAAGCTTGAATTATCCTCTTTCTATCTGCAAAGTTTTTGTTTCATAAAAATCCACCATAGGCATGGCATGAGCTACTTTCTGTCAAGACATTCTGTGCAGGTTTTTATTTTTCCAGTTTGGAAGCACTCGTTTTCAACAACACAACATCCTGCTGCCTCCTGCATTATGTGCAAATTAGAAACAGGTGGTATGCAGGACCGTTGAGTGATTTGCAACGAGCGCTTCCAAACTCCAATGCTCCAAGCTGCTCAATGTTTTGCCACTCAGTCTAGATTAGGGGGGCGGGTCCCAGTGGACATGCACTGCATACCCTCTACAGTAGATACATTTTCAACCAAGAAATTATGACATTTAAGGCCCATTCTGGGCCAGATAACCAGATACAAAATATCTGTCCCCATTCAAGTGGATGGTAAGATACAGATAAAAAATATCTGTGACAGATATTTATTTATTTTATTTTATTTATTTATTCATTTTATTTATTATTATTATTATTATTATTATTTTCACTTGAATGGAGACAGATATTTTGTATCTGTTTATCTGGCCCAGTTGGAATGGGCCTTTAAACTCTGAGGTTAAAAGGTTTGAAAGTGAGAGACCAACGACTAGTGAGAGAAGGACACCAGAATCTTCTGCTAAACCCTCAAGTCAAGATCCATCATCATGAGGTTTCTACGTTTCAAAAATTGAACGAACTGTCAGATTGGAAAAATAATATTTTTATTCTAGCCTGCAGGGCGTCAATGTTCCAAAAAGAAGAGGCAGTCATCCTGTCTTGTACCGTCTCTCCCATCAGGCACACATCTTGGAAGTTGACAGGGGGAGTGAGATCTTGAATATTATGCATCTATATAGTGTGACTTCTTGGTTTCCTCTGTGTGACATTGCCTCTCATTCATAAGCTTGATTTATACTTCAGTGTACGATAGTGTCTTGCGGCAGAAATAGACGATCTAGACAGGCCACGTTGTGTGGGCTAGTTTCGGCCCACGTGTATTAATCCAGTGTTTCTCAAACTTTCAAATTTCAACGTCTCCCTAACTCTGACAAAGGAACCCACAAAGTCCATGGAATCCACTTTGAGAACCGCTGTATTAAGCAATAGGAAAGGAGGCCTCTCTCGTCATTGTCATTTCAGGCTAGATCCATTACAGGCTTTTAGTCTTAACTTAATCATAATAATAATAATATAATAAAGGTTTGTAAACATATTATGGATTTTTCATGCATTGTTCTATGGATGATCAAATACAGGCTTGAGTCGTTTATAATAATGGGGTTAAAACAAATCTGTTCCTATTTTTAAAAGGAAACAAACAAGGGTATTGACTCGTGACCCATACATATGGGTCCGTGACCACAAATAGGTCCCGACCCAATGTTTGGGAAACACCGAGCTAGATGTAATGACATTCAGACCTTTCCTCCATAATTAAAAGTTGACTACACAAGGTGGTGGAACTTTGTGGCAAAGAGCTCCACAGATTTGCCCAAGGTCTTTAATGCTAACAGCTGTTGATTAATCACGATGGGGCTGAATTACTAACTGGCTCTGATCCGGCTATGGAACAAGATGCCCAGTGCAATTAGACCCTCCTTCGCATGTACTTGACAACAGTATAGATTAAGTGCCACTTCCACCTATTTAGCCATACCTTTCTTCTCCCACTATAGTAAGCCAATAGCTTCTAAGCAACCTATAGTTAGTCTCATCAAGAGTACTGCAGACCAATTAGAGCACATGGGCTAAAGAGGATGTGCTGTAATCGTAACATAGGCCTACTGTTATGGTTTTGCAAGGAAACCTTTCATCTGAAGGTAAAGACATATTTGATATGCGCAGTTGCTGAATTATTTTTGATAAGTAGGTAGTCCACAACTTGATTTTATTGGCAATTACTGTATTAGTTATGACACAAAATGGGCGATTTTAAATTATCATCCTACACAACTGGTGGCATAGAGGTAATATTAGAACATTGGTATTGTTTTCTGTGTACAGTGTGTGTGTGTGTGTGTGTGTGTGTGTGTGTGTGTGTGTGTGTGTGTGTGTGCGCGCGCGCGCGTGCGTGCGTGCGTGCGTGCGTGCGTGCGTGTGTGTGTGCTTTCTCTATCTGCCCTCACTATTACAGCAGAATAGAACACTAAAGGTTTTAGTATGATTATATCACCTAATTCAAATGTGAAGCAAGCACATTTTTATTATGTTTAAGTGACACAGTGCGCTTCCTGTTGTTGTTGGTCAGCTCCATATATGAAGATCCATGTGATGATCCAGTTAGCTCCATATATGGAGATCTATGTGTCGTTCCAAATTGGAAGGTAATTGATGACATCAGGGATCTCCATACTGTACAGTATATGGGCATGGATATGCAGGTGATGATAGTCAGCAGTCTTGGCAGTCAACAATGTGATGTCAGAACAGCAACAGTATAGACATTGTTGCGTTACGGACGGACGGACGGACGGACGGACGGACTGACTGGACAGACAGGATGTGCCGTTTTTTGTTTTTTTTTCTTTTTTGTAAACTGCGACCTACGGTCGCAATAAGAATGCACTGTTTATAATATGTCTGCTCTTCTGCACCCAGAATCACAGTTACTGTATGAGCCCACTGGAAACGTGTATTGCAATATCGGTATTGATAACTTGAACTAGCAAGTTGAATGTATTTTAAGACAAAAAGTAAACGTCACACTGAACATAGATCTATTACTCAGTAATGTAATCAGGAGGCTGTATCTGAGTGCGAGGCGGTCGTACATGAGTGGGTAGAGAGGCCGTCTGGTAATCAGAAGGTCGCCGGTTCACCACCCCAGCTTGCCCAGTCTACGTGTCGACGTGTCCCTGAGCAAGACACTTAACCCCTAACTGCTCCCTGGCTGGGATATTAATGGCACTTTACCAGTGCTCCTAATAGTTAGGACGGGAAAATGCAGAGGACAATTTTCACTTACGTGCAAATGCATAGTGGCAAATACCCCCGAAACAACCAAAGCAAACTAAATTACTATGAATAATTTAACTTTTCGTATTAAAAGAATAATGTGTATGTTTATGACATTAATTCTCTACAGGTTTCTACTGACATTAATACTGAGACGTACTGTAGAGCTTGGCGAAAATAAAAACAAATATCACAATATCTTTTTTCCCCACGGAAATTGTGTAAATAGCAGGCCTACAAACTCAAAATAGGACTTGATTAAAACCAGTCATTACATAAGCCATATCACATTAGGATGTTATCGATATAATGTCAATACATTGCCCAGCCCTACTAAAAGGTTAACAACAAAACAAAACAATGCAATTCTCAACAGGCCAACTTAATTGCAGGCCCATGGCCTTCATCACAATTAGCGAACTTAATTGCCAGTGTGCAAATCTTCAACAGCAGGGAGATGTGAGACCCTTTGGCCCAAAGAGCAGCACACTGCCGTGCACCTTGTGAGATGTTTTCAAAGTACTGATAATGTATGCAAATCATGAGTGTCTTCAATGTTAATGGGACTGAATCACCAGAGAGCAGCATCTGGCCAAGCTGAATTTAAAACTGCTAGCATACCTGCACCTGTAATCCCATGGTTTGTCTCCCCAGCCATTTCACTGTGGGAAATGAAATGCCAACTAGGATGTCAACAGATTGGATGTTTGTGTTGTTAGCACTGAACACACACACTGTCAATCGTGATTGATTGTCCGGGGTGCGGGGGCAGATTAGGAGGCACTCTGCAGGGTCTCTATCTTACTCTTGACAGAGAACAGGCATCTCTAGATTAGTCCTGTCCCTTTTTGTTCCTTTGTTAAGCCCTTTATCCCAAAGTGTACACTGTCCTTATTGGTGGAGTTTTGTGATAAGGTTTAGACAGGGGCAGCATTGGTGGGGTGCAGAGCTGGGCTGCATGGGGCCCGCCTGGAACACACCAGAGATTCCAGGCTAAAATACGTTGTATTTGGCATCCGTGAAGCTCGCCGATGGTAAGAATCCCCATCCTCAAACATTTACCTACTTTCTTTTTTCTTGAATGTGTGCCTACAGCTATTTCAACATGTCCAAAATGTCAGTGACTTTTGAGTTTTTTTCTTCTTTTTTTTAAGGTGCACTGTGTAGCATTTTGCCACTTGTCAC
The DNA here is from genome assembly GCF_963921795.1 of Nannobrachium achirus. Taxonomy (NCBI): domain Eukaryota; kingdom Metazoa; phylum Chordata; class Actinopteri; order Myctophiformes; family Myctophidae; genus Nannobrachium; species Nannobrachium achirus. Next base: position 12,787,209 of record NC_137822.1, on the reverse strand, counting down.
CAGTGAAAACAACGTGCTGTGTTTACAAGCAACATCATTCCCATAACCCAAAGGGACAGCTGCAAATTTCTAAGCGATGACATTCACGTCAGCTGTCTAGATCCCATAACCCAAAGGGACGGACACATTGCGAAATGGCTATTTGGTTGTTAAACAACTGCTAGGCCATAAGCAATGATTTAGCAGTGTAATTTGGGGATGCGATAGATGGTAATCTATCGCAAATATTTTGGGATACAAGGTTTCTGCCAGACAACAGCGACCTACTATTATTAGGATGTTCTATTCTTTTTTTTCTTTTTTTAATAAATAATTGATATCATAAATATATTACTCATCAATATTCTATGGAAGAAGCTAATTTAAACATCTACAAGATCTCTATGTAGAATCTTTATCTGCCATGCATGCTAAATCTGTTAACACACTCCCACCAACAGGACATTAAGATTTATTTGTTCCTGACGTGTATCAAATTGATGACTGTATGATGCTGGCATGCTGAGTGTAGGCATTTCTACTCTGCCCTTCTACATCACAGTCCAGTCAATTTCACCTCAGGGGAAAAAAGTTCCATGAGGTGCTAGTTTGATGTATGGTTCATCAGCATCATTTATGACTGCCCTGTCGCTCCATCACTCAGTGAGCTGGAGACATGTCAGCAGAATGTCTTCATGACCCCGAACTCTACCCAAGTCAGGGGCATAACAGGCAATCTTATGCCATGTTACGCAGAGATCACACGCAATACTGGCGTGATGAAGCTGTCCCTAATGCCACCATTGCTGTTCTACACAAAACCAAGCAAAGATGCGTGCATGCACGCTTTAACAGTGTTGCGGAATCAAAGGCCTGATGTTAAAAACAGTGTCAGCATTTCACAGCGATTGTCTGTACATTAACAATAGCCTACACATTTATTTAAGAAAATGTCACGTAGCAGACACATTCACAGAAGCTCCGGTACCAAATACATTTCCTTCACCGAGTAACTAAAACCAATTAAATTTCACTAAGTCTGCCAAGAAAAAGGTTTGTGGGTGCAAAACAGTATTGCCAACTCTTGGGCAACGGGCTGAACATCAGGTGAGTAATTATCCACAATTTAGACATAACTGCATCGAGAAGAGAGAAAAGAAGGAACATTCCCTCCACAATTCCTTTTCATTGCTCTTCCCATGCTGACGGAAAATCTATAAGCTCAAATCTATACAGGTCATGACACATTGTGAGCTTGTAGATCGGCCATTTTCGGTAGGCTAAGTTTAGTAAAAATGTATGCCAATCAGGTGCAGGAGTCTTAAGATATCCACACCAAGAAAGTTGATATTGTTCGTTAGTTAGTTAGTTAGTTAGTTAGTTAGTTAGTTAGTTAGTTAGTTACAGGTACAAGTCAGTGTTTTATCGCCTGCCACCATCAACTTGAGTTATAATGACTTTTATTGTTCTCACTCAAGTTGATGGTGGAGTCCACACCACAACTATAATTCACTAGTTTGCAAATCCCGCCCCATTCTGCCCTGTTACTAGGCTGGGACATTAACCCTGGGCAGATTGTTTTTATAGTGGCAGTGAATGGGATTTTTTATTTTTTCATAGCCTCATTACAGCTATATAAAGTACCAAAGGAAAAACATCTAGGTGATATTAATAAAAAGGGAAGACAAAGGTACAGTAGTTACATTGCAAAACAGGGGGTTTCCCCGAAAATATATGTTTTAATTTGTTTAATCCCAGTGGGACAGAATCACTATTGCAGATTCTTTTATAATGGAAGTGGATGGGATTTTTTTTTCCTTCATAGCCTCATTACAGCTATATAAAGTACCAAAAAAAACACACCTACGTGATATTAATAAAAAGGGAAGAAAAAGGTACAGTAATTACATAGCAAAACAGTAATTTTCCCCCGAAAATATATGTTTTAATTAGTTTAATCCTCTGGATCAGAGAGAGAATAGAAATCGCGCATTGCATCTTGGGTAGGAAGAGGAGAACTATAATCTGTTCTCCTCCAACATCTCCTCACATAATAGGCTGGCTTTTCGTAATTCTGCCCATTTAAAATACTAGGGTTTAAGTGTTTTTTTAGGTACTTTGGTGGCCTTCTTGACCCTGTATCTCATTGGGGGGGGGGGGGGGGGGGGGGGATCGACTCAATGGAGAGAAAACAAAAGTAATGGCAATGGAGCTTGTAGATCTGCTATCTTCAAAGGATTTTATACATTTGGAAATTTGGGAGATTTGTATAATGAGTACTTTCTACTTTTTTTGTACTTTAAAGGAGTAGTTCACCCCCAAAATGAAAAATGTTCTATTGATGACTCACACCATGGAGACTTGAGTTCAATAATACTGTATTTTGTTGTATTTGTCGCATTCCTAAGACAAAAAATTGATTGATTGATAGTAAATATACCCCCATTGATTGGACCCGAATGCATTATTTGGGTCCCCATACGAAATCAATGGGGGTAAATACATTTTAATCAAATTATTGTCTTAGGAATGCGACAAAAAACTACAAATATTATTGAACTGAAAGTCTCCGTGGCGTGAGTAATCAAAAGGGAAAGAAAAGTAATTTGGGGGGTACATTTTGATGCCAATAAGCCCTATTCACGGCCCGCCCATTCAGCATGGGCATTTAATGCAATTTCCGAATAGTACAGTATAAAATACGGCTAGTATGATCAAGAACACAAGATAGTATAAAGGCACAAAGCGTTATAATTTACTTTACCGTTCGAAATAATGATTTGTTGGCTTTAAGTCCAGCAATTTCTGTTATAGTTTCCCCTTCTAAACTGACGTCAGCACCAGGAAGTTGCTGAGAAATTTTCTGAGTGGGCGGGCCGTGAATAGGGCTTATTGTTTTGTACTTTTACAAGTAAATTTTGAATTCTGGACTTTTACTTGTGACAGAGTAGTTTTACACAATTGCAGTATTGAATGATACTTTAGTAAAGAATCGCACCTGTGCTTATCAAACACGACACACGTGCATATCTCCTTGTATGGGCCGTTCTGTCCGTGACATCAGCTGAGGTGATGTCTGTCTCTGCGTACTTTCTATGACGTTAGTCTCGGGTGACGTTGGTCTCGTACAGCCCAGACATAGAGACATAGGGACTTACTCACAAAGCCAGCTAGACGTAGGAGCGGTTAGCACCGCTCAAAATCACACCCAGTGTGAAGTGAGCGGTTCCTTTTATGAGTTAAATTCGTTAAGCTCGTGATTGGTGTACATACATGCCAAAACGTCCGGCGAAGCTTGGCCAATGCCAAGCTTTGTGGGACATTCGGACAGACATATGGACACAGGAGCGGTTAGCACCAGACTAGCACCGTTCAAAAATGTTAGTATCGTTTCCACCACTGGTATACAATGCTAAATGCAGGAAAGCGTCTGTGCAAATCGGTGTTGTGCGGCAACGGTTTATGTTGGTTGTGACATCACACCTGAGCTCGGTCTGCCTATATAAGTTGTTGTGACAGAGAGGTCAAGTGTACAGTAAGTGATCATGGCAAGGTTTTTGAGGTCCAATGTGAGGAACGTTATCAGCGCAGACTTAAGGATGTTGTCTGGTCATCAGATGGGTGAAATGGGTCAAGGTGCAGGAAAAGGTGGAGGGGGTGGTGGATCTGTCAGAGCGGCAGGTGGAGCCTTTGGAAAGAAGCAGGCTGCTGAGGAGGAGATGCACTTCAGGCGTAAGGAACAGGAGCAGCTGCAGAACATCCGAGACATATCCGAGAAGAAGAAGTACCCCCAGGAGGAACTTGAACGCCACAAGAAGCAAATTGAATCAATAGAGCTGAAGACAAACCAAGATGGGACCACCAACCAACCCATACCACCTCCACATTCCCCTATTAATGGCACGTCATTAGTTTGGGGCTTCATTGCAGGTGCAGTGTTCGTAACCGTATTTTGGAGCTTTATTTCGTAAGGACTGTAACTCAAGGGAGAAGAGAGGCAAAGAGGAGAGTGATTGAGAGATTCATATGGTGTTAAACGAGACAAGCGGAGCCTGTATGAATCTCTGAAAACAGATTGAAAAAGTACAGGATAATTGCGACCGAAGGTCGCAGTATACCATGAGAAATGTTGCAGCTTGTCCGTCCTTGACATCATGTGACATCATCTCATCAAAGATCAAACCCTGGATATCCATACTGTGTCAATCAGTCCAGATATGGGTATCCCTTTCATGCCCATATATGAAGATCCCTGATGTCATCGATATATATCACTGGCCAGATGCCCATATCTGTGGCTTATTCAGATAGGGATCTCCATGTATGGGCATAATATTGTATGTATATGGATGGATATTTATGGATATTTATTATTAACTAGAAGCCAGCGTCTAGTCGGCGACCTGGCCAACTCGGGAACGATGTAAATAGGGAATGAATGCCCCGCCCTTTAATGCAAACCCCATTATACCTGTTGTCATAGGACCCGTTTTGACCATCTGTTTGCCTGTGTCCATTTTATGTCCATATATGGAGATCACTGCAGATATAGTTCTGGGTCCATTTTATGCCCATATGCCCATATATGGAGATATCTGTCTATTTGCGTCCATTTTATGCCCATATATGGAGATCTCTGTATCTGTCTGTCTGTGTCCCTTTATGCCCGTATATGGAGATATCTGTTTATCTGCGTCCATTTTATGCCCATATATGAGATCTCTGTCGCTTTTTGTTTGTTTCTTCTTTAAGCAGAATACACAGCCTGCTTAAATCTGCATCATTCAAGTCATCCTCCCAGTCCCACGCTTTGTCGCTTGTCTTATGTTTGTCTTTGTCTCTTTTATTTTCTTTTTTGGAGCGGACCCCATGAATGCCCCACCCTTTAATGCAAACCCCAATATACCTGTTGTCATAGGACCCGTTTTGACCATCTGTTAGCCTTTGTCCCCACCCTTTAATGCAAACCCCAATATACCTGTTGTCATAGGACCCGTTTTGACCCTCTGTTTGCCTTTGTCCCCTTATGCCCATATATGGAGATCTCTGCACACACAGTACCGGTTGCGGAAAACTCTGATGTCAGACATCAGCTCCCCATTCGGGGATTCATTTTATGCCCATATCTGGAGAACGCGCGTGCCGGTGGGAAGAACGGTTCTCGAGATTCACATACATACATACACATTCACAGAGATTTTTTGTTGACTCATGTGGCGTACGTGATGTCATGTGGCGTACGTGATGTCAGAGCCTTTTATGAAGTGATGTCACAATGAGTCAGCGCTTGCGCCGATTTCCTCCGGAACAGCCTGATGTCAACAATCAGCTCCGCATATGGTGATTCCGAACGTTTCGCGGCGGTTTCGGAAAACCGCGCATCGGGTCGGGTCGAGGCCCGGCACTGCACTCCGCGCCGCGGCGGGGAACGCACATGCCGAATCTGAAGCCGGTGGGACGAACGGTTCTCGAGATACGCGGATTACATACACGCAGATGGAGATCTCTGAGTCAGCGCTTGTGCCGATACGTCCATTTATGCCCATATATCTGTGTCCCCTTTATGCCCATATACGGAGATTACGTCCATTTTATGTCACAATGAGTCAGCGACCATCTGTTTGCCTGTTTGTCTTTGAGTCAGCAGAAGTGATGTCAGAATGCCCATATGCCCATATATGTAGATCTCGCGCCCTGGCCAACTCGGGAACAATGTAAATAGGGAATGAATGCCTCACCCTTTAATGCAAACCCCATTATACCTGTTGTCATAGGATCCATTTTGACCATCTGTTTGCGTGTGTCCATTTATGCCCATATATGGAGATCTCTGTAGGACCCGTTTTGACCATCTGTTTGCCTGTGTCTATTTATGCCCATATATGGAGTTATCTGTCTGTCTGCGTCCATTTTATTGACCATCTGTTTGCTTGTCTGTCTGCATCCATTTTATGCCCATATATGGAGATCTCTGTATCTGTTTGTCTGTGTCCCTTTATGCCCATTATGGAGATATCTGCTGCGGCGGGGAACGCGCGCGCCGAATCTGAAATAGGGAATGAATGCCCCACCCTTTAATGCAAAACCCATTACAACTGTTGTCATAGGACCCGTTTTGACCATCTGTTTGCCTTTGTCCACTTATGGCCATATATGGAGATCTCTGCAGACACAGTACCGGTTCCAGAAAACTCTGATGTCAGACATCAGCTCCGCATACAGGCATACATTTTATGACCATATATGGAGATCTCTGTGAATGCCCTACCCTTTAATGCAAACCCCATTATATCCGTTGTCATAATAGCCGTTTTGACCATATGTTTGCCTGTGTCCATTTATGCCCATATATGAACATCAGAACACGTCATACTGATGACATTCAATACATAACCATGGCATTTTTTGTTGACTCATGTGGCGTACGTGATGTCAGAGCCTTTTATGAAGTGATGTCACAATGAGTCAGCGCTTGCGCCGATTTCCTCCGGAACAGCCTGATGTCAACAATCAGCTCTGCATAAGGAGATTCCGAACGTTTTGCGCCGGTTTCGGAAAACCGCACATCGGGTCGGGTCGAGGCCCGGCACTGCACTCCGCGCCACGGCGGGGAATGCGCGTGCCGAATCTGAAGCCGGTGGGACGAACGGTTCTCGAGATACGCGGATTACATACACACACGCAGAGATTTGTCGCATTTATAGATAGATATGTACCCAAACGTAACAAGTTAGACCATTGATAAGGTCCATGTGAACTAGTCTGTTGAAGCTTATTCATTACAATGATCGCAAACGCTATGGTCGCGAGCGGCCTGGCCGTGCTCCGCAGTGCGGACAGCCGGTGAAAGACGGCTCCCACTTTCTCCGACTGCAGAACTCCACATTCCCCTATTAATGGCACGTCATTAGTTTGGGGCTTCATTGCAGGTGCAGTGTTCGCAACCGTATTTTGTAGCCTTATTTCGTAAGGACTGTAACTCAAGGGAGAAGAGAGGCAAAGAGGAGAGTGATTGAGAGATTCATATGGTGTTAAACGAGACAAGCGGAGCCTGTATGAATCTCTGAAAACAGATTGAAAAAGTACAGGATAATTGCGACCGAAGGTCGCAGTATACCATGAGAAATGTCGCAGCTTGTCCGTCCTTGACATCATGTCTTATGTTTGTCTTTGTCTCTTTTATTTTATTTTTTGGAGCGGACCCCATGAATGCCCCACCCTTTAATGCAAACCCCAATATACCTGTTGTCATAGGACCCGTTTTGACCATCTGTTAGCCTTTGTCCCCACCCTTTAATGCAAACCCCAATATACCTGTTGTCATAGGACCCGTTTTGACCATCTGTTTGCCTTTGTCCCCTTATGCCCATATATGGAGATCTCTGCACACACAGTACCGGTTGCGGAAAACTCTGATGTCAGACATCAGCTCCCCATTCGGGGATTCATTTTATGCCCATATCTGGAGAACGCGCGTGCCGGTGGGAAGAACGGTTCTCGAGATTCACATACATACATACACATTCACAGAGATTTTTTGTTGACTCATGTGGCGTACGTGATGTCATGTGGCGTACGTGATGTCAGAGCCTTTTATGAAGTGATGTCACAATGAGTCAGCGCTTGCGCCGATTTCCTCCGGAACAGCCTGATGTCAACAATCAGCTCCGCATATGGTGATTCCGAACGTTTCGCGGCGGTTTTGGAAAACCGCGCATCGGGTCGGGTCGAGGCCCGGCACTGCACTCCGCGCCGCGGCGGGGAACGCACATGCCGAATCTGAAGCCGGTGGGACGAACGGTTCTCGAGATACGCGGATTACATACACGCAGATGGAGATCTCTGTATGAGTCAGCGCTTGTGCCGATACGTCCATTTATGCCCATATATCTGTGTCCCCTTTATGCCCATATACGGAGATTACGTTCATTTTATGTCACAATGAGTCAGCGACCATCTGTTTGCCTGTTTGTCTTTGAGTCAGCAGAAGTGATGTCAGAATGCCCATATGCCCATATATGTAGATCTCGCGCCCTGGCCAACTCGGGAACAATGTAAATAGGGAATGAATGCCTCACCCTTTAATGCAAACCCCATTATACCTGTTGTCATAGGATCCATTTTGACCATCTGTTTGCGTGTGTCCATTTATGCCCATATATGGAGATCTCTGTAGGACCTGTTTTGACCATCTGTTTGCCTGTGTCTATTTATGCCCATATATGGAGTTATCTGTCTGTCTGCGTCCATTTTATTGACCATCTGTTTGCCTGTCTGTCTGCATCCATTTTATGCCCATATATGGAGATCTCTGTATCTGTTTGTCTGTGTCCCTTTATGCCCATTATGGAGATATCTGCTGCGGCGGGGAACGCGCGCGCCGAATCTGAAATAGGGAATGAATGCCCCACCCTTTAATGCAAAACCCATTACAACTGTTGTCATAGGACCCGTTTTGACCATCTGTTTGCCTTTGTCCACTTATGCCCATATATGGAGATCTCTGCAGACACAGTACCGGTTCCAGAAAACTCTGATGTCAGACATCAGCTCCGCATACAGGCATACATTTTATGCCCATATATGGAGATCTCTGTGAATGCCCTACCCTTTAATGCAAACCCCATTATATCCGTTGTCATAAGAGCCGTTTTGACCATATGTTTGCCTGTGTCCATTTATGCCCATATATGAACATCAGAACACGTCATACTGATGACATTCAATACATAACCATGGCATTTTTTGTTGACTCATGTGGCGTACGTGATGTCAGAGCCTTTTATGAAGTGATGTCACAATGAGTCAGCGCTTGCGCCGATTTCCTCCGGAACAGCCTGATGTCAACAATCAGCTCTGCATAAGGAGATTCCGAACGTTTTGCGCCGGTTTCGGAAAACCGCACATCGGGTCGGGTCGAGGCCTGGCACTGCACTCCGCGCCACGGCGGGGAATGCGCGTGCCGAATCTGAAGCCGGTGGGACGAACGGTTCTCGAGATACGGGGATTACATACACACACGCAGAGATTTGTCGCATTTATTGCGACCGTCAGGGAGCAGTTTACTATGAAAACCTCCACCGGCCGTCCGTCCGTCCGTCCGTCCGTCCGTCACACGTCACACCTTTGCCCTGCTCATATCTCCGCATCAGTATGACATCACACCACATGTGTACACAAACCTTTGTGTACGTTGCTGTGGCAACAGTCTGTTGTTGCTGGTTTGTTTGTGTACGTTAGCAACCACCTTAGCAACCATGGTTTTACCCTAGCAACCAACTGTTTACCCTAGCAAACAACTGTTTACCATAGCAACCATGTTTTTTTCCCTAGCAACCAACTGTTTACCATAGCAACCAGATACGCAGAGCAGGGATCTCCATATATGGGCATAAACAGGTGACATCACACTGATGTCAGATACTCAGAGCAGGGATTTCTCCATAATATATGGGCATAAAAGGGATTCTGTTAGGGATCTCCATATATGGGCATAAAAGGGATTCTGTTAGGGATCTCCATATATGGGCATACAAGGGATTCTGTTAGGGATCTCCATATATGGGCATAAAAGGGATTCTGTTAGGGATCTCCATATATGGGCATAAAAGGGATTCTGTTAGGGATCTCCATATATGGGCATAAAAGGGATTCTGTTAGGGATCTCCATATATGGGCATAAAAGGGATTCTGTTAGGGATCTCCATATATGGGCATAAAAGGGATTCTGTTAGCTGTTAGTGATCTCCATATATGGGCATAAAAGGGATGCTGTTAGGGATCTCCATATATGGGCATAAAAGGGATTCTGTTAGGGATCTCCATATATGGGCATGAAAGGGATTCTGTTAGGGATCTCCATATATGGGCATAAAAGGGATGGTATCCCAGATGATGCCCTGTTAGGAGATCCACACTAACAGAATCCATATATGGTCCTACCGACAGCTGCTATAAGCCAACCCTGGCGATAAGGTCTGAGTCGAAGAAATGCTTCTTTCCTGGCAAGAATTGCCCCTTTCTGTAGGGCTCGTTTGTGTATTGTATGACATCACGCCACATCATCGGCTGAGGACTGTGTGATGTCATCATATCTCCATATATGGAGACATAAGTTGCTCATGCCCAAATATGGGCTGGTGAGGTCAGACTTAGTGTGATGCGTAGGTTATCTCCATATATGGAGATTCAACTTCAATGAGTAACCATGGCAAACTGTCAACTGCCCGTATGTCTTGATAATTGGTAAAACAAACTTTTGGCCTATTTGTGGAGATAAGCGACCAACGGTCGCTTATCTCCCGATTAGGGAGTCTTACTGGTAGATAGATATGTACCAAACGTAACAAGTTAGACCATTGATAAGGTCCATGTGAACTAGTCTGTTGAAGCTTATTCATTACAATGATCGCAAACGCTATGGTCGCGAGCGGCCTGGCCGTGCTCCGCAGTGCGGACAGCCGGTGAAAGACGGCTCCCACTTTCTCCGACTGCAGAACTCCACCCCCGCTTGCAAAAAGTGAATGTATTTTTCTGGTTGGCCAGTCAGGGAGTCTCATGGACCAATCAGAAGGCTGACAAACGGTGAATTACAGTGGTGGACAGATTGATGCCAATCAACATACTGTAATCCATCTGAATTTATACAGGGCATCATGTTTAACAGAATATTTACCTACAGTGTGGATCCTTACATCTATTATTGTATTTTAGTTTATTCTTGGTGTGGATAATTTACACATCGCCAACGTATAAATCAGACTATTCTTCGTGCAGCTCTGAATAGACATGTCTCATCTGTGTGTATGTGTGTCAAACTGATCTCGCCGCCTCCTCAGTATTATTTTTTGTCCATAATTGCCTCCTGTCAGAATGTGTGAGTGAGCTGATTGCAGGAAATAGGACAAGGCATACTTGGCCCTCATTAACCCGTCAGTTGGTGTAGCAGATGTGGCAGATTGAAAGATAGGGCAACACAAGCACATACTTCCTCTTTAGCACACATACTTTCCCCCAGTATTTAAGTCAATATTACATTAAGTCAGCGATTAAGTCCTTGTAGTTAGGACAGGACACCTATATCCTTTTTTATTTTATTTGTATTAAAATGGGCACACTTTAAAGGAAAAATAGGTTAACTTTAAGACTATTCAAAAAATATATATGGTATATACATTTTTAGCGGTCATTTCAATTCATCAGTAACTATATTATTGTGCTGGGGTGTTGGGTGCAGAAAGACACATCCCCTGGCTGTATTTCTGTTCTGTTCCACTCTTTATATTGACATTAAATGTCAACAGAAACAGTGGAGGGACGTTTTTGTCAAGGGGAGCTCACCCAGAGCTCTTAATTGCTCCCTTTGAACTTCAAAGAGGTTGTGTACCAAGGTAATTGATGGGCCATAAAAGTGTCAGGTCCTCGTTAGTGATCTCTCTAATCAATGAAAGCATCAAAGACAACAACCTGTTTGATGCCTGTCATAGAGGGGAGGGGGGACTGTTTTTGTGTACACACAAGCTTGCCTATTTTTCCTTTAAGATTTGGCCTGAACTAATTGTCTTTTAAATCGTATTATCTGTCACCTTATACAACAACAAAAAAGAGGTCTAAAAACAACATAATTAAAAACCAAGAGAAGAAAAAACTGGTTTGAAATGAAACCTCCAGTAAATAGGTTGTATTGCCCTCTGTATACACTACAGTGCTGGAACGGTCATTGTGACACCTGGATGTCCATGGATGGCCATCTGGTTGGGTTTGCAGTTCCGTACAAATAGATTACAGAGGTTTGTACCTCCTACTCTTCAAAACTGTCCATGGCACAGTATGTTGGCAGCAGATTGTGGAAATGAAACAACATAAATCACAAGCACCTTGAGTTTGTGACTAATCACACACACAGTTTACTGTGGTTTCTATATGGAGGTGTGTTTTTCAGAAAATCTTGGAGGTACAAGAATTGCTGAAACAAACTTCGGCAAGGCGACGTGTTTGTTGTTTTCTCCGTAATCACGCCATTTATGTATTACCTTACCTATGCTGTAGCCTTAAATGATTCTATGTTTCAGTTGTACATTGCAGAAGTTTAAATCACTAAACCACCTAGGGGTTCTGAAACTGTTTTATACCACAACCCCATTATATGGGGGAACGTTTTTGGCGACCCCACTTGTTTACTTAGATCATTTTGAAAGTTGAAATAAAGAATATCTTAAAATAAAAGCATACATTGCTGGCCCTTATGAATATGTATTAGGAAATGAAATTTGTAGGACTATCTTATGAATGAACAATAATATTGTAGCGCTGCTGCAAAAGACTCTTGCGACTCACCCCCACGTGTGTTTTCTTGGCGCAACGGAGTCCGTTGACCGTGGTTTGATTCCAGCTCAGGGCACTAAACATCAATATCAATATCAGTAGAAGCAGAGTGTTTCTGTACACACATTTGCAAACTGAAGCATATTTAGCCAATATATGTTGCCAGAGCCACCAGAGTTTTTTAATCCAGCCCTCAATTTATCTTTGGCCACTTATGGGTGTTTTTTTTTCTACAGGTGGCAGCTGTTTGCTGGTCGGGTTGTCTGTGAAAATGACCTGCCCGCTCGGTAATCGTCACTGTCAGGCTTACCTCCAAGTTTCAAATTTGCATTTGTCAATTTTTTTTTTGTATTAAAATCCCTGCCTCATCATATAAGACTGTTGCACCAAATTAGTGAAAATAGCTGATCTACAAGCACACAGCGCCTCACACCCCGAGGCGTTGTGTGCTTGTAGATCAGCTATTTTCACAAATTTTGTAATGATAAATACAAAATGAACAGTTTTGGACATACGTACAAGGTTTCCAGTTTCCACCTGACGACGACATAATGTTATGCTGTGATCCATAAATTGAATGGTTTGTTGACTCAAATGCCGATTCGGGGGCTCATTGTGTTTGCTGACACACAGGCTACAACAAGTGACAACTCCAGTGCCAATTCACTAGTGTTAATTTAACTCTGAGAGGGTACAAATGGATCTAAATGGACCCATGGTCCATGTATTTGCACCCTCTTGCCCTCTGAGTTATAAAAACTCTTTTAGCCCACTTTTTGGGACATAGTTTGACAACCGCTTTAACCATTATTTTATGCTTTAACTATTGAAAAATAGCAGCTATACAAGCTCACAGCGTAGATCTGTAGATCTGCTATTTTTTGCGCAAGGTAATACATAGAAAATGGCGTGATTACGGAGAAAACAACAAACACGTCTCAGACACTTCTACTTTAAGACCTTATAGCCTAGTGAGCATGTGGCACTTTGCTGATGCATCAATACGGGACATACTGTAGAGCAACAAGGGCAAGAGGACACAAAAGCAAATTAGGGACATGGGAAATCTAAAGGGAGGTGTCAGCATGCCAGATTGTTTTTAAATGGTTGTCAAAGCACGATTCGCTCGAACCTTAGGGACAGTTCACCCAAAGAATTGCTTATTTTCTATCAATTACACACCCCATGAAGCTTTGAATTCATGGACATTTCCTTGTTTTTTGCCACATTCCTAAGCAAATAATGTGATGACCGGCAGAGCTGCGGAGACTCTATGGAGACCTTTTGAGTCGACTCTGACTCGAAGCCATGAATTCAAGGCTTCATGGGGATTGATTGATTGATTGATTGATTGATTGATTATTAGAAGTTTGCATAGGAAAAGGTACAGTTTCATGACGGTACAGTTCACATGGTACACGGTCAACTAAAAGGATCAACACTGAAAGAAAGCCTCTGGGCTTGTTTCAATTGAATGACAGACAAATAAAACACATTGTGAGTAATCGATAGGAAAAAAATAATAATTTGGGGGGTGAATTATCCCTTAAAATCACGTCATTTTGAACGAATGAATATCTGAGAATATCTGTTTAAGTTGAAGAATTTCGTTTTAAAATATCTTCATTTACATCTGAGCAGATGGCGCTTGCATAAAAAAAGCGTGCCACCCAGCAATCATATGTGCAATAAATGATTCTGCTTAAGTTCCTGTGGATTGAGTACAGATGGTGTGGTGATCATGCTGCCTGAGTCCACGGGCACATGTTAGACATACTGTTCTTATGGGGACTTTTAGTACTGGCCATGCCACTGCCAAGCACCAAACACAAGACACCAGTGAATCACAGCGGAAAGATTTTATCGATAGTTCGTTTGATTTGTTTTTACAAGGCCAGATGCTGCTGAGAGAATGACTACGGTGAAGTGCAATTCACTGCCAGAAGAAGACCTACTAAGTCTAAAAATGTCTAACTTGTAACTTTTTGTTTGAGTGCACTATGTATTTTTATGTTTTGGTTTTCAAAACAAGATAAGCATTACAGGAATACTACAGCATGGAAAAGTAAAATATTTAGGCCTAATACTGTACAATCAAAGTCTTTAAAGAGGCGGTGCCATGATTTCCCCCCCCCCCTAAAACATGATGATCAATATTATGAGTAAACTCGGACGAAGATTTTTTCCAAAAAAGTATACAGAAAGTGTTAAAATTATGTTTTTATGTGGTGACCCAGCTGAAGTTAGCCACGCCCACAGTGTTGGGTGTATGGTAAAGGGGTTATTTACTCAGTGTTTTTCAGTTGGGCCTTTTGACTCAGAGGCTTTCAGCTTTCAGGAAGTAACCAACAATACACAAGGAAGGCAGATTTGCACATTATAACCCCACCACGTGGTCTATTAGAGTAATGTTAACTTCATAGACACATACAAAACAGAAAAAGTACAAAACTATGGCACCACCTCTTTAAGTCTTCAGCAGTTGGGGCAGCATCAGTCCACAGTAACAGACCAGTTGTGATTATTTTATGAATGAACTACAGATGATTAATGCATGCAAATGTTGTTTTAGAATAGATGAAGATATCATTTGATTTAATAGTGACAGTGCCATTTAAATTCATGTCATTCATGCAAGATTGTTTGACTTTTTGTGGTTGTGTTGTCTGTTTTTCTGAACAATTGATGATTAAAAGAAACAATACAAACAGAGTGTTCTATATAACAGGGGAAATATCAAAACTATTGTAATCTAGCATCATGCTGCAAAACAGTTCACAATAACACTGCAAGTGAGGCTTGACAATTACCACAAATATGATCCCAGCTGTATGAACACACGCACGCACGCACGCACGCACGCACGCACGCACGCACGCACGCACGCACGCACGCACGCACGCACACATTTATTTTATCTTCCAATAATAGGCTATAATCTCTATTCTTCATATACTATGTAATATGACATATAGTAAGTATATAGGGCTTAAGTGGTTACTTTAAGCAGCCCCAACTCCCAGACATTCTGCATTTACAGGTCATATTGTACAGT
Source organism: Nannobrachium achirus (assembly GCF_963921795.1). Taxonomy (NCBI): domain Eukaryota; kingdom Metazoa; phylum Chordata; class Actinopteri; order Myctophiformes; family Myctophidae; genus Nannobrachium; species Nannobrachium achirus. The sequence goes on along the minus strand of NC_137822.1, from coordinate 12,771,851 downwards.
ATTTAATAGCACAGTCAAAACGGTGTTTTCAATACAATACCTGTACATTGCTGGCTAAAACATTAACATGACATGCCAGCATAGGCAGTGGGAGAGTCTTTCTCACATCCTGACTGGCTAAATACCGTCATATGACTGTTATCACCTTGGATATGTTCTGGATACATGTTCTTTTCCGTCGCTCTATTACTTTGAAGGTTGTGCTCATTCTTTAGGGAAAAAGAAGGTGCCAAGTATAGACCCCTGTAAGACACCAGTCAATGAAGTAATGGGTTTAAATGGCTAAATGTGACTACATGTACACACATGCATGAGCAATCCACTCCACCTGGTGATAGGTGATCGATGCACTTGCATCTCAAATACAAGAAACACATTTCGAGCACAATAGGCTACTCAACCAGATAGAGGCAACATCAAGTGAAATGCCTCTTTGGTTAAATACCATCATATGACTGTTATCACCTTGGATAAATATACCGGTACGGCACTTACCCACTTGAACCTCAGCATCCCTATTCTGAGGGGAAAACATTCAAGTGTCTATTTCTGGCAACGGGATATGGACATAATAATTACAATTACAGTTGTAACTCAGATGTTGTTATATAGAGGGTTTAAGTGCTTAATGATCGCACAAGAGGTGCCTATTTAGGCAATAACAAGGCATTTGAGGACGCTAAAATATATATTTGAGAGTTGGGATACAGAGCCTGTGTGTAGTAGCCTCGCTGTCGTCACACATTACTCTATCATTCTCTGTCATTCTGCTTTTCCACTCATCTACACAGGCTCCTCCTTCAGTCGATTCTATCTCTCCTCACGATCATCTCTGGCCTAAATGGAGTGGCATGACTTAATTGAGTCAACAATAGGAGACTCAATTGAGTCTCCTGCCGAAGACTCCGCTGGTCATCAAATTATTGGCTCAGGAATGTGATGAAAACGTGGTAAGTACCAATAACACTACATAAAAGTACTCTGTTATGAGTAAAAGGCCTGTATTTAAAATTTCACTTGAGTAAAGGTACAAAAGTACTGGTAAGTTAAAGTAATTTGATCTTTCTTGAACATAGCTGATCTACAAGTTAGTTTGTACATCCGAGGGGGAGGGGTATCAAAATCAGACGCATGGTGATGGATCCCCATCCACCCAGCAAATTGAATCCTAATTATACCACCTATGTGTAAAGAAAAGGTCAAACTGACTAAACCTCAAACAGGATATTCAACAATATATTGGATTCAGTGTGAGATGGGAACTGAAACATCCCCTTTGCAGGAGTGACAGTTAAATAATTATGTTCCTGATATCACACAGGAGAATATCAGAATATTTGAATTTCCCTCAAGATATACAAGTTTTGTTTGGTTGGCCCAGTAGGGTTTGATGTGTAATTGCATGGTGGTCAGGAAACCTGATTTGGTTTCCTAATTTGAGATTAAAGCACTATTAATATGGAAATTAAACCCTTCTGCTATGGTTTCAGCAGGTTGTTTCACATTCCTGTCATGTGTTATTCATTGATTATAATAACAGGAGTTATGGCGAAGGCATATATATATATATATATATATATATATATATATATATATATATATATCCCTTATTTTAATGATTTAGAGTTTATTTAGATTCACTCCCAAATGGGCTATTCAACAGATAACAGACTACAGTCACTAGCGTCCCTATTGTGGGTATGTCATAATAGGTGAACATTCGCCAAAAATAGCCGATCTATAAGGTCACAACGTGTCACCTTGCAACACGCTGTGAGCTTGTAGGGCTTTGATGTATATTCTGTAGGTTCATACTAACAGGTCCAAAGGTATCAGTATTTGTACTGCGACCCCCATCCAGTTATTACATACATACATATACATATATACTGTACTTTTGTCTTTTATCATCTTATATATATACAGTATTCAAACACAAATAATTGATACACATAACTGTCCATCACTTGGGCCATTTGTTCTACCACATTTTTATATATTTTTTTATTTTGCATGTTTGCATGTATTGCTCTCCCGTCCTGTCAATCCCTATTTGGCTTTGCCACATTTAACCACTTTAAACCTGGCATCGCCATTTTGGGTACGTCATTATAGGTGAAAACCTCTTAAAAAAAGTTATAAAATGTTGTATTTTTTATTATTTTTCTTCCACGGAAACAAAAACAATTGCCATTTGACAGGTGCAGCTCAGTGGCTAATAGTCAAAATGGGTTATATGCATGAATATCCCCATAGGGATTGATAAAGTAACTTCATCCGTGCCATCTACTGCAAAGACCGGGTTTCCTGTCCTGTCTGGCAGCAGTGCCTTCAGCATGGCCGGGTGCTAAAATGAACACATTTGGCAAGTTCGCTGTTCATTGGTGTGGGAAGCCAGCAAGGAAATGTGTTCTCCATCGCTGCACTAGCGACTCCTACAGGTTGGCCAGGGTGTCTGTTCAGTGTTCACTGGTGAGGGAAGAGAGCTTGAACCTCAGTAAGCTCTCAGTGAAAAACCCCTCACCGTCCGGTTTAAAAGAAGCGGCCGGTGAATCCATGTGAATCAGAGCAGGCAGGGCTGGCACAAAACGGAAGGCTTTCAGAGTAGAAGTTTTAAAACACTAAATCAAAAAATAAAGCCAGTAAAGGGAAAATGTTATTTGTACAATATGGCCTACAGTACATACTGTATAAGGACAAAGCTGTGACTTGAAATGACCTGTATTGTATGATCCTCTATGTTACAGGCTGACACTGGCCACTGTTCTATTATAATTACTAAAGTAAGTGCAGCCTTTCACATAGTTGGTCTCGCCATTCTAAAAAACATAGTCTCTCCCCATGCCTTTCGGCTGGTAGAGAAAATAAACTGCCTCAGAGATAGTAGAGGTATTAGGCATACAGTAATACTCGTTTAATGATACACTGTTTTCTGTTGCTTTGGGTAACTGTCTCCTCCTCTGCCCAAGTGAACTTTGGCGAGCCACAAGGCCCCATTTTTATATTCTACTGTACATGCTTTCTCTAAGCGTAAATGAGGCGTACACACACTCCATTTCCTTTCATTGTTATGTGGATCTTCCCATAAAATACCATGATTCCCATAGCATAGCCTCTCTTAATAACTGTCTACATGGTATTAAATGTTGGAAGTACCGGAATTATTTTTGGAGCTGTGTGAAGCACAGGCTCCCTATACGTGGCCGTGTGGGTCTGTCTGTCTGTGTGTCTGTCTGTGTGTCTGTATGTAGCCTGAACTTCCTAAACTTCGGCACGCTACTAGTCCCACAGTTTTGCCACCACACACTCGCGCCATATGTCAAATCGACCGGCTTACTCGGGAATCGTGGGCTAGTAACTTGCTAAGAGAAAGGTTCAATAGTTTAATTGATATTAATTTATTAGTGAATTAATTTTCCCCATTGACTTATAATGGGAATCGCAAAAACTCACATTCAATTATTTGTCTCTCGCAAACCATAGGGGCTAGAGTTTCAAGACTTGGAGAGGAGGTTCATAATGATTTCAAGGATTAAATAAAAAATAATTGTGTCATTTGGCCGCATGGTGGCGCCATAACACCCCACTTTACGTTTTGGCCTGTAACTCTTGAACCGTAGGTCGGAAAATTAAAAATATTTTTTCCCTGGATTCCTTGGGTCATGACGCATCTCCCCATATAGGCCACGCCCATTTGCGCCATGATAGATTTTCCGCCATCTTGAATTTTCTCCAAAACACACTTTTTGCTCCTTTTCCTACATATTTTCTTCAAATGTCACAAAAATCGGTACACATGATCCACACACACACACACACACACACACACACACACACACACACACACACACACACACACACACACACACACACACACACACACACACACACACACACACACACAGCTCCACTTCACACGGGTGTGATTTTTTTATTATGTAGGCCCTTTCTCAATATCCACCCTGTGCCCTGAGCACTGAACCCTCACAGACTTTAATTAATGTCACCTGCACATTCAGCATAAATGCTGGAGTACAAGAGAGTGCAATGGCTCAAAATGTTATAAATAGGACTTGGGAGAGATAATGTGAACATTCACACGGTACGGCACGTTGTACTCTGCCAGTCAAACTCCTGGAAGACTCGAGACTCAAGATTAAGAACTACTTTGTCCCTAGAATAGAAATAAAAGTGGTTCTTGGGCTCTTAATCATTGGGCCATCTTAAAGCTGCTATATCATTTGTCAAATGGTCCAATGAAGCAGTGGTTCTCAAACGTTTCTATGACAAGGACCCCAAAATTAATATGTATCCCCATTCAGTGCATACAAGATAATGCGTTATTGTTTTAAATTCTTTCTTTCTTCTCTTTTTTACATTTTATATATATACCCCAGGGGGGGATCCGGGCCCCACTTCTACAGTATATTGTGTGATTTTGGCCAAAAAGGACAGTTTTTCAATGCAAGCGACAATAACGATTCAAAAAGTCACTCTTTTAGTGTTATTTTCTGTACTTCAGATGTTGCCTTTTGTGATGAGATCATAGTAAATGTTTCCTGTAGATAATGATTCTCTAAGCAATGATGTGCTGTAAACCAGTACTTCAGCTCTGGTGTCAGCTAAAACCTTTCAAACTACAAGGAACTGTGTAGTGATATGTGGGTAGCAACTGGATACAGATACATTATTCAGATTGAACAGATAATGTATTCTAAACAGATACAAATGTAATCCGAAATTTTGCCCTAATAGGCCATTTCTGTCGGGTTTTTTTCTGCACAGAACTGACAAAAGTTTTTTCTTTTTTTTTATATAAATGACTGAAGCAGAAGATTTGTGCTCTTCAAAATGGAAATACCAGCCTAACTAAAAGATGGTATAAAACAATACTCAGCATTTCTTGCCGTTATCACATCCCTGTTAACAACTTGGGAGCCAAACTCGTTCAGTAACGAGATACGGCCACTGAAGGTCGCTATGCCAAAAAAAGAGTTAACTTGGTTACATGCAGCTGCATCCGTTCTGTGTACCCTGTGAAAGACACTGGTCCATACGTCATACCGTGGCTCGCAGAGACACAAAATGGAGGATCTAGGCTACATACACTTCCATTCTAGGCTGAAACATAAACAGCTTTATCTATGAATAAGGTGCAAAGAACGTCAGGGAAGCAGAGATCTGCCTGTTTTCACGGCGACACTTTACCGCGATGGTCGGCCCCGGTTTGGATTTTAGTTTCGCGAGCGTTTGTAAACAAATGGATCTTCTTCCTCAATCGTCAGTGGACACTCACGTGCACACGCACCAAGCTTCCGAGGCTCTTCAAAATGAAAGCGTAAGTGAACGACGGCAGCAGCAACAGCTAGAAATGTTAGAAACCTTGGCTTCCCATGTGTTAATAATCCTGATTGGATGCTCTGGTGGGACTCGGATGGCACAGTGCTAAAGTGCCTGCCCACCACCGCAGAGCTTGTGGGTTTGAATCCACCGTGGTGTATGTTGAGCGTCTATGCAAACACAATTGGCCCGTGTTCGGGGGAGGGAAGCCGGGCGAGCAGGGTGATAATTGTCACTGCATGTAATCCTACAGGCTGGGCGGCACCTGTCAGCTGGGAGAGTTGAGCAGGTGAGCATACAATTGACATAACGACTAAATTGGGGAGAAAAAAAATAGGTAAAAAATGTATGAATAAATAGAAATCTCCAAAACAATCCAACCTCATTTAGCAAACAGAGATGTGGATTCACAAACGAATCCTAAAGTAAGCAACAAGTAAATAATAGGATAATAGGAAACATTATTTCAAATGCAAAATGTCAAATTTTGCCAAACACAAATTAAATACATGGAATGCCTTCACTAGCACAATCTGGCTGTATACGAGATTTGCATGAATTTAATGTCAACACATTTCACTGACATTCAAACCATGGCATAGCTGTTCATCCAGCCTTGTAAATGTAAGAGAGAAGGTTACTCTTTGACTTTAAATTCCCTAGGACTGCTGGTATGCGAGTGAGACTGATTTGAGAACATATTTAAGAGTGCATGCACCTCTGCCCCTAGGGAGGATTATTTGGATTATCATGTCAAATAATCAGTATTATGGCTATTTTGTAAATGAGAAAATAATCGAAATCTTAAATGTCATCTAAACAAATCCATATACCGGTAAGACAGATTTAAACTATTTTCAAAGTCATGCCCTCCAATTTCTGGTTTGTATCGAAATAGAGATACAGGATCATTTAAAATTATGTTTAAAACGGCTATGCAGGAGAGTGAGTTTGTAGATCTGCTATTTTCAAACATTGTGTACTTTTACTTTTGGTACTTTAAGTACTTATTGATCCTAATAAACTTTTATACTTTAAAGTGGATTGTTTAGCTGTGCTAGGCTATGGCCGAACAGCTGTCAGTGTTAAAAATTCCCTCCACCTCCCCGGCCTCCTCCTGTGAAGGTAGTTACAGGTTGATATGTATTTTCTTATTATGGATCAGTCCGGGTTTCTATGATTATCATTACGGTACGTGATCTACACTGTGATTCATGTTGTGCATATTATGTCTGAATATGACTTGCTCTAGGGGGGTTTGTGATGCATATCAGATTAGGTCTCATGTTCGAGCAGATAATCTGTATTGTCACAGAAGAGCTACACTGCCAAACTAAATGCAATATCATTGCATATGATAATAACATTGCAATACATGTTACGGTAAATCTAAGCGTGGTGTGGTTATTCTGAGAAAAAAAAGCTGCACCATAAAAACAGAAGGCTAAAAACTGTTGGTCAAGATGAAATCCACAACAAGATGACAACAGAATTTTACATTTAGATATTTAAGATGAACTCTGATTATGTTGGAGGATGAACACTGGAGGAGAGGGCAGAGCAAAAAGATCTCCTGGAAACATCCACCTACAAGGATGACATGCAGAGCTGCAGCAAAATGAGATTGATGAACTTGAAATGAAGTGAACACCATTAAACTGTTTCATCCTGTATCTATGTTTCATCCTTATTGCAGTGCTGTCATGACAACTGAATTTCCCTCGGGATCAATAAAGGTCCATCTATCTAAACAAACTAAATGGACCGTCAAATACTTAGATGACTGATGTCAGGAAAAGGTGTAGTTTTAAATCTTACAGCATCAAAGGTGTGGCTCAATGAAGTTTTGTGGGATTTCTGTCAGCGTCACGGCGAAGGATGACAGGCAGAGCTGCACAAAGATAAGACTGACAAACAGAAATAAATCTAAATGTAAACACTGCATAGCATCCACCTTGTTTTTGCCCGTGGACTGACTTTCTTGTTTTAAAATGTAATATTTGCACAGAGAACATCATGGGTGAACAATTCCCTTTCTACAGGATACTCAAGATTAAATGGGGGAAACATTTCTTCAGAAATGAAACGATGCACCAGAGATCCATATTTTTGGGCTGCTTACACCAAAGTGGTTGTTGTTTCAATGGATTGGATCTAATTTCCCAAAGTGCAAAGTTTCCCAAAGTATTGATGAATAAACTGGAAGGGTGCCCAATTATGTTCAACATTTATTTAACATTTTTATTGTTTTAGTTTTTTTTATTATTCAAAGGGATTATTAACTAGAAGATTGCGCTCCTCTGAGGGCAGATTCTTGTCAGGACAGAAGCCTACCCAATTGGAATGGAACCTGTAAATCTGAGTGATACAGTACATCTTGATCACATGACTGCACATACAGTATAATGTACAGTGTGTGTGCAACGTGTCACAGCAATTGCAGGCCGCTCCCACAAACCTTGAAAGCCAATCAGCAGGGCATCTGAAAAAGCAGACACGTCACGATCACGTGACCACAGCCATCATGTGTGCCGTTTTGGGAAAATCTTGTGCAGGTGCACCTGGCGCATTGTTATTTAAATTATGGATTTTGCAAGTTGGAGAAGACGCAAATGTTTTTCTGCTAAGAAAACGGATCTGCTCTTTCATGAAGTGAAAGCACTGAATTAAAGCTCTCCTTGCACCAAAACCTCCTCTAGAAATGAGAGGTGGACCACCGTCTGTATACTGCTGCTGGGCATGCAGTTCAAAATCCTGCCTTCCTCCTGTAGTGTATCCTCATGTATGTACAAGAGACATCTGTGATTTCTTGACATCGTGCTCATATTTATTTACAGTAAACAACCTATAAAGCATGACAGGGTCACTGTGTTTCGGTGCCCCACATTGGACCCTGAAATGAACTGTTACTGCTGTACGTTGAGAAGCTAAAGAAGGCTAATGGGTTCATGACATTCTTACACAATGAAAGGCATTTAAACATATCCTTTATCTACAATAAAGTGTAGCTACTTATTGACATAATCGTAATCTCTTTTTCTCTCCCTCTCTCTCCTCACCACTCTCGTCTCCGCGCAAAGAGGGACAGAAGTACTGTATGTTTTATTAGTCATAATGCTCTCAGCAGAAATGCCCAAAGCAGGGCTTTTCCTGTTTACAGGCTCTCAGAAATATCATCCACTATGTTAAATGTGAGTGATGTGTTGAACTGGGATGGATTTGGATTGCAGTATTTTTTTATGCTCTCAGCAAGAAAAGCCCAAAACAGGGCATTTCCTGTTTACGGTCTCTCTCAGCAATATCATCTACTACAGTATGTTAAATGTGAGCGATGTGTTGAATTGGGATGGATTTGGATTGCAAGCGGTGTGTGTGCATTGCAAACACGCATATACTGCACACTGTAGGTCAATCTACTATATAATGTGCTCTTTAAATAGCGGGTATACTGCGCTGAGGGTCTGGGCCAGACCCGGTCTAAGGCAAAATTTCTTTAAGACTTTTCTCACTCCACCTAAAATATCCCAACAATTTGCCTGACCACACCTCATTGAACGTTGTTAACCGTTAAATGCTCACCATGCAATCACCTGATCAGTACAATGCTGAGTCAAATTGTAAATTCCTGTAAAGATTTTCCTTTCCTCCATTATTCTTCATCAGATGCCTGTTTGCCTGCATGCATTCAGGCTCTTGTAGCATCAGCCTGTGATTAAACTCTATGTGTTTATTAAGCTTCTGCTTTAGTTGTGCCCCACAACACTAGGATTAGATCGTAATCTTTTCTGCTGCAGAATCACTCTGTCAGGCCCTTAGAAAGCTCCATGTGCTCACCTTGATCTAGTCCCTGGCCAACCTGAATCAGCCTGTGGGAGCCATTTTCACGGTTTAATTGGGCTAACAGTTAATGCCAAACGACGCCCTGAATTGCTCTCAGTTTTAGCTTTTGGCAGTCTGACTGGATTCATTTATATTAGACAAATTATGTAAGGTAAATAAATGAATCACTCACTGCTAATTGGTGAAATTCAAGATGCAATCTTTTTACTGTTGCATATATGAGTACACAAGTAAACGTATTTGGTTATGGTTCTTGAACATTGCAGCACCAATAACGACTACAAAAGCGTGCTTTTGGGAGCACGGGTCTCGCCAGACCGGGTTTCCTACCCAGGGCCCTTAAACTTGCTCATAGCCACTTGGCTATGATTGTGGGCACTATCAGGGCCAAAACGTCAGCAGTAGCAGTGCCACCAAGAGGACCAGCTAGCGCTGAGTGAGCTCCTTGCCTGGGAGCTGCTTCCACTCCAGCTAATTTGGCTTCAAAAGGTAAGCATCTGCAGAGCCACTTGAATTTTGTGTTCATGCACAAAGGTCACAACCTTCCCCATCAGACCTAGTTTGTCTGAGCATGGCAAGTAACCAAGGACTACATCATCCTCCAAGGAAATTATGGATTGTTTGGAAGCCACATTTTTGGACCATATACTGTACAGTAGAAGGCAAAATAGAGGCCTTAGAGAATCACTTTCCCAGGCAGCATGATGTGCCTCAACCTACTTATGTCAATGGAGCCTCTGGCACACAATCAAAAACTGATTGTAACACTGCCTTCATCACCCTTTTCCGCTGCAGGGAAACTGCATGCCTAGAGGCAGACTTGCTGCACACAACAGCAAACTCGATTGGATGAACTTCTTTCTTTGTAACGCAGAGGCAGACTACTCTGCCTATCTTTACTCACTGTGTGTAACAGTGTAGATGGGCTTGTGCCTTTGTGTTGGCTCAATGTATCTGCCCGGGGGAAATGTAATAACATGTATGCCTGTGCTGTATGCCACGTAAGCTAGTTTTTAGCCTTCAGGGTTATACTACAAAGCAGGCATGTGTTTCTTCTCAGCTACACCAGAACACTAAAACATTCTTTCCTCAGCTCTGAACCTGGCGACTACAAGACATACAAGGTAGAGATTGAAAACATTGATGCTTTGACAAGAATAGTCAAATTTCATTGACTCAACCCACAAGACCGACAGTCTCTGGGGAAGAAGTTGGCAGATGCACTAAGAAACATCTTCACCTCTGTTTGGCTCGAGGTGACCTCTGGGATTCTCAGCAAGCTTATTGAGTTGTTCTACCTACAGCGCTGATGTACTGTATTGAACACTCGACCTGCCAAAACCGTAAATTCTATCCAGGCAGGTTTGATGTATAGGAAGAAATAGAAATCTGTGTTGCAATGGATCTAATGCAGATGTTAGTCTCTTGTTAATACTTTTCATGGGTTAAATATTTATAAAATCCACAGACCCTTTTTCCACTTTAAACTTGGCATCGCTATTTTGGCAAACATTACCGAAAATTGATCAAAAGTTGAAAGTTTCTAGTAGAATTTAATTTAAATGTATAATTAGTGCCATAACTAAATTAAGATTAGCTGAATTAAATCGAGAAAGACTTTTAAACAACTTTAATAAATGAGGCTCTGTGGCTCCTCTCACCCCTTACAAAAGGTCAAAATGGTTTAGACCACTCCCTGCGCTTGGATGGGACCAATCAGCTGCACTTCCTCAGCGCAGGAGTCTTCAACAGGGGGTCCAGGGCCCCTAGGGGGTCCTCAGAGTTACTACAGGGGGTCCTTCAAATCTTTGTGTGATAGAAGCCTTTTTTTCAACGTTTTTATATTAACCACTTGAACCCTAGCGTCCATATTCTGAGAACTTAAGCCAAAAATAGCAGATCTACAAGCTCACAACGCCTCGCACTGCGAGGTGATGTGAGCTTGTAGATCGGCTATTTTCTGTCAAACAATTTTGCTGTCAAACAATTAAACTATATTGAATCTATGAAAAGGTTGTGGGGGTCCCTGCTTCATCTCTCTCTCAACTAAGGGGTCCTTGGCCTGAAAACGTTGAAGATCCCTGCCTCAGCGGATATGGAAACGGCCAGTGTGTATGTTTGTGTGCAATTAACTGCGAGATAAGAGTAAAAAGTGTCCCAGTCGGTCGCATAGGCAGTTGTCCAGGACCACCAGAAAAGGCTCTGTTACATGTAACAAAGAAATTGTTAAGAATATGAACTGGTAATAAAAAAAAGGTGCATGCAAGCGAGTGTACAGTATGTTAATTCCTGTTTTAATATGCAACGTGTCATGTGCCTGTAGTAAGTGTTTAAATATTGATGTGTGTGTGTGTATGCACGTGCGCGCATGCATGCGTGCGTGTGTGTTACATAGGCAGACAGGCAACGTGCCAGTGTGTCAAACGTTCATAGCCTGATTGCCTGGGGGAATTAGCTTTTACAGGAGCTTTCCGCTCTCGATCGTGTCATACTGTACAAAGACCTGATGCTTGGAGGAAGTAGCTGCTACAGAGCCCAATGCCCTTGACCTTGTGAATGCACGCGCGCACACACACACACACACACACACACACACACACACACACACACACACACACACACACACACACACACACACACACACACACACACACACACACACACACACACACACACACACACACACACACACACACACACACACACACACACACACACACACACACACACACACAAAATGGTTCCTACTCTGAAAAAGGAAGACAAATAAACCAGATATCTTCAAGGTCCAAGGTTCCTTTACTATCAAAACTGCCACAGCTTGTCCGTATCTGTCCGACGTCCGTACGGGTAACTGTGATTATGGTGTCCTACCTATGACATCACAGGTGACATCACAGTGATGTCAGATACTCAGAACAGGGATCTCCATATATGGGCATGAAAGGGATTTTATTGTATCCCAGATGATGCCCTGTTATAGGAGAAAGAACCACACTAACAGAATCCATTATGGCCAGGACAGCCCTTTAGGGCGATGTCGCTTTTCGCCCTTAGGCGTCTTACTGGTTGTTACATCTTCAGATTCAGATTCAGATTCCTTTATTTACCATTGTGTAATACACATAGGAATTTGTTTTGGCAACACAACACAACACAAACAACACCGTGCAAGAAAATAAATAAATATAATATAAGTAAAGTGCATAGTGTTCGGTCCAGTAGTGCAACAGTCATATTACTGGTATCCCTAGGGGGCAGGGGAAGAAGGAAAACCAGCGTCAGTAAGCAGCCTGGCGGCTGAGGGGAAAAATGTTTTTGTGGCGCTCTGTCTTGGCCCCCAGATGCCGCATCCTTCTCCCAGAGGGGAGCAGGGTGAGGAGGCCGTGGCCAGGGTGGGAGGGGTCGGATGTATGTGGGTACATTAAGTGTAAGGTACCATTCATACAAAGATGTTTTTAGGTGAATCCGCAAAGGTTTTAAATCGTTTAGACCTTTCGGCCACACAGAGCCGGCATTTTGGGTGCCCTAATGCGCTCCTCTTTGAAACCGGGTCCCAGAATGAATAATTCTGAAGACGCCACCTTCGCTCTCCGTGTGTACAACCAAAGACGCATATTTACAAGTACTGTATATGTACTATACTACTTGCGCATGCATTGTGTTGATGTATGTATTAATAACATTTGTTTTTTTTTCATGCAGTACTGTGTAATGTAATGTGTATACAAATACTTGACTTGCCTTGACTTTGAACCAAGGATAAAGCCCCCCAAAAGCTACTGTACCTGTGCGTGCTTGGAAGCCTCCAGGTTTATCTTAATAAAGCGGAGGGGGACCTTATTCCCCCTCAAATGGAGTGTGAACATGATTCAGTGCGTTTGCTCTGTGTGTTGGCAGCTGATTGGCCGATTAGATCTTGGCAAGGCTTTATTTATTTTACACAACTGAAATTGTAGAACGTGATGAGGGACCTAGCCTGGTCGTAACCACTTTCAACCTGGCATCCATAATTTGGGCATGATAACATTTTAGAACATTTAAAAAAATCATAAAATATAAATAATAATGATAAAATAATGTATCTTTGGGATCCAGTAATCCACGTCACATACTGGGTCAAAAGAACACAGAAAGGATCATCTACACTCCTTCAACATTATATACCCTTATTACCACGTAGAGCACATATATATTACCAAATTCAATGGATATAACCATGTAATCTTTGGGCTATACTTTTAGGTCGTCATGCTTCATAACACCTTAAGAACTGGCTATATCCTTAAGTTCATGGTATGGTGGGTATCAAAAATGTGAGCTTGTAGATGGCTATTTTCTAAATGTTTGAGAACTTTGGATTCGGAAAGATTTTCACCTACAATGACATGCCCCTGAAAGTGGTTAAGAGTAGACCAATATCTCCACTATTTCGCACAAACACAGAACCTAATTAACAGCTGTTAAACTCAGAGTCCAACATAACCTTGATATGTCTAGACTGCTTCTATTAAGGGGCAATTATAGGATGAATGTTAATCATTCTTCATGTAAGCGGATGTGCACGCACTAGTGCATGCATGCATGCATGCACACACACACACATTCTGCAATGGCCGGGTTTCGCAAAGTGATTTTGGCTCTGCCCGAACCCATGTAAACCCAGGAACATGACATTCAGGGCTCGGTCTCTACGACCATGCGTGAGCTACGAAGGGCTAAAATCGCATAGGGAAACCCGGCCAATGTCTTTAAAGTTAAAAAGACACAAAGCATTATGCAAGGAATCAAAGCAACATTATAAAAAAGTATTAGTAGATATTATATAAATGGGGCTAGGAGCTACACCACACCACTCACTGAATGTGTGTGTTGGTGGCTAACCGGATGATTGAAAGATTGTCCCTCTTTATCGCAAACTAAGGGTGAACATTTGTTATGTGACTTGTAGATAAGCAGTTTTTGCCTATAATACCCAGAATATGACTTGATAAATGAAAAAATCATGTATTTGAAAAAATCATGTATTTGAATTTTTTGTGCTACCCGACCTGGTTATTTTACTGAAATCGTTGGCCAGCACCCATCGCCAAACTTTCAGGCCCTGTTGGGGCTGATATATCGGCCATTATTTAGCTTTTTGACGACATTGTGAATGGCTTATTGGACGTTTCATTCCTATGCGGGCATGTCATTATAGGACTCTCCAAACCCGAGATAGGCATCAGGCCCCAAAAGTCTGGCATTTGCCTGGGTTCTAGTCAATCCACCAGTGGTTAGCTAGGAGGGACAAGAGTCACGTCCAGGTGGAGTGATAGTGAGGTTACTGCAGGGAATAGAGATGGATATCAGGCATTAGTGGAGCAGATACTAGATAGAACACTCCAGAGTGGATGGCTGGATCATTGACTTGTGGTAAGCTTCGGTCTAAATTGCATGCTCAGACTGTGCTGTCAGATAGTCAAGGGGCAGATGGAGACATACAGTACATGCATGTGGATGTAGAGGAGCGGGGAGAGAGGCCACGGGAGAATGACAGGGCAGCTAGTAATGTGCAAATGGACAGAAGGGAGAGTGGAGTAGGGCGCCATAATCAATATTCTTATTCGATCATCAATTTTAGTGAGAGGTGTTCTGTGTGCGTGTGCGTGTGTGCGTGTGTGTGCTAGCCTCGCAGGCCATCCCGAGCTACGTCATCACCAATGTGCTTCCTTTCTCGGTCTGGTGATGGTGGTCCTCCCATAGAGTCTCCTTATGAGAACTTACTTTCTAATTTCCAATCAAATGGCTGCATTTGGAGCGACCCGCCTCACACCACTCCTGATTGGTCGAGCGGCTGCTACAGCTCTCGCATTTTGTAAACAAACATGGCGGACCCCATGTCCGACGCGAGTTCACAAATCGCAAATAAAAGCTGCATTAAACGAAGTTTTATCTGAACTCAACGGCATCTCATAACTTAAAAACGAACAACAGTTTGCACCTTTGGAATTTCTGTCTGGAAAAGACATATTTGCTGTTCTGCCGATGATGTTTTGATGCGCTGGTGGCTACTGACTGGACCTGTCAGTCAAAGTAAGTAACTACGTCATCACGTAATGCGTTGTCTATGGACAACTCCCAGACTCTCCCCTGGGAGAGTCTGGCTGTTGCGAGGCTATGCGTGTGCGTGTGAGAGTGACAATGGCTGCACCATGTACTGTTTTTTAGCAACATCATTATCTGCAGTAAGCACATTGCACAAACACTGTGAGCGATCCCTTGGAAGACAATGTGGGCCATATAGGACTAGTGATGAGATGTACAGCCACATGTCATTGTTCAACTGTTGGCTTTCGAGGTTGTGTCCTGAAAATGATGTGGGCTTCAGAGATAACTGACAGACTTTTTGGAGGAATATCTAGTCCGATTAAAGAGAATGAATACATTCCACTTGGGGTGGTGCCGTTTGTTAGTAATCCAAAATCATGACGACCCAGTGACCAGGAGGCAGAGTCCATTAGAACAGTCACCCACCCAAACCACTTAAAGTTAAATGAATCAATAGGGCATCACAGTTTAAGCCCCGCCCGTCCTCACTCTGGTGCCGGAAGCGTTTTCCCCATTCATTTCACCATAGACATTTCATAAAGTATTTATTTAAATATCTTTTAAGCTTCTTACAAAGCCACCCCGTCTTGTGAGGAATCATGACAATAAACACTATTGTTTGCATGCAACGATTAATTAGAATGCTGAAAAAAAGATGAGGGTACAAGTTGTAGCCGGGGTGGCTTTGTCAGAGGCTCACAATATGTTTAAATAAATACTTTATGAAATGTCTATGGATGAAATGAACGGGGAAAACGCTTCCCGGTCCAGAGTGAGGACGGGCGGGGCTTAAACTGCGATGCCCTATGGTAAACAGAAGAGCTACACCACCACTGGAGTAGTACCACAAAATAAGAGAATTGAATATGGACAAAAAAATATTACTCTGTCAGCAAAATCTTTATTGGTAAACAATCCACCTAAATTGATGTATTTTTGCCTCAATGAAACATGGCTGTATCATGAAGAAAAGTTTGCCTAAATGCATCCACTCCCCCAAGTGATATTAATGTTCGTATTCATTCCTCTGGACACTGGCTGAGGAGGTGGAGTTAGACCTAAACGTAATCATTTGAAAGCCTGCTGGTTCTTAGTCTCAAACTTATGTTGTATACCACCCTCCTGGACCCTCTGAATTTGTATCAAGTTTCTATCAAGTTTAGTCCTTTAGTACTGAAAGTAATTATAGCGGGCAATTTTTATATTCATGTGGGTGCTGACAGTGATAGCCATAGCACTGCGTTTATCTCATTACTGGACTCAATTGGCTTCTCAGCGTGTAAATAAACCCACCCACTGTTTTAACCATACTCTCAATCTCGTTCTGGTACTGTATGCGTCATCGAAATTGAACATTTAATAGTCGTTCAAATTGAACATTTAATAGTTCCCACATAATCCTCTTTTATCGGACCACTATTTAATAACTTTTGAATTGCCATTACTGCACTACTCGCCATTAGAAGGATTTCTTCTTTAAATGTCTACCTGATAGTGCTGTAGCATAATTTAAGGAAGTGATTCCATCAGCATACTCAATTATATGTCTCAATAAAACAGCAGACTCTCATGATAACTATTCCTCTGAAATTGATAATCTTATAGTGTCATAGGCTCATTGCAAGGGACACTCGACTCAGTTGCCCCTCAAATAAGTTCTGTAGCATATCTCCCAAACTTGAAAATTAAAGCAAACGTATCATATAAACTTGAATATGACGTTATACCAAATCATACTTAGTCTGGTAAGATAACCTAGTCTTAAATAGTAGGCCCGCTATAATGGCAAGAGACACATATTAGTCATATTTAAGAGAGGAAAAATAACACTTTAGCCAGGTTAATAGATAGAGTCGTGACTCTATTGATCCATGTTGTCCTATAGCTCTTAATAATCTCCTCATGATATATTTTAATTATACAATTCTAACTGTTAGGGTCAACCACCTCCGGACCCCAGCACTAGTTTGGAATCAGAAGGTTCCTGGCTCGATCCTCGGCTTCTCCTGGCCTTGTATTGATGTGTCCTTGAGCATGACACTGAACCCCTGAACTGCTCCTGGAGAGCACCTTGCATCATGCTTTCCTCTGCCATCAGTGTGTGGATGTGTGTCAATGGTTGAATGTAATGCACGTTGTAAAGCACTTTGGATAAAGGCACTATAGAAATCATAATGACAGAAGGGCCTTTACGGCCGAAGCAATGAAATGCCATTGCACACCGGTCTAGTTGCATCATAGTTGATAATCTACCCCAGTAAAACATAAATATTACTGCTATGTATCTGTAAACAAGACATGACAATAAAGAACCTTGAAGAATATATATATATTTTCAGCGTCTCTCTTGGTTATACTAATATTGTTTTTGTGAGGTAATTTTGTGGTAATTGGTGACATTTATAAAGACTGCTACTGTATGTCCAGTCCTATTTTATTGCGACCGTAGGTCGCACTTACTACAGAAAGCTCCACCAGGTGTCCGTGCGTCAGTCCGTCACACGTCACACGTCACACTTTTGCCCTGCTCATATCTCCGCAACCGTTGCCCCGATCCATGCCAGATTTTGCACACACACTCCTTACCTGCCAAACTAAAACCTCCAAGGACCCCCGGAGCTCCAGGGACCCCCAGGTCCCTGGGGGACCCCCAGATGTAAAAAATTTCCAAATGTGCAAAAATGACCAAATGACCACCCCAACGGGGCTGCTCACGGGGAATTCCCGGGGACCACCGACTCCTTGTGCTCCAGAACGGATGCAAAAGTGGTGGCGCCCCCAGTGGAGGACCCCCTGCCACTGCAGCGCACATAAAATGCCGTAACTTGGGCAAGGAGCGACCGGGAGAGCCGGGGCCGGTACCTATTCGTCCGCCTCGGCGGCGCGGAGACCCCACCCCTCATTTCTCACATGGCCCTCTTCTAGCGCCACCTTCAGGCCGATTTTTTAAAGCACATTTTTGGACACTGCTCCTCCAATTTTTGCCCTAAAATCACGCAAATCGCTACACAGTATGTCTACACTCATGTCATCAACATGGATCCGTCCACATTTTTTGGGGACACTGCTCCCTACTCTTTGTGTATACATGTGACCTACGGTCGCTTATCTCCCGATTAGGGAGTCTTACTGGTAGCAATTACATGTTGAAAGCATGCAAAGGTCATTATACAGACTGTTGAAAGCTGAAAGAGCTTTTCACAGTGATACAATGTGTGCATGTCAATGTGTCATGCTGAGCCATGTCAGTAGGTTAACACTGGACAAGCATGGTCACAAACATTGAGGTTCACATGGACGTTCTGTACAGGACATTTATTAATTATTGCATCATTTCAGTCTGTGTCAACTGAAGCGGAATCCAGTCCATGCTTCATTTAGGCCACGGATTGCACTTTAGCCTATAACATTGCACTGTCATGTTTGTCCTAGTGATGACACCATGCCTCATTGCTTTTTCTGTTCACTGTCCGATGGTTAGCCTCCATACAGCCTGTCACTCTGGTTGCATTGTAACAATGTAATGAATGACAGTCCTTTATTGTACTGTATGCCTTCCCCCCCATTGGCCTGTGTCGTGTCATACACATGCAAAACCCCAAAAGATGTATGTATATGAATTCATTGTCAATAAAGATGACAACCGTAAGGTCGAAGACCTTTAGATATATGGCCCCCATCAGGCCAATTGGGGTCATATTTGTTGTGGAAGCAATGCGCACATTCAACTTCCAATCACTGGTGAAAATCTGATGCGTCTACCATTTATTATCTCCTGGAAAGTTTAAAAACCGCAGCAGAAGGAAAACATTCAGCACAAATAGAACAGGGTTAAAGCCCTTCTGAAGAAAATAACACAATTCGAAGTGACAGTGAGTGACACATTTCCTCACGGAGGAGGAGAGCTGCACTGTGGTGACCTGTGTTACTTTTTATATTTACTGCACCTCTACAACTGAAGACACAATCACCCAAGGCACCTATAGAGAGATGCTCAGAGATGACAGAAATACAGAGCACAACAACATTGGAAATGCACTTATTAAAGCAAGCATCCAACTGAGAAATGCACACAAATTAAAAGCTGGACACATAGACACGATAGGAGTATACTGTACATTTTCTATATTCAGACTCCCTTCTCAAATGGGGCAGTATGTTTCTTGCTAATGAAATGGTTATCAGCTATAACAAGCAAAACTGTCTGCATTCACACTGTCATGGGTTTATAGGAATAGAGACACATTTAGATTAGATTTAGATTAGATTTTTGCTGTAAAGTGTAAATGCAATTCAGCTAATATGTCCAAATCATATTTATTTGCAGTCTGTTAAAGGAGAGGGATATCCAAATGTTTAACCACATGAATTCACATCCCTATTCTGTGATTATTTGCAAACTTTCTGTGGGAATAGCTGATCTACAAGCTCACAACGTGATTGGAACACGTTGTGAACTTGTGGATCGGCCATTATACAGAAGAGATTTAGTGTAGAGGGGGGAAAAAGGAGCGGACCAGGAATGAATCCCCTGGAGGACGCAGGTCAGTGAAGTACCTATATAGAGTTGAGTGGTAAAATGAGCTTTTTATGCGGAGGCAAGCGAATGCAACCACATGAAGTGGCAGTGGTGCTGTAGACAGGGGCGTCACACCAAATTCTGGGCCCTGGGTACAAGGATTCACTGCGGGGCCCCTGTGCTTTAACTATTGAAAAATAGCAGATATACAAGCTCACAGCGCGGCACCGAGTGCCGCGCTGCGAGCTTGTAGATCTGCTATTTTTGAAAAATCATGAAAATCTTTGAATATTTCAAATCCTTCTGAGGTTTTTTGAAAAACCTATGTTTCTATGTCAGTGGAGCTCAAACCTTTTCATGTGAAGGACCCCCAATGTATTTGGCCAGTGAACCCCATCTCAAAATATTGAGTTCCAGGGACCCCCCAGAAGCAAGATTTGAGTTACAAATGTTCGCTTAACAAATACATATATTCAAAGATTTGCACACATTTTCACGACTTTTCAAAAATAGCATTCTACAAGCTTGCAGCGTGGCACTCGGTGCCGCGCTGTGAGCTTGTATTTCTGCTATTTTTCAATAGCTAAAGTATAAAATAATTAAGGCCCCTCCACCACCTTGGGCCCTAGTAACTCAGTCCCACTTTCCTACCCCTTGTGACGCCCCTGGCTGTAGACCTCATGTGGGCTGATGGGCATTCACAGTTTAAATTGGAAGTACATCTGAAACCTGAGCTCAGGCTGAGCTGACACCTGTTTCTCTCTCTCTCACCTCCAGTTCAACACAAAATGGGATGAATATTCTCAGCACCATGCATGTACGGTGCACCTGCACTTATTCTGGCCACAATGACAATGGGTGACAGACAGCATGAGGTCATTGAGGTGGCACCATTTGACACCAGTCTCTGGCACAAGACTCTGCCCAGTGACACCTGTCTTTAATAACAGCCCAATAAACTGCCTTATTCCAATTGGAACAGCAGGCCTTACTCGTTATGCAGTAATGGAAATAGCTATAGTCTTGACAGTGTTCTTTCTCTATGTAACAAATATGGTATATTGAGGCCTATTATGCACCGTAGTTGGTGTGGTGCACAAACATGGACAGAAATAATTTATTGCAATTTTATATTTTCGCAATACCTGGGGGTTGGGTAACAAAATAGTATTAAGTTGAGAGGCCAACTTTGCGAAAAATGGTATGCGAGTGGTGGGTTTGCGGCCACCAGAACCCTAGGAATACGTAGGGAGGAATAACGTTGGAGGCCATGTGACCTGCGATTCAGAATTGGTGCTGATCGGATGCTGCATTTGTTATATATGGCGTTTTGTTTAAGAAATATTGCCTATATATGTTTACAGCATAGGTCCAGAAATCATGTGTACCAGTTTTTGTGAGATCTGGACAAAATCTGTAGGGGGGGGGGGGGGGGGGGGGGAGTGTATTTTGAAGAAAATGTAAAATGACAGAAAATCTATACAGACAAAAATGGGCGTGGCCTATATGGGGAGTTGATTGTGCGATCAACGGTTCAAGAGTTATAGGCCGAAATGTAAAGTAAGTGGGTGGTTATAGCACCACCATGAGGCCGACTAGTGTAAAAAATAAAAAGAATCGTATGGCAACTGGTCTATGAACCTCCTGTAGCCACTATGGTTTCTGAGAGAAAAATATTGTCTATGATTAGGGTGTCTTTATGATTCCATTTGTTACTTTATTTTGTTGGTGAGGGCAACGGATTTTTTTTTTTGTGGTCTAATTTGAGCAAAGCAGTATCATCCCTCCAGCAATTAGAAGAACATACTTAATTTGTATTGATTTGCTGTGCCGTGGGTGCCACATTATGTTTGAAGCGAGCATTACTGAAAAATAAAATCAAAAACAAGTGTTGATGCACATGCGATAGGTTGTCTGTTTGTACAGTATATTGCTGAGCAACAACAAATGCATGTAATAGCCTACACTCAATTTAACATTAGGGTTGATATTCATGTAAACCTATTCGAATGACTAAAATCCGAGTGCAGATTATCAATGGCCAAAGCTTTCACAGCTTTTGTCTCTCTAAAAGAGCCTGCAGTTGACGGACTTCTTATAAATAATCTTGCGGTGTGCTACTCTTATCTAGATTCAGGCCATCAAGGCAACAACTACAGTAACATGAGAAATGTGCTCTGGCCTGTGCTGCCTCCTCTTCCCCGCACTGCGTGAGATTGGCAAAGCTGTCAGAGTATTTCAACAATATATCTCCAGCTCTCACCGTGAACTGTTGAATACGCACTGACCTAACTGGGTGAGTAATCAGTTGCCATGGAGACGGGGTATGACAGCGTGTGGCCCACTGAGAATGACAATTGGTGAGGCATCTAGCAATCTGCGAGGTCCAGCGGAATATGTATACTCTTTGACACGATCCCCCATTCATCTGTGCACGCTCAAGGAACTGCATGCAGGGGCGTCACAAGGGGGGGAAAAGTGGGACTGAGTTACTAGGGTCCAAGGTGGAGGGGCCTTAATTATTTTATACTAGCTATTGAAAAATAGCAGATCTACAAGCTCACAGTGCGGCACTCGGTGCCGCGCTGTGAGCTTGTAGATCTGTCATTTTTGAAAAGTCGTGAAAATGTGTGCAAATCTTTGAATATGTGTATATGTATGACGGTATGTACAATTTAACTAAGATTTTGCTTCTGGGGGTCCCTGGAACTAAATATTTAGAGATGAGAAACAGGTTTTTCAAAAAACTTTAGAAGGATTTGAAATATTCAAATTCTACTCAAAGAATTTTCACGATCTTTCGAAAATAGCAGATCTACAAGCTTGCAGTGAGCTTGTATATCTGCTATTTTTCGATAGTTAACACACAAAATAATGCGTAATAATGTGTTCCCTGTCTAAATGGGTTAAACCTCCCCCTGTGAAGAACATTCATGGGGGGCATGCAGTGAATCCTTGTACCCAGGGCCCAGAATTTGGTGCGACACCCCTGTATCTGTGCATGCTCAAGGAACTGCATGGGATCGAGAGAGTATATGACTTAACTTGCCATGTGGTCATCCTAGGCCTTAAGGGGGATATATTGAGTGGAGGACATGAAAATCTGACATACTGTATAACACTTCTCAATGTACGTAACTTATGTTTGTTGACAGCTTGCTTTCTCCACAACAACCACCTATGTAAAATGATGGGTCGCACTGGGGAATGAACACCAACCTATATCAACACCAAGTATTGCTGTAACCTCTGCGATATTTTCATAATAGAATAAGACTGAACATCTTGCTGAAGATTTGAAAGCTCAAGTAAAAGCACACAAAATGATTGTGTCATGTGTCGTGGCATGCGTGCGCGCGCGCCGCACACGTGTGATTTGTTTGCCTGACAGATTGAGGCTTGCTGTTTCCAGGGGTGCCAGCTCAGTTATTTTTCTGATTATGCAAGCTCAAGCTGTCACAGCACTATAAAGCACATAAAAACTTTTTTGCAATAAAGTAAACGGGGCCTTGGAGTAAAATACATTGACCACCTTTGCATAAATTAAGCTCTGATTTAAGAAAAATCAATAATGTGTAATATAAATGTATTACATTCATTTTCATATATTTTATTTCTCTGATATCTCACATTAGTGGTTAATGATACGAGAAGAGCTATACCAGAAATGACTTGGGCATAATACCAAACACAATATTGTCTGTGATTACTTGTACCACCTCAGTTTTTCTTTTCTGGAGTGTAAAAACTTTTCTTTGGGATTACTTTGATGGTTTTATGCTGAACATAATTAAAAAAGCTCATCCTTGCCTCTTTCTCCTAGGAGAAATTAGGAACATGACATGTTTTACCAAATGACCCTGCCCTTCAACAACAGTCTATAGAACACAGTGAACACCTCTTATTAATTAGAGATTACAGATTAGCCCTTAAACTAAGGGCAGGCAAACTTGTACATAGGATGCTGCTGCCCCTCCTTTGTGTGTGTGTGTGTGTGTGTGTGTGTGTGTGTGTGTGTGTGTGTGTGTGTGTGTGTGTGTGTGTGTGTGTGTGTGTGTGTGTACACACAAAGGTAAGGGCTTTTTAGTTTTATGTGACCTTGCACATCCTTCTTTCACCCCTGAATTTGAAAACAAAATAACGTTGTTTCATAAACTACAATAATACCCATGACATCTACCAGTTTAACAATGTAAATAGCCAATCTAGGCACCAGCTCTGTGTCGGCAGGCAATGAGCTTGTAAAGACATCCCTAACCCCCAAACTATAGGGATTTGTGAATATTATCTTGTGGAATAAAATGTGTAGGCCTAATGAACTTTTAATTGCCATGAGTTATTTTTTGGCAATAATCAAAAATCCCATTGACTTTTTTCTACACCCCAGAGAGAACCAGCAGGAAGCTGCAAACCTTCTGCTTCCGACTATAATCATCCCTGGACCACTCTATGCTGTGAACACATGATCTTCATTTGCAGAGTGGCTGAAGCACAAGCTATATCCCCTCAACTCTTTAACCTTCAGTGTGTGTTGTGTTCCCTTTTCGATGGCCACACTGATCTAATTAAGGCTGCTTTGCTGATGAAGGCGCCCTCCTGTGAGATCATGATGACGGGTGAATGCTGCCCATCTGCCGGCCGTCAACTGCTTTGTCAGTAAATGTGCTGCCCCATTGGCTAATGAGACCATGTCTGTGATGTCCAGGAACAACCAGTATAGAGGGAAGGTCACTGGAGGGCTTGCTCCTGCGGCAGTGTGCTGCTGTTCTAGCCTGCATGCTCCTATTAGATAAGCATTGCTGCAGCTGGTGATAAGTTGTTGCTATTTAGCACCCATTGGTTTATAATGGTTGAACTTATGACTTCATTGCTTACCGTCGCTGTCGGGTGATAACCTTGTATGCCAAAATGTTTTACTTCTGATGGGAATAGAAAAAAAAGGAACATGACGTTCCAGTGTGCATTCAATGCACTTATTAGTCACAAGCTCTTGTTAATAGTTTCGTTACATATCTATACTATAATTTTGCGAATGTCTGAGTGAGTGAGTGAGTGAGTGTCTGTCTGTCTGTCTGTCTGTCTGTCTGAAACAGCGTTTCTCCTCAGTGGCTGGAGCAATTGATCTGAAATCGCATCACCATTAGCATATGAACACACCTAACATAACTGTGAAGCCCGTTTGTCACTTTCACAAATCATATACTGTATATTAGCATTTTAATGCTGTATCTACTATCTATTCTGCATCTAGCTTGAGGCGTTTCTCCTCAGTGGCTGGAGCAATTCATCTGAAATCGCATCACCATTAGCATATGAACACACCTAACATAACTGTGAAGCCCGTTTGTCACTTTCACAAATCATATGCTGTATATTAGCATTTTTATGGTGTATCTATATCTATTCTGCATCTAGCTTGAGGCATATCTATTCTGCATCTAGCATGAGGCAACATGTTTAACCAGTGTGTGTGTGTGTGTGTGTGTGTGTGTGTGTGTGTGTGTGTGTGTGTGTGTGGGGGGGGGGGGGGGGGGCGTTGTCTGGCCCTGTTACAGATTTTGTCCAAAATCATGCAGATCGGTACACAGTATCTCTGTAGCCATTAAACGAAACGGGTATTTCTTACATTGATGCTCCTACATATTATCATGCAAGCACCAGTTAAAGTTACTTTCCATCCCTCATATACTGTGTGCACAGTCCACATCCCATAACCCACACACTGCACATCATTTCAGAGCTCATATCTTTGAACGGGTAAGGACTATTTATACAAATTCACAGACAGGATTTTTTCCCCCCCTTTCCCTTTCCCCCCCCCCTTTCTTAAAAAAAATAGCTATGTTTGCTACTTTTACACTTAAACAAGTATAAAATACGGCATTCATTCTCAAAAAAGCATAGAAATACTAACTAAGGAGAAGGTTTCTGCTTGACAGCCATGATATGCTTGCTACAGTATACAGTACACTCAAGCTAAAGATTGTGACTTTTTGTCATATACTGTATGGTGCAAATTTCCAAGTATGAAACAAATTGTACTTGGCAGCAATGTCGGATAGTGCATATTTAATCTACAGAAGAGAGAATGGAGGTTGTTTAACAGTTTGATTAGGGAATAATACTCAAATTAGCTGGAAAAAGAGAAGGACGTCTCAATTATTCACAAGGTAAATCCAAGGTCTATTATGTTTGGTTGTCGACTCTGTTTCAGGAACAGGTCTGAGTAAGTGGCTATTTGGAGTGCTAGGCTGTGAAATGAATCTTCTGAGAGCCGCAAAGGCAGCTGGATTTAGTAGGCACTATTTTTCATGTATTTTCCTAAAGTAAAGCTAGATAAATAAAAACCTTGAACAACTCTGTGAATTCAGCAATTTTAGCATGTCCAAATTCTCATCTCTGCATGACTTGTCAAAAGTTTTGCTCAGTTAAAAGTATCAATTTAAAATACCTGGCCACCCACTGTATCCATGACTTTACGTAGATAAGAAGACCGGTAGATCATGGATTGAAGTTTGAAATGTAAAATGTAACTTTTTTCACTTAATTATAATCACAAGCTAGGATGACTAGTTTCAAATGGCCATCTCACACTAAACGTACAGCAAATTTGGCCACTTTGGTATTGGTTGTACCGTGTAAGTAGCCTACATGTGTGTAGGTATCCATGGGATATTGTGTTAATCATAATCATCAGTAGATCACTAGTTCTCAAACCTTTTCATGTCAAGGACCCCAAAATTGATTGTATTTTGCCAATGTTGCCAATATAGTACCTGAGACGAAAAACAGTCTGATGCTGCATTCACACTGCAGATATATAGTTGAACGTTTTGCTTGCTTGGTCAATGTTATCTCAATGGAAACCAGCTTTAAAGATACAGGACACACACCAAACGAAGGTTTGGAAGCTTTAAAGCTGGTTTCCATTGAGATAACATTGACCAAGCAAGCTAAACGTTCAACTATATATCTGCAGTGTGAATGCAGCTTAAGTCCATATTTTAACATTTTGAAGTTTTTAATCTGTTAAATTATTAATGCACTCTCCCCTCATTTTGTTGAATTAGATGTTTTTTAACTTAACTCATATATATTAGGAATTATAAGGCTTAATACTTATGGAAAGTGGAAAAACAGTATATCTCCAACAGTTTGTGGAACAACAGTGTAAGTCCATACAAGCAATATTCAGCAGACAAAGGGAGCAGATAATATTAAAACAGACAATTGAACAAAATGAGGTCTAAAGTCTTAAAGTCTGGTAAATCAAAAAATATATAAAAAAAGGGGAACATTTTTGTATTCGTCTCAGGTACTCATTATTGTCAAAATATTTCAAAAATAGCAGATTTACAAGACCTACTGTTTGTTTTGTAGTGTATGATTGGCAAAGACATGTCATTTTATTCTGCCAGCTCACACTTAAGAGACTTTGTCTCAATGTGTTTTTATTAGTTAAAAAAAAAGGTTAAATGAAAAACAACCTCACAGTGTGTCGCATTGCAACACAGTCAGCTCATTTGGCCTATTTTCAAATTGCCCAAAAATAAAATGGTTGTAAAAGTGTAAACTGTTGGTCATTTTCCTCGGGGGGCCCTGCATGCCCTCATGGATCCCTGGGGGTCCCTGGGCCCCACTTTGAGAACCAGTGTATTAATAGATGGTACTTATATCAGTCCCATGCTTATTGTATTGTACCTAAAATATAATGCTCTGCCTGGGTGGTTTCCTGTCTATTTTAACAGAAACAGTTTTTAGTTGTCAAGAGTAGGAGAGAGTCAAGAGTCCTTGTACCTTACATCTCCCCCGGGAATAACATTAAAGTCACCAAAGCTTTGAAAAGTTCTTGAAATGGGAATAAACATGCCTCGCTGTCTGTTTGCCCACCTCAACATTGACACAATTACTTTTTCCATATGCAGTAACACCAACAAAGCGGAAATTGTATTTCCCACACAAGGTGTATTTTTGGGTTTAACCTAGCAGGAGGTTGATCGCACAAAAGGTTGCACATTGAGTTGGAATAACAACTTTCCTCAGCGAGAGCACACGTGTCCTCAGGGAGGTGCTAAACATGTCACTGCGCTTAACAAGTATCAGGGGAACAGATTTTTTCGTTTTTTTCCCTAAATCTTCCTGTCCCGTATTTAATGGCGTCTTTGTTTCCGTAACATGTTCAGGCCTGTGGTGTTGAAAGCAATCAAGCAATCAAGGACAGACAAAAAGTCATGATTTTAACCACTTTCAACCTAGCGGCTGTCCCTATTTTAAGGTATGCCATTATGGGCAAAACGTTTTTAAAACATTTAAAATCCTAAAGAAATTAAAATATGAAAAATTGCAACATTAAAAATGAAAAGCTCACTCAAGCTGTGGGGCTGCTATTTTAACTCTTGTCATATGAAGTAGGCTATATACTGTAAATATAGGGCTTAAATGGTTAAGACACCTGAACTATATAATATAATCTGCATTTTTAATAGCTGAAATTGAATAATTAAGTATCACTTGTATCACTTTCTGTGTCCCTTAATGGCCATATGTGGAGAGCTCTGTCCTTTTATGCCCATGTATAGAGATCCCTGATGTCATGTATGAGCATATACAGTAGGTCGGATCGACGTTCTGGACAACCAATCAACCAATCAGACTGAAGTCAATTGGTTGGGAGGGTTCTCGAGAAGCGCAAAGGACAGATACACTCACACACAGATATTTTAGTAGGGTATAGGATATCCACTCATACATAATGGCAACATCCCTGGCTTGATTCTTGAGATCTGTGTTACATGTCCTTCCCCCTCAAGGTCTAGCACAGCTTCCCGGTAACAACCTTTGACTCACCTTATCAAATTATTCTGTGGTAGTATTGTGTTTTTATAACAGCACAGTAACATGAAACAATAAAGACTAAATTAATTGAATAGCCAGTGACTTAAACAGTGTCTGTGCTGTACCATTCCTTAAATGAACTTGTACTGTGTGTTTGTGAGTTATTTATAACTGCTATGTTTGTCAATGGCACATTTCCTCTTACTTTGGATGTATTTACTTGCACTTCAAGTGCTCTCTTTCCTGTCGCCGGAAGCAGCTGTTGTGTTACCTGTGAGTTGTGTGGATGCTTCTCTGTGTTTGTATGCTCTGGTTTGACAGCTTTCCTTTGTTTGTCAACTTACTGATGCATCAACACAGTGATGCTGTCAACTGTAGACTTCTCTTACTACTGCCAATATTTCCAGTAAGAACTGAGCACCAAAATATTCTCTGAGCTCTTCTCTGGTGATCATGTCGCAGTGCATCTCTCTTCTCTCTTGCTTAGCATTTTGAGCCCTTGATGTACAATGATGTGAACTCATTAAGTAACCAGTTAAGTCCTATATTATTGTGCATTGGTGTTATACAGCAAGAACTAGCTTATTTACAATCTCACAACGCATTGCTGCAGGTATAACTGTTGATGTATTAATGTCCCTTAATGTCATAATTATGTCAGTGTAATGCTTTTTCCAATAAGTTTTGTCTCTCTGGCAGGTGAGCCAGTAGTGTTCAATCGTTTTGTAGTTGTTGTTTTGTTTTTTTGCAGAGGGTTAAGTGGCATGACCACTAAATTGGGAGAAAAAAGGGGGTAAAAAATAATTGGCCGCACCAAGGAGCTGTTAGAGACTACATGACCTGACTGCCACAGACACACAATATCATCTTTTTTGCACAGCATGCGAACAAGGCATGACATCTGGAGTAACCAAATACACTAGGTTAACAATTTCAAAGCAGTACATGCAGTTAATAAATGGAGGAGCTCCCAGTGTGCTAATTTTAACAATTTGCCCCCTTCACTTGACAATTTGACACTCTCTCTCTCTCTCTCTCTCACACACATGCACGCGCGCGCACACACGCACACACGCACACACGCACACACACACACACACACACACACACACACACACACACACACACACACACACACACACACACACACACACACACACACACACACACACACACACACACACACACACACA
The DNA here is from genome assembly GCF_963921795.1 of Nannobrachium achirus. Classification (NCBI taxonomy): domain Eukaryota; kingdom Metazoa; phylum Chordata; class Actinopteri; order Myctophiformes; family Myctophidae; genus Nannobrachium; species Nannobrachium achirus. The sequence goes on along the minus strand of NC_137822.1, from coordinate 12,742,034 downwards.
CACACACACACACACAAACTTTAGGCACAACTAGAGTTTAACACAACCAAAGTGGTTTGAACCAACTGATACTGCCATCGTTATAGATAGCATGCATCTATTGTCGTTGCACAATGTACAGTGAAATAGCCAACCATCTACACATCAGAGTCATACATGTAGACATCTCTCTTTACGTAGCACCGCAGATTTTGACCACGTGAGATGTGGAGGCCATGGTGAAACATCAATCCTGTCTAGGATCTACAATCTAGTGACAACCTTGTAGGAAACACATTTTGCTGCAAGACAAACTTTGACGTCTTTGACAAATGTTACAGAATAGAATAATTATTGGATTATTCTTTCTTTTATCAGCTTCATTATTTCTTGTTACGGTTATTATTGCTGCAAAAATGTGTGAGGAAACTCTTAATGGTCTAACTTACTGTAGAGGCGTCTGGTGAACGTAAAGACTGTGGTAATTATAAATCAAGGCTAAACGAGATTAACATAAATACAACTTGTCTGCTTTTCTATGACATTGGGAGTTGCTGCTTTGATGTAAATTGCGGTAAATATGGAAAGGGTAGACCCAACTAATCAAAAAGATATTGTGTTTCCTCAATTACAGTAAGTTAGACAGATCTTACAGTTTCTCAGAAGAACCCCCCATCCCCCCATTTATCTTTCAGGGGTCTTTTGAGTATAATGTTTCATTGATTAAAATGTATTCCATGTTAGTAGTTATGTCTCTGCGTTCGCACACACGCAGGCACGCACACACGCAGAGTTTGGGGCCCAATATCAAATCGTGATGATTACACTGTACAGTAAAAATGCATACTACATGTATAGTGAGTAGGTTACACATTAGAAAGATATGATGTTAACAATATATAAGATTAATTGAGGTTAAAGTGAAACATTCAAACATTAAATTACAGAACAGTTCTCAGTACAGTAGGTTTAATACAACTCCCAGAATGACCTTGAACAAGGCCCTCACATGCCATCGCCGCTGGCTTTACGTGGAGAGATGCTGCCGGTCCAGAGAACGATGCCCAGCCATGTGTCGAATGCAGATGCTGTTCAATGGACACCAGTGCAAGACTGTACTGTGGTGACTAACGATTTTAAACATTCTTACCCCATGCATCATAAAGAATATTGGTCTGTTTTATTCTAGCCTCTGTATCCAGACATTTATTTTAATTTGCGTTATTTTATTGTGATGTTGATGAACATTAGACATAGTACTAGAAACAAGCTTTCACATGCTCTCATATACTGTAACACAACACAGTTAAAATAAATATGGGAACATGTAGTTTTATCAAGAAGCTGACATTTTTTTTTTTTTTTTTGTGATGGCTATCCATTAGTTTCTGTTTGGATTGATTATGTTTTTAATTGTGTTTTTTTATTATAAATGAGTCCTTCCTCACTCATACTCTCACTCACACTATGTGAGAAATCTGTGAGTGTTTATTTCACGCCGAAGGAGTCACCCTTGGCTGGCAGCCTCAGGTAATGGCTTGTCATTTCTGCCTGTGATCTATCTTCCTGCTTTATTCATCACCACCACACTTTCCTGTGCATTTTCAGTAGACAGGGTTGGCTTGTGTGTTTCCAGGCAGGGACGTGCTGGGCCCCTGATTCAGCCTGGGAAAAAGAGTTGGAGAGGCCCTAATTTTTTATTTTTTTGTTGTATTTCGTCGTTGTCGGGTGGAAACCTTATATGTCCAAAACTGTTTGTTTTGTATTTATCATTTAAAAATGATTTAAACTAGTGAAAACAGCCGATCTACAAGCACACAACGCCTCGCACCGCGAGGCGTTGTGTGCTTGTAGATCTGCTGTTTTCACTACTTTTGTGCAACGGCCTTGTATGATGAAGCAGGGCTTTGCTTTGCGAAAAAAAATATAAATTTGAAATTCACAGGTTTCTGCCCGACAATGACGATTTACTTTGTTGGCCGCACAGCCCCCAAAATGGAACAAAGGCCGACATTTTATTTAAATTTTTTTCCTAATGGCCGGCCTGGACCGGCCGGGAATGAACCGGCCGTTCGGGAGTTGTCCCGCTTTTCCCAATGGCCAGCACGTCCCTGTTTCCAGGCCTCTGTCCTTGTTTTCCAATTCACGTGCCTGAGGGCAAATGTATAAGTGTATCATGCATTCCAGTCTCCTATGAACAGATATCACTTTTGACAGGTGGTCAATATGATGCATGTTAATGGAGTTTTCCTATGTGGTTCTTCAATTCTGTTCCTTATTTCGCAGCTATAGCTCTATCAGGCTTTTGTTAGATGCTTCCCACTACATGCATCGCCATTTTAATACATTTCCAAGTTATACAGTCGTGGCTAAAATGATTGCACCCTTGCATTTGTAAAACAGAAAAAAAAAAACTAAAAAATCTTCCAGAAGCTTGGCAAATGAAAACATATTTTGCATCAACATACAGTATTTGGTTTGCAGAGGAACACAACATATAACTAGAAAAAAATACAGAATCCTAGCTCATTCTACAAAGACATTTGCATAAATACTTAAATAAACTGTACTTGAATTTCAACCAGGCTATTCACCTGGAACTCACCAGTGGTGAGCCCAAGTTGACGTTAATCTTTAGTAACCACTAATCCACCCAGTTTAAATGGAGTAAAGCATTCTGCTGTTTTGTGTCACACACTGAGCATGGACCAAATAAAAAAGGGAGAGAATTGTCAGGAGGTCAGAGGACCATCTGAAGGCTCCAAGTCCATCTCCAGAGAACTTGATGTTCCTTCACTGTGCGCAATCTAGACCATTGTGTGTTGTGTTTTTTTGAGCGGTGGTCACAACGCTCCTATACGTGGCCGTGTGTGTGGGTCTGTCTGTCTGTCTGTATGCGTGTCTGTTTGTAGCCTACAGTACCTTTTGTGACCACACATGTTAAGGGAGGGGCGCTGTTGGCCAGGCCAGGCACCCACCCACCCACCCACACACACACACACACACACACACACACACACACACACACACACACACACACACACACACACACACACACACACACACACACACACACACACACACACACACACACACACACACACACACACACACACACACACACACACACACACACACATATATTTGTTTTGCTGTTGCGCATTCTCCACGACCACCGCTCAGTTCACACAGGTGTGATTTTTAAACAAATGCAAGGGTGCCATTACTTTTAGCCACAACTGTACAGTAGCTACTCTTTATATGGTTTTCAAGACTTGTACAATTCAAAGACATTCTCTTACACAGAATATCAGTGAAGTGGAGATACACTTTTATAGATAGATACTACAGAAGGCATCCCTGGAATCTCACCATTTTAACTTGACCTTTGAGGGTACAAAAACCTGATACCAGGGCAGGAAGGCCGCAAAACAAAATAATGACTTTAAGTTTACACAAATAATTAATCTAATTTATTATTGACACAGCCGAACAAACAGAACAAAAACACACACGCATGTTTTTCTGCGCAATGCTGATTATGGATCCTGAAACGTGTTTGATCTTTCACTCAAAAACAACTCTGAAAATCACTATTCAACAGTGTTGGGTTGTTGTAGCTACCTGCCCATGTTTTCCAATGGATACATGCACATACTGCAAAGAGGAAAAATGAACAGTGGTGTAAAAAGTAACTTGTTGAGGTATTTGTACTTTACTTGAGTATTTCCAGTACTTTTACTTCTACTCCACTACATCTCAGATTAAAATATTTGATCTTTACTCCAGCAAATGTATTTGAAAACTTTAGTCACTAGTTGCTTTGCAGATATAAATTATAATATTATAAAACATATATTAATTCACTTTAGTCCTATTTTATACCTTGGCTATTTGAAAATAGCTGATCTACAAGCTCACAATGTGACGTGTTGTGTGCTTGTAGATCTGTTATTTTCAAACATGTTGATTTTACTTTTGGTATTTTAAGTACATTTTGATGCCAATACTTTCATACGTTTACATTTGTAATTCCGGTCTTTTACTTGTAAGGGCACGGCCAACAGTTTTTTATTTTTGTATTATCCCAATAACCAATGACAACCACTTGTCACTTCCTGAGTCTTGGAACGGTCTGCCTTAATTCGACTCAACCAAATGGACTGAGGGGGAAAACTCAGTGCTTCAAGAATGATCGTTCCCTTTCTTGTTGTACCTTGCTCTTACTGTACTTACTGTACTCTGTTCTTGTTTTTTCTTTTTATCTTTTTCATACTTCTCTGTAACTTTGTAAATAACCTTATACTGCTGTGCTGCCTCTGGGCAACGGATTTTCCCCCTTGGGATAATAAAGGTATCATCAATCTATCAAATCGCAAGGTCTGTGTGGCACGCTGAAAGCTGCATGAGACCATAAATCCATGCCATTCCTATTGAAATGCAATGGCGGAATACACTCTCATAGGTTGAATATTTTTCTGGTGTGACCGTGCCCTAACAGAGTATTTCTATATTGCAGTATTGATACTTTTACTTAAGTCACATATGTGAGTACTTTTTCCAACACTGGAAATTAACTTCATTGCTCTGGGACCAACACATTCTCACTCTGGAACAGACGAGTTGACAGACGTGCATCTGGGGGTTTGGGGTGTGGAAGTGCCATTAACTGATGTCTATTGTTTTCCTGCAGTGGGCCACCTACAACAACGCTGCATGGTACTGCACCGGTAGTGACAGACACCAAACGAGAGAATGGCCTGGGATCTTCTGCGATAAGGATAAATCATTTCCCTCTTCCCCAAATCATCTGATCTCGCAGGCCGATTTCGACACCTTTGTGGGCCGTATTTGGCCACCAGATTGACACGACCCATCTAGAGCAAATGGCATAGATGGTGCCATAGATCATACCAGTGAGTAACCTTAAGTTGGGCACCAACAGTTCCAGAGTCATGTGGCCCTTAGGTCAGGAGCCTTTCTTCTACACCCCCTGGACAATGGACATTACAACATTTTGATATGTTTAACAAACTCAGCATAAACGGAAGGAGCATTGCTGGTTGGTTGGTCAGGGACCAATCAGAAGGGCTAACAATGGGTCGATTCAACCCTTAATGCTGAGTGCCATGGAGGATACTTCACAGTCTTGACAGGGATTGAACCCCCGGCCTTCCAATCTCAGGGCGGAAACTGTCACATTTTTGAGTCACGCACCATATATGACCAAGACAGTCCTGTTCTGGCTACCCTACCATTATGACGCTGCTTGCATACAGCCATAGAGATACACTTGGAAGAGAGCAGACTTCTTCCAGGTAAAAAAAATACCAATTTTGACTAACCCCATGACAACCTTGAATTCAAGGAGATTCTATTGTTTTTGTTGCATTCCTAAGCCACTAATTTGATGACCGGCAGAAACTCAAAGAGTCTCAAAGAAAGAAGACAGTTTCACAGCTATCAAGATTATTATTTGACAACACTACACCACAGAACAAACATACAGTAGTATTATTCTGGCATGTTGGGATGGCACAGAAATGATCTAATGCATTGCTGGACTTCAATCGCAAAAATATTATTAATAATAATAATTTGGTTCTGCAGTAAGCCATGAAATCCAAACATAATTATGTTGCTGTTTGTTGCAGAAAAACAAAAGGGAGAACTAGCTACCAGTTTGTTAAAGTCAATTTGATAGCTACTGAATGTGGTCATCTGTCACTGGTGATCGGTACTTTGACTTGACTTGAAAGCCTTCATGTGAGGAAACAGACCTGCGTGCATGAATGGCACACACAACCTTCATGACAACATCCATAACATCCTTCATGTTCAGTATTTTCCTGTACAGTGAATAATGTAATGATAGTGGTGAAATGGAGGAACTTGGCCAATCCATAATGACTGGCGCTGTCCGTATTTATGGTAACGCAATCTTCAAAAGAGTGTCCATCTTAACTTTACAGGTTTTGTGAAAACAGACTATGGACTGTTGATGGTTGAGATTTCAGTTCCTTCACCTTTTTATTTTATTTTTCTCAGTTTCTCAGTGTGCCTTTCCACGTTCCCTTTCCTCGCCATGCAATTGTTGCAGCTGAGAGAAATAGATTCAACATGATGATACAAGGAGGATGGTCTCATGTTAAGATGATGGCATTAACCACACAGACTGACCTTTTTTTCTGCGATTTCATTGGCCACGGTCTCCCATCTGGGCTTCACACATCCTAACACCTTCTCCCCCCACACACTGCCTTTTGAAAACCTCCATACAAAGCATGTATACATTCACTGCATCAGCAACATGATAACAACTATGTTAACCCAGAACCGGTTACTATCAACATTAGCCACCACTCTTGGGCACAAGCCCTCTTTGGTGAATGTCTCTCATATAGTCTCTCGATGTGGGTAACCACAATATAACTAAAGTTACACACAACTTTTCAAAGTTTATATTTATGCCTGCTGTCTGAAGCCAGAGACAGACTCTCTATGTGCCCAGACGTATATTTCATTGATGGCAATAGTCAGATATATTATAACTCTATGGCATCGATACAAGTAGGACGAGGGATACAGCTGATTGTTGCAACGCTGTGCTGATGCATCACTGCCACAAACAGACTTATAGCCTAGGTCTAAAAGGCACTTCCGCATACTGTACATCACAGAGTAGGTATTACTTAGACACACGAACACTGAGGATTTTACTGCATGTGTCGTATGTGTGAGAGAGAGAGATGCCTTAGATGTTGAAAGTGAGTTGTTGCCCGCACAAAGTTTACAATGGAAAGCAATGTTTAATCTTTTGACTGTGTTGAAAGCATGCCTTTACGCACTGTGCTTTGTATTGAGCCACATACACACTCATGCAGGCTGGGCTGTTTGCAGCAGCTCATAGACATATTGCTCTGGCGAAATACAACATTAAGAGGTTAGGTGTATGGGTTTAGATTGGAGTTATTACATTTTTATTTGAAGGTGGGAGTTCACTGCAGGTTTCGAGCTGACAGTGATATGCAATAATCCCATTAACTAGAACAATGACTCGTCTCCAGGTGGTCTGGGGTCGAATGAGGGCGAGCGGTCAATTTAGCCAAAAGATGTACGTCCAGGATGGTTTAGGTGCCTAATTTCATATTTAGAAAATGTTTCAGATGGAGGAAAAAAAAAAGACAAGATCATTTGGATTGAATATTTAGGAAAAGTTACCTTCTGAGAGCTTCATGAGCAAAGATAATCGGCTTAAAAGTCGCTCAGGCTTACCTCTTAAGAGTGTTAAGAGAGTGTTAAGTGATTTTTCAACGTTTTCTTTGAATGTGGTAAGAATGACGAATGATATAGTGGAGTTGGAGTAAATACACTATAACAAGAAAATCTGATACAGCAGACATACACCTGTATAGTAGCATAGTTCAGAGTTTTATTGTCTCCGCCAGGATGAAGGCTTGGCCGAGACCATGTTTTGGCTACTGTCTGTCTCTCCGTCCATACATCAGTCCGTTTATCAAATCATGAACACAGCGTCCAATTGAAACTTTGCGTGCCCATTCCCACAAGGGAAAAATATGCCACCCTTTCACATTGTTCTGTTATAGCGCCAACACGAGGCCAATCTTTGCAAAACACATTTCTTTCTTTACTCCTACAGATTTTGTCTCTATAGTCATGTCATGAAGACGGACCTGTCCGATTTGTCATATTTCACCCTAATTGACTAAGATTGACTTCTACAACCTGGCCTGTTCCATTTTTACTGGCCTATTCCATGTTAAGTGACAGCAACACATTTCAAATAAGTCAGGTAGATAAATCCAACCCTACAGGAATTTACATTGTATGTAGACTATCTTTTCCATTAACTCATTGACGGCTTATGAAGCAGATAGGCCATCTTGATTAACAGTGGTTTCTGCATCAACAAAGTGCATACTTAAGAGCATTAAGATTTATTAATATGAATTATCTTATCAGAGATGTGCTTGGTACAGTAGGTTCGTATATTCACTCTCCAATGCTGCTGTGTTGGTGCTATATATGCACAAACTTTTGCTACTGAATTATGACTCTCACTCACTTGCACAAGAGACTTTTGATTTTATGTCTGCTGCTATATACAGTATATACATCTACTAAGTGTTTGTACTTGCACAAGAGAGAGATATTCTGCATCATTTATTTTCATTTATTGACCATGGACTTTGACATTGTGTCTTGTTATCTTACTTTGTTTCCTTGTGCTTCTCTATTCTCAGGACTGCAAAATATTGGGAGTTACAAACAATTATTTCACCCACTCTTTTACACTTGTCTACTTGTTATGTGACAAACTTGAAGTTGAAGTTTGGAAAATATGGTAATTACTGTTCCACCGTATAACGTGCCTATTATGTGAAAGCTACACGATTTGGGGAACATTCACACCCTTCCCACAATGGTTTCCTATACACTAATATGAGCAGTGCATTTGTAGCCTACTCAGTTGAGGCACAATTGGGCCACTTTCTAATAATGTGTATGATACAGTACATGAGATAACTAAAGCATTTTAATCTTAAATGTTGAACCTTGCCTTCTGGCCATGACAGTATATATCCAAATACTGTCATCTTTTTCTGACTGTTAGTTCTATCCATGCTATCCATATACTTTGGTGAGTCATCTGTCAAAATATGTCAACTAAGGCAAGGTGAGTCAGTCTTGTAAAGTTGAGGTATTATTCTCAAATTGAGTATAAAAGGTGTTAAAGGACTTTTGTGTACACCTCAAATATTTGATATTCACTTTATCAGGCACGCCCCCTAAATAAACCCATTGTAACTTCAAACTATTTTAACCATTCATTGAAAACACACATCATTGGTTCTGGTTCCTGATATTGTCTGTTTTTTCAGTTGCTTCATTTGATTTGATTTTGTTTTATTTATACATTTTTTAATCTAAAACTGAATTGTTATGTCCTCTTGTTGCGACCGTCAGGGAGCAGTTTACTATGAAAACCTCCACCGGCCGTCCGTCCGTCCGTCCGTCCGTCCGTCCGTCCGTCCGTCCGTCCGTCACACGTCACACCTTTGTTTGTGTACGGTGTGATGTCATATATCTTCAGTATGACATCACACCACATGTGTACACAAACCTTTGTGTACGTTGCTGTGGCAACAGTCTGTTGTTGCTGGTCTGTTAGTGTACGTTAGCAACCACCTTAGCAACCATGGTTTTACCCTAGCAACCAACTGTTTACCCTAGCAACCAACTGTTTACCATAGCAACCATGTTTTTTTACCCTAGCAACCAACTGGGCATAAAAGGGATTCTGTTAGGGATCTCCATATATGGGCATAAAAGGGATTCTGTTAGGGATCTCCATATATGGGCATAAAAGGGATTCTGTTAGGGATCTCCATATATGGGCATAAAAGGGATTCTGTTAGGGATCTCCATATATGGGCATAAAAGGGATTCTGTTAGCTGTTAGTGATCTCCATATATGGGCATAAAAGGGATGCTGTTAGGGATCTCCATATATGGGCATAAAAGGGATTCTGTTAGGGATCTCCATATATGGGCATGAAAGGGATTATGTTAGGGATCTCCATATATGGGCATAAAAGGGATTGTGAGAGGTGGAGGTTGTGATATTTGTGGAGATACGCGACCAACGGTCGCTTATCTCCCGATTAGGGAGTCTTACTGGTATACTATATGTTGTGGGGAGGTGGGATGGGGTGGAACTATTAAAAACCACTGATTTGTAAGCAGTCACATAATGGCCTGGGTGAAACTAATTGGATTCAGAGCTAGGTGTGACTGCACTCCTGTTGTGCTAATCACACAGGATAAATCAGACATCCCACACGGTCAGAGAGAGCAACTGTCCAGACATGTGGCCGTGCTCGATGGCTGGTCCACACCAGGACGCTGCGTATCCTGCTAGGTCTCATAGCCAGGCTCTGCTGCCGTCTGTCAGGGCCAGTTGGCTGCTGTCCTCCCAGCCAATGCACCAATGTGAAAAGCTATAGGACAGTTGACAGCCAAGGTTCTGAGATCAAAGTAATTTATTTTCGGGCGGCCATGCCACGCCTTTTGTTACCTCTGCCAGGCTGGACGGTCGAAGGCCGGAGCCGGTGTTAATAACCTCCATCCGTAAAATAAAGCATCGCGTTAGTTCATGCAGGGCACGGGAGTCATAGACGCCTCAGCTGTAATCAGTTGTCAGTCTATTGATCGCATTCAATCAGTCACGCTTTTTGTTTTACACACCAATCACACCTCAATCCCTCTCAACAAGGCGGTCCATTTAAATATGGCTACCTCCTAGGGGCCACACACACATGGGCATGCAACAACATGTTGAAATCGCGGCGGGGAGGCAGAGGGATATGCGACCAGTTAAATTAATTTCCTAAGGGAGCGCGTGACTAACGGGGGTCCAACGTCCGCGAGCCAAGGTTAAATATACTTATAACGTGAATGTTCCTGACTGAACTAGCTTTTACTGTTATAACGGCAGCAAAAGATCATCCTAGACCGGACCATCAACTTGATGTAAATAAATTATAGCACACATACGTAGGTTTAAGATGTCAGGTGAGTGGATGTCTGCATCAATATTAACCCTTACATTACCTTAAAGATGGGGTGCCATGATGATTAGGTATTATGATTATACTAGGAGGAAGATTCTTGCCAAAAAAAGTGTACAGAAAGTGTTAAAATTATGTTTTTATGTGGCCACACCCACCAGTTCATTAAGTATGCCTGGTGGGTGGTGACCCAGCTGAAGTTAGCCACACCCACAGCGTTGAGTGTATGGTAAAAGGGCCCTCCCCTTTTACCATATTTTATGATGACATTAAATCTGTGTTTTTCGATCTGGCCTTTTGACTCAGTGGCTTTCAGCTTTCAGGAATACACAGGAAGGCAAATTTGCACATTATAACCCCACCCAGTGGTCTACTAGAGTAATGTGAACTCCATAGACACATACAAAACAGAAAAAAGTACAAAAACTATGGCTCCACCTCTTTATTGATGTTACTGCTTGCCGAAGAATTGCAGGCCAGTCAAGACGCTTTTGTAGGCAGCACTCTCTAAAAGGTAGGAGGCCACTTGAGTACTATTTTGTACTAGTTTGGCTATCCTTGGTATATACCAAAGATCTTTGCCTGTACATAGTGAGGTGTATGATGAAGGCCAACAAGATCATCCCCAGTCAACCTTGACCTGTTTGTTCATCAAAAAGCTGTCGAAGAGGAAGCCTGGCTATTCAGCACTGCAGCGAAGACCAACCACCTCAAGGACAGCTTCTGCCCTCAAACTGCTCATAATGCTGAGCTGAGCCGAGACCCCGACCACTGCCCAACTACATCATTAACTAAACTGCCTCCTCCTACGACCCCACTGGATTACTGATTCACTTGCCACTTTAGTATCACTTCAGATTACACTGCCATTCATCTGTGATGTGAAATATTCTATTTTATATGGATATGGGTACAAGTGGTACACAATTCAATTCATGGTGCCATCAGCAGCCAGCCAGCCAGCCAGCCACCATCCATTATGTTTGTGTATTTCTCAGAGTACTATTTCAGCCCAAGTCCTTCATTTGTATACGGATTACTGAATGATGGCTTCCTTTCACACTAAGCACTATAACTGTTAACATTGCATTTTATTATTATTTTGCCATTATTCTGCCATCTACTTGACTTTTTTCAAAACTATAGTGCTCAGTGTTGAACGGCCCTTTTCCAAAAATTAACTCAGCTACCGGTATGTGATGTTATCGTTCCATTTGATGGGATAACACCAGCACTCTAATGGCTCTATTTCTGTTAGTTTCTTCCAAAATGTAAGCGCCATATTGACATGTGATGTCACTGTGTGTTGAGGGTAGTGCTAATTTCTAGGGCACTAGAATACTGTCATTTAATGCCCTCTGTTTCATTAACATTCTGTGGCATCCAGGCCCACTACAATTAGCTATTCCAACAGAGCTGTCACTGCCATATTTCCCAAAGAAAGAAGTCATGCAAATAATACTACAGCTTGTTCCATGACTGTGCTTGTTATGCACAAAATCCTCTTCAACATTAGTGGCAAAGACTATCCCTGACTCTGGGACAGTTCTTGTTAATCCATCTGATTTCAGAAGAAATGTTTGTGTTGGCCTCTCGTCGTTACCATGGTTCTCCAGATGGAGCAGGAAACTGAAATGATGCATCTTCCATAGCCTTCCCTAACACAGGCCTATTTTGGTCTAGAGGGGGCGGATCCACCGGCTGAAAACAGCCGGTGGATCCTATTGGTTCACGATCTGTACCATGGCCCGCCTCCCACTTCCTATGCCAGAAATTGCAACAGGTTACCCCAGGCTTTTATTTTTCTTCCCATCGCCAAAATAAAAGCCTGGGTTTCCGAGGCTACATCTTCCATAACACTGGGAACGTCTGTTAGCAGCATCACAAGCGGTGTGTGATGCTGTGTTCTTTTCAGAATGCAGCAGTTCGTACTGTATTTTCTTCTCAGTTGTACATATCATTGTACCATTATCCATCAATAATAATAAATAGCTCATTAAATATAGTACAACATAAGAAACATCAGATGAAATCCCCTTATTGTTATTTTCAATCATAGCACGTAGTGTGTACGCACCCTATTTACTGTGCAGTAACTTTTTTATGAAACTTGGCATAATGGTAGAGTGCTAAAGCACTCAGTTGAAAATGTTAACTTTGAACAGGTAACTAATTAGAGCTCTGTTCCTGATCTGTGTGTACAGTGTTCTGACATTAGGAGCCAGATACATGTCCAGCAGAAGGTTGTCCTTCATTTCATCCAGTAGTTTGAGACAAGAGGCGTACTTGGATTCGTAGAACGTAAAGATGATGTCACACACTTGTGGCTCTAACTCTAGAAATAACTTAAAGGTGCTGCTGGAAATGACATTTCGTTGGAGCTCCTGTCTGTCAAATGTTGCCAGTGCACAGAAACCTCCGTACACGGCTACATTACTAGAAGTTCAGAAGCTAGACAGAAGCTCTGGAAAATCACAGTGGTCGAAAGAGGCTAGTAGGAAGCACTTGGCTGTTTCCTCCTCATGAGGAACACATTTGGCACAATGACCTCTACCCAAAGGGCACTTTTTCCAATACAGTCACCCTGCTGCCACAACACAACAGACATAATGAAGATCCACAACAGTCTTCAATTCCAAATGAACATTTGCCATTATGTCACAAAACCTTTAACTTGAAATTTAAAGGAAATACCAAACTATAAGCTAATGGAAGAGATTAGTCTAGTAAATCTAAGGAAAAAATACACTCAGGTCGACTTTCTATACAGGAGGAAAATACCCAGAAAAGAAATCTGCTTTAAGTAGGATGTGAGGGGTCTAACTAGGGGTTTGACATGATGCTGAATCCATTGCAAGCATTTGTTTTGCACAAAAAAACATTCCTTGGGCTAACAATGGCCCCAGAAAATGATGGTTTAGTGATGAAAAGTGATGAGTGATGGCATTTTATGGGGCCAATGAATGTTTTTGTGCAAAACAAATGCTTGCAATGGATTCAGCATCATGACAAACCCCTAGTTAGACCCCTCACATCCTACTTAAAGCACATTTTTTTCTGGGTATTTTCCTCCTGTATAGAAAGTCGATGGGAGCCCAACTTGATTTGGCCACTGTGGGTATTTGCAGTGAGCAGATCATGGTAGATTTTTTTATCCTGGCTAGTAGACCTAATTTCCTGTCAGAATCAGTTGAAAAACTAAATAATAAAATGTTGCCTTATTTTGACTAGATCAAGAGCCAGCCCACATGTACCCTATCACAACTCACTACCTTCAACAACAGAAAAAATGAAGATTATAGATTCACATAAGTCTTCATTCAAAAGCCAGAAATATTACATTAGTACACAACACACAACACAATATGACAACAATAGAGCAACAATTTGTATGTACACAGCATACAACACAAGCAGCAGCTCAGCAAAGAAATACATATTATACACAACCCACATGTATATCTCCTTGTATGAGCTGTTCTGTCTCTGCATACTTTCTATGATTGCGACCGTTAGGTCGCAGTTTAGTATCAAAACCTCCACCGGCCGTCCGTCCGTCGGTCACACGTCACACCTTTGCCCTGCTCATATCTCCGCATCAATATGACATCACACTGCTTGGTGTGTGCCGTCAGGGTCATTTGTGTACGGTGTGATGTCATACAGATGTCAGCAGTGTGATGTCATACTGATGTCAGCAGCTATGTCTCTATATATGGAGTTATATGTTGTTCGTGTCCAAATATGGGGCTTGTGAGGTCAGACTTAGTGAGATTCGTCGGTTATCTCAATATAAGGAGGGAGAACCAGCTTATGAGCCGATGAGTTGTGTCAGAGTCGAGATCCTGCTTGCATCTAATCTGTCGGTAGATAATGCCGGTCTTATATAAGGGTCATTTGTGTACGGTGTGATGTCATACTGATGTCAGCAGTGTGATGTCATACTGATGTCAGCAGCTATGTCTCTATATATGGAGTTATATGTTGTTCGTGTCCAAATATGGGGCTTGTGAGGTCAGACTTAGTGAGATTCGTCGGTTATCTCCATATATGGAGGGATGTGTTGGTTATCTCCATATCTGGAGATTCAACCTTCAACGATTTTGACATCTTGTTACTAATCTGTCGGTAGATAATGCCGGTCTTATATAAGGGTCATTTGTGTACGGTGTGATGTCATACTGATGTCAGCAGTGTGACAGGAGATAAGCGACCAACGGTCGCTTATCTCCCGATTAGGGAGTCTTACTGGTGTTATACAGTAAGTCTCGTGTGACGTTAGTCTCATGCTCATACGGACATAGGGACATACACACAAAGCCAGACGTACTGTGGGAGCAGTTAGCACCGCTCAAACAAAAAGGTTCCTGTACAGAATTGAGTGATGTCCATGTGTGATTGGATGTTTGGGCTGGGTTGGTGTTGCAACTCTAGATTCAAGAAAATAAAAATAGAATTTAGAGTTGCTCACAGCAAACAGCCACCCTGTCAAAACTCACAATCACACACACTAGTCAAGGACCCACAAGCCCAAAAGCTCAAGGAATAGGGGTGATACCTGTGATGTCTTGCCGTACTTTTTATTTCTGTTTTATTAGGTCCACAGAATGACAGGCCTGCTCTGCCGGAAACATCGCGAAAAAAAGTTATGGCCATTTGTATATTCACTGTCCCATCGACTTCACTATACAGGAAAAGAAAAATATTCAAAAAAGAAAATAAATGTGCTTTAAAGTAGCATGTGAGGGGTCAAACTAGGGGTTCTTCATGATTCTGAATCCATTGCAAGCATTTTTTTTGCATGAAAAACATTCCTAGGGCAACATATCGGCCCCCAAAAACTGTGAAAAGTGAAGATTTTTTGATGACTCATCACTTTTTAAAAATTTGTGGGGCCAAAATTTTGCCCAAGGAATGTTTTTCATGCAAAACAAATGCTTGCAATGGATTCAGAACATGAAGAACCCCTAGTTTGACCCCTCACATGCTACTTAAAGCACATTTATTTTTTGTATTATTTTCCTGTATAGTGAAGTCGATGGGACAGTGAATATACAAATGGCCATAACTTTTTTTCGCGATGTTTCCGGCAGAGCAGGCCTCTCTTTCTGTGGACCTTAATGACCAAACTAATAGATAAAACATAAATAAAAAGTACGGCAGAACATCACAGGTCCTCTCCCATTATCAGGGACTGGGTCCTTGACTACTGTAGATCCACAGTCTTCAACTCCAAATGGACATCACTGATGGCTGTGTTACATCAAAGCCAAAACCTCTAGCTTTTGAACTCAAAATGAAATAGCAACTCAACCATAGGATAATGTAAGTGACCAAAAGCCACATACACACTGTTCTCACTACCTTCAATAGCAGAAACAACACATACACACTGTAGATTCACATCAGAGTCAGAAACAGTCATTAGCATCCAGTCATTGGGTTCAAAAATTACAGCATTAATATACACAGCATACAACACAATCAGCATCAGCAAATAATCAAATAAAAGAATGTTCATACCTTGAGCTTACTTGACTTCATCAGTTGTGTAAATTGATGCCAGCATCAAACTTTGGGACTCGTCATCATAGAGACGTACGGTATCAACCTTCCTCTCTCTATTTCATCCTCGAACGAGCGCTCCAGCGGCCATGTCCAGTCATCTCGAACCTCCATCTGGCTAGCGTCGCCGTCGACTGTACCTTCCTCCATGCTGGGAGAACCCGGTGTCAATGGTGCACCCAATTTCACTTGTTTACCTGTAGCCTAATCTTGTGTTATAGTTACGTCTCCTGATAGGATACAATTAGTATCCCAAACTGTAAAATGGCATTTCCCTTTACTGAAGAGCTGGAGTGACAGAGAGACCCCAGTTAACGCAATGATACTGTCAGAATATGGAGCTACTTAAAAATATCACTTACCCTACCATGCACAACTAAAACACATCAGCAGCAGCATCACACTCTTAAATAGTCATGCACAGCTCAATTCAACATCCTGTATACAAACAATACATTCATTTCACCTCATATAAGATGATTTATCCTGAGTTGTTCGTGCTCATGCTAAGCAACAGGTAGCTAACTCACCTGAATCCAATCAGTTGGGAAGAAAACACCAGTGCAGTTTGTCAAGAAGTTAATTAACTTCTCTTAAGTGTCACACATGTGACCTTCACTCAGCCGTTTTCAACACTGACAACTCAACTCTACTCAACTTCTTGAGTAGAGAAGTAGAAAAAATGGACCCCAATTTGAACAAGCCCAATTACTTTCTTGTGGTCTTTATCCTTTTAGTTAACCCTATCAGTGAACTGTACTGTCTTTGTACCCTTTCCTATGAACATTTCTAATAAGTATAGTATTCAATATTCAAGGTGTATCATTACGTAAGTTGTTTATTTCACTTTTACTTCCAAACTGAGCGTGTGTCTGTGACTCCCTGGTCTAGCCTGATTCCAAGGCTAGTAACATTCTTCTTCTTCTATCGGGTTTATTGGCGGATGGCAAACCATTTAAGGTGCATTACAGCCACCAACTGGACTGGAGTGTGTAATACAGTACATTTGTGAGTTTCAGCTTCTTAGTGCAATTAATTATATACATTGCTGTCGGAGTCGGCGCAAATTCTCTTAGTAGGCTCATTATTCAATCATCCAGATCTTCTCCACTTATCTCATCAAAGTCTATAGGAACCGCCTAGGTGCAATCAGCACCAAAAACTAACCTGCATTGCATTCTAGTGTAGGGAGTGTCTGACAACAAAAACAACACTTGTGTTGTGTGTAAATTCCTTTTTTAGTTTTTTTTTTTTTTTTTAGAAGTTTTTTTTTGAAGAGTATAATGTATGATAAATATTATAACTGTTGCTATGGTGATCTTTAATTCAAAATACATTATTCACATTAAGCTTATGTTGCACATGATTTATCATCGCCTACTGTTGCAATTTCTAATATTGCTTTTGTGATGTGGGGCGGCATAGCTCAGGGGTAGAGAAACCGTTATTAGAGCACGAAGGGTTCCTGAAGGGTTCCCAGTTCGAATCCGGGCTCCCCCTGAGTTAATGTCGAAGGGTCCTTGCCAAGGACTCCTTGGGCAAGACTCTGAACCCCACATTGCTCCCGGTGAGCTGGTTGGTGCCTTGCATGGTTTCCTCCGCCACCGGTGTATGAATGTGTGCGTGAATGGGTGAATGTAATGCACAATCTCTGTAAAGTGCTTTGGATCAAAAGCGCTATATAAATCCACCATTTACCATTTATGTGTATTTTTATATTCATTTTTATATTAGTACTGAACATTTTAAAAATGCATACCTGAATTTATATTGGTATACATACAAATAAACCCTACTATCCCTTTCCTATGTGAAAGTCCCCTGTACCCGGAGATGTCTACAGTCCAGTGGGCAGCTAAGCAATACAAATTTAGGATAGCTCAATATTAAATATGCATTTTCTTTCCAAAATGCAAAATAGTGTGAAATGGGGGGGTTAAAATAAAAAATAAATACATTTCTGTAACTGTAGAGAACAAACAGCATATTTGGTGTAGGCAATTTTATTTCAGTTCTAAAAAGGTGTAATAGTTGTGAGTGACATGGACATGAACAGTGATATAAGTAGCATCAGTAATTAGGCACACACACACACACACACACACACACACACGCACGCACGCACGCACGCACGCACGCACGCACGCACGCACGCACGCACGCACGCACGCACACACACACACACACACACACACACACACAGACACTTTTCCTTACTTACGTGCCGTCCGCGGGACTGGGAGAGAGACAGTAAGCTTTCCCCCGCGCCCGCGAAAAAATAATAGGCCTAATATTTTTTATCATTTTGTAATCCATTTTATAATGGAAATATATATATATATATATATATAAAATATATATATATAAATGATTAAAAAAAAACGACAACAACAGGCAACGTATTTTTGCTATGTTTGAAAAATAATAGGCCTAATATTTTTTATAATTTTTTAATCCATTTTATAATGGAAATATATATATATATATAAATACAAATATATATATAAATGAATAAATAAAAAACGACAACAACAGGCAACGTATTTTTGCTATGTTTGATTTGTTCTTTTCTTATTTAAATAAAAAAAATGAAAACTTCCCCATGGGGTGCTGGAACACCTGCAGCACCCCTAGTTCCCACGCACTGGCAGAGTCCTGCACAGTGGCCACTGTGCCAAATTCACTTTCACTTTCAGCGGTGTGGATGCTCGGAAGCAAAGAAAGTCACCACAGTTTGATTTGATCATTCCTTAGTCAATTATGAAGGGATTTCAAAAATTAAAACGTCTCCATATTGCTTGGGAAGTCTACTTCGCAGAGAAACCTGGCTAATCGCGGGATTTCGCGGTCCGCCGCCACACACACACACACACACACACACACACACACACACACACACACACACACACACACACACACACACACACACACAGACACGCTCTCTAAAGGCACAAATGCAACACTTACACGAATGACACACACACACAGAGTAAAAGTAACAGCACGCACACACGTGCGTGCACATTGTTTCTCGTTGTCTCACTGTTTCTGCCAAGCAGGATTTAGAAGCACGACACAGTATACACACGTGTGGTCGGCGCGCGTGCGCGTGCGTGCGTGCACAGTCATACAAATGAGAGTGAATAAAGCAAAAATAAACATCACAATCTGTCAGCAAGTATTGAAAGAAAGTGAACTAAATTAAGTAAATAATCACCTGTTGTTGATGCTGCTGCTGTTGCTGCTGCTGCTGCTGCTTTAACCACGCGTAAATAGTGTTTGCGTTTATGACGGCCAAGGGATGTCTTTTTCACGGGAGGTGTAAAAGGAAGATCTGTCCCTATAAAGGCGATGTCGTTTCTTGAATCAGACTTCGAGAGATTGCATCGCCGACGCTGAACTGAGCGAACAGTGTGTTTACTTTTAAATGTATGTACAGTAGTCCTGTTTGCTGGTTGACATAGGGAGCGCGTCACTTGGACCGCGCGAGGTGCACCAAAACCCAATAAATCATTGCGTTTATCGTGCACTTCAGGCCTTAAGGTGGTTGCACACTGCTGCGTTTTTCGTTGCGAAATGCGTTTTTCAGGACAAGGAGAGAGAGGGAGATAGAGAGAGCAAGGGACTGAGTGGTGCGCGAAACGGGCGGCAGTGTGCAAACGTGACTGACATAACGTGAGTTTGATTTTTTTATTTGCGTGCTCCGAAATTCACTCCGATATTCGGCCCGAAAAACGCAGCAGTGTGCAACCAGCTTTACGGCCTGGGCATAAATAGAACGGTTTCCATCCATCTTTCCCAGTGGGATCCATAATCAGGCGAGCAGTACGTGCTATGAGTACGTGACGCGAAAAGCTGTTGGCACATGCGCAGTTGGGTGGGCCTAGCGGGCATTGGGCAAAATAGCTGGCTAAAAAGCGCCTGAATAATTTCGTTTTATATTAACTGTACGCCAATGTAAGTACATTGATGGTGGCAAATGTGCCTATAACGTTGGCAGAGTACTGATCAGTACATATGCCAAGTGTGGAACCTCTAGGATTAGTGGTTTGCTGGGAATAGGGAGCATACGCAATTTGGCACTCCATGGACCATTTGGGGGCACTCCATGGACCCCTTCAGCTATAACTATATGTAAGATTCCTGGCAATTATAATTTTCACAAGGTCACCACAATGCCATGTGGTTGTGGAACAATGAATGGCAAGAGGCCATAGATGCATCAGACCCATTTGTTATTGCCACTTGGCTATGCCTCACAGCTCTAATAGCATCAGTATAGATTGGGTTTCGATTGGGCATCATGGACCAATCAATTGAGATACACTTTGATTGGGCCTGATTCCGGGCCTGATTCCTCTTCAGCTTAGAACATCCCTACTAGTCTGACAATTACATGGATAGGTCAGATACATTGCAATATATGTGTCTTTATATCTCTACCGGATTTTTATTTAGCCCTGCCTAAGACTCTCTCCTCTCTTCCCTTGCCTCCTCCTCTTTATTGGTTCAGTCTCTTCCATTCTCTCCTGCAGTGATAATGACTTGGGCCAAGGTTTGGTATAGGTTTATCATTAACTAGCAATGTGTCCAGCGTTGTCTGTGTTGAATAGGCACAGAGCAATATGTTTCTTTTAGTGGTACCTCAGCACTCCAATGCCTGACCGAGTGTGTGGGTATGTACTGTACAGTACACAGCATGTCTCTATTTTTGCAGCACAGCCTGCAATAAAAAGTGGCCACCAAAGGCACAGCTCCCTTCACACTGGGTGTGATTTTTGGATTATGACCTGCCCATGACCTTAACCTGATCACAAACACCAAATTGTAGGGTCAATTTAACCTGGGGTGTATGCATGCATAAAGGACATGTGGGAATGGATAAAAAAAAAAGAAAAAAAAAAGAGGTTTGAATCAAAGAAATGAAAGGAGACACTTCTTGTGAATGTGAATTCTTGATAAGAGGTACAGCACAGGTATATCGGTCTATTTTCAATACATTGTACTCCTCTGGAATGTAAACATTTGTATTGTGTGCAGGTTGTTTTCTGTGCATTCTTCTATTCTGTGCATGACTGGGTCTTCTCCGGGTCAGGTCCATACATAGTGTTTGTGATCTGAATTGTTCAACTCCAGTGGCTGATAAACTGCTGGTATATGGATAGATTTTCACCTTGCATTCAAATGTAATGTAGTCTGGGATGGCTTTGGCAAAACATAAATGAAAAGAAAGAGACAATGATTGACTTTTACTATTCAATCAGGTTTTTATTCATTTATTTTTGAATACAGAATTTGCTAATTCAAGTCAAACATTTCAGTAGTTGGGAATAAAGTGTTCTCTCAAAATGGTTCCAGGTTTTATGGAATCATAATTCAGTCTGGGATCATAGATGGCAATCTTTTGACACTTAACTAGCTAAAAAATATGAGAAAATGATAGATAAGTTTATTTTTCAGTAATGTCACACATGCAATTTCAGCCTTTCAATATAAAGTCGTTTTATAATGTGAATTTCAGTGATGACCATTCCAAATCAATGTTTCATAACTGAGATGGAGTCTTTTAACATACCTCAGCAAATCCCGGAAAATGAGGTTCTCTAATCGAGTGCTTAAATTGAAGTGACATTTGAATAATAACACGGATAGATATTCTCCTTGGGGGAATCATGAGAATCATTTAACTGCTGCAGTTCCCAGCATCCCCAGGGAGCATAGGATGACCCTTGTAAAGCATGATGATAACACAAGCAAACGTTAACCAATACCGTGACCTCAGCATGTAATGTGTATCCTTAAATCTAATTCATTTAATGACCCTGGACACACATTGCCATCTCCTGCAGAGAGGAAAATGGAAAAGAACCCCATAGCGTGATTACAGTTGGACACAATGTACTTACAATGTGTAATATGGTGAATAATTCATTCACATTTCTGGAGAAAGATAGACCAAATGAAATGCAGTGTCTAATTATAATTTGAATCCCATTGACACTGCATTTGCAACCAAGTTCAGCAGATCATGATTTTAGCTTCACCTTTCTTGACAGGTGAAGACATGAAGTTTAATCGCAAAAAAAGTAACTAGATGTATTTATTAAAGTATAAAAAGAAAAAAACAAGTTCCCTATCTAGGAAATATGAACGTGAATTCAGATTAATTACCTCTTCCCCTTCTCACCTCGCACAAGCCTTTTAGGCTGTGAAGCACCCTACCCACAGGAGGCCTGGCAGTACTTGTTCCGCTTTCACAACATGGGCAGATGTGAACCTTGGGGATTCGGCTGAGCTTTCCTGCAGAGTTTATCAACCAAGACATTAGTAATTACTCTATGTCAAAGATCAAACAAGGATGCTTAAAAGGTTGAGGTGTTATTGCACTATGGATGGATTCATTCACTGTACTACCATGGCAGAAGTCAATGCCATGTGTAGCAATTCACTGGGACAGTACATCAATTATAATCTGAATCCTTTAGTACTTTTTTTTATTAGAGAAAACAAAAATAACAAGCATAGAATTAACATCACAAAGTAACTTTCATGTGACAAATGTGTTATGTCACAGATTGAGAAACCCAGAAATCACAAGAGCCAAGTCTATAAATAATGTGGGAAAGTGTTTATTGTTCTGGAAGCAAACTAATTGAAGAATGCATACTTGTTTTCCCATGAATTATGGTGATAAAGCCTCCAACACTAGTTGTTTTCCCCTAAGTGCTGGCATCCCAGTGACAGCCCTGTCATCATGTAGTACACTCGCTTTCATAATTAATCCACATAACTGACAGCTTTGCCATTTTGTGTACATAATTATTGCCAGGCCCTGAACCTACGACTTAATAATGTCACACCTCGCACACAGCTGCACATAGCCTTCATTATGAATTTCACAATACACAGACACCTACTTTGTGGTTTGCTTTTGAACCACTGTTACTTTATTTCTTGCTGCTTATTGTATTTTCAGCCTTGCTTATTGTATTTCCTCATTACTAGTACGTTGGTTGTTTGCTGACCAGTAGCATGTTTAGATCGGATACATTAGACAAAAGATATATAGGCAGCAAGCACCACTGAGAGGTGATCACCAAGATCCTATGAGGAGTATAATCATAATGGTTATGTCAGGCACCCATCAATAACGTGTGTGTGCGTGTGCGTGTGCGTGTGCGTGTGTGTGTGTGTGTGTGCGCGCGCGCGCGGATGCGCGCGTGCGTGCGTGTGTGTGTGTGTTATCCTGCTGACCCCTAACCAGTAACGTCAATCACTGCTGCTAACCCAGTGAAGTAAGACATGGGTGTGGAAGGACTCTTCATCAATAACACCATTTTAAATCAATATTATTGCATCCACTGGCCTTACCTGCATTAGTTTAGTAAATAATTAAATAAATATTGAATAATGAAATACATGGGATTCAACTGGATTGGTTGTGATAAAAGTTTAATCTTTTCCCAATTAAACAGACAATGCACGTAATCTCACATGCAGGTTTAATTAAAGCAGAACAACACTGTTGTCCAGAGTAAAGGAATTATATGACAGAACATAATGAATACTGGAAACAGAGCTCTATTTGAATGGCTTTGTAACATGTCCCCAGGGTTACACAAACAAACTTTCACTATAAAGGGCAGGGTGCATTAATATCCTACTATAAATACGTGAAATCTCTGAAACGTACGTGCATGCGTGCGTGCGTGCGTGTGTGTATCTGATCTCACTGAGTCTCACTGATTGGCGAGAGTATAGCCCATACTGTAGCCCATATTAATTGGTTTAAGGTAGGACCGGCATGGGTACTTGGACAACGGGTATTACATAAGCTTATGGGTGCCATGCATTCTCAACTTGCATCCTTCCGGGTTGAATCATTCCCAAGTTATGTTTTCCCATTCATTTATTGATCGTATTACAACATATAGCACACCAAGTTCATTTAACTTGTCAAATATAAAAAAGTTATAAAGGATGAAGTGTTTTGAAACTAAATAGACTTGAATAATCGATTATTATGTCCACGCTTTTGCAATAAAGCATAACAATGTATTTAAATAAAAAATAAATAATCCCAGACAAATAAAATTACAAGGATGAACCAATACCCCATGGAGGAATGGAAGTCTTGCATCATCTAATTCAAGTGTCTTACTAAATTGTAAATTAAAACTATTCATGAATTGTAAATCAATATTGACAACAGTACCCTGCTGTCTAACCTGATGTAATAGTAATATGTTCCACATTATCAAGATAACATCTCACGTTGCAAAGAGGAATACAATAAATACAATTTAGATAAGCAAGAACAATTACCAGGTTGCTTAACGTGTGCGTGCATGCATGCGTGCGTGCGTGCACGCGTACGTGCGTGCACGCGTACGTGCGTGCGTGATTGGGTCTGTGTGTGAACATAAAAATTAAGGGATTGAAAAGCATAGACAAAATATATCTGAATGCATTCTAACAACTCAAGCTAAGAGGAATACAACATCATTCAAAATGAGATCTCCAAAAGGCAAAACTGCTATTCGCATTGAGAAGTTACATGTATTTGACACCTCAAAGGTTAATCTTCTACCATTAAAGGCATAGTATTGGCAAAATTATAATTTATAACTAACCAAATGAATAACTAACCCATTGAACATTTAATGCCAATCCATATTAGGAAACAACAAATAACCATAAAGGCTTTCACATTTTCAAATCTCCTTTCTCGCCTTTCAGTGTCCTCATCTCTACTATTCTACATTTAATTCTGTTTCCCTCTTCATGTACTGTAGACGCTGTTACACAGTATGATTATGATGTTGTTGTTGTTGTTGTTCTAAATTATGGGCACGAATTAAGCAATAAAGCATGTGCTTGCCATTGAATAGAGACTGTAAATCACCAGCAGGAACGCTGTAACCCCCAAAATACAGTGCATTCTATTGCAGTGACTTCCTGACCTTAATTTCACGAATGCGGTTCCTTGCTTCTCATCAATATCACATGGGCCAAGACAATATGAGCTATGTGCAGCCATAAGTTGAAAGGCTCTGCAATCCTCATTAAGACCTGCGAGGGAAATTGTTTTTCGGCTTGGAAGGAAATAACCTAACCCACTATGTGTTCTGTAATATTGTAATGGAGTGTATGCAGGGGCGTCACACCAAATTCTGGGCCCTGGGTACAAGGATTCACTGTGGGCCCCCCATGAATGTTAACTATTGAAAAATAGCAGATATACAAGCTCACAGCGCGGCACGAGTGCCGCGCTGTGAGCTTGTAGATCTGCTATTTTTGAAAAATAGTGAAAATGTGTGCAAGAAACCTATGTTTCCATGTCAGTGATGCTCAAACTTTTTCATGTGAAGGACCCCCAAAATTATATGTATTTAGCCAGGGACCCCCATCTCAAAATATTTCGTTCCAGGGACACCCCAGAAGCAAAATTTGAGTTGCAAATGTTCGCTTAAAAAATACATTATATTCAAAGATTTGCACACATTTTCACGACTTTTCAAAAATAGCAGATCTACAAGCTCGCAGCGCGGCACTCGGTGCCGCGCTGTGAGCTTGTATATCTGCTGTTTTTCAATAGCTGAAGTTACTAGGGCCCCTCCAACTTGGGCCCTAGTAACTCAGTCCCACTTTCCTACCCCTTGTGACGCCCCTGAGTGTATGTGGGGAGAGAGTGCATTTCTGGGACGCAGCGTGGAGAGAGATGGATGAAGCAATGCAGCACTCTCACACTGACCTTGATGAACACAATGCAGAGGTTGTGTGTCGTTGCGGTCAACTGGAAACCTTGTATGTCCAAAATTGTCCTTTAAAAATGTATAAAAACTAAAAACCTGCTCAAATTGATCTAATGTAGTCATGAGATTTAGGGCCCTATTTTCATCCATGCCTTACCCCTTAATTCCTAAACTCTTTTCATAGTTTTTTTGAATATTTCAAATAGCTGATCTACAAGCTCACAACATGTTGACGTCGGCTATTTGAAGTGTTTTAAACTGTTTTTCCATATACAAATGTGGCATCTTGGGTGCTATTTTTTAGTATTTGTAAAACCCACAGAGATACATAATAACATGAGACGAATAGCTTTCATTTACAGTATTACAATACATTTTAATATGGAGACACAAGGTTTCCCCCCGACAATTTGTTACCATGCCGCAGAAGAAGCAGATTCAATCCATGAACATGCCTATGCTTTGTTTCCAGTCAAAATAAATGCATACCCCGGTAAAAAAAAGAAAAAAAGAAAAAAAAAAGAAGAACATAAAACATATATATGCTGTTTTAAGTTAAATAAATGCTGAAATAAATTTAAATTATATTATTGAGGTTTTAAGATTATTATATCTTGAGATTCTATAGTGTGTAATGTTTTGATAACACTGTACTGTATAAAACCGATGACTATACCGTATATATTTTAACAGGTTTGTTGATGGCATACTTTCACAACAACAGCACTTCTAGCATTTCTAATTACAGCCCTTAGAGAGAAACTATCCTCCCGGTTGTCAACATAATTAAAACCTTTCAGATAACCAATTTGCTTCCAGTAATAAATGACATACTTTAATAGCTGATTAGATTGGAGAATCAATGCATTTCCATCATGTTATTGGTCTGTTGATCAGTCAGTGAGGTCAGTGCTCATCAAGCTCACCTGTACAGTATATATTTTATTAGTTTTTTTATGCCTTCAATTAAATTCATTTTTAATCCACTTTCCTTTTTTTCAAATTTTTCATGATCTTTTTGTGGGCTTTTCTGCCTTTTATTTGTGTACAGTAGAGATGGACAGGAAGGGGTTGATTTACAATTGTATTATTGAAGAAAAGTCCACCCATGTTTCTTCCAGTTTTGGAAAAAGTAGTGCATTTTATTCTTAAGTAAAAGTATCGATACTGCAATGTAGAAATACTCTGTTACAAGTAAAGGTCCGGAATTCAAAATGTAGTTGTAAAAAGTACAAAAGTATTTGTATTAAAAAGGTACTTAACCCTTTTAGTCCCTATCCCGGACTAGTTCGGGATATTCGGGATCAAAAACAATTTTTTATTTGCTATTTTACTTACCCCGAGCTGCTTGGAGCAACGTGGGTGGTCCCTCACCAACGAGAGACGCTAGATGCTCCGACAATTTATTCCATTGAAAATGGTTTAAAATAAAGTTTAGACCCCCCCCCCCAATGTTCACCAAATGTTCATTGTAGGCGGCGCGACGTATTCCAGGGTGCCTATCCCGAACATGTCCGGGATATTTAATAAAATGAATTATTTTATCGGAGGCCTCAACGAAGCCCCGGTCTAGACGTCCATCCTTGGCCGGGACTTAGACTCGGCCATCCACGGGCCGTATTCGCGCTAACGGCCGAATCGCGCCGCCCACTCCAATAATAAATCACATCTTTAGACAGGATTTTCTCCGGATTGTGTCCCCAGACCCAATGAGAACGTTTTTTGCGACTGAAATAGCTTTAGATCGGGCTTCTAAATGGGTTAGCATTTTGGCTACGTGTCAGCTAGCTTCCTCCTCTGGACACCCATAGGATTGACCGGAGTGAAAACACAGGCCAGTTGGGAGAGGGTCGACGAAAGCTATAAAGAAGGTCAATGGAGAAATTTCTGGCACTCTAGCACCCCTTGTGGCCGGATGGCACTGTATGAGTTAAAGGAATAGTTCATCCCCAAAATGACTTTTTTTCTATTGATTACTTACTTATTGAATACTTACGCCATGGTCATGGAGACTTGGTTTTGGTCACATTCCTAAGACAAACATTTGATTATGGTAAATATAACCCCAATGGGGACCCAAATGCATTTGCCTTAAATCCACTTTTTACTTGTGTCTTATGTTGTTGCTATACTATTTTTTATGCCTAATTGTTTTTAGACCCTGTAGCACTTTGAGATTTGTAATTATTTCCAGAGGAGATTCCTTGGGGCTTGGGAGGAATACACCACCACACCAAGTTACACTCCCTGCTGAACAGCCACCCCCAGATCAACCTGTAGGAGTCGCTAGGTGGTTAGGGGTTAGGGCATAGACAGAGATCACCTTCCTACTCAGGGACCGTATGTTACCCAGGTTCTATGTGCCCCAGGTTCTAGGTTCTCCAATTACCACTTAAACCTAACCTTAACCCTAAATCTAACCTCAGTAAAACTAACGCCAGTGAATGCATATTAACCTGTGGGGAACATAGAACCAGGGGAACATAGGGTGGACCCCCCCACTCACACACTGCGTTACCTGGACACTTTTGCAACTTGAAAAAGTTGTATTGAAGTTGATAAACTAACATTGTTTTCCAGTTAAGTATTTACTGTATTATGACAAGTTTCAAATGAATGTTTCTGTCAGGAACAGATGATTATGTTTATTTATGATGATTACATTACAGTATATCCTGGTCCAGAGCCCTGTTTGAAACGTCTGATTTTGGTCCTGCTGCAGGCTTTACCTTAAGACTAAATAAATGGTAAATGGTCCATTTATATAACGTTTTTATCCAAGGCGCTTTACATAGATTGTGCATTACATTCACCCATTCATACACCGGTGGCGGAGGTAACCATGCAAGGCACCAACCTACTCACCGGGAGCAACTAGGGGTTCAGAGTCTTGCTCAAGGACTCTTCGACATTAACTCAGGGGGAGCCCGGATTCGAACTGGGAACCCTTCGTGCTCTAATAACGGTTTCTCTACCCCTGAGCTATGCCGCCAGGCAGCTTATCTTTTTTTTTAAAGATTTGTTTTGGGGCTTTTTATGCCTTTATTTGATAGGATAGTAGACTGACAGGAAATGGGGAGAGAGACGGGGAATGACATGTGGCACAGGTCGTCCGGATCGGGAATCGAACCGGCGATGCCAGCAGGCATCACAGCCTAGTATGTGGTATGCGCCTCGACCACTAGGCCAGCGGGCGCCCCCAGGCAGCTTATCTTTGCCTTGAAAACAGGACTCCAACTTTAAAATCCCTTTACCGTGGCAACAGTTAGAGCAAGAATCAAACTTTTCTGAGATGTGACAATGAACAACTCTGTAGGGTGAAAAACATTTTTTCAACGCCCACAAACATCTGGAGTTGACCACTCTCCGAAAGGTTTTACCGTATGCAGCATTACACAATAGTCAAATGCCAAAACAGAAGCTTCTGCAGCAGTCGACACCTTCTGTTCATTTATACGATGCGCTTGGGAACTGTATTTTATAATCTACTCAAGGTTAAGTACATTACATAAATCTTCAAAAGAGTGTTCAGTTGTGAAGCCAAAACACCAAGCTGACTAACAATGTGCTGAATGAGGCTTATGCCAAACTCAGACTCGAGGTACACCTCAGCCTAGTCACAACTTCAGCTAGACTCGGGGTACCCCTCAGTCCAGACACAATCAAGCTACCTCAACACTAGACTACATAATGGATTATAGTCCTTAGTGGCCACTGTGACGGCAAGGCAGTGAACCCCCAACCTTCCTTGAATGAGCTATGAATGTTCTCCCAAGCTATGCTTCAACCATGTTGCCACAACATTGAGAATATATAAGGTTCTTACAATTTTCGTTCAAAGGGAAGGTGATTACTTGAAAAAAGTCAAGGCAGGACATATAATGGATATTGATTGGTGTTTTATAGTAGCCGATGAAACAACATTATCAGCCTGATCCTGTTTAGCAGCTAAAAGAAACAAGCTGCAAGAGTCCCACTCCTACAATGTGTTTTATTTCTTCGCTAGGCCTGTGTCTGCTTTGCCGAGCTCTGTGCCTGCTGAACGCTCTGTGTATTCCTTGCACTGTCAAGAGTCTCAGAGCTGCAAAATGACAATGGCAATTATCATCATCTGAATAAATAGACGTAAACAAACGGCTTCTCATGAACAATGTTGGTGTAATTAAGAGATTCTCTAGAGTATATATGTTACACAGAATATCAACTAAAAGAGAAATCCACAAGAGTCTATGTCCTGGTTATTGTGTGCAGTGGGGGGATGGCAGGTGGGGAGAGAATTCTTTCTCTCTGGTGGGTGGAGTTATAGAGGTGTTTCCATAGTTGATATTTCCACAGATAAGGGTTTATACAGTAGAAATGGGTGTGGGCCATAAATATGTAATAATAATAATAATAATAATGCGATACAAATATTTTGTATTGGACTCCGACGTTTTAGTAATTTTTTTTCTCTTTCCAAACCTGTCTCCAGAAAAAAAAAAGTTAAATGCAATGTAAAAAAAAAAGGCCATCACTCACAAATCCTTGGTATAATGGTGACATCACTCACAAATCCTTGGTATCTTTGGGTGCGTTCGGAAATGCATGCATAGTTTGTATTGGCCAGTGCGTTCAGTGCTGTATTTCCGAAAGCATCCTTGATTTTAGGATCATTTGATGTATTACCAAGATATAGAATATTGAAAAGCAGATAAACTCACTGTGCTGCTTCACTGGCGAACAATAATAACCCTGGTCAATGCTCGCACAACTGTACATTATGAATGTTGAAGCTGTTTTTCACCGGGGAATCTTTTTATCATCAGCCCAAGGAGAAAGCTGCATTTGTTGCTCAGCCAATCAAAATACCATGCAACTACTCCACGACTACCTAATCATCCCTGTCATTGATTTAGCTTCCTGCCCGAAAACTTTATGGAGCATCTACCATACCTCCTAAGCTGATGGTGATGCCTTTTGATGTGCTGATGCATGTGTTTATGCTTCACTTGTGTTTGTCCTATGTAGTTTATCCATTATTCATAGTTAATTAATCAGTAATGGTTTAGCTTTATGACAGGAAATGTCATTGAACAAACTGCCTGTAGGTCTAGTTTTTAACCCTGCCTGGCAGGCAGATCTACAAGCTCACAACGTGTTGCTTTGCGCAGCGTTGTGAGCTTTAGATTAGATATTTTCACTACTCCTTAAAGGACAACTTTGTTTTTTTACAACAAGGGTTCATATTTTAGATAGTAATTAAAGAATATAAAAGATGTGAGTTAAAATGTTTTCATTTACTCCTTTCTATCGTTTTAGAGATTTTAATTATTTTGATTTCAGTGGCTAGGGGAATGGTACAAGTGGCTAAATATGTGTTTTTTACACAGAATAAGCCCATTCCCAAGATGCACCGCAATCTTTCACGGGCAGATGTGACTTCTGGGGTTACTGTAAATAGCAATAAAGAAATTGCAGGCTTATTGTGTCTAAAATACATATTTAACCACTTATACACATGCCCCCATGCATACGCATGCCCCCACATTTTAGTACACTAAACATGCTAAAACGATAGAACGAAGTAAATGAAAACATTTTAACACTCACTTTTTCTTTTCTTTAATTACAATCTAAAATATGAACCCTTGTAAAAAAACAAGTTGTCCTTTAAACATTTATTTTCTAATTTATGCAATTCCTTAGATTTTTCTTTTATTTCTTCATGAAATTGTTCATTCATGAAAATATTTGCTTTTTTTGGGGAATATTTTTTTTTTGAAAATGTTTTGAAATAATAATAATAATTCAAAACAAAATGTAGGAAACAAAAAGGGACCCATAAATGGGTCCCGAGTCCCGACCCAGTGTTTGGGAGCCAGTGTCCTAACCCCTTTACAAGAATATACTCTGAATGTGTTCACTCAAACCCCTTCAACTCATCCAGAATGTTGTGGCACACCTGTTGTCCGCAACCTCCCATCGAGTTCACATGTTCCCTTCACTAGCCTCTGGTTGCTACCCTCATCCAATAAAAAAAAAATCACACCCAGTGTGAAGTGAGTAGTGGCTTTTATAAGTTAATTTCATTAAGCTCCCCTCAAAGCTTGGCCAATGAGCCAAGTGTGTAGATGTAGGAGCGGTTTGCACCTCTCAAAAGCACTGGTGATGATCAAGGCAATCAGGGGCA
The DNA here is from genome assembly GCF_963921795.1 of Nannobrachium achirus. Taxonomy (NCBI): domain Eukaryota; kingdom Metazoa; phylum Chordata; class Actinopteri; order Myctophiformes; family Myctophidae; genus Nannobrachium; species Nannobrachium achirus. Next base: position 12,709,974 of record NC_137822.1, on the reverse strand, counting down.
TGGCGCCCTTTATTCTCAAGACACAATCCCCTACCTCATTTTTTTCACCCTCCCTTCCATACAACAACCTGATTGACGCTTCATTGTGATGATTCTACCTCCTGGCTCACAAACTGAGGAATTTAGAGAGCACATTATGTAGACAAATACTAAGTGCATTCTACAATGCCACCTTGAAGATGTCATACTCTATTACTGAAAGTATATTGGAGAGTTTCGATGAACTGGGTTACCAGAGGGAGGGGGGCAAATCATCACTGTATTTTTGTGCCAAGCTTAACCCCGTCTTGGCTCGGGTAGCAAGTGTAATATGGAGTGATCTCCTATAGCGTCCTTGGTTGTATACAGTAGCTCTGCCATTGCTTTGTATGTGGCTCATTGAGTTAACACTGTGTGGCTGTGGTCCTCCGCAACACACACTGTGGGTGGGTATGTGGCTGACAGTACAAAGGCTGGGCCTTTAGCCAATGCGGGAGCAGCGTTCTTGGTGATGTCACCACCAACCAACACATACATACCTCATCACCTTACTTGGGCACTCTGCTGGCGCACTTGTTGGCTGGCCTTCAGCCAATTTCTTAACTCTCCTGAAACCTCTTGAAGAAGTCCTGGTAGGTTTGTCTGTGAGCGGACGCGGCGGGAACAAAATGGCCGCCGGAATGCGTCATCACCTGTGGCTGCCGAAAGGTGGTGAGAAGCTCCCTGCTCATTTGGTCAGGGATGACGCGGTCCTCCAGTCCAAACACGTGCAGGGAAGGCATCAGGACGGGGGTTTCGTAGAACCTTTGGTGTTCCTCGCAGGCGCTGCGGAAGCCCGCCACGAGGACGGCGAAGCGGAAGAGGAGCTCCGGCTCCAGGTTCTGCTCTTGGTGCGAACAGAGCATGGCGACCAGCGCAGCTCCCTGGCTGAAGCCCAGCACGCCGTCGAACGGCCCCAGATCCTTCACCGCCTCTTTTACCTCCGCTAGGCTCTCCTCAAGCCCCAGGCTCTCCCGACATGGCTGCTGAGCACTGAAACCCCGTGCCTGGGTGTCTGAGAACCACCAGCCTCTGGGATCGCTGTCTTCTCCACTGCCAGCCACTGATGAGCCATTCTCCTTCTCTGGGACCAGGGGTATACTGTGTGGTGCAGTCATGTAAACAAGCTCCACTTGCTTCTTCAAGAGCTTCCGAAGAGCTCCCGTTTTCTCACGGAACAAGACGCTGTTCTGACGGTAACCATGAATGCATAGGATCCGGAGAGGCGCCATGCAGAGACTAGTGAAAAATCTTGATGTCAAAAACTGCAAGGGCTTTTGACATCACGGTCAATGGGAAAACCCTTGAAAACCCTTGAAAAAACACAGGGTGACGTCAGCAGTGTGGTCACTAACAACAAGTGTGACCTGATATAAATAATAAGGCGCAAGTTAGCACCTCGGCAAAGTGCCAACTTACATACTGTACAGACAGCACTGATCTCAGTACTTGCATGCTCTGTGGACGCACAAGTAGGCCATATATGGCCACGGGTGCACAAGGCGCAGGTTGGCACCTCGACAGAGTGCAGTCTAGTTTGTAGCCTATGTCCCTTTTATGCCCATATATGGAGATCCCTGATGTCATCAGTGCCACGTTCATACCATTCTGTGCCCATATATGGAGCCAAGTGATTTGTTTGCACCTGATGCTATGATCACACACTATATATTTCGGCGTAGCTGCATTGGAAACTCCTTATATGGTTATGGCTAAATGGTTACATGACTGTGATTTCAGAGGTCCGTCCGCCTGCCCGCCCAACGGGCCTCCCTTAAGCCAATTTCTAATATGATTGATCGCAAACAAGACGACTGCAGTTAGACTCTTTCATCTAGTCGCTGTGCCATTTATAATCGTTGACAATCCACTTTGATATTACTCTATATGTTAGAGCGTTGCAAACCGCTCCTACATTTCACTTTGTGTGAGTACGGATCTCCATGTATGTATGGATAGCCAAAATGTATCAGCCAAAATGTATTAGTAGCCTATTGCGCATTACTCATAAGTAACTGACGTCACGGACAGGCCCACAAGGAGATAACGTGTGTCGTGTTTGCACCACACACTGGTGCGATTTTCATAAACTGCATCCGTTTCATGAGGATGTTGTAATGATATGAGCAAATCGTACTTGCCTGAATGATTACTTATGCGTCCGATCGTGTCGACCGATACACATTGGTTGACCTTTAATGCCTTTCCAGCACAGAGAGTGTGTGTTATTTATTTCATGTTATGTAGCCACTATACAACCATTAAATAATCTTTGGGATGTAAAAACAATCTACAGTAGATTAAAGATTGGCTATTTTCAGCGAAGAGATTTGGTGTAGAGGGAATAGGTGGGTCAAGGACAGAACCCAGGGGCCCCAGTCAACTCAGTATATTTTTAAGAGAAGCCCTCCAGCAGTGTCTACACTCTACAGTCATCCATACATCTTGGCTAGCTCACCAGAACTTGCAGGCCCCGGCAGAGCCCCTGCATCGTACATCTTTGTAGGTGGGACGGCTTCATGACTGATGACCATGTGTTAGAACAGGGTTTCTGTCTGTGGCAGTGTTGGTTGCTCTTGATGTTTAACAGACAGAGCACATGGAGATAACCTCAAGTGGATGTTATCTCTTCCAGAGGTCACAGGAGTCATCTTTATCCAGCACAAAGTCACTGTGTTGAATACATGCACGTATTAGCCTGGAAACCAGACGAATCTGCCAGTGCAAAAAAAAAGAAGAAAAAGGGCCCTCAGTAGATTGGATTTGCTGCCACCAAAGTTGTGGGGCACCAATCAGGGCCCAGTATGCAAATATGGGGAGGGTTTATCACCAGAGGTTCCACACAGGGATTCTAGAGTAGTCTAAGCAGTGATATTAGTCTGAACAAGCCAGCAACCTTGTGCTCCATAACTCTCTGGTCTTTTTAATGTAACCTTTATTTAACCAGGCAAGTCATTAAGAATACATTCTTCTTCAGAATGGCAATAGGCAGTGGATTCATCTCTAGTGTGTCCACCTGTGTCCACAGTGAGGGGCAGTGCAGACATAGTAAAGTCTCATTGCATCCTCAGCCTGAGATTGGAAGAACACTGCCTCCTTGTGGCCACATTTGGGACAGGGATGGTCCAATGTTTTTGGTAGCGTTGGATCGTGAGCTACATTGGCAATGATTTGGGTCAGCTCATCAACCTCATGGGTGATCTTATTGACATAGATGCAGCTGTTGTCTGCCTTTTGATGGTAGTGACAGTTCCTGCATGCATAGAGCAGGATGCGATTGTCCGTGTCTTCTTTGGGATACAACATGTTGTTGCATTCCTTACAAAAGCGGATACCGACGAATCCTGGTTCATTTGCTCCACTGTCCAAATCCATTGGAATTACTAAAAGAGTGCAATAACTTTATTAATACCTTCGGATTGATACACCACCGTGTGTATTACCACTGCAGATTAAAGTGTATATTCCAACAGATGGACACCTGAATCTCATATGAAGGTGCTAAGAAAGAAATCTACTTTAAATCACATTTAGATGGTTGGGATGACAACATTATGATGCCATTGCATGATGATGTCATTATGTAGAATACCATGATGAATGATGATGTCATTATGTAGAATTTTGGAGAATCCTTGAGCGGTGCCAACCCCTCCTAGATCTGGCTTTGTGTGTAGGTATATGAGTGTATGAGAGCAAGGAACTCCAGGTCACAAACAGAACGGCCCATACAAGGAGATATTCACGTGTGTCGTGTTTGATACCATGCACTCAGGTGCGATTTTTTTTAATGGAGTTGGTTAAAAGTTCATTTTTGTTTTGTATTATAAATTATTATTGTGTTTTTTCTTATATACTTTAATATACTTTTTTTGTATTATTGTAAGAACGTCTTCCATTATAGCATGCAAACTTTCCAAGAATAGAAAGCCAGCTGTTTCTTTTAGCTTTGACTCCCCATCGATTATGCAATCGGGGGGTAGGACTCTCCAGAAATCTGGATTGGTATCAGCGCCAAAGATCTGCGATTGGTCACCTTCTACTTGCTGTTGGGGTATTTGTCACTGAACATATGGCACATGCATTAAATGTGCATTTACAAATACTAACTATTAGGAGCAGAACACAATCATCAGTATACTCTGTGCGGAATACCGTTCGACACTTGGGAACGTTTTGAGCAAATTTGTTTTGAGCATCCCTGCCCCACCACACTAGAGCAGTAGTAGTACAGTAAGTGCTCAACATTTCCCCCTTACCCATTACAATGCCGGACCAACAACTATCCACAAACCCTTTGAAAACAAAGTGTGTGTTTTAGGCAGTGGTGGTCTCCCTGACCTTGTGTGTCACTGTCTGGACAGCTTAGGTCAACTCATCAATCTTGGTGGCCTGGTCAATTCCAGGTGAGGCGTATAAGTGGCCATTCAGGTTCACGTCCTTTCAACATGTTCTTTAGCAGAGCTGTGAAGGTACCCAGCATCTCGCATGCCTGGCTGATGTATGGCTCCACGCAGTCCTTGACCATGACCATGTTCTGGGAGGTTTGGGACTGGAGCTCGTCCAGGTAAGTGGCCATAGCTGTGTGGTAAGGCTCCAGGTAAGTGGCCATAGCTGTGTGGTAAGGCTCCAGGTAAGTGGCCATAGCTGTGTGGTAAGGCTCCAGGCACTCCTTGGCCATGTCAATGTTCTGGGAGATGCAGGACTGGAGTTCACCCAGGTAAGCGGCCGTAGCGTGGTAGAACTCCTCACTGGCCTTGTTCGCGCTGCAGATGTGGGTGGTGACTTTGGCGCGGACATCGTCGGTGTTCTGATCCAGCATGGACTTCAGCTCGCCCAGGTACTGGGTGCTGTGCTCCGTGGCATCCGTCAGTCTCTCGCCCAGCAGCTGGAAGCCATGTGCTAGCCGCTCGGCAGTGTCCTGGGCAAAGTCCCGCAGAACTCCATCAGACTTACTGTCGAGTTCAGGCACATTCTGCTTTGGAGCGGCATTAGCCTCCTGCACGGCATGAGCATTGCAGTTAGCAGGAGCACTGCAGACAATAATTACTGCTAGGGTAAGGATCAGAGCAACAAGCTTCATGGTTATTTGACACATAAAGACTCTTGAGAAGCGATATTTCCTCTGCGCCTAAGGGACAGACGCCAAGGGATCTTATAGCGTCCCAGATGATGTTGCACATGTTGTAAGAGTATACTATGACGTCAGTGCATCAGTCATCTCCATATTTGGTCAAGTCTGTGCTTTAACTTCCATTACAAAATTGAAAAAGTGAAATATTAAGCAAATACAATTTAATTCAATTCACACTGGTGTGAACCAGTGTGAATTGAGCGGTGGTGTCCATTAATTTCAAGGATGTGTGTGTGTGTGTGTGTGTGTGTGTGTGTGTGTGTGTGTGTGTGTGTGTGCCAAGGCTGCTCAACAGCACTCTGGTCACCCAGCGGTATTGCAAGCCAGGCTACAGACAGACTCATAGCTACATAGGGGCGGCATAGCTCAGGGGTAGAGAAACTGGTATTAGAGCACGAAGGGTATAAATCCCGAAGGGTTCCCAGTTCGAATCCGGGCTCCCCCTGAGTTAATGTCGAAGGGTCCTTGGGCAAGACTCTGAACCCCTAATTGCCTCCGGTGAGTATAGGTTGGTGCCTTGCATGGCTTCCTCCGCCACCGGTGTATGAATGTGTGTGTGAATGGGTGAATGTAATGCACAATCTATGTAAAGCGCTTTGGATTAAAAGCGCTATATAAATGCACCATTTACCATTTACCATTTACATACACGCACGGTCATGCTAAGGAGACAGTGTGACCACCGCTCAATAAAAACAAAGTTATCTTTGTTATCTTATGTTATCTTATCTACTTCTCTTTACTAATCTTAAATTACACAGTAACATAAGATACACAATGGCTTCAAGAGAACAACCTGGCACTCATTGTCGATGAAAGAGCTAAAAGTGTTGGGCGTGCACATCACTGAGAAACTCATTGCCTGACTGCATCACTGCCTGGTATGGGAACCGTACTGACCTCAATTCAAACGGCAATACAACAAATCAGCGGAAGTGACCTTCGCTCCATCCATGACCATCAATGAACGCTGTGTCAGTAAAGCTTGTAGAATCATGAAAGATCGCAGTGCTCTCTGGTTTTTCAGAAGTTGCCGCTGCCGAGTGTTGTGCTCCGGGATTACTCATACTGGCCATCCGACCGAAAAGACAGGTTGTCGCGAGAGTCTGAACAATGGATGAGGAAGTATGGGTCACGGGAAGGGACATGAAGGGAAAACACTTCATGTCCTATTGCATTTGAAGTGATTTGAGTACCTTCTATAGGTAAAGGAGCACTGGTGGCAGGTCCCGGAGCAAAGCTCAGGACAGCTGCAGCATGCTTGCAGAATAAGTTCATCACTTGAACTCGCTTCTTTACTTTCTGAAGAAATTGACAATTGTTTGGATGATTTGCTTTTGCTTTCTCGGCTGCTTTTCTTATTAATTTTCCCTTCTGAAGCCCAGTGTTATGATTGTACACACATCTACAGTATAGGCCTACAAGCGCAACACAGAACACAGAGGAGGGGGGGGGGGGGGGGAACTAAAAGGGTGATGTGATGCAAAGTATTCCCAGTTGCAAAACAAACAAACAAACAAAACAGTTGCTTAAAGAAAATACAGATGGCCAATTATCCTCCATGGAGGGACACAAAGCCCCCCCCCCCCCCCCCCCACACACACACACACACACACACACACACACTCAAAATAAATAATATATCATTAATTATGAGCTGTTGTGGTTGTTGTTTTTTCTTTGAGACATGTTGTAAGGTGGCAACCTTTACCCTCTGCAATATGTGTGTAAATGTGTCTCTCACTCTCACCTGTCACTCTCCCCTCTACCCCAGGGCCTCCTTTCTTCTGTGACTGTGATATTCTCTTCTCTCCTTTTCTTGACATTGCTCTCTACTCTATTACTGTGCTGTACTTGTTCTTCACCTACATATTCTTATTCCTTTTTCCTTTCCTGCCATTGTACACAATTGAACTTGTCCATATCCTCTGCCGTAACCTTTCCTTTCCCTGTTTAAGGGTAAATGTGTGTACTTGGTAATCTATGATTTATTATGTTGGATGTCAAACTGTTTCTGTAAGGAGTGTTCATGTACAGGTTATTGCAGATTGATATGAAGAGCCTGCCATCATTACCCTGTGTAGGTATGTGCGTCACGGTGCGTGAGTGCACAATCTGCGCATGAGTGTGAACAAAATAACTCCATAAAGGATGTAGAGATTTTCAGTAAACTTGGCGGAAATGATCAGTAAATCTGCCCCAAAGAGATGATTAACTTTTCGGTCAAAATAGAGATGTCACATACTCCATGGAGTTTAAAGACCAGATGAAATGTCTTTTTGTGAGTATCCAACTTCCGGATTGTGTCGTATTTCCTAGCGAAACTGTGGCTTGGCATGTCTCAATAAATCACAGACAGCGATAGGAGCGGTGGGTGGTGGGGTTGAACCACCCGGAGCTTCCACTCTTTTCCACTTTGTGTTAATAACCTTTAATCCTTCAAAGTCGGCCACCCCACCCATTAATAAAAAGAAATGCATTGCATTGTGTACTGGTTATTTTGTTATTAGCATTTTAATGAAACTGCCAATGACAGGTTGGAGTATTTTGTACTGGTTACTTTGTGATTAGCATTGCAACGATTGTGCCAATGACAGGTTGTGGTATTACAGGCCCGGATTAAGGCATGGGCTCACTGCGGCGCGAAGCTTCAGGGGGCACGAAGCCTGACCAGACAACTAAAAATGTTCCCCCCATCCCATGCCTGCCTCGTGCCTCAGTACCTGACACTCAGGACTCTCACCTGCTGACCTGCTCACGAATCTGCAGCTAAAGCACATCATTGCTGTCGACCAGAAACCTCCTATCTCCATATTCTAACTTGTGTTTTCTCGTAAATCAATGCCCTACTTGATCGTACTACAGTGTCACACAAAAGTATAAAAAGTAGCAGATCTGCAAGCTTGTCGATCTGCAACTCTACCTATTTTTGAATTTGAATCCCGAAAATTAACAGTTTTGGACATATGAAGTTTCCACCCGGCAGAGACGATATGCATTATCACATCATACTGACAGTCCACCGCAGAATTCACCCTTTGTTAGCCTTCTGGTTGGTCCCTGACTGACCAACCAGAAGGCTCTATCTGCCTTGTCCCACCCTGGTTACGCCTTTTTTGTGTTGAATTTGCTAAAACCTAATTTTCGGAGAAATAAAAACATGCTGAGTCACTATACTGCCACTGAGCAGCTCCATTTTACTGAAACCGAGTTTGAAATTAGAATTGAACACACAGAATAACAATACGAAGGAACTGAATTAAAATGGTAGTGGATGGAGTGTCCCACCAAGACAAAGCAACCAATGGGTGTGAAGACGGGTGGGACAACGGGCGGGACTTGACAAAGGGTGAATTGAGGACAATATCATGTCAATGCGTAATGAGGCCTCAGTGCTCTGTGATATAATGCTGCGTTTGGAGACCACGTTCTTGTGCGCATTTTGGAGCTGTATGTTACAGCTTGTTCTGCCCTCCAGGCAGTTATTTTTGTGTTTAGCACCACCTTTGGGTTCTAGTGTGGTATTGCAGCTGCAGTGGAACTGGGGGATGGGTATTTTGTACACACCTGTTTAGAGCATGTTTGATCTCTAGAGTAGCACCTGATGTGTGTGAGTAATCAAGGGACAGGCCAGTTTTCTGTCAGTTCAGCAGCAAACTTTGAAGAGAGAACAGTACTCCAGTGTTTGTTTAGCACATGTTGCATTCTGTGTATGCCAGCGCAAGCATTGCCTGTAAGTGAACATATTTATTTTTACATTGCATAATTTTGAAGAATGTGTAATGTAGGATTACTTTTTGTCTTGTTTGCTGACAGAATTTTGTGTTTGTGTTTTATTTTCTGTATTTCAGTTTACTCCTTTGTACATGCACAAGTCAAGTCATAAACCCGGAGCTAGAACGCTACATCCTGACTCTCTGTGTATTATTCCATGGGAGTTTGGCTGCTGTCTACTAATGGTTAAAGGACACCTTTAGGAGGGCAGTACAGTAAAAGGCAAGCGACCAGTTGGTGCAACATCACACACTGCAACATAACAATCACTGTGTGTAAAGCTGCAAGATGTCTGATTACAAAGAAGATAACGATTCTCTAGTCAGCGCAAGAAGCAGCCGCAAAACATCTACATCTTCAGGCAGTGGTGCAGCAAAGGCCCGAGCCATGGCAGAGGCAGCACGCGTGCGTGCATTATATGCACAGAAGGAGGCTAAACTTAAATTGGAGCAGGCTGAGAGAGAAGCAAGGCTTACGTCGGAGCAGGCTGAGAGAGAGGCGAGACAGAAAATGGAGGATGCATACAATGTTTTGGAGAAGGCAAGAGTGGAGGTTGAATTGGAAACATTAGCAGTGGAGAGAGAAGCTGCCGCCACCAGCGCACAGGCAGAGGTGTTGGAGGCAGCTGAAGGGGACGACAAATCACAGCACAGCAAACACAGCAAACACAGTAAGAAGTCTTCAAAGAAAGAGAGTGAAGATCGCACAAGTGCTTATGTAAAACAGCAGTATGAGATAAAGAAGGAGTTTATCTCATCTCCTGATGTTCCCGATCCCATGACCGACCAACTTGATAACAGCCTAGTTACATGGGGAACCCCATACAAGATGCCTGATCAGCATACCCCGGCTGCTGATCCCGGGCCCTTCAAGTCAATTCCTCACACTACTAAGACCCCTATTGCTGATCACACGCCCTCCAAAACAATTCCTCACGCCAGTAAGACCCCAGTTGCCGACCACACGCCCTCCAAAACACTTCCTCATGGCAATAATACCTATCAGGAAGACAGTAAGCCACATACTGTACCACAAGGTACGTTTTTGAACCCTCCAGCTCAGTCCTATTCTCCTCACTACCCCACACAATCCAACCCATTTAAGTCCTATACTCCTCTTCACTACACCACACCATCTGGCCTAGACTTTGTTAAGTATTTAGCACGCCGGGAGCTGGTGACTACAGGGCTTAACCAGTTTGACGACCAACCTGAGAGTTTCAGGGCATGGCAGTCTTCCTTCCTTAACGCCATCAGAGGTCTCGACCTTTCACCCAGTGAAGAATTGGACCTCTTGACCAAGTGGCTGGGCAAGGAATCATCCAACCATGTCAGGAGGCTTCGTCAGGCGCATGTCAATAATCCTGGGGCGGCACTGAGGAAAGCATGGGACAGACTGAGCGAGTGTTATGCCTCACCAGAGGTAATCGAAAATGCTCTCTTCAAGAAACTAGACATGTTTCCCAGGATCTCCAGTAGGGATCCTATCAAACTCAGAGAGCTTGGAGACCTTCTCATGGAGATTCAGTCTGCAAAAGAGGATGGATATCTACCTGGGTTGAGCTACCTAGACAATGCTCGTGGCATTAACCCAATACTAGAGAAACTCCCTCATGCCTTACAGGAGAAGTGGTTGTATCAGGGTTCCAAGTTCAAGGCAGAACATAAAGGGCTCTTTCCTCCATTCTACTTCTTCACAAACTTCATCTGCTATGAAGCACAAGTCAGGAACGACCCAAGCTTCACTCTCCCCAGTAACAACAATCCTCTCACCAAAGACAAACCAGTCTATCGGCCAGAAAGAATCTCAATGTCAGTCCACAAGACAAACATCTCCCCAGATACTGAATCTGACACAAACAGCTCTCCAAAGCAAGTTGAGGATCCAGGAAAGAATTGTCCTATTCATCGCAAACCACATCCCTTAAGGAAGTGTCGTGAATTCAGAGCAAAACCGCTGGAGGAAAGGAAGGCTGTTCTCCGTGAACATTGGATATGCTACAAGTGTTGTGCATCAATCTCCCATTTAGCAAAGGACTGTACAGCCTCTATAAAATGCAGTGAGTGTGAAAGTGAACGCCACATCACTGCTATGCATCCAGGACCTGCACCTGAGGTACCACCAGTTCCAACTACGACGCCGGAGCACAGCGAGGAGGAAGAAGATCCTACATCTTCAACTAATGTCACCTCACACTGCACAGAGATTTGTGGTAACGGGCAGCCAGCAATGTCCTGTTCTAAAATATGTCTGGTGCGAGTGTTTCCCCAGGGACAGCGTGACAAGGCGATCACAATGTACACCGTACTCGATGATCAGAGCAATCGCTCACTCGCAAAGCCAGAATTCTTTGAGCTATTTGATGTCAAGAGCCACTCTTCTCCTTATTCATTAAGAACATGTGCCGGAGTCATCAAAATGTCTGGTAGAAAGGCTGAAGGCTTCCACATAGAGCCAGTGAACGGAGGAGACACCCTTGCATTACCGCCACTGACTGAGTGCAGTCAGATCCCCTCCAATAGGTCAGAAATACCCACTCCGAAGGCAGCTCTCCTACATCCTCACCTGAAATCTGTGGCAGGTCACATTCCCGAGCTCGATCCAAACGCCCAAATCCTTCTTTTACTAGGAAGAGATATTGTCAGAGTTCACAAAGTGAGACAGCACATTAACGGACCAGGCAATGCCCCTTTCGCACAGAGATTGGACTTGGGCTGGGTAGTGGTTGGGGAAGTATGTCTTGGAAATGCCCACAAGCCTAACACGAGCACCTTCAAGACTCACGTGTTAGAAGATGGACGTCCTTCCTACTTGACACCCTGCAACAGTTTCATGGACCTGGAAAAGAAAGTGTGCCATGGCGGGGAACAACCGAGTAGTTTAATCAGCACTCACAAATCCAACCTGGAGAGAGCAACAGAGCACAAGCCGGCTGATCATGCGCCCAGGGCAGGCTCAGCGTCCCACCTTGGAAAACCATGGTCGACTGCACAAGCTTTCCTTCATGGACCATATAAGGACATGCAAGAGGAACCCGAGTCCTTCGACCTCATCAGTCCCAAACTGGATGGCAAAACCTTGCCAAAACGTAGTCCATTCTTCAAGCTAAATTCTGTGCGCCAGGAACACCTCATGGGAATTGGTGGCAGACTAAAACACGCTGAGAAGAACACCCTCGTTCTGCACGAACACAGCCACATCTCTACTCTACTAGTACGCCATCACCACAAGCTGGTAAAACATCAAGGCCGCAAGTGGGTCGAGGATCACCGCAACCTGCAGAAGGGTGGTGATGTGCTGTTGAAGGACAGCCAAGCTGTAGGAATCCAGTGGCCCATACCACTGGAAACCTCGACCTTTCCAAGCCAGTATGGTAAGGTCCGCAAGGTCGACTTAAAGACTCAAAGGAGTTCAAAGACATTCTTACTGTAAGACCCGTCACAGAGGTCATTCTTCTTTTGCCTAAAGATGACTCAATCTAAGTTGTGTGTGAACATTTTTGATAGTGGTATCTCAGATACCAGACGGGGAATGTTCTGCCCTCCAGGCAGTTATTTTTGTGTTTAGCACCACCTTTGGGTTCTAGTGTGGTATTGCAGCTGCAGTGGAACTGGGGGATGGGTATTTTGTACACTGTTTAGAGCATGTTTGATCTCTAGAGTAGCACCTGATGTGTGTGAGTAATCAAGGGACAGGCCAGTTTTCTGTCAGTTCAGCAGCAAACTTTGAAGAGAGAACAGTACTCCAGTGTTTGTTTAGCACATGTTGCATTCTGTGTATGCCAGCGCAAGCATTGCCTGTAAGTGAACATATTTATTTTTACATTGCATAATTTTGAAGAATGTGTAATGTAGGATTACTTTTTGTCTTGTTTGCTGACAGAATTTTGTGTTTGTGTTTTATTTTCTGTATTTCAGTTTACTCCTTTGTACATGCACAAGTCAAGTCATAAACCCGGAGCTAGAACGCTACATCCTGACTCTCTGTGTATTATTCCATGGGAGTTTGGCTGCTGTCTACTAATGGTTAAAGGACACCTTTAGGAGGGCAGTACACAGCTGTTTAAAAATCTAAACTGTAAGCAATCGTCTGCAACAAGTTGGCCTTTCACTTCTCGTATTAGAAAGCTAGAAAGAGCTGAATTACATAATCGATAGATTATCATTGCTGCCTCTAGCCTATATGCAAAAAATATATAAATGTGTCTCAATTTACACTTGAGTATAAAGTGAAGGACAACCTTCAATGAACAATGTGGTAACACAAAGGAAGTTCAGTTTACAATTATTGGAAATCCTCTTCCCCGTTGTGTACTTTCTCTATATGCTTTCTCACACTTTGTGAGCCAGAGAATGGATTCCACGTCCCAGTGAAAATACTTTAAGAGAGGCAATCAGACAATGGCTTAGTTAATTGAAAAGGTGTTGGCTCTCCTCGACTGCTTTATGACCTACTGCAGCCAGCCCTGCCAATAGCTGACAGATTCCATTGTGAGACATAATGTAGGCTAAGGGTACTTTTTTTTAAAACCTTAACCAAATGGTACCAACTTTTTGGAGTGTAGAATAATGTTTCGTAATGATCAGAGTAAGTAAATACAGTACAATAAAATATTGATTGATTGATTGAATTCTTTATTTGCAGGTTTGTAACAGTACAGGTTCAGTCAAATGTTATGCTAAAAGGATAACACAACAAGCCCAAGCTTTGCATTGTGGTCCATAAATATTAAAGGACATACTAACCTGGACAAAAAAATTATAATAGATACATTTAAATTAGGACCAGCTGGCTTTCAGAAAGCTCTTTCGAGAGTAATTGAAGCTATACTGATTTGATACTTGCAGGTAACCCATTCTGCATTACTGCTGTCTTAAATGTGCATGGTAGTCTGTGATGCTTCCTCTGGTGGAGTAGCTATGAACATCACTAACGCCTGTAATAATTGCTTACATATTTGGGAGCCACATTGTTTTCAACCCTGTGAACCATCTGATGAATACAACATCCAATTTGATAGACAGATAAGTTCTATTGTGTGATTAGTTCCTGCATTTTAAAGAGGTTCAGTGCAGAGACAATCACCACATGTTTACAGTGTGTTTGTGATGTACTGTACTGTATATTCATGTTGAGGGAGGATGGGCCATGAATTGATTTTCAGTCGAATCAGTGAATAAAAAATACACTATAACAAGTCTGATCCTGCAGATATTTCTAGAGGATAAATATGCTGTGACAATCAAGGGAGGGGTCTTAGATTTATTGCAATCTATCATTTTACTAATAATATTTGTAGTTTTCTCCTAGACAAAACTATGTTTCTTTAAGGTGACCTTAGGAAAGCTATTCACTTGAAACCACTTTCTCTTTTTGTGTGAGATGGTTCACGGATTAGACCAGATATCTAGGTGTTTTCAACCAGTGAGTATTCAAGCTTCACATTTCAACCATATTTGCCAGAACCATCTTTGCAACAACACATCAAATTCCAGAATTCCATTTATGATATGAAAGATTCACATCCTTACTATATTATTATAGCTATTTCACTTTAGTAAGTGCACATTGACATACATGTCAGTGGTGGAAAAAGTACTCACATTTTATGAAATATTCGGTTACAAGTAAAAGCCTGGAATTCAGCATCTACTTGAATAAAGTACAAAAAACGGTTAGTATAAAAATGATTTCAAAAGGCCGAAATGTATATACTGTAGGGTTGAAGTGCATGTACGTTTTGTAATAAATCAATCTACAAAGTAACTCTAGTAACTTAAAGTTTTCAAATAATTGTAGTGGAGTAAAAAGTGCAATATTTGCCTGTAAGGTGTAGTAAAGTAGAAGTAAAAGTACTGAAAATTGGAAATACTCAAGTAAAGAATACAAATACCTCAGGATTGTACTTGTACAGTACCTGAGTAACTTTACTTAGTTACTTTACACTACTGCATACTGTTGTTGTTTTTAAACCCTTTAATATAAGTTCTTTATGGAGTTCCTTCTCAGCTTGTTTATTTAATTAGTATATTAAATGTTAGGGTCAGCAGTGGCTTAGTGAGGCCTTCTGGTAATGTGAAGGTCAGCGATCCCCCCCTGGTCCCCCCAGTGTTTGTTGAAGTCTTCCTGAGCAGGACACTTAACCCCTACCAGCTGTCAGCTCCCCCAAGCACTCACCATGACCATCTGAGCAGCCATCGGCTGGGTGAAGCTAAAGTTCATTTCCTCAGCAGGATTAGTAAAGGTCTACCTATTTTTCTTTCTGTTAAAACATTTTAGTAAAACTATTCATATACTGTAGTGTTCTGATATATTACTGTATCTCCACCAGGCCAAAGCATAGACAGTTTGTGTCTGTGTTTGGGGCTAATCGCCAAAATTGCTGCACTGAGCACTGCCTACACTCCTTGTGCACGTACACAGAAAGTAGGGAAGTACCTCCACCCCAATTTGTTCAAATAGGCCTAATGGTGGTGCTATACCTGCAAAATTGTGAACTGTAGCTTATTTAATACAACAAATGCCATTGCTTGGATGGGACACAAATCTTTTGTTGAAAATACTGTAAACGCACCCAAATACTTGTATTTTGATTGACCTAACTACTAGCACGTTTCTGTTATTCTCAAACTTCAAATGAGATATTACACTATACATTTCATCATCATAGTTTAACTTAATATACCCCATAACCAGGTGCATAATGTTGGTGAACTAAGCTAGGCTATTTCTTATTCAGTAAAATGAACTTGGGTGATTTCATAACAAATGGGCAAACATTTTGGGGATACAGTAATTAGGTCATATCTAATAAGCCCAAAGGAAAAAAAAGAAGTGCCAAGACATTTTAAAATCAATTCAAGATTTTTAGTGCTATTTGAGGGAGCATAGAAGACAAACTTGGCCTTCTTCTGCTGAGCGTTATGGCATCATGGGTGAGAGGGAATATTAATGGAGGCGGCAGAGCTCTGTGGCTTTTTAAATCCCCCAGCCTAATGGACTGTATTGACCACATTAATAAAACAGGATATGTGTTTCTAATGTCCTCTCTGCGGTGCATTAGGTTTTGCCCGGGCCGGGGACATTCCGCCGCTGTCGGGTGCGCAGACCTTGTATGTCCAAAACCGTTCGTTTTGTGTTTGTCATTTTAAAAATGATTTAAAATAGTGAAAATAGACGATCTACAAGCACACATTGTATGCTTGTATATCAGCTATTTTCACTGCTTTTGTGCGACGGCCTTGTATGATGAAGCAAGGCTTTACTTTACAAAAAACACACACATTTGAAACTTGGAGATACAAGGTTTCTGCCCGACAGTGACGATTTGTTTGCCTGGACGGCAGGCAGGGTGCGCAGGGAAGGATGTTGGGCCCCGAAACTCATTTGATTTCCAGCACAACCATCCCTGTGACTACTGGAGAATGACCTGTATTATAGTATATCTTGGTCTGCCTGTGGAAACTGGAAGTTTTCTTATTACCACTTGCAAATATGCGACATATAGGTCATTTAAATGATCTGAAATTAAAGTATACAGTATCTGTGTGGGCTTGGCAGAGTTGTGAGTTAAACAGTTTAAATGCATTCTGAAGTACTTTCTTTTTTAATTGTGCTGTGAATTATACAATAACAAAAGGTATAACAAAATAAAGCAGACTCAACTCTACAGGCAGTGGTGTAAAGTAGCTGTAAGGTTCCACTCAATACTCCAAAGGACACACGGGACAACTCTTTCCAATTTGATCAACTTTATTTTCCAAACTTTGTTGGGCATGTAGTTGATCTTCAATTTCATCAGAAATTAGGTTGTAAACCTTCAAAACACAGAAAAGAAAAGGGTTAACAACATTGTAATTCAAATAAAGCATCTCTTCTAAATACAGAGCATGGAACCAGGTAATTACATTTAAAGTAATTAAGGTAAGTATCTAGAGGTAAGTAGTTAAGTAAAGTATTTTAAAGGTAATAAGGTAAGTAAAGTATTTTAAAGGTAAATTTAAAGCAGTCAATCATTTAACCCTTAAGTTCTGTTCAGATTCACTACACTTTCGTTCTGTTCGGGTCATTTTGACCCGGTGGATATTTGGTTTAAAAAAAACAACACTAATATAAATTTTAACTTAACAAATCATCATGATACATTGACTTTGACTCAATACCAAACAATTCATATGATATATTTGGTAAATGTTTGCATTTCTGCTTTGCTATATCACATTAAACACTGAAAGAGCTAGGCGTTTTTACTGATTTAGCTGAAATCCATGTAAAAAAAACTACTTCATTTAATACTGGGCAATATTGCTCATGCTTATAGGAAGGGGGGGAGGGTTCGGAATGGGACTTCGGAAGGGGGGTGTTAGAAGTGGGGGTGACTGTGTGTCTGTGTTTTGGCATAATACTGTGTATTTCTGTGCTTCCGGGTCAAAATGACCCGAACAGCACTTAAGGTTCAAAAAATATGAGGGGGGTGTAGCATGGGTGTAGTGCAAAAATATTTTTTTTACATGTTCATCTCAGAAGAATCTTTAAGGCCAGTGAGTTTCAGGTGGAAACATTTTTAACTTCTACCTTTTTTTTCCAAATGAAAATGTAAAACGGGTCAAAATGACCCGAACAGCACTTAAGGGTTAAGTGACAAGACATTTCACCAATTACATGTTTTTAGGTTTGTGTTTTCAGAAGTAAGTAATTCTCTAACAAACTACTAAATACAGAAACAGATGTTAACAATGTAACATATTTCCAAATGGTTTTACAAATGCTTTTAAACGTCTGAATAATTTTAGACTTTCAATTTGTTGTTTAAGGTTTCTATACATTACTTGGCATAAAAAATGAATGTACAGATTTTAATTAAATACATGTAAATGAATTAATTTAAGTCAATTAAACAAGTAAATCTTTTAAATGGAAAACATTTTAACAACTAATTAACTAATCATTTTAGTATTAAAGGTTCAATTTGGTTAAACATTTAAACTAAACGAATTAACAGTTCAAATTAATTAAAGAATCAACTTTACAAGCAGGTCAAATGAATTGAATTAAATCCATTTAACACTTAGAGTAATGAGAAATAAAGAAAATGGCTAAGAGCTTGCAGATCAGCTCTTTTCTGTAACTTAACATTTTAAATTCAAGCATAACTTTTAGCATTAAACTTAAGCTTTTAACTTGAAACCTTAACTTTAACCCATTTGACTTTTAACACTATGCAACCAATGCTCAAACTAAAATGCAGTGGTTCACCTTGAACCCAAGCAGTTAAACAAAATAATAGTTAAATAAGCAAGTTAAATAAGCAACTTAAGAGCATTTAGTTCAAAACATTTCAAGCTAAGGCCGACATCAAAAGAACAGGCATATTCACCGACCATTGGTGTGTTGGAGTAACCGCTTAGTGGATCTTTCTGTTGTTCTTGCTTGGTGTTCTTCCTGCAGTTTGTTAGGTGACTGAATGAATGAGATCTCCATTCCTTTTCAGCTGCCCTCAATCAGCAATCGGAAGCCATCTTGCTGGGGCATTCTGGGATTTGTAGTTCTTGACCCATGTATGGCACAAGGTTGACATCTCCACTGAGTTTTAACTCCACACCTCCCACTTGAGCTCATGGGTTTTTAACCCAGAGAGGTCACACTGGTCCTTCACTCCCTTGTTCTTCAGTCAGAACCAGAATGACAAGGCGTCGGACATCTCTATGAAGTAGTGTGGCCGGGATTTTGTGTTTGAGCCTCTTGGTTCTTGAAGTCGGTTTCTCCTTGTCGGTTTCCTTCCTGATGGGGACAGGATAGCTGGGAAAGGTCTTCACAAGCACATCTCTTACGATGCCTTTGCTGTCAGTGTTGACACTGACTACTCTGGCCAGTTTGTATTGTCCTCTCAGGGCATTTTGGTCAGCCAACCAGACCACATCTCCGACAGCAACATTTCGTTCTTTGGTGTGCCATTTGTTCCTTATAAATAGATTAGGTCCAGCCAATTGGCTCCATTTCTTCCAGAACTTGCTGACCTCAGCTTGAATACTTTGCAGTCTTTTGTATGGATAGCCATCAAACTGGAAGCCTCCAGGGTCTCCCTTAGGGTTGGCACGCCCTAGGAGCAGAGAATTCGGGGTGATGTACTCCACACAGTCTTCCCTGCTTTGAGTTCTTGCATCAATGGGTCTCTCATTAGCAAGGTTGGCTGCCATGAAGAGGAAGGTTTGGAATTCACCCCAGGTGAAGACGCCGTCTCCACCAACATTGCTCAAGGCCCGCTTGACCACTTTGACAGCAGCCTCTGCTGCCCCATTTCTGTGGGGAGAGTCTGCGGGGTGGATCTTCCAAGACCATTCCGTTCCATGCTTGGCAGCTGTGTCTTCAACTTGAGCCTTGTCCAGTTGGTCAAGGAATTTGTACATCTTTTCCAGAGCAGGTTTGGCTCCCACGAAATTAGTGCCAGGGTCTGACCAGAGCTTCCTGGGGTGTCCTCTGAGTGAAGTGAACCTTTGATAGGCCAGCAGGAAGCCTTCAGAAGACTGGTCACTCACCAGGTCAGTGTGTATGGCACGGGAGGCCATGCAACAGAAGACGATTCCCCACACTTTCAGTCTGGTTCTTTTCTTGACTTCATCCTTTACTTCATAAGGGCCGAACAGGTCCATGGTGGTGAATTCGAAAGGTGCAGCTGGGCCTGTTCGCTCTGGAGGTAAGTCTGCCATGATTTGTTGACACTGCTTTGCTCTGTTCTTCCTGCAAACTATGCAGCTGTCAACTATCTTCTTGGCAATTCTTCTGCCTTTTAACACCCAAGCTGTCTTCCTCATCCGGAGAAGGGTTCCTGCTACCCCCTCATGGTTAGCTTCATGGGATTCTTGTGCCAGCAATGTAGACACCCATGCTTCAAATGGTAAAACTGGCACGGCAGTCTCATCTTCATTGAACATCTGGATTCTGCCTCCACAAACTAGGAGTCCAGAGTTCACATCTTTGTATACTGCCAATCTGCTGAGAGTTGTGTCTGGATAGGTTACACGATCTTGAGCTGCGAGGAAGAGGTCTTCACGTGCACCTTCAAGTTCTGTGCCAGTCAACCCAGCCTGCGTGGGTGCTCTTGCCTCCCACTTCGACTGTTCTGGGTTTGACTTCCTCTTCAGCCACTTCTCGGCAGCTCGTCGTGTCCAGGCAATAACTCTGATCAGTTTGGTCAGGCTACTGAACCTTTTAACATCCACAAGATGTTTAACCCAGCCAGTGGGCTTTCTTCTTGGCAGAGTGAGTTTTGCCTCTTGACAAGGACTTCCCTTTTCCTGAGTGGCCAGTGGGTCTTCTTTCTGCAGACTCATTTTAGCTTGAGCTCTAGTCAATGCAGCTGAGAATGCCTTCCTGTGAAGCTTGTTTACACTCTCCCTGGCATGGGCTGCAACTTCTCCAGCTGATTGAATAGGCCACTCCTCCACTGGCCACTTCAGGAACTCTGGTCCTCTTTGCCATGTGGAATTTTCCTTTAAATCTTCAGGAGTGCCTCCTCTTGTTATGATGTCTGCTATGTTCAGATCTCCACGGATCCACCACCAGTCTTGCACTGGTCCGGCCTTCTGGATTTCACCCACTCTGTTGGCGAAGAAGGTTTGGTATCCATAACTTTCTCGTTGGATGGCGCCGAGGACTGTTTGACTGTCCAACAGATGGAACCATCTCTCAATCTTCATGCGAGCATGTTTCTCCACATACTTCCTTATCCTGGCTGCAAAGACTGCGCCACAGATTTCTGCTTTTACAGCATCTCCCTTTTGCTCCAGGGGCGTCAGCTTGGCTTTTGCTTCCACAAATCGAACTTCAGTTCCTTGACTTGTCTCCCATCTTAAGTACATCACAGCTCCATAAGTCTTGTCACTTCCGTCAGAAAATGTGATGCCGTAAGGTTTTCCTTTCCAGTCAGGTGGTGTGAGGCTCCTGTGGAATTTCACTTGTCCAAGCTGGGCATACTCTTCAAAAAGCTGTATGGCTTCTTCTCTGAGACTTTCTGAGAGAGGTTGGTCCCAGGTTTCTTGGGTCAGCTTGCCACCCCCTCCTTCTTGGAATGCTTTGCGGACAAGAATTGCTCCCTTCTGCTTGACCGGTGCAACTAGGCCAATTGGGTCGTACAGTGCAGCAACTTGGCTTAAGAGAGCCCTTCTCGTCAGTGGGTTAGGTGTCTCAGTTCTCACCTCCTCTTCAAGCAGATCTTTGCCAACTCGCATCTTTTTCTTTCGCTTGGAAAAGTTCACTGCGGTCAGCATGTACAGCTTGTCTTCTTCCACTTTGTAGCCGATGCCCAGGGCTTTGTTCTCTCCTTCCCTCATTTGATTTGGAAGAATTAGGGTCTTCTCTTGCTCCAGTTGTAGGACATCTGCTTCAGTTCCTTTCCTCCCACTTTGCCCTGACCGGACCCAGGGTTTGAGGAAGAAACCTCCAGCCTTCAAGATTTCTTCAACTCCTGCTGTGATTTGGTCAAGTCTGTTTAAGTCATTGTGGGAGGTCAAGAGGTCATCCACATAACTGTCCTCTTCAATGACTCTGCGCTCATCCTGCAGGTGAGCGAAGTTGGGCAGGCTTGCTGTTTCCCTCATAGCCAACTGGGCAATGCATCCAGCAGGTTTGTCGCCGATATTGACTCTGGTGATTGCATATTCACTTATTTCCTCTTCTGGACTGTCTCTCCACAGGAATCTGTGCAGATGCATCTCTCGCTCTTCCAGCCAGACAGAGTTGTACATCTTTTTTATGTCTCCCAGAGCTGCATGCATACCTTCTCTGAATCTGAGCAGGACAGCTCTAATGGGGTTGAGACAATCTGGTCCCTTGAGGAGAAGATCATTCATGCTCACACCTTTGTATTTCTGGCTGCTATTCCAGACAATACGAACTGGTGTAGTCACTGAATGAGGGTTTGGCGCCACCAAGTGGCTGACATACCAAACTGGTCCTTCCCACTTCTCCATGACTTTACTGGTGAGCTTTATGGCTGCGCCTCTTTCGACCATTTCATGGATCTGGGTTGTATATGCGACTTTCCAGTCTGGCTCTTTGCTCAGTTGCTTTTCCATCCTTAAGAGGCAAGCTTGGACTGCTCTTTTGTTGTTGGGAAGAGAGGCTGGATCTTCAGTCCAGGGGTACTTGGCATCCCAGTGTGGAGTTGGTGTGTGAGCATCCTCTTCCTTGTAGGTGAGGCCTCCTTTAATGATCTCAAACTCTCTCTCCTCTGCCAGGGTCATGTCCTTTCCTCCTGGAGGACAGGTTCCACATCGGCATCCTCCACATCTTGGCTCACATGCAGCTCCGATGCTGTCCCAGTGCCACCACTTAAGGAACTCACGGTTACTGGCAGATGTATTTTTGTGGGCCACATCCTCTTGCTGCAGCCAGGCTGGCTCAGTTGCTGGAACTGTGATTTCCTGATATCGGACTGCAGCGGTTCTCATGGAGCGAGCGAAGTGGGTTCTTGACTCGTATGCTGCAACTGCCACTTCTTCGAGCAAGTCAGGGTGTGCTCCGCCTACTGTCTTGCCCAGTGGGCTTTCCCATAGCACAAGGTCTCCGATGACTTTGAGTCTTTGGGGTGCGAGTCTTCCCTCGCGATGGCTTATGAGAAGTTCGACTTCTTCTGGTCTTTTCAAATCTTCGAGCTGGACATCTGGGAAGAAGCTTTTTAACTGTTCAGGTTGAATTGCTTGATGGACCTTTGCAATTTCCTTCAGGCCATAGCAGACCAGTTGATGCGCTCGTTCAGTTCCTTTTGGAGTCTTCACTCTTACTTTTAGGAGGTACCTCTTCGTCTTGACTTTCATGGTCATTCCTCCAACTCCATGTACGACCAGCGTTATGTCTTCACTTCTCAGGCCCAGTCTTTCGGCAGCTTTGTGGGTTATATAATTTGTGTCTGATGCTAGGTCTATTAGTGTGCCGATCTTCTGACCTGCATTTGCTGTGACCAACATCAGCATCATGATTACAGGCAATTCAGTCAGCCCATTTTCCTCCAGGAGTTCAGACTGGCCTGCTGATTTGAGTGTCACTGAGGCTCTGTTTGTGAATGCCTTTCTGAATTTCTCTGCCAGCTCTGGGGAAAGTTCTGACAAGAACACCTCCTGTTCCTCTGTGAACTTTGCTTTTATTCTTCCGTCTTTTCCACCTTTCCCTTCTCCTCTTCTGGCCTCTTCTCCTCTTCTGGCCTCTGCTTTTGGGCATAGGAAGTAATGGTGGTCAGATGCACTGCCTTCCCTTTTGCAGTCTGCATTTCTGCACAGGAAATTGTCTCTGCAGTAGCCATCTGCATCATGATGTCCCAGACATTTCTTGCATGCTCCCATCTTCTTTAAGGCGGTTTTCTTCTCGGGCAGCTTCAAGCTTTTAAACTTCTTGCAGAAGAATATCTTGTTGGTGTGTCCACCATCACCACAGATGCCACATACTTCATCAGCATCTTTCCTTGTGGCTCTGGTAGAAGCAAACTCCTTTTCTTGCCTCCTGTCAGGCTTGTCCACTTTGTCCCCAATCTTCAGCTGTTCAAGCCTTTCCTGAATTTCCTCTTGATTCTTCAGGAACTTCAGGAGCATATCAAAATGATTATCTGGGGTTACGTTGTTCGTGGGCTCAACCATAAACATCAGCCAGTCTCTCTTTATGAAATCTGGAAGCTTACTTTCAATGGACTTGATGACCAGGGGGTTTCTTATGGCTCCAGAGTTTCCCAACTCTGTCAGGTCAGCTAGGGCCTTCTCCACTGATTGAATTAGGTCAATGACCTTCCTCGGCTGGTTCCCCTTGATTTGAGCCATCCTGTCCAGTTCTTCCAGGATTTCAATTGTGATCGTGGACTTGTTCCCGTATCTGTTTTCAAGGACTCTGAAGATATCCACAGCTGTTGTGTAAGTGGACAGTCTTAGGTCTTTGGCAATGGATTCATTTACACTCTCCAACAGCTGAATCTTCTTGACTTCTGGTGATCCGGTGGGCTCCCCTTGCTTCTGCAGGCTCTCCCAATCCTTCCTCCACCTGTGATAGAATCTTGCTCAGCTCTCACTGAAGGCGGTCGCACTCTCTCTAGCTCTCTTATCTCTCCCTCCCTTGTGTGTCTACCCGCTGCTTACGGAGAGTTTCCCCTTCTCATTGTCTTCGAAACGGAGCGTATCTGAACACTGTCTCTACTCTCGTAGCTATTTGGACCTATTTGGAAGCAAACATGGATCTGGTGAGCTATGCACTGAATGCCATGGATACTATCTTTTCAACACGAAAATCTGGTTCGGAGGAATCCAGTTGTCCCGACGGAACCTACCCAGCTGGATACGTGATGGACTACCGGCAACGGTGGAATATGATGTGCCTTACGGTTCTTTCCGTTGAGGATGTGGAAGATCTTTATCTTTTTACTCTTGTGATAACAGGGTTTCTGCTGATTGGCATGGGCTTTGCCTTGGTTTATCGAAAAATCTGCAAGATGGGTGGACCCCCAGGAGCCCCAAAACTGCCCGTCATGATATTGGAACTGCACAAAGTTGCTTGTGCCCAGACTGTTGCGTTTAACGAACTCAAACGCAATGTCAACATCTTGCTGGAGCAAAACAACGCTATGCAAAGAGGGCCAAAATATGGACAATAGAGGAGTATACTCTAACTCTCTGTATCCCTCGCCCGAATTATTACGACCGGACTGGCACGACCTTGGAATACCGCACTCCTCCTGTGAGATGGGAACTGTGTTGTGTGCGCTCGCCCCCCAACCCCCCCCCTAAAGGAAGTCAATGTGAAGGGAAGCCTTTCCCACCCTCACCCAATTCATGTCTGCTCCCACACGAACATCTGGTGTTTTGACTTTCGAGCTGGTGCTGGGCCAAGGACGTCTACATAGTATCGCATTGTCACCAGCGAAAAGGACATTCTGACCTAGCTACTATCTGGAAGCTTACAACCGGTCTAACGCACACACGAACACAATCGCAGACTTACACGCACACACACATCCATTCACCTGCCTTCACCCCCCCCCCCCCCCCTTCCCAATGTTCGTAAGGGCTTATTTTTTCTTTCTCCCGGGCAGTTCCAGGAGGAACTGCCCGGAAGCAATGTTTTTTTTTTAACGGCCCAAGCAACCCAACACCATCCAATGCAAAGCTTGCACCTCCCAAATCTTTATCTTTTTCTTTTTCAGCAAGAAAGGGCTATAGCAGCGCCGTGGTACTGTATGTACTGTATGGCAGCAGCGTGCTCCCTTAAATGCACAAATACATTTCGTTGTACTGTGAATGTACTTGTATGTGTACTGTTCTTTGAAAATGAGTTGATCGTTGACAAATGAAACTGTGCCTGTGTACCTGTACTGTATTGTTACAATGACAAATAAACTCTAATCTAAAGTCTCTTTTACTTCCATGGAAGATGGGTAGGGAAGTAGGTTTTATTCTGACAATGGGGAGAGGTGTTGGTTGGACAGGTTTGCTGCTTGCACCTTGATCAGCCAGCCTTCTGGATGTGGCAAATTCAGCCTTTCTTAGCTTGAGCTTGTCATGAGCTGCTATTAGTTTGTCAAGTCTGTCTTCCAACTCGTCTTTGGATGCCTGAGGGATCCACTTCTCCCAAACAGACATGGCATGGATGGCCGCATTTAACTTCTCGTTCAATAAGGTGAGGTGAACGTCATAGCCCTCCATGTTGTTGCTTTCAACTGGAACATTGACAGCTTTTTCAATGGTGTCTTCTGCCTTAGCAATTGCAGTTTTCAGCTCATTTTTGCCATATCTTCCCCACAGGCTGGTTTGAACAATGTCCTTGATCTCCTCCATTTTAACTTCGGCTTCTTTCATAGTTGTTTGGATTTCGTCCACTTGCTGCTTTTCGAGCTCCGCTTCTGAATCATCCTTCCTGGCGTCAGCCTCCAGGCCAATCCTGTAATCCTCATTTGCGTCCAGCACTGACCTGAAACGGTCCGCAAATTTTGCGAATTCCTCCTTTAATTCGGATTGCAGCATGCCGTCTGCTCCTCTTGAGATAAAGTTGGCCAGTTTGGTGAAGTTGCTCTTTGCAGTCGTCCTTTCCTGCTTCAGTAACTTGACTGACTTCCCCAGTGCTTCTTCAGCCATCTTTATTTCCTTCCTTCCGGCGTCCACAGCTCTTCTGGTTTTTTGAAGCCCTTAATCTTCAGTCCCAGGGCTGTTCCGCTGGTTTACAACTGTAAGGTTCCACTCAATACTCCAAAGGACACACGGGACAACTCTTTCCAATTTGATCAACTTTATTTTCCAAACTTTGTTGGGCATGTAGTTGATCTTCAATTTCATCAGAAATTAGGTTGTAAACCTTCAAAACACAGAAAAGAAAAGGGTTAACAACATTGTAATTCAAATAAAGCATCTCTTCTAAATACAGAGCATGGAACCAGGTAATTACATTTAAAGTAATTAAGGTAAGTATCTAGAGGTAAGTAGTTAAGTAAAGTATTTTAAAGGTAATAAGGTAAGTAAAGTATTTTAAAGGTAAATTTAAAGCAGTCAATCATTTAAGTGACAAGACATTTCACCAATTACATGTTTTTAGGTTTGTGTTTTCAGAAGTAAGTAATTCTCTAACAAACTACTAAATACAGAAACAGATGTTAACAATGTAACATATTTCCAAATGGTTTTACAAATGCTTTTAAACGTCTGAATAATTTTAGACTTTCAATTTGTTGTTTAAGGTTTCTATACATTACTTGGCATAAAAAATGAATGTACAGATTTTAATTAAATACATGTAAATGAATTAATTTAAGTCAATTAAACAAGTAAATCTTTTAAATGGAAAACATTTTAACAACTAATTAACTAATCATTTTAGTATTAAAGGTTCAATTTGGTTAAACATTTAAACTAAACAAATTAACAGTTCAAATGAATTAAAGAATCAACTTTACAAGCAGGTCAAATGAATTGAATTAAATCCATTTAACACTTAGAGTAATGAGAAATAAAGAAAATGGCTAAGAGCTTGCAGATCAGCTCTTTTCTGTAACTTAACATTTTAAATTCAAGCATAACTTTTAGCATTAAACTTAAGCTTTTAACTTGAAACCTTAACTTTAACCCATTTGACTTTTAACACTATGCAACCAATGCTCAAACTAAAATGCAGTGGTTCACCTTGAACCCAAGCAGTTAAACAAAATAATAGTTAAATAAGCAAGTTAAATAAGCAACTTAAGAGCATTTAGTTCAAAACATTTCAAGCTAAGGCCGACATCAAAAGAACAGGCATATTCACCGACCATTGGTGTGTTGGAGTAACCGCTTAGTGGATCTTTCTGTTGTTCTTGCTTGGTGTTCTTCCTGCAGTTTGTTAGGTGACTGAATGAATGAGATCTCCATTCCTTTTCAGCTGCCCTCAATCAGCAATCGGAAGCCATCTTGCTGGGGCATTCTGGGATTTGTAGTTCTTGACCCATGTATGGCACAAGGTTGACATCTCCACTGAGTTTTAACTCCACAGTAGCTACATACATTTACTCAAGTACTTTTTTAGGTCTTTTTAATTTAGTAGTTTCCAATTTCAGTACTTTTACTTTTACTCCACTACATCTCAGAGGCAAATATTGTACTTGTACTCCACTACAATTATTTGAAAACTTTAGTTACTAGTTACTTTGTAGATTTTGATTATTATTACAAAACATGCATTAACCACTTCAATATACATTTCGGGCATTTGAAAATCGCCGGTCTACATTTTTATACATTTGACAACTTGAAAGGGTACATTCTGCATAATGACTACTTTTACTTTTTACTTGATACCAATACTTTTGTTTAATTTCTGACTTTTACTTGTAAGGGTGCTGTGGTGACTGAACCCAAACCAGACACAAGAGAGCGTAAACAGTGTTGCCAACTCGGGCATTTATTAAACAGTTCTTAATTTACAACAGCAGAATGATGCAATGTAGCATGAATGTGCAACAGAAATGTGAATAACTCAAATGGTCATTAATAGTTCAACATAGGTTCTTCCCCAGACGGGGGCTGCCGTCTCTCCTCTTCGGGGGGCCAGGGGTAGGTAAGAGTCAATTAGGGGGGTTTCTTTCCACAGGTAATAGGTGAGTATGGTTCTAGCAAAGTCTTTCTTTCCCACAGGTGATAGGTGAGTATTCCTCTCTACAGGTGACAGGTAAAGTATCTCTTTCCCACAGGTAATAGTTGAGTATTCCTCTCTACAGGTGACAGGTAAAGTATCTCTTTCCCACAGGTAATAGGTGAGTATTCTTCTCCATAGGGGACAGGTAAAGTATTTCTTTCCCACAGGTAATAGGTGAGTATTTCTCTCTACAGGTGACAGGTAAGTAGGGCGCCCGCTCTCAATTAAATCCAACTAATTCTCTATCTTCTAAATAAAATGAACACGGGGATTAAGGGACCTAGGGCCAGAGAATTGTCGGATACAAGGTAAGTTTTAAAGGGAAGTGAGATCTACTCAACAAAATGGGACTGGTGGTGGCTCCCTGGGGGTCCGGTTGGTAAGGCTGCTTTGTCCTTTTCCAGGTCCATCTCCACAGGTCGCCCGAGTACTCACTCTCCAGTGGAAGGTACACACTCCTCAGTGAAAGGTACACACTCCTCAGTGAAAGGTACACACTCCTCAGTGTCGGTCCGCTCCCGGTCCAGCCGCCTGTTTGCCCATGTTCGCCTGTCGGAGTCCCAGCACAGACTGGCAGAGAGAGCGAGGCTTCTATTTATGCACCCTGTGTTTGGAGTAGCCCACAGGTGCATATGCTTGTGCTTGATGAAGCATGTGTGCCGGCAGGTAACGCCCTTCAATGACTTGGCCCACAGCATGCGCTGCTCTGCTGGGCCTCGCTCTCCCATCCAGGGTGCGCTTCTCCGACGTGCGGGGCCTACCTGGCGGGCGGTGTCTGAACGAACCACCACAGTGCCCTCACACCAAAATACCTATGAGAGTGGAATCCGCATTCCGCCAATGCTTTTCAATGAGAAGGGAGCGTTTTTTGCAGAAATCCTCTGCTGGCATGAAACCGCTTCACTCTCATTGAAATGCATTGGCGGAACGCGGATTCCACTCTCATAGGTACTTTGGTGTGAGGGCACCCTTAACAGAGTATTTCTACATTGCAGTATTGATACTTTTAAAATCCACCACCGTCTTCAGAAAGAGATGCTCTTAACATAGCAAACGTAGATCATAATAAAATGTTCTGTTATCTTTTTTATTGCAAGTATATCTCTGGGGTGTAGTAGAATAACAGCTTCATCCCGAGCACTCAAACAGATAATATTAATAATCAAACCATGTGGATCTCTGGATCGACATGGAAACGTGTGGCTCCAATGTAGATGAGGACCATTAAGCCAGTCATCTATGAAGCATCTATGATGTATGACTCCACATTCTTTGGCCTAGGGCATTGGGCACAGGAACTGTGGCACAGATCCACCCAGCAGTTAGAAAGATTAGCTCCGGACACAGACAGAGCTTTCCGGCGTTTAATTGAAATGAAGGCTTGACTGAGGGCACTTCAGGTCCACAGCCCAAATAAATATTTTTGAAAAGATTAGAACCCTAATCCTAGATTCAGAACCCAAATGTAATATGTTTTGTTAAAAAGTTTAAATGAAGGTGATCGGGTGGCACATTGGTAAAGCCCCTGCCCACCACCATGGAGGTTATTGGTTCAAGTCCACCGTGGTGCATCCGGCTTTGTCAGGAGTCTATATGTGAACACAAATGGCCTGGAGGGAAGCCGGGCAGGGAGGAGGGTGATATTGATCATCGCACGTACTCCTACAGGCTGGGGCGGCACCTGTTAACGGGGAGTGTTATGGGGGAGGAGTTGGACGAAGGCTCCATGTCCTCCTGGTGGGGGCTCCTCACTTGCAGGTGAGTCAGTAGAATACAACAGCAGTGACAACACAGAAATGTGTGTGGGGACACTGGGGAGGAATCAATTGGTATAACAACTAAATGGGGGAGATAAGGGGGTACAAATGATTGGTTACTCTAAATGTAATATATAATATACATACATACATACATATCATTGCTCTGCTTCACGCGACAGATACAGATTCAAGTTACAGTACTATATATACATGGGGGAGATAAAGGGGGTACAAATGATTATTGGCTACTCTAAATGTAATATACATACATACATAAATACATATATACTGTACATACGTGTACATACATTTTTGCTCTGCTTCACGTGACAGATACAGATTCAACATACAGTAATTCCTTCCTCCATCCAAATATAATGTCGCTGTCGTATGTCCAAAAACATTACTTTATGAAACAGAACCTGTGTTCTAATGAATCCAACGTAGTTATTATTTAATCATTTAATACTTTTTTTAAAACCCACAGACAGACAGACTGAACCTGGAATGACACCTCACAGGTTCTGGCGTGAGTCTGTGAGTCTCCTCCTCCAGACTGAGGTCTTTGATGTTGCTCAGATAAGCATCCAAAGAAAACAAACATAAACAAGCTCTGTTGCAAATCTGACAGCGGTGGAGCCACAGTCTGATGTCCCTGTCTTGTTTTGACACAGTGTCACCCCTACAGCAATCACCAGTCATTATTAACAAGCTATTTGCACATTGGTACAAATTAAGACGTGGCATCTCTGCATGCTGTTACAACTTAAAGCCTGGGACAGTTTTTATTGAATAAACATTTATGTTAACCAGTCTGCATGATAGAGTATGTTAATCTAACTATTAATTTACCGAATGTCTGTCCGTCTGACCATCACTGATATAAATATCGTTTCCGCCATGGTAACAGCCGCATGCTGAAACAATTCCCAAAATACTAAACAGTGCCAGTGATGCATGCTGAAACAAATGCCCATATTTGGAGATGATGTCCGCCGTCTGTCATCTGTCTGCATGCTATCATCAATGATACTAAACAGTGTCACCACCATGGTGACAGCCGCATGCTGTAATGAAACAATGCCCACATTTGGAGATAAGCATGGTGACATCCACCATGGTAACAGCCACATGCTGAAACAATGCCCACATTTGGAGACATCACAGACTGATACAATGGGTATTGCACAACTGCGCCGGTCTGGGTTCTCCAACACACTTCTGAGATTCCTACATTCAATCCCTCATACTGTATACTGTGCATACCCCCGGTCACATTACAATATAACTACTGTAGTGATTGGAGGTGGTCCCATACTCTTCCATTGAGACATTTAGACCTTATAGGGCAGATTCACACAATTAGTTTGGTAGGGTGCGATTGGAGGGTGAAGTTGCAACATTGTTGCGTTTTTCCGGACATCTTTCCGCTGCTTAATGCCTCCTTCTTCTCCTCCTGTGTTTACAAATTCTTCAACCCACAATTCCTGTGGTTCATTTCCTGCATTTAATGCGGCTTGCATTCACACCAACAGGGAACCGAAATCTGGTGCGCTTGTAAGCAGTGGTGTGTTCTAGACTTTTTTTGAGGGCATACTATAATCTATGATCTGCGGCTATTCGTGTGGCCAAGGCAGACGCCAGTGCATAATGCCTATCAGATACGCTACTTTGAAAGGTTCACGAGGGCAGACGCAATTTATATTTTTTTTCCCCGACAGCAGACGCCGTATACGTGCGTTACAGGTAGAACACAGCACTGCTTGTAAGCGAAGCGACTCAAGCGAGACCACTGTTTTTTGCGGATTAGAATTTGTTTGTTTGATCCGCACCAGAATTCGCAAAAGCCTTCATACCAGTCCAAACGAAGCGCACTTTCCGACAATACGCTCTGGGATTCGTTTTAATCGCAGTAAAACATCCTGGTGTGAATGTGCCCTTTAGTGTTGGGTAGAACAAGGTTAGTTGAAGACTAACTACTGCACCTGGTGTGCAGTAGTTAGTCTTCAACTAACCTTGTTGTGGGGACCAGCTGTTTGGTCATCTTCATTGTAGTTCCGACATTGTTGCAATTACTGTACTCTGCCGTGGGAGTGAGACAACAGACATAAAACGTGTGGATTGTAGCTTTAAGGCTGTTGCATACTCTGAGCAAACGTCCTTTAGCTTCTTGAACCAATCACATGTAAGGATGGTCTGTGAGTGTTGCATTCGGTCCCTTTTCACCCTTGAGCAGGCATCATAGACCAGAGATTTATGGCTTTGCTAATTAAATTTTGCAAACCTGGCAGAGCCTCTGGCAGCCGTTATCTTCCAGCAGGATTTTGATTAACTGGAGCCGAATGCACTATTATCTGGAGGTAGTGTTTGGGGCTTATAAACAGCAGCCCCTTAATTAAAAAGAATAATGCAGAGCATGTTATATCTAAAGCAATCTGCATCTTGCTTATACCCATCAGGGTGAAAAACTAATGCACATGTCAAATACCTGTTCACTTTAGCACTAAAATGTAACAACAAACTGTTCTAGTTTTGGGAAAGAAAAAGAAAACTGTAATATTACAGTAATTGAAAAATGTAAAAGCGAATCGCCGGCGATGCAGCGCGAGTCTGCGCGACTGCCGGTCATGCCGGTCGTGCGGCGGTGCCTGCCGCGGCAGCGTTGCAGGATGTGCCGGTGCCGGGAAGCGTATTCGTTCCTTCTGGAGGTAATTCTGATGATTGTATGAATAAAAACAAATGTATTGTTTCAACTTATTCCATGCTTAATGCTTCATTTTACTCCCGGACAATTGGATTGATATGTTTTTTATTTGTTGTTATCAATGAAACAAACTTCTTGATGTATTAAGTTATGTTCTTGATATTGATATGCTGTAGGCCTAGGCCTATCAATTGTTAGTGTTTTAATCAGAAATATTGTTTTACTATACCCTTCCTCTTACGAGTTGGCTGTGCAATGTGCATAAACATGCATAATAATAAACATCTATTTTTGTCTAGTCCTAAACAACGTGAGAAACCCTTTATTTATCTTTCTAAAATAAATATGTTACAATGCACTGTCACTGTGGCTCAATATAACTCTGATAAAAATGTTGAAATACCATAGTTGCACAATTACAAAATATCCTATCCTATCTTTCTTTTTTATATAACATATTTCTATTGTTTTTTAAAATGAGACATAAACAAACACAGGTCAGATTCTTGACTACGATGTTTACATTTTCACATATGGGGGTATATGTTTCATACGGGTATTTCTTGATGATACACACACACACACACACACACACACACACACACACACACACACACACACACACACACACACACACACACACACACACACACAATAGTAGCACTACACAAAAAAAACAATGTGTATGCCACCTCAATTTGGTATATCTTTGACATCTCTCACACCTCCACAAAACACCCTTCTCTTCACTGCACATGCACTTACCGTATGTTAAACAATTACTTTAAACTCCCCTTTGTATGTCATAGACCCGAAAGATTATTGGAGCATTCTTGCCGTGGCTCAATTTCAGCTTTGGGTTTTATTTGTATGCAATATAAATGTGGGAGACAGACGGATGGAAATTATAATATTCATATCAGAGTTGTTTCACTGACTAGCTAAAAAACAAATATGGAAGCATTCCATATAGATGTCAGGATGGGAAAATAAATGCAAAGCTCCCATGGAAGTAAGTAGATGAAAGCAGAAGAGGATGAAAGAATGCTGGCATTTTGAACTGTGACTAAAGATAGAGGAATCAATCGTGGGTAAGGAAATCACTCTGAATCTGAAGGGTACTCTACAATCTCAACTCTATCAGACCATAGATGCTGCATAATTAATATAGCTTGTGAAGAGATTGACTTTCGAGTCATCCTTGTATAGTTTGATATGTGATTGTTGTACCAAGTCTCCTTTTTGTCACGCTAGCCTCTTCAATGGTTCTTTTGAAAGTCATCTGAGCTTTTTGAATTTCCACATGCTTTTTGTTTGTTTTGTTTAGTACATTCAGGCAATCCATTTAATGCAGTAATGTACATTTTCTATTTTGCAATAGAGAATTTTACTGGAATATATAGTATCCCATATCCTTCAAATCTTTGAATAATTATGATTGACATGATGAGGTTGATGCGGAGTATGTGTCCATGTATGGCAAAGAACTCTAATCATTATTCATAACAGTTCTTAGAAATAAGCCAACTCACTCATTCTAAGAACCAAGAGAGACATAATTCAGCAGAGATTAATACATGATGAGTAATGGATAATTCATCTTCAAAAGACTAAAAATGCTACGAATCTGTGAGATGGGGCAGTACGAGTTATATAATTAATCTGTAATGAGATAAATAAAACATTCAATAGTCTGAGTCTTGTTTGAAATATTGCATTAGTATTGAAGCCTCTCTTTGAAGGTCGAGCTTTCTCAAGCTTTGAAGAGATGTTTTGCCATGATTCGAATCTTGGTGATCGGTATGGGCTTTTTATAGGGTACTCTGTTTATTTTAGAGGTGACAGATATGCCCTATTTCTTCAAAGGAAAATGAAATTTTGTTAATAAATATAACATATTTGTGGTAGCTGTTTAGGCCAGGTAAACACAAACTTTCTGACAAACATTACATCACAACATTTTGTGAGCTTGCCTTGTAGACAATAAGCTTGAAGATCTGTTATTTTTTTTTGCAATTTCTTAATAGTTTTGGAAGATGTTTTGCATACATGCCCAGAATGAAGCCAGGATGAAATTGGTTAAAGAAAACAGTGTCAACTGCTACTCCAGGGGTCTTCAACAGGGGGTCCTCAGAGTTACTACAGGGGGTATGCCCAATCTTTGTGTGATCATGTTTGATCACTTGAACCCTAGCATTCCTATATTCTTAGTGGAACATTACTGCGAGGCATTGTGAGCTTGTAGATCGGCTATTTTTTTGGCACAGAGGTTTGGTGTAGAGAGAAAAGAGAAGACTAGTAGGTATTGAGAGTTCAAGAGGTTAAATATATGAAAATACACCTTAATCTAACCAACACAGATGATAGTGCTGTCAAGTCTAAACTGTATAAGAAATAATCCATGTACATTTTTAATCTGCAACACAATTGTATACGATATGGGGTCCTTGGCCTGAAAACGTTGAACACCCCAGTGCTACTCTATGGGCATGTGCTAAAAGCACCCCTTCCACTACTCCCATTTAGTGGTGGCCATATAACCGTTTCAGGAGCACTTCCATTTTTCAAATATATCAGGATTTCCAGCCATGTGTTCTCCATGGAGCAGCTAGAGCATTAAGCCAGCTGTGATCCTTCAGGTAATGTTGTTTTGTTCTGCCACTGGCGTCAAAATAATTTGACATCTCTGAGCTGCACCTCCCTCTCCTGGTCCGAAAACCTTGTTACCTTTCAATATAAAGCTCTCATGAATCCAGTCCATTGACATAGCTTAGGGATTTGGGGAGGAGATGGGGGTGAATTAGCTGAAGAGAAGAATGTAGTAGGAAGTGCTTGCCTGAATGCTGGCACTGGAGTGAGGCTCAAAACAGCCCTCAGGCTCTGACACAAAGCCCCTTCCCCTCAATTATATTGATTCAGAAGGCCTTGGTCTTGCCTCTGTTGGGACCCTTTTTTCCCTTCCACTTCTGTATAATTTTGAATCTCCAAAGCAATGTAATAAGTTGGAATGTAGGCATATAGTACATCTGTCCATGGGTATCACTTTTACCACACATTCACCCTGAGTGACCACTGCAGATTAATATGCAGATCCGTTATCTTATTATTCCTGATGGTTAGCCTGACTTCAGTTGATTTTGTGTTGTTTACAATTTAGCCATTTAGCAGACGCTCTTAATCCAGAGCGATTTACAATAAGCAAGGTAATATATCAATACATCAACATTAATACATCAAATGCATTGAAATAGTAATCTAAGAAAAAAAAACATTGTGAGCTTGTAGATCAGCTATTTTTCAAATGGCTGAAATGCATTTATAAGGCTGAAGTGGGTATAGTCTAATGTTTTGTAATAATAATCAAAACCTACAACGTAACTAGTGACTAAAGTTTTCAAATAATTGTAGTGGAGTAAATAAGTACAATATTTGGATCCAGGATGTAGTGGAGTAGAAGTAAAAGTATTGGAAATAGGTCAAGTGAAGTAAAAATACCTAAAAACTGTACTTAAGTACAGTACTTAAGTAAATGTACTTAGTTACTTTACACCGCTGAATATTGTAACGACCCCACAAAAGACCTCGCTGCAACTTGCTCCTTTCATCGAGCTAGCTCTGTTAGCGTTGCCTGTTGTCTGCCTGGTCTGACGAGTTGAGGGCCGGGGTTCGACTCCCGCTCGGGTCGCACAATGTAAGTCATGTAAGTATATGCGATAGACCGGCGATAACTTGCTCCACTAAGGGAGCTAGCTCTCTTAGTGTTGCCTGATGGGGGACGGGGTTTGATCAAATCGAGATTTGATTGATTGAAGAATTTAGTAGAAGTTTGCATATAGGAAAAGGTACAGTTTCATGACCGTACTGTAGTACCGAGTCAACTAAAAGGATAGACCCAAAAAAGCCTATAATGGCTTGTTTAAATTGAGGTCATTTAAAAAAAACTCATAACATTGAATGACAGACAGATAGAACACAGTACTATGCAGAATATATCATCAGAAAAACACAATGTAAAATAAATGGTATTTACAATAGAAAGGTCAGGGGGAGGTAAGGATAAGGATAGGCTTTGTTTTCAAAGGTTCCCTAACTTTTCAGATCGTGACCCAAAAGCTATAGTAAAAATAGCAGACCTACAAGCTCACAATACGCCGCTTCGCGCTGCATTGCAAGCTTGTTGATCTGATAGTTTCACTTCCTCTATGGAATTTCTTAGATTTGATTGTTCTAAAATATATAAAACCTTTTTTTAAATATATGTATCGCCCGGTACGCGAACCCCGGTATCCCGCGTAAAAGTCTAACATGTTAACCACTAGACCAAAGAAAAAAGTTTTTGGAGTAGGGGAGTTACTAGAGTTCTGCGGCCATCAGGATGAATCACTCTGCTACACATACCTAAAAAAAACGTTTTGAAATGCATATATTTATTTAAATGTAGGAAAAGAAAATGGGATTTTTACTGGAGTCCACTGTTTGGGAAACTGGGCACTAGCAGACCCAGAGCCTAGCAGACCCAGAGCCATCAATATTCATAATAATAATAATGCATTAGAACTGAACAGCATCATTATTGTCAACCCAACAGTGGTGGGAAAAGTACTCAAATGCTTTACTTAAGTAAAACTATCAAGAGTGCAGTGTTTAAATACTCTGTTACAAGTAATTTTGATGGGTAATGCTCATTTGGCGAAACGATACAATATCAAGTGTTCAAAATGTATTAAAAAACAAACAAAAAAACGTTAAATAATAATAATAAATGAAAAAAGTCTGCTTACATATTAGGAGGGTGGTATGAGTCACCAGACAGAATAATGGATGTTTTTAATGAATCTATCATGGTTAAAATGGAGTTTGACGTTACAATGGGTGTGTATGAGGAGAGGCCCAGGAGGAGGAGGGCCTGATAACATTTTCAAATATCTAAATATTTAATGAAGTAAATTAAAAACGGTCCAGGGTGTTCATAAAAGCCCGATTAGATGATAAAATGACCAAAAGCTTTTTGGAAAGTGAAATATCCCTTTAAGTGCATGTACTTGGTTACTTTACACCGCTGAATATTGTAACAACCCCACAAAAGACCTGGCTGCAACTTGCTCCTCTCATTGAGCTAGCTCTGTTAGCATTGTCTGTTGCTTGCCTGGTCTGATGAGTTGGGGGCCGGGGTTCGACTCCCGCTCGGGTCGCTAAGTTGGTACCGCTACATCAGTGCGATAGACTGGCGGTAACTTGCTCCGCTAAGGGAGCTAGCTCTTTTAGTGTTGCCTGATGGGGGACGGGGTTTGATCAAATCTAAATTTGATTGATTGAAGAATTTAGTAGAAGTTTGCATATAGGAAAAGGTACAGTTTCATGACCGTACAGTAGTACAGGGTCAACTAAAAGGATAGACCCAAAAAAGCCTATATGGCTTGTTTAAATTGAGGTAGACAGATAGAACAGTACTATGCAGAAGATATCATCAGAAAAACACACATTTAAAATAAATGGTATTTACAATAGAAATGTCAGGGGGAGGTAAGGATAAGGATAGGCTTTGTTTTCAAAGGTTCCCTAACATTTCAGATCGTTACCCGAAAGAGAGATTAGACTTTTGCCCCGGACCCAAACTAGGCTATAGTGAAAATAGCAGACCTACAAGCTCACAATATGCTGCTTAGCGCTGCATTGCGAGCTTGTTGATCTGCTAGTTTCACTTCTTCTATGGAATTTCTTAGATTTGATTGTTTTAAAATGTATAAAACCTTTTTTTAAATATATGTATCGCCCGGTACGCGAACCCCGGTCTCCCGCGCAAAAGTCCAACATGTTAAACACCAGACCAAAGAGCCAAGTAAGGAGCATTATTAGAATTCTGCAACTATGAGGCGGAATCACTCTGCTACACATACCTAAAAAAGGTTTTGAAATGCATATATTTGTTTAAATGTAGGAAAGGAAAATGGGATTTTTACTCGAGTCAACTGTTTGGGAAACTGGGCACTGGCAGACCCAGAGCCATGAGGTTCCAAATCTCATATCAATATTCATAATAATAATAATAATGCATTACAACTGAACAGCATCATTCACACATTATGACTGACACACTTATTGTCAACCCAACAGTGGTGGGAAAAGTACTCAAATGCTTTACTTAGTAAAACTATCAAGAGTGCAGTGTAGAAATACTCTGTAAGTAATTTTTATTGTGTAAAAGTACAAAATTACTGTCTGGTATCACTATAGTATAATATAATATTATAATGTATATCTGCAAAGTAACCACTTACTAAAGTTTTCAAATACATGCAGTGGAGTAAAAGTACAATATTTGGATTCAAGGTAGTGGCGTAGAAGTATTGGAATTCGGAAATACTCAAGTAAAGTACAAAGAATACCTCAAAACTGTACTTAAGTACAGTACTTAAGTAAATGTAGCCTACTTAGTTACATTACACCACTGAATATTGTAACGACCCTGCAAAATAATGAGCTGTAACTTGTTACTCTCAGTGAGCTAGCTCTGTTGCTTGCCTGGTCTGACGAGTTGGGGACTGGGGTTCGATTCCCACTCGGGTCGCGTTAAAGTTGCAGATGATACCAACACGCGATAGACCGGCGGTAACTTGTTCCGCTAAGGGAGCTAGCTCTCTTAATGTTGCTTGATAAGGATTCGGTCGATTCCCGCTCGGTTCACGAAGCGTTACAATATCAAGATTTCAAATGTATTAGATAAATAAATACATAAATAGGCTAGCAGACACATCATGATCTTGTAGATCAGCTATTTTCATATACAAAGTAACTACACTATAATGTATTTTATGTTATATAACCAATGTGCAACTAAAAGTGTTTATTCAACTGTAAGAGTTACATTTGGACCCCATTCTGGTCCGTGGGCCTGATGTTGAAACCCAGTGGTCTATATTATATTATAATAATGTTTATTGCAAGTTTAATTTAAATTATTTTATTAATGTTTATAGTATCAATTGTTGTCATGTAACTATGAGACAGTGTGCAAATGGAACCAAATGGCACCCTGATATAATAAGGGTCCATTTAGTTCCATTTGCAGTCAGTGGTGTAAAGTAAATGCACACCATATAGTTGTAACACTAAGAAGTTTACTGTGTAGTTTATTTAGAATAAGGAACAAAACCCAACATGAGGACAGGATTCACGGAACAGTCTCCATGCAGAATGCAATTGCGCCATTGATTATTAGTCTAATTAACTAATTGCCTACAAGATAGCAAAATGCGATTCAAGTAAAAATAGATTTGTAGTCCAGTCGTCCGTGACCCATAATATTTAGTCTGTGACCCACAAATGGGTCCCGACCCACTGTTTGGGTAACAGTGCACTAGCAAAATTTATATTAGAAATATAAAAAAATTAAAATAGCAGAGGCATTGTGAGCTTGTAGATCATTTGTCAAATGGCCAAAATACATTTATAGGGGCTGAAGTGGGTAGTCTAATGTTTTGTAATAATAATCAAAACCTAGAAAGTACAGTAACTAGTAACTAAAGTTTTCAAATACATGCAGTGGAGTAAAAGTACAATATTTGTAGAAGTAAAAGTATTGGAATTTAGAAATACTCAAGTCAAGTACAAAGAATACCTCAACACTGAACTTAAGTACAGGACTTAAGTAAATGTATTTAGTTACTTTACACCACTGAATATTTTAGCGACCCCACAAAAGACATCACTGCAACTTGCTCCTTTCATTGAGCTAGCTCTGTTAGTGTTGCCTGTTGCCTGCCTGGTCTGCTAAGTTGGGGGCCGGAGTTCGACTCCCGCTCGGGTCGCGATGTTGGTGTGTCAGGTCACGCGATAGACCGACGGTAACTTGCTCCGGAGCTAGCTCTCTTAGCGTTGCCTGATGGGGGACGGGGTTTGATCAAATCGAGATTTGATTGATTGTAGAATTTAGTAGAAGTTTTGCATATAGGAAAAGGTACAGTTTCATGAACGTACAGTAGTACAGAGTCAACTAAAAGGATAGACCCAAAAAAATCCTATAATGGCTTGTTTAAATTGAGGTCCTTTAAAAAAACTCATATAACATTGAATGACAGACAGATAGAATACAGTACTATGCAGAAGATATCATCAGAAAAACACAATGTAAAATAAATGGTATTTACAATAGAAAGGTCAGGGGGAGGTAAGGATAAGGATAGGCTTTGTTTTCAAAGGTTCCCTTACTTGTCAGATTGTGACCCGAAAGAGAGATTAGACGTTTTGCCCCGGACCCAAAGTAGGCTATAGTGAAATAGCAGACCTACAAGCTCACAATATGCCGCTTCGCGCTGCATTGCGAGCTTGTTGATCTGCTAGTTTCACTTCTTCTATGGAATTTCTTATATTTGATTGTTTTAAAATGTATAAAACCTTTTTTTAAATATATGTATCGCCCGGTACGCGAACCCGGGTCTCCCACGTAAAAGTCCAACATGTTAACTACTAGACCAAAGAAGCCAGTCTTTAATATAGTAGAGTTACTAGAATTTTGTAGCCATCAGGATGAATCACTCTGCTACACACCTAAAAGGTTTTGAAATGCATATATTTATTTAAATGTAGGAAAAGAAAATGGGATTTTTACTGGAGTCCACTGTTTGGGAAACTGGGCACTAGCAGACCCAGAGCCATGAGGTTCCAAATCTCATATCAATATTCATAATAATAATAATAATAATAATGCATTACAAGTGAACAGCATCATTCACACATTATGACTGACACACTTATTGTCAACCCAACAGTGGTGGGAAAAGTACTCAAATGCTTTACTCAAGTAAAACTATCAAGAGTGCAGTGTAGAAATAGTAAGTTACAAGTAATTTTTATTGTGTAAAAGTACAAAAGAACTGTCTGGTATCACTATAGTATAATATTATATTATAATGTATATCTGCAAAGTAACCACTAACCAAAGTTTTCAAATACAGTACATGCAGTGGAGTAAAAGTACAATATTTTGATTCAAGGTAGTGGAGTAGAAGTAAAAGTATACTCAAGTAAAGTACAAAGAATACCTCAAAACTGTACTTAAGTACAGTACTTAAGTAAATTTAGCCTACTTAGTTACATTACACCTCTGAATATTGTAACGACCCTGCAAAATAATGAACTGTAACTTGTTCCTCGCAATGAGCTAGCTCTGTTAGCGTGGTTTGTTGCTTGCCTGGTCTGACGAGTTGGGGGCCGGGGTTCAACTCCCACTCGGGTCGCGTAAAAGTTGCAGATGACATCACGTGCAATAGACCGGCAGTAACTTGCTCCGCTAAGGGAGCTAGCTCTCTTAATGTTGCTTGATAAGGGTTCGGTCGATTCCCGCTCGGTTAGTGCGTTACAATATCAAAATTTCAAATGTATTAGATAAATACAGAAATAGGCTAGCAGACACATCTTGATCTTGTAGATCAGCTATTTTCATATACAAAGTAACTACACTTTAATGTATTTTATTTTATGTTAACCAATGTGCAACTAAAAGTGTTTATTCAACTGTAAGAGTTACATTTGGACCCCATTCTGGTCCGTGGGCCTGATGTTGAAACCCAGTGGTCTATATTATATTATAATAATGTTTATTGCAAGTTTAATTTAATTTAATGTATTAATGTTTATAGTATCAATATCAATTGTTGTCATGTAACTATGAGACAGTGTACAAATGGAACCAAAATGGCACCATGATATAATAAGGGTCCATTTAGTTCCATTTGCAGTCACGTGTGTGCAAGTAAATGCACACCATATAGTTGTAACACTAAGAAGTTTACTGTGTAGTTTATTTAGAATAAGGAACAAAACCCAACATGAGGACAGGATTCACGGAACAGTCTCCATGCAGAATGCAATTGCGCCATTGATTATTAGTCTAATTAACTAATTGCCTACAAGATAGCAAAATGCGATTCAAGTAAAAATAGATTTGTAGTCCAGTCGTCCGTGACCCATAATATTTAGTCTGTGACCCACAAATGGGTCCCGACCCACTGTTTGGGAAACAGTGCACTAGCAAAATTTATATAAGAAATATATATAAAAAAATCACACCCGTGTGAACTGAGCGGTGGTTTACCCACCAACCCCAAAGTTTTTTGGAAAAAAAAATTTTTTTTGAAAAAAAAAAAAAGTTTTGGAAAAAAATGTTTTTTGGAAAAAAAAAAGGTTTTGAAAAAAAAAGAGATTTGGAAAAAAAAAGTTTTGAAAAAACCAGGGCGTGCTCAAACAACAGTAATAAGTTCTGCGTATTACCTTACTGTACTTTACTGTACTGTATACTGTACCTAACTGTACTGTATACTGTACTCTACTGTACCTAACTGTACTGTACTGTACATATTCTGTGTTCTATATCTATGAATTCTGTGTTCTAGATCTATGAATTCTGTCACCTCCCCCCCAAATACATGCAGTGGAGTAAAAGTACAATATTTGTAGAAGTAAAAGTATTGGAATTTAGAAATACTCAAGTCAAGTACAAAGAATACCTCAACACTGAACTTAAGTACAAGACTTAAGTAAGTGTACTTAGTTACTTTACAACACTGAATATTGTAACGACCCCACAAAAGACGTCGCTGCAACTTGCTCCTTTCATTGAGCTAGCTCTGTTAGTGTTGCCTGTTGCCTGCCTGGTCTGCTGAGTTGGGGGCCGGGGTTTGACTCCCACTCGGGTCGCAATGTTGCTGTGTAAAGTCACGCGATAGACCGGCGGTAACTTGCTCCGCTAAGGGAGCTAGCTCTCTTAGCGTTGCCTGATGGGTGACGGGGTTTGATCAAATCGAGATTTGATTGATTGTAGAAGTTTTGCATATAGGAAAAGGTACAGTTTCATGACCGTACAGTAGTACAGAGTCAACTTAAAGGATAGACCCAAAAAAGCCTAATGGCTTGTTTAAATTGAGGTCCTTTAAAAAAACTCATATAACACTGAATGACAGACAGATAGAACAGTACTATGCAGAAGATATCATCAGAAAAACACAATGTAAAATAAATGGTATTTACAATAGAAAGGTCAGGGGGAGGTAAGGATAAGGATAGGCTTTGTTTTCAAAGGTTCCCTAGCTTGTCAGATTGTGACTCGAAAGAGAGATCAGACGTTTTGCCCCGGACCCAAAGTAGGCTATAGTGAAATAGCAGACCTACAAGCTCACAATATGCCGCTTCGCGCTGCATTGCAAGCTTGATGATCTGCTAGTTTCACTTCTTCTATGGAATTTCTTATATTTGATTGTTTTAAAATGTATAAAACCTTTTTTTATATATATGTATCGCCCGGTACGCGAACCCGGGTCTCCCGCGTAAAAGTCCAACATGTTAACCACTAGACCAAAGAAGCAAATCTTCAATCTAGTGGAGTTACTAGAATTTTCCAGCCATCAGGATGCATCACTCTGAAAAGGTTTTGAAATGCATATATTTATTTAAATGTAGGAAAATAAAATGGGATTTTTACTGGAGTCCACTGTTTGGGAAACTGGGCACTAGCAGACCCAGAGCCATGAGGTTCCAAATCTCATATCAATATTCATAATAATAATAATAATGCATTACAACTGAACAGCATCATTCACACATTATGACTGACACACTTATTGTCAACCCAACAGTGGTGGGAAAAGTACTCAAATGCTTTACTATCAAGAGAGCAGTGTAGAAATAGTAAGTTACAAGTAATTTTTATTGTGTAAAAGTACAAAAGTAGGCTACTGAGTGTCTGGTATCACTATAGTATAATATTATATTATAATGTATATCTGCAAAGTAACCACTAACCAAAGTTTTCAAATACAGTACATGCAGTGGAGTTAAATTACAATATTTTGATTCAAGGTAGTGGAGTAGAAGTAAAGTAAAGTACAAAGAATACCTCAAAACTAGTATACAGTACTTAAGTAAATGTAGCCTACTTAGTTACATTACACCACTGAATATTGTAACGACCCTGCAAAAGAATCACCTGTAATTTGTTCCTCTCAGTAAGCTAGCTCTGTTAGCGTGGTCTGTTGCTTGCATGGTCTGACGAGTTGGGGACTGGGGTTCAATTCCCACTCAGGTCGCGTAGAAGTTGCACATGACATCGCGTGCGATAGACCGGCGGTAACTTGCTCCGCTAAGGGAGCTAGCTCTCTTAATGTTGCTTGATAAGGGTTCGGTCGATTCCCGCTCGGGTCGTGAAGCGTTACAATATCAAAATTTCAAATGTGTTAGATAAATACATAAATAGGCTAGGAGACACATCTTGATCTTGTAGATCAGCTATTTTCATATACAAAGTAACTACACTTTAATGTATTTTTTTATGTTATATAACCAATGTGCAAGTGTTTATTCAACTGTAAGAGTTACATTTGAACCCCATTCTGGTCCGCAGGCCTGATGTTGAAACCCAGTGGTCTATATTATATTATAATAATGTTTATTGCCAGTTTAATTTAATTTAA
Organism: Nannobrachium achirus; assembly: GCF_963921795.1. Classification (NCBI taxonomy): domain Eukaryota; kingdom Metazoa; phylum Chordata; class Actinopteri; order Myctophiformes; family Myctophidae; genus Nannobrachium; species Nannobrachium achirus. The sequence goes on along the minus strand of NC_137822.1, from coordinate 12,664,989 downwards.
TGTATTAATGTTTATAGTATCAATATCAATTGTTGTCATGTAACTATGAGACAGTGTACAAATGGAACCAAATGGCACCATGATATAATAAGGGTCCATTTAGTTCCATTTGCAGTCACTTGTGTGCAAGTAAATGCACACCATATAGTTGTAACACTAAGAAGTTTACTGTGTAGTTTATTTAGAATAAGGAACAAAACCCAACATGAGGACAGGATTCACGGAACAGTCTCCATGCAGAATGCAATTGTGCCATTGATTATTAGTCTAATTAACTAATTGCCTACAAGATAGCAAAATGCGATTCAAGTAAAAATAGATTTGTAGTCCAGTCGTCCGTGACCCATAATATTTAGTCTGTGACCCACAAATGGGTCCCGACCCACTGTTTGGGAAACAGTGCACTAGCAGACCCAGAATAACAACAGTAGGCCTACAGTAGGCCTGCAGCCACGGAGGCTGATGTCAATATTCATAATAATAATAATAATTACAACTGAACAGCATCATTCACACATTATGACTGACACACTTATTGTCAACATTTTGGACTTCAACAGTGGTGGAAAAATACTCACTTATTTTGTATCTTTAAGTAAAAGTATATCAAATGTATAACATTGTGACGACCCTGTAAAAGACTTGGCCGTAACTTGCTCCTCTCGTTGGGCTAGCCCTGTTAGCGTTGCCTGTTGCCCGCCTGGTCTGACGAGCTAGGGGTCGGGGTTCGACTCCCACTCGGGTCGCGTAATCTGTGTCCACTTCCACTTACACGCGATAGACCGGCGGTAACTCGCTCCGTTAAGAGAGCTAGCTCTCTTAGTGTTGCCTGATGGGTAATGCTCATTTGGCGAAACGATACAATATCAAGTGTTCAAATGCATTAAAAAACAAAACAAAAAACTTTAGAAAATAGTCTAGTAGATGCATGTGAGCTTGTAGATCAGCTATTTTCAAATGGCCGAAATGCAAATAATTGTAGCGGAGTAAAAAGTACAATATTTGGAATTTGGAAACACTCAACTTGACTCAAGTAAAGTACAAAGAATACCTCAAAACTGTACTTAAAGCCATACTGTGTAAGTTGCTCACCTAGTGGTCATTAGCCCTATAGCGAACCGCGGTCGCGTCCGCGTCTTTCGGCCGTTTTTCGTACCTTCAGACCCCCGCGTCTGCCTCCACCTCGCTGAGATCTATCTTTGGAGGGGTCCCTTGTTCCTGTGCGTTCAGTAATTCCAGAGATACACTCCTTCACCCTGCCTGGTAGGCGAAATTACCTAGAGACTGGATGGTACAAACCGGCGACAACAAAATGGCGACCCCACTTCAAGATGCGATGTGATTGGCCGGCAGTTGTATAACCCTCGCTGTGATTGGCCGGTAGTGTGATGACGCAATTTTGGCGCGAGATCCGGTCCCCGGCAAGGATCTCAGTTTACATATAGAGAAGGCTTTACAGGCTGAAATTCACGGCGCGGATCTTCTAAAACTTTTGTGTTTTAATAGTTAGGAGAATTTTAAGATTTGTTTTATAAAAAAAGTTACATAGTACAACTTTAAGTACATTACTCAAAGGGATATTTCACTTTATCATTTTATCATCTAATCAGGCTTTTATGAACACCCTGGACAGATTTTCAGTTGCTTGATTCAGTTTTTAGATATTTGATGTAAATGTTATCAGGCCCTCCTCCTGCAGGACGCCTCATCCATACACACCCATTGTAACGTCAAACTCTATTTTAACCATGATAGATTCATTAAAAACACACGTTAATTTTTCTGGTGACTCATACTACCCTCCTAATATATATATAACTTTTTTCATTTATTTGTAATAATTCTTTGGGAAAATTGAAAAAAAAAACAGCCTGCTTACCTATTAGGAGGGTAGTAGGCCTATAGACGGGTTTCTGGTCCACGTTACACTGATAAAACTAGATGCGTGCGCAGGGTCCGTACCAAAATTTGCCAATGAAACCAGCGCTCCCCAAAACAACAGGTTTGGGGATTGGACAGAATTGATTACATGATACTGTCAGCTGTGCATTTAGTCTCAATGTTTGTAAACAAGAAACGCGTCTATGAGTCACCAGAAAAAATAATGGGTGTTTTTGCCAGACCCAGGGGGTCGGCCTACATAAGGCTTTGTCGGTCTGTCGGTCTGTCGGTCGGTCGGTCGGTCCCTCTTTTCCTCAGTGTCCCTCTTTTCCTCAGTGTGCCTGTGTTTGCCTCTGACTGCTCATCTGCCCCTCCCTTCCCTTGCTCGGCTGATTGCCTTGAGTGCCGTCACCTGTACGGGACCAGCTGAGTTGAGTTGGCTGACGAGCTGCTGAGACTATAAATTCCTGTGTGTTCATGTGTTAGTTCAGTGCTGCAAAACATTTGCCCCACAGCCATACTAGTGAAAACAGCCCATCTACAAGCTCACAAACATTTCCAGCTGCTCAGCCTATAAAATCCTGTGTGTTCATGTGTTAGTTCAGTGCCATACTAGTCAAAACAGCCGATCTACAAGCTCACTACGCTTTGTTGCTGAGACTATAAAATCCTGTGTGTTCATGTGTTAGTTCAGTGCCATACTAGTGAAAACAGCCGATCTACAAGCTCACTACGCTTTGTTGCTGAGACTATAAAATCCTGTGTGTTCATGTGTTAGTTCAGTGCCATACTAGTTTTCATTGCGGGTCTGGCACAACCAGGTGACCTGGTCTAGTTAATGAATCTATCATGGTTAAAATGGAGTTTGAAGTTACAATGAGTGTGTATGGGGAGAGGCCCAGGAGGAGGAGGGCCTGATAACATTTACATCAAATATCTAAATAATTAATGAAGTAAATTAAAAACTGTCCAGGTGAGGCTGTTCATAAAAGCCCGATTAGACGATAAAATTACCAAAAAGTGCATGTACTTGGTTACTTTACACCGCTGAATATTGTAACGACCCCCACAAAAGACCTGGCCGTAACTTGCTCCTCTCAGTGAGCTAGCTCTGTTAGTGTTGCCTGTTGCCTGCCTGGTCTGACGAGTTGGGGGCCGGGGTTCGATTCCCGCTCGGGTCGCGTAATCCATGGGCTTTACACGCGATAGACCGGCGGTAACTTGCTCCGCTAAGGGAGCTAGCTCTCTTAATGTTGTTGGATACGGGTTCAATCGACACCCGCTCTGTTCACGAAACGTTACAATATCAAGATTTCAAATGTATTAAATAAATAAATACATAAATAGCAGACGCATCATGAGCTTGTAGATCAGCTATTTTCAAATGATCAAAATGCATATAGTCTAATGTTTTGTAATAATAATCAAAACCTACAAAGTAACCATTAACTAAAGTTTTCAAATAATTGACTTCTTATTGTCGGAGTGGCGACACTCCCATAGGGGTTAGGTTTAGGGTTAGGGTTAGAGATAGGGTTAGTGTCGGAATGGAGACATGTCGGAAAGGAGACATGTCGGAGTGGAGAGATGCACTCCCCTTGAGCCACAGAGATGCTCTTTTGGTCTAGTGGTTAGGATGTTAGACTCTCACGCAGGAGGCCTGGGTTCGAAACCCCACCGTTACACAAATTCATGACAGTTGTGTGCAAATGCACACAATTTGCACACTATCCTATAGTTGTGACACTAAGGAGTTGATAACACTAAGTGTAGTTTATTTAGAAACAAGGAACAAAGCCAACATGGGGACAGATTCACTTAACAGTCTCCAGAATGCAATCGCGTGGAGTGGTGGGTTTTGAGGGCGATTAGAAAAGAAGAGAAGGTGGAGGCTGCTTTGATGTGGGTTGTAAGTCGAGTTCCGCAGAGAAGGGGCAGTAAGACCCAGTCATCCCAAGGTTAGACACTTGATCCTAGGGACAACCAGGAGGTTTGCATCCCCGACCTGAGTGAGCGGGAGGGGGCGAGGAGGTCGGAGAGGTAGGGGGCTAGCCGGGTTGATGAGGGCCTTGTAGGTGGTGAGCAGAATTTGTAAGTGTATTCTGTGTTTTACTGGCAGCGAGTGAAGGGCAGAGAGCAGTGGTTTCCAAACCTTTTCAGGTCGAGACCCAAAAGAGAGATTATACGTTTGCCCCGGGACCTAAACTAGAGGAAATAGCAGATCGACAAGTGCACAATATGTTGCTTTGTGCCATGTTGCGAGCTTGTAGATCAGCTATTTTCACTACTTCTTACTTATTCTTTATTTATGGAATGTTGTTTTATATCCACAACTTTCCAACATCCCATCGTGCATTGCTCAGAAGTTGCACAGAGCTTCTGGCGCCGCAGCCGAGAGTGATCTACAAGCTCACAACGGTTGCATCTGCGACGTGACATGAGCTTGTATGTCTGCTGTTAACCGGAAGTGTAGTGCAAAAAATTCTCCAGTAAATTCCCGCGGAAAGAGGTGGATATGTATGTGGAATTATACAGTAGCATAGAGGACTGGTGTGATATGGTCTCTGGAGTGAGAATAACTCTTGCGTCACGCCACGCTCACACCCGGGGATGAAATGTGGGACCCAGGGCCGGACTGGGACATAAATCTTGGCCCAGACCGGCCCACCACAACCTGCGTAAACCGAACATAGAAGATCTACAAGCCCACAACGCGTCAAGACAGAATGAGCTGTTACTGTATATGTTTGGGTGGGACACCTAGGCCACAGTAGGCCAATCATTTTCCAATGATTTCACTCTCTTCTCTGTGGGCCAGTGCTACTCTCCACTTATTGGCCACCCAGCCCAAAGATTCACCCACATGCCCACTTGTATAGTCGGCCCACCTGGCATATGCCCGGTATGCCAGATGCCCAGTCCACCCCTTAGACCCAAAATGTAAAAAACAAAAAGACGTTGGCAAACTGAAAATTCTTTACTGAAGAAAAACGAAAAGTACACCTCACAGGGGAGAAGGCTACTTTTCTAAAACAGGAACACAGAACAAGTAGACACATAATCCAGCAACTTAATTAATAACAGAACACTCCTTATGCTTCCAAGTCCAATTAAACAACAGTCTTCAGGCTGGGTTGCCCAGGTGGAACCAGTCTCTCAATCAGGGCCACACAGAGAGGGGAGGGGTGAGCCGGAGCTGAGTCACAACAGGGCAAAACAGTGTCACACTGACAGGGCTTACATGACAAGGGCAGGGCACACAGGGCAGAGGCAGAGGCCAAGATCGTGACACTCTTGGCTATAGATTTTACAATTCAATTCTTCATGACAACTCCGCTTTTGGCTACGTCCATTTCCGCCATTTTTCTTCAAAAGACACTTTTTGCTACTACTCATATTTTGTCCAAAACGCATAGAAATTGGTACAGACATTATATCTGGAGTCATGTAATAAACATGTATCATTCAGAGTTTTCATATTCCATTCCGATTGTCTACGATTGCCTTCCATATGTCTGAGGTTTGAACCAAAAATAAATTTTGATAAGAATCCCATATTGAGGGATCGTTAGACAACTAAAAAGTATTTCACTTGAGTTCATCCAGTCAAGCCCAAATTGGAATCACACCTCTATAGAGCATATCTCCAAAAGTGCTTTCTCTTCTGACAATAACGGATGCCACAAATGGCAAAACCTTATGTTATAGAAACTATTTCCCTCCCGCCGGCTGCAACCCATGACTGACAGAGGCCTGGCGAAGACCTGCACTCCAAATAGCACCCTTTTCTTGTATTGCTTTCCTTCTGCTTTCTACATGCCGATTCTTCAGTAAGCCCTCTAAGCAGCTCACTGTTGTGACCATGTATTATCTGTGAGTTCACAGAGCCTTGTGTGTATCTGACCCCCACAACCCCTCAGCCATGTTCCATATATATCCATCATATTGTTCCATTTCCTGTTTGTAGACAGGTGCCCTTAAGATTAAATGTGGCAAGCTTTGTCTTGATAAGATGGATTTCTAACAGTTGCCAAGGCAACAGATTGGATTGCTCTTGGCCCTCTCCAGTTGGGCCAGTGCCCCAGACGTCACACCAAGGCTGGACTTCTGTCTTCCTGTTGCTCCCCCTCTGTTAATGATCCTCATTAGAAAAATCAGTTCACACAATGTTTCACCTTCATTTGTTTATGCATCACGTAAACCTGTTTGACTGCCTTGCATCACTTGAACTCAATATACTGTAGACATTGCAGGAGACTTGCTAATCTAACTCAAATAATGACTCGAATGGAAAGTTTGGTTCCGGCGGCGCGGAAACCATCTCTGTGTTTTAGGACTTGAAATGCAAAGCTAAGCAATGTTTGAAAGTTTTCAGCACTTAAGGAAAATTAAGAACTTCTCATGCCTGTTAGGTAAGGTCATAAAGTGGATTATTGTCTCTACTCTCTACACTGGATGAGAAAATCCCATTTAGCCACCTATAGGTTTATAGATTGCAATGGCTGGTGGACAGAGAGATTCACATTGACATCAAAGTCAAACCTAGTAAGGTCAACTTAAAAAGGGAATGCTAATTTGTAATGGCACATAAACAGAACAGGAGAATTTAAACAATCACCTACAGCAATTATTTTGTACAGCAATGGGGAAAAACACAAGATAACCTCTTCCTAAACCAGCTGATGTTTTTCGCTTATTCCTACCTGAAATTTTAAGAGCTCACAAAACAGTTCAGCCATGACTGATCTCTTGACAGGATGAGGTAATTGAAATTCCGGCATCCTTTCCCTCAAGATGAATTGATTGCTGATGCCTCCTCACAAAAAAAAAAAAAAAGACAAAGCTTGAATGATAACATACTTAAATTGTATTAATTACAGTTTCAATATTGACACTATAGCAGCATGCGTTTCAAATTAAGCAATGAATACATTTAAAGGACAACTTTAGTTTTTTACAACGAGGGTTCATATTTTAGATTGTAATTAAAGAATATAAAAGATGAGTGTTAAAATGATTTCATTTACTTCTTTCTATTGTTTTAGAGGTTCTTATTTCAGTGGATGGGGGCATGCGTACAAGTGGCGAAATTTATCATTTTACACAGAAAAAGCCCATTCCCAAGATACAACGCAACCTTTCATGGTTGGATGTGACTTATGGGGGCTAGAAGTGTTACTGTAAATAGCAATAAAGAAACTGCTGGCTTATTGTGTCTAAAAAGACATATTTAGCCACTTGTACGCATGCCCCCATGCGTACGCATGCCCCACATTTTAGCACGATAAACGCGATAAAACAATAGAACGAAGAACACTCACTTTTTCTTTTCTCTAATTAGAATCTAAAATATGAACCCTTGTTGTAAAAACCAAAGTTGTCCTTTAATGGAAAAAGATGGGTCGATGGATACAATCTCTGTGATGAGAAGATTCTGTCATTATAGGCATCCACATGAGGAAGGGTCTTAAACTGTTGGTCAAGAGCTATATGCCTCTGTGGAGGAAAGTCATAAAAGCAAACTGTATCTGTCCTTACTGTATCTAAAACCGGAAGTCCAGAATTCAAAATGTACGCGAGTAAAAGTATGATAGTGTTGGCATTATAATGTACTTAATCTAATGTATACCTGCAAACGTAGTAACTAAAGTTTTCAAATAAATGTAGTGGAGTAAAAGTACAACATGTGGATTCGAGATGTAATGGAGTAGAAGTAAAAGCTTTGGAAATTAGAAATACTCCAGTAAAGTACAAATACCTCTAAATTATACTTAAGTACGTACAGTAAAGTTACTTAGTTACTTTACACCACTGCCAGCCTGTGACATCAGTCATCTATGACATATCTATGACATACAGTACGTCTCCAAATTTGGGCAAGACTCCAGCATGATCACAGCAGTCCCATAAATTCCATTACAAAATTACGCACACACACACACACACACACACACACACACACACACACACACACACACACACACACACACACACACACACACACACACACACACACACACACACACACACACACACACACACACACACACACACACACACACACACACACACACACACACACACACACACACACACACACACGCGGCTAGCCTCTTGCAGAGCCCAGAGCGACGCCTTAAAAATCACTATCTATTCCATTCCACATGTATGTGTATGTAATGGCTGATGAGCAAGGATGGTCACTTAGCAATGCAATACAGTCCACATTCCCAGCTGTAAGATGTAAGGCGATTATTTTTAGATTAAAAAGCCAATGCTGCCTGGAAGCAGTTTTATGGTACCTGGAATGACTGATGACACGGGCTGAACCACATGGTAGTCTCAGCAAAGAAATATGTCACTACCATGGGTGTTAAATTATCTAAAGCACTGGTTACATTTCAAGGACCGCCAGTTTGTTATGCTTATAGTTTAATTAGTCCATGGATCCCCATTTGATAAAAAAATGTTAACCTCAATCTGCATGCACTGTAACATCCTCAATGTGCATTTAACAGGTGGTGTTAAAAAAAAAGTGAAGCGTTCATCTGGACCCCTGGTGGTCCCTACGCCTGATGCTGAGAACAAGTACCAAGTATCCAGCTTGACTTCAGACAGACTTCAAGTGGATGGGGTTTCTCTATTCGAATGGATGGGTTTTTGGCACTTTTTTGCCAAACTTTACACTTGATTTTATTATCTTAACTCATTGGCCGCCTCCCCCGATAGTCACGAGAAAATTCCAATGTCGCTCCCCGCCAGGCCCGATAGTCCAGAGAATTTGCTTTTATATAATGTAATGTTTAATTACATTATTCTGCAGCCCGTGAAAAAGTTTGAGCTTTCAGTCATATAACGAACCAAAGATATCACTCATCACAGTAAGTGTGTTTGAAAACAAGAGTGTAATAACGTATAAATCTCAATAGAAATGAATAAAACTCCCAATAAACCACAGTGAATGCATTTAGCGTGGCAGAGCGCAGCCCGCAGAGTGCAATCAGCGGCACACTGGCCACACGCATGTAAAGGGATGTGGGGCAGGGATGTGCAGAGAATATTTAGAGAGGCAGGGGCTGACATTTCTAAAGGGGCCTTTTGGTGGACAATTCTATTGAATGCAGCCCTCAGGGGCAGGGGCTCAAGCCCCCTTTGATGTCTATGTGTGTACATGCCTGGTGAAGGGGCTGGCAGAAGCGACAACGGAGCAGCTGGATCTGAGACCATTTTGCACAAATCAAACAAAATCCAGTAAAATGTTCACTTGGAAAGCCATGACCTGCCTCATTGGCCAACAACACACAGCTTCATCATAACCCCCAAAGTCTCGACAACAAAATATTATGTCCCAGGCAGCCAGACAACAACGAAGATCAGAAGATCAGATCAGCAGGAGCGTCACAAGGGAAAAGTGGGACGAGTCTGAGTTACTAGGGCCCAAGGTGGAAGGGGCTTCATTATTTTATACTTTTGCTATTGAAAAATAGCAGATCTACAAGCTTGCAGCGCGACACTCGGTGCAATGCTGTGAGCTTGTATATATCTATTTTTTAAATCCCCCTATGTAGAAAATTCATGGGGTCCCGCAGTGAATCCTTGTACCCAGGGCCCAGCACCGACACCCAGTTGGAACAGATCCTCAGCCCACTACAAAGTGTACAAACACAACGTATAGAAAGCCTGGTGAGGCGAGGCCGAGGTTACAAACAACACAATCACCTACTGGACAAGATGCAGTCGGCCGGTCCAGTCACCACCAACCGATCTTCAAGCCCTGCTACGGGAGTGGAGAGGAGAAAATATCCCCCCCCCCCGGCGGAGTCCTCAATCAGGCGACCATTGTCTGAAGAAAAGCAACGTGTTGCGTCCATATAACTTCCATCGGTATGTAACAAAACTGGTGAAAATAGCAGATCTGCAAGCACACAACGCCTCGCATCCAAGCGCGACCATGGAGCCTGATGGAGGAGTTGTTCTAGGTGTATTATATTCCAGTTATCAGGAAAGGGTCGCGTCCAAACTCCCAGCGGTGGAACAAAAAAAAAGGAGTGAAAATAGCAGATCTACAACGCGTTGCGACAGTGGAATCCAACAGGGAAGAAACGAAAACACGGCGATCGTCATTGTCAGTAAGTTACTGTTGTTTCCATCCTCCTAACCTAAACTAACTGTAACAGTTAGTTTACCTAGGCTAGAAGACTCTTCCTGCTCACTTGGCTGATATGCTCCTGCGTGCGTCCCTATGGCGTGCACGCGCAATCGCGCATGTGCGCGTGTTTGAGGCGTGCCGCGCAACAAGTCCTTGCAGCCTGAAGCCATGAAGGAAGGAAACGAGCTCGCGCCTGAGGCAATATCACCACTGGGCGTATGTGATCGCTGCAGTCTGTTCCGCTCTAAAGCCCGCCTACTGTATCCGGTTATGTAACACTCACATGCATGCAAGACACGTTTCCGCATCCGGTATAGACCCAGGCCGGATCACCAACAAGCAGAGTAACTTGATTGCTATCAGTTCTCTACCAAGCCACCGAGGCAAGCCAGTAGTTTGTGCACATCAAGAGAGCTGCTCTCATGCTCTGTCAGAGCATGAGAGCGATTCAATTCAAAGGAACGTTATTGGCATGAGAAAACATAGGCTACGTTTACATCGCCAAAGCAAGTGCCACAAATAAATAAAAACAGTTGAATATGGGGAACATATTTACAGTTATACACATAGGCCTTGCCTTATATAAAGTTATACGTTATAAGTGTGTGTGTGTGTGTGTGTGTGTGTGTGTGTGTGTGTGTGTGTGTGTGTGTGTGTGTGTGTGTGTGTGTGTGTGTGTGTGTGAAAATGTGATCTGTGCAAAATAAAACACTTGAATGCTGAATAAAAGGTAAAAAGCTTATTTATATTTGTGTGAAGTCAGTATGACGCCCTAAGGGCAAGAGGTGACCTATTACAGCCCTATTACACTATTACACTTATTACACTAGTAAACTTATCTGATAAGTGCCTGACGCCATAAATACAAATATCAACTGAATTATCCACTTGAAAAGCGATCGATCACAAAAAGGTCAATATCTCCAGTTTTATCAATTAGAGCTGGATTTTGGTCAAAAATGGCTATTTTGAGATGGCTGCAACTATAGAAAAAAAAGCTTTTTATTTTATTTTTTTATTTTTTGGTGAGACTAGAGGTTGTCTTCTTTCTTTTCAGGTACTGTAAGACATTGTCGAAAAAACACAGAATTTAGGAAAAATGTCAATATAAAAAAAATATATACATTTTTTTATTAAACAAAATGGCAGGAGAGCCATACAGTCAATGTTAAAATGGCGGCCAATGTGTTAATAAACATTGTCATTAATGCTTTATGCCTCCAGTCGCTAATTTAAAGTCTTCTTTCACTCACCATGATAGGCGTTTTGTTAAATTATGGTCCCATGTAATTTAAAATCGATGATAAAGTATGCTGTAGGTGGCTAGCTTAATTTACAAGCTCCCAACCAATAGCATGTATTGACCTCCCCGCTCTGTCCCAATAACATTCTGGTTTCATTTCCATTTCAGGACCGGATGTAAAAAGATGGCGGCATGCACACGCTTGCCAAATAGGCTTTATTTACCGTCTGTAGCGTATAGGCTATGGGCGTAACGTTGTCCATTTGTTTTTTACAGTCTATGGTTGAGAAACAGTGTTTATATTATATAAACGGGCCTTGCCAATCATGGAGAGTAGCCTATGTAATGCATGTGTTCATAGGTGATGTTTGTAAATGTTGTTTGTTTTGTTTTTGGAACCGTCAAAAGATAATTATTTTTAAAATCAGATTAATCACAGATAATCTGTAATTAATCATGATTAATAACCATTCATAAATGTTCCCGAAATATGCCTATATTATCTGTATAATAATGTTTTGGGAACGGAAAGATAAATGATGGACATTTAAGATTTTTTTTTCCAAATGTAGAATGGAAGATTGAATATAAATGAATGAAAAAAAGTTTGTACACAATTAAATGTGACACTCTTAGCTATTCATATTTTAGCCAGTTGCTGAGGCAAACTAACTTGGTGACATTTTCTGAATGTAAAGCATACTTCTTCTTTTGCCATGTTTCAATTGTAATTATGTTGCAGGGTTCCATTTCAAATAAGCTCCTTTGTGAAATATATTGTGTGCACCCATGGTTGTACTGGGAAACGAAAGAGGGATAGTTAGGTTTATTATAAGTGAGTGAGAATGGATAATTTGCGTGTGCGCGCGCAGACCTTCAATATAAGCTGTGAACTTGTAGATCTGCCATTTTCAGGGAAGAGATTTGGAGCAGAGGGAGAAAAAGGAGAGAGGCAAGTACGGTGTATTGAATTCAAGAGGAATCTCCCTTGAATTCTTTAAAAGCATTTAGTGAAATGTATTTGTTAATTTTCAAGTCATTTTACAACATACATGCATCATACTCAGCTTATGGAGATAGATAGGAATCCCGGTACGTTTTAGTTCTTTGGTCCCTCCATTCTAAAATCGTTTTGCATGTTGTCAGGCTGACTGAATTGATTCCACTGGAGGAAAAGGGGAAAAATAAATCTGCAAATTAAACAGCCGAGTTTAAAAATGGGTGAGTTTGAAAAATTGCAGGGTACAGGCAACTCAGTATATTGAGCATAAATTGCACTTAACAATGCATTATTTATGCAAATGGGTGCTGCTGCATGCTCACAATGTGGCCACTCTAGTCAAAATGTGCTTCTCCATCTCTTTGCATTTCTCACATGTGGTACTTAAATAAGAAGCACCTAGTATTACATAGTGTACTTACAACATGGTTTTAGGTGTACCGCAGTACAATAGGTACTATCGGTAACATGTCATTAGGTCGAACACCCTTTGGATCGACCACCAAACTCTAACCCAAACCCTAATCCTAACCTCAGTAAAACTATACCTAACTCTAACCCTAACCTTAGTAACCGTGATGCGGGTGATTATCTAACCTGCCAACTCTCGCGGGTGATTATCTAACCTGCCGACGTTGTTCGACCCAACAGGAGTTCGACCTATGGGGCAGTCCCCACGCCAATCATATGAACCAATACAGTCACAAATCACAAACTTCAACCACAGCCACAACACACCACACATACTGTAGATCCACATCAGTCTTCAAATGAACATTTAGAATTGATGGCTGTTCAGAGCCAAAAAACTTCTAGCTTGAACTTTAAAGGAAAAGGCATCCTCACACATTGAAGTGACCAAGAGCTAGTAACTGTTCCCAGTCACAACTCACTACCTTCAACACCAGAAACAACACAACATACACTGTAGATTCATCAGCCTTCAATTCCAGAGCCAGAAATCACTGACTGAAAGCAACAGCTTGAACCAATACAGCCACTCAGCCACAACACAACAGACACACTGTAGATCAACATCAGTCTTCTATTGAACAATGAACATTTGGAATTGATGGCTGTCAAAGCCCAAAACCTATTGAACTTATGGAAACAGAAAACTTTGAGCATTTGAGGTATATGCCAAGTAAACATGGAGACAGTTGCCAAACAGGGTTGCGGATGGTTTCAAAGAATTCACAGCTGAGGAGAGTACATGTGGGTGCAAAGGAATTATGGTTCACGTTAAGGTGAACTTGGCCGTGTTTTCTGCCAACTCTGTTGGCAACATTTATTTTGCCAGGGCACTTCCACATTGACAGTAATGTTAATCTTTTTTTAAGGAGAGGAGTTCAATATCATTTTCTCATTATCGTTGTGAATAAATTCTGCTATGGCTATATGGAAAACAAATGACTGTCCGTCATTTGAATGCCTGAGTAATAATCTACATTGATCACCAAACAAGCCAATATTTGCCCCGTTCGAGGTACTGTAAAAGGCAACATATATCAGCTCCAGCTGACCAATCAACACAAACCTAAGCTACCAAGTCCTGAACTGCTGCAGACGGAACTTGGCTGTAACTGGGAACTCAATATGTCAAACAGGGATGCTGTGTTGATCAAATGATATTTTCTCCTCTTTGAGACCAACTACTATGGCTATGGGTATATGAACAAATTATTGTCCAGGTATTCATTTTGGAATTCCTGCTCAGAGTTTACTGTGAAAAAGAACAGCTGAGCCTGAAACCGTTTAACAACAGCTGAGGGGCTACTCAGCCTATCTCAGCATAAGATTACTAAATAAGATAGATTGCTATTGTTAAGCAAGGTGAGATAAGTGTGTGTGTGTCCTGGGAAAGTAAGTGTTTTAATAGACCATATTCACTGGGCAGCCATGCATTTTGCATTGAAAAACCAGGGTGGCGATGGGGTGGAATTTCATTAATGTAATGGCAAGATGGCTGCCGTGTGAAAAGTAATATTGACTTATTATGCTGTTTTTTGAATAATTGTTGCATTGTTGCAACACAAAATATTTAATTTGAAATTTGTACCCTAATATCGTATCGATATCGAAATAATGGGCATAAATACAGAGATGACATTTTGTCCATATCGTGCAGCTCTTATCCTTGCATGATCCTTATCCTTCAGTGAAGAACCACTTGGAGGCAACAGTTTACGGCTATGCATTACTGGCACAGAATATTTATACTTTATTTATTCAGTCCAAGTCCATGTAAATTAAGCACAGCCACTCATCCAATTGAATTAACGTTATACATCATTGCATACCTTATGTACAGTAGTCTCCCATATGTGAATATGTATCATGACTACCTCATTTAGAAGAGAGTATTGCATCCACCAGAGACTTGCCAGTGGGAGGGCGAGATTTCAATGATAAAAGGGCTCTTCACTGATTTCTCAAATACTTTATATTTGAAGGTTTTGGGGAATTTCTAAGCCCAAATTGTACTCGTGCTTAATTGGATCAGAATGACATGTCTACTGTAAGATGTGGACCATGTGGCTGCAGCTGCCAGTGTAACAACACCATCATAGCCGGGGATCCAGTCCCTCAAAATGGGAGGGGACCTGTGATGTTCTGCCGCACTTTTTATTTCTGTTTTATCTATTAGTTTGGTCATTAAGGTCCACAGAATGAGAGGCCTGCTCTGCTGGAAACATCGCGAAAAAAAGTTATGGCCATTTGTATATTCACTGTCCCATTGACTCCACTACACAGGAAAGGAAATATATTATAAACAAGAAAAAATCTGCTTTGAGTAGCATGTGAGGGGTCAAACTGGAGGGTTTTCATGATTCTGAATCCATTGCAAGCATTTGTTTTGCACAAAAAACATTCCTTGGGCTAGAAAACAAACCAACAAAAGTGTGAAAAGTGATGACTCATCACTGTGATGACTGTGAAAAGTGATGACTCATCACTTTTCACACTTTTGTTGGTTCGTTTTCTAGCCCAAGGAATATTTTTTGTGCAAAACAAATGCTTGCAATGGATTCACAATCATGAAAACTCTCCATTTTGACCCCTCACATGCTACTTAAAGCAGAATTTTTCTTGTTTATAATATATTTCCTTTCCTGTGTAGTGGAGTCAATGGGACAGTGAATACACAAATGTCCATAACTTCTTTTCGCGATGTTTCCGGCAGAGCAGGCCTCTCATTCTGTGGACCTTAATGACCAAACTAATAGATAAAACAGAAATAAAAAGTGCGGCAGAACATCACAGGTTCAACCCTATTCCTTGAGCTTTTGGGCATGTGGATCCCTGACTATCAGTAGTATTAAAGGTTAAAGTTAGGCACCGTTCTTTTGGTTCAAGTTAAAATAACATTTTGGGTTATAGGCTATATCATTGTCAAAGCTAGCCTGGTTTCAAATGCACAGCCCACATTCGACTACAAGGTAAATGTCAAATATGTATTTCTATCTGCCTCGAGAAACATTGATCATAGCATCTGTTACTGCCTCTCCATTCACGTCAGGCCCGATGTACAAAGAGCAGCATAAATATAAGATAAGGAGCCATAAGCTATCGTCCAAGTCAGGATGAGTGCAAAGATGTCTTCACAAAAAGTACAACACACACGCAAGGTGAAAAGTTCAGGGAGGTAATCCAAAAATACAAACCTATCCAAACAAGTGACAAGTGAGAACAAACGCTATGAAAAAGTACATGCTGCAATACACAACAAACTGGCAGAGAGACAAATCTCCATTCCAAAACACTGCCATTACGAATATTGACATATTGTGGGTGAAAGTGGCTGGAGGTGGTTCGGTGTGAGTGATTTCCTTTTGCACAAAGTAGTGCAATGCAAGATAGAGGGCGCCCGATCCCTTTGAGTCACACCCTACCACTACTTCCTGTTCATCCACAGAGCATTGATTCTAGTTGTTTTCTCCATTAGATTAAAGTGCTTTCTTTTCACTTCTTTCAACTTTTATCACTTGTCAAAATACATATTTGTTTGCCTCATCTTTTTACCATCCGGAGTAATAAAAGTTGAAAAAAGTGAAAAGAAATCTAATGGAGAAAACAACTAGAATCAATGCTCTGTGGATGAACAGGAAGAAGTGTTAGGGTGTGACTAAAAGGGATCTGGCGCCCTCTATCTTGCAATGCACTACTTTGTGCAAAAGGAGACCCCCAGTAGGCAAGTCTGCATATCTGTGATGCCAGGGCTCCAGACTAACTTTTTCACAGGTAGCACTGGTGCCACCTACATTTTCATTAGGTAGCACCACCAGAAATTAGGTAGCACCATCTTTTTCTTTGTATAGCGTATTAGCGTGGTATTAATACATAGCTTTATTATGCTGATGACAGTTGTTGTCGATATAATGTTGTTGAATACCCTGATAACAATATGTCTCAGTAAAAAAAGCTGTAGCCTAGTTTTTATGTATTTTTGCTTCAAGTTAATATTTGCAAACTAAAGACATTAATTCAAGAAAGATTTACGAATATCTAGGCTAACAAAGGCAATATAGAACTATGACTTTAAACGTGCACAACGTAGACTAAATGCAATAGGCTTGCTTTCATGCAGGATGGAAAAATAAAATTGTCCTTATGGTTTTGGAGTGAGATACTGTGGGAAGTAAGCTGCTTGATCAACAGAAAACGTTCACTTGGACACACACACACACACACACACACACACACACACACACACACACACACACACACACTCACACTCACTCACTCACTCACTCTCACTAACACAGAACACACGCTACAACAAAGACAAAAAAGTTAACAGGTGCCGTTAATTTGAGCTAATTGTCTGTCTATGAAGTGAAAAGCGCATTTTGGGCACTGAGGAACTTAACGACCCACAGCTGTTTTCGCACGTAACAGTAGGTTAATGTAACCAACGGTGGAAACATCCACGAGCGATTGCTAACAATAGCTAATTTAATAGCAAACAAACAACCCACGACCCATTATCCAGTTAGAGATGACAACAGAAAAAGCATGGTTATACAAAATACTATCCATTCCAAGGTGAGCGAGAGAGAGAGAGAGAGAATCTGTCTGTGTGTGTGACTCGACCACCGGACTGACCGACGCTAGTGTGCATTGTGTGAGCTGTGTGTGTGTGTGTGTGTGTGTGTGTATGTGAGTGAAAGAGAGAGAGAGAGAAGGGGAGGGGCGGAGCAGGCAGGCAGTCAGGGAGAGAGAGAGACGGAGCGAGAGAGAGAGAGAAGAGGCGTCAGGCGATCCTCGATTGAGGATTGTCTTTTTTTCTTTCTTTTTTTTTAGTCGCACGTGCGCGACCTGGTTAAAATTTAACTCGCACTTTATGAAATTAAGTCGCATATGCGACTTAATAGCTCGCACCCTGGAGCCCTGTGTGATGCCCATTGCAGTGCTCTTCTGCTTTCCTTTTAACCCGAAGGCTAATTGGCTGCAGGTGTTCCATTCATAAGCAGGTTGTGGGAGGGAAGGTAATCACACAGACAGTTTATTTAAATAATAACGTACCACATTCATGGCACATAAAGCATCTAAAACATCAACTATATGTACTGTAGCAAGGGCAAAATTATGAGCAGACTACGCCACCCTCACAAATAGGAGTGAGGGATCCTATAAACACATTAACCATAGCATTAACCATGCATGTACTGTATGTACTGTATATGCTGGACAAAGTAACCGAACAAGGTTCCCCAATTAGGTACGGGTTCAGAATGAACAGAACCAGAGGCTGATATATCAAAGTGTCAAGTTTTATTCAACAAAATATAAAAAAATATAGTTAGTTAAAATACAGAAGGGAAGGTTATTGTTATTATGCAATAATCATGATAACTTAAAATGGGACTAAGCCCAATGGCGAATAATTTCTAAGTATGGGGTGAGAGGCTTAAGGGCCTACTGGGGCCTCTAAACTAAATAGACACAGCAAACAAACAAATCAAATAAAAACATATAAATACGCAAAACCCCAAAACAAATACAGTAAATAAGAGTACTTAAAGGGATGTTCCACTTTCAAAAAACTTTTGGACATTTTATCGTCTAATCAGGCTTTTGGGAACACCCTGGACAGTTTTTAATTTGCTTGATTCATTTCTAGATATTTGATATAAATATAGGAAGGATAAGAACCTCCTGAACCCCTCCCCATACACTCCCAATGTAACTTCAAACTCCATTTTAACCATGATAGATTCATTAAAAACACCCATTATTATTTTTTCTGGTGACTCATAATACCCTCCTAATACGTGAGCAGTTATTTTTCAATAACCCTTTTAAATGATTTAAAAAAAAAATCTATTGTATTACATTTTTTCCATTTCTCCCCACCAATTATTAAAAACAATTGAAAAAAGTTATTGAAAAAACATAGCCTGCTCACGTATTAGGTTAGTCTGATTAGACGATAAAATAACCAAAGTTTTTTTTTAAGTGGAATATCCATTTAAAGTAATTAGAGTAAACACAGCAAACAAAACAAATCAAATCATTTTAAAGAATGGCCCAGTGTACACCTTATGTCCTCGATACTACTATGGCACTAGTCGCAAATTGCAACACTAGATTTTATTTTAATCGGATGAATCTAGGGTTGCAATACCTCCCATAGGGATCCAATGCATCAAAACGTTTTTTGCTATCTGATTGTATTAAACGACTTCAAACTCACCAATATTGTGGCTCTATGGAAAGCTTGGAATTTATTCTTGCTATCTGCAAAGTGTTTGTTTCAGAAAAATCCACCGTAGAATTGTTATGATTTATTTTCTGTCAAGAAATCCGAGCAGACATGGTTTATTTTCTAAGTGTTGAACTTCGGAAGCGCTCGTCTTCTATTTACACAGCGTCCCGCTGCCTCCTGCATTATGTGACATTTAGAACCAGGTGGTACACAGGTCCGCTGAGTGACTTCCCACAAGCGCTTCCAAACTCCAGCACTTAGAAAAAATAATCGCCTGAAGCCAATTTCTTGATAGAAAGTAGCTCCTACATGTCTACGGTGGATTTTTATGAAACAAACACTTTGCAGATAGAAAGAGGATACTCCAAGCTTTCCATACAGCCCCAATATTGGTGAGTTTGATGCCGTTTAATACAATCAGATAGCAAAAAACTGTTTTGATGCATTGGCTGCCTATGGGAGGTATTGCAACCCTAGATTCATCCGATTAAAATAAAATCTAGTGTTGCAATTTGCGGCTACTATGGCACATAGCCCAACAAATAATCTATTATAAAACCCAGTCACAAATAGCAATGGCACGTGGGAAACAGTGAAAGGTTGGTGTCCTCCTATGATAGATCATATAAATCTGGTTACCTCTCAATAGAAATTCATTACATTATACAAAATATACATTATACAAAATACAACAAAATTCCATAACATACCCACCAATGTTTGTAAGGCTCTCACTGGATACCCTGGATCTGGTTAACCCAGGACCTGGAGGCTCTGGAAGTACAGAGAATAATTAGGCCAATTACTAACATTGTCCCCATATCAAAAACCCTCTTAAAACCCATTCCCCTACCCTTTGTTGACTCTGGCAATGTTCACCTCCCCCCCACAAAAGCCGACTCTGTAAATAGAATATAAAGTTAAACTATATCCCCATGCATGAATTATCAACATTCTTTTAAAGATTTTTTACCAAATGCTAGGGTGAACCACTCGTGCCTCCAGGTCCCCACCAAACACTCAAACTCAGGCTTCTGGCCAAACAGAAGGCCGTGACCCTGGCCAACCCTTATATTCAATGCCCTTAAAGGGCCAGTGCTACATAATGTACAACATGTGAAGCTGTGAATAATGATTGACAAAATGGATATAGTTAGGTGCTGTATCTCTGACATGGCTACTGTTTACAATTGCGTGACATGACAACAGAGCCCAGAGGATACAGACAATTCACATAGTTTGACACAAAGGAGGAATTGTAATTGTTTTGAGGAATTATGTATTATTTTTGACAAATAATAACCATTACCCTTGCCTTTACACAGCAACACTATTGTATGTTTTCAAATTGTATGGCTTGTATGGTCAAATGTAAACCCCGCCTAGTGGCAAAAAAGAGAAACTTTTGGGAACCCAGATTAGGTCAAATGCAACTGCTATCACTCTGTGCATCACAAATCACTATCACAAATCAGGAAATACTAGAGGCATTCAGAGATTCATGTATGGTTACCACGGTCTTAGTGTTTTATTTTTATTTTTGTATGCTTACTTCTGCATGTTAATTATGCACTTTCCCTATATTAGAGAATAACTGCTTCTGTGCTGATGTTTTCTTTTTCAAAAACACAAAACTTTGGTCCTGTAACTGAACTTCCTCAGGTACAATACTGTACATCGCTGCTCTAGACTAGAGAGAGCAATACAATTAGAATGACAAATGGGCATAGAGTGTTCAGCAAGTACCCGACAAACAACCAGGCGACTTCAAAGGGGACTTATGATAGTTTGGTGCAGTGAACGTGGTCTCAACACAATCAATAATAATAGCTTTCAAAATACAGCAGTGTAATGAAATTAAAAAAGTGCAGATGCAGTTAGATAATGCAAATTATATTTTATACATTTGTTAAAAAAAAAAAATTAACATCCGCCGCCCCGCGATGATAAATCGGAGATCTATAATGAAATTTCTAGATAGGCCAACACAAGATTTAACATTGCAGCAGCAATAGAAATTATGAGGAGAATTAAGAATAGCAACAATTGTAAGTAAAAGGTAAAGATAAATAGCAAAATATGTCCCAGAACACAAGGCGCTTGAAAGTTGCATGCATGCAACTGCTTCTAAATATCCACACACTGCACGGTATGTGTGAATTTATGTGTGCATAACGTTTGTGTTTGCAGTCATGCAAAGTGGTATGTGCTAGTGTGCGTGGTACAGGTATGTGTTTGAATATTGAGGTAGCCGTTTGAGGGGTGCTATAACTGTGTGTGTGTGTGTGTGTGTGTGTGTGTGTGTGTGTGTGTGTGTGTGTGTGTGTGTGTGTGTGTGTGTGTGTGTGTGTGTGTGCGTGCAGTGCAGTGCATGGTGTAAAGTAACTAACATTTACTCAAGTACTGTATATAAGTACAATTCTGGAGTATTTCCAATGTTCAAGACTTTCTACTCCATTGCATCTCAGAGGCAAATATTGTACTTTTACTCTACTACTATTTTTGAACACTTTAGTTACTAGTTACTTTGTAGATTTGGATTATTATTACAAAACATACAGTAATCACTTCAGCCCTATTATAGCCTAATACATGTTGGCCATTTGAAAATAGCCGATCTACAGGCTCACAATATTTTGAGCTAGTAGATCTGCTATTTTCAAAAGATTTTTATACATTTGAAGACTTGTAAATGGGACATTCTACATATTGAGTACTTTTACTTTTAGTAATTTAAGTACATTTTGATGCAAATACTTTTGTACTTTTACTCAAGTACATTTTGAATTCCATACTTGTACTTTTGTAACGGAGTACTTTTACATTGCAGTTTTGATACTTTGACTTAAGTACAACATTTTAGTACTTTTCCCACTATGCAGGCTGGTCACATGAAGTTCGAAATCCACATTGCACCATGTTCAGGATCTACACAAGAGACTGTGTGTTTTGTGGGATACACAATGGGGTGATCTGGAATGCTTATAATCGGTTCACAGAGAGATAAGAAAGTAATAGGAAGTTGTTACCTGCATGTGACATGTGGCTGAGTAAAGTGTTCGTTCTGATGTTGAAACGTGTGAACGTCTGAGTTTCTTCACACAAGAGCAACCATTAGGCCAACATTTCCACTTAAATTCGCTGAGCATACACATGCTCCGGAGGATGGCCCCTACTGATTTGGGTGACCCAATGGCATTTCCTCCAGCACTGCTCTCAAGCCAAGAGTTCCACTTGCGCACACAATATCTCAAAATATAATGGGAAGCTTACCATGTAACTCTACAGTATGTGCTCAGCAAAGATGAACCCTATTTTGATTTTTGTGATCCTTCATCTAGCGCCACCATTAGGCCAAACTCTCAACTTCCATACCAGACGCCTCCTAAGCCAGTAGGCAGAACGCAGGGTGAACCCCCTACTGATTTTGGTGACACCATGGCACTTTGCTTTTATTTTATTTTATAGCTTTTGCTGTTCTCAAGATGGGCGAAATTACCATGAAAGTTTCTGAGCACATTCATAGTCTCCAGAAGATGAAACTAACCATTTGAGTGATCCCATGATCTTTCCTTTGCCTCCACCATCAGGCAAAAATGTCAATTTTGCACACAAGATATCTCATTATGCTTTAGGCAGATTAGAGGATTGAACCCTACTCATTTCGATGACTCCAAGGCCTTTATCTCGTACCCCCCTTGTATGTGATGTCACATTTAGTTTCTTCAGTCCTTGGCCTTGTCAAAGTAAAAGACATGCGAAACCTGCTATACAATATACAATACAACAACAAAATGCCATTGGTATATTGGCCATTTTTTAGATTTTTGTCTACAAAGCCTTCAAATCCAGTCCTAAATTGCGCTGATCGGAGCAATGGTCACTGATATGGCCATTTGAAGTGTTAAACACTGCTGTAACACTGTAGCGCCCCATGCAGTATGTGTGCAATTTAGGTTTTTTGTTGTGACTATTCTGTTGTGAGCCTGTGGTACCCATGGGCGCCTAACCTGGCCCCTGGGGGCCACACATGGCTCTGTTGTGACTATGTTCATGCCAAACCCATGAACATTGTTTTGTACCAAGTGTGGTGCGGATCGAAGTAACGGTGCACCTTGCAGGTCTGCATGTTACGATTGTGATGTCCACTGTCCACCCGTTAGGCAATGTTAAATACATTACACATGTACAGTACAGTACTTACGCTGTTCTGCTGTGTTCGAATGGATTTGTATTTTATTTTATGTTGTATGGTTCATGGCAAAAGAGTTTTGTAGGCGAGTGCAGATGTGTCTGCTTTTGCACTATTTTGATCATAAGTGTGCCATTTTCCTGTTGTTAAGAAGGAACAGTAATCACTGTCTGAAACCTGATTTATCCTCATATGACAGTCTCACGCATTGCAAAATAGCAGCTATACAAGCTGCTAGCACGTCATGGAATGTGACACGTTGTGAGCCTGTAGACTGGCTATTTTCAGTCAAACAAAATTGAGTGTACAGACCATAAGCCATTACAGGCCCTGTTGTGCAGCAATCCAATTGAACACCCAGAAAGACAATGACCCCTGCATGTACTATTGCCATAACATTTTGTATGCTTGGATAGGTTTTATCTGTTTTCTTTCTTTCTTTATTTTTCTTGTTTCTTTTTTGTGCCATTTTTGCATGCTGCAGCATGAAAAGGATATAGGATAGGCATAAATAAGCTTTGAGCCTCAGCCTATGCCTATTCGATCAACGAGAAGTTGGATTTTTACAGTGTGTAATGTTGTTATGCAATGTCATAATGATGAGGATAAACTAAACTAAATTAAACTAATATTCACGTTGTCCACACCATTCTTACCAGAGACAATTTGTGCCAGAATCTCATGACTTGGGCAAATTTATGAATCAAGAAAGGCTTTCCTCTCTGGTTGGGCATTTGTAATATTCTTATTCTGTAGGCCGGGCAACACTAAAACTAAAGAAAAATAAAATAAAATAGTGACTACTCTAAGAAGCTCACAGAAATGTTTAAATCTATTAAATTGGCACAATGCACCTCATTGTCAAACAGATTGGACAGGCTACTGTTAAAATTAATGATCCATGTGTTATTGCAAATAAATGGCACCTTGTGAGGGTTCACATGCTTAAAAGTGCTCTGTCCTCACAAAGCAATGACTTTTATTTCAATTGATGCTATTCCTGCACCACTATTAAATCTTTATTGCAGCATGCTAAACATAAAAGGCAATAAAATACTATATGCAATGCTGAATTATTGAATACTTGGAAATAATAAAGTGAAAGAAAAACAACTGTGCAGTGTATTGGGGTAGGTGGGTGGAAATACCCAGCATTCTCTGAGGCAGTATGTCGAAATGGACGTGAGGTTAAGTAAATTGTGTTCTATATCGCCACAGATGTTACTTGGCCTCACAGTGATTAGTGTTACTGTTCTTCACTCTAAACCTACAATGTTTCTAACAGCTTACAGTTTGCTGAAGGCATTTTACACCATAGCCACGTTGTGTGTAGTGTGTACAGCGGCTCCCCCTCCTGTGTGTGTGTGAGGGGGAGTCACAGCGCTCATGGTGTGCTCTGTTGCAATAAACAACGTTATCCTGGAGCAGTGCGGTGTGTGGGGCATAGGGACTGATATAAAAAAAGGAAAACTAGATTATTCTCTGCCTGAGTTCTTGCCACTGCAAACCCTCAGCTTGGTGCTGTAGAATAGGTTTCCTTAAGTTGAATCACCTTCAGGAAAATGGATGTAACCTAGGGTAACAAGGTGTGGTATGGAAGTCTTGACAACCATAAACTCATAACCACGGCCAACTCGTGAAATATTACACATTGTCTCTGAACTCAGAGAGAGGTTCACTGGCGCTGATCTTAATGTCATGACACTTCTCGTTCACCTCAGCTCCCCCGCATCCCCCTCTGATTTCACACTTGTAAGTTCATTCTGTATAAGGGCGTCTGCTGAATGAATACATTGAAAGTGTAATTGAACCAGGGAATGATGTGGATCTCGGGATTCACATTGAAACAACGTGATGGGTCTAATGGATCTGGGACTTCATGTGACCAGCCTGCGACACCAGTCATCTATGACATTGTTTTCTATGACATATCTGACATATGACTCCAAATTTAGGCTATAGGTTTCAGTGCAATCATATCTCCATTGCTTCCAGTTATAAAATTATTAAAATGTAAAAAAAAGCATAACACATAATGTGAACAAAATAAGAGATGTCATGTGGCCTACTGGCAGTAAAGTGTAAAGCAACTAAGTACATTTACTTAAGTACTGTACTTAATTACAATTTTGAGATATTCGTACTTTACTTGAGTATTTCCAATATTTTTACTTTACTTCCACTACATCTTGGATCCAAATATTGTACTTTTACTCCACTACATTTATATGAAATCTTTAGTTACTAATTACTGTGTCGATTTGGATTATTATTACATAATAATAACATACATTAACCACTTCAACCCTATATACATTTTGGCCATTAGAAAATAGCCAATCTACATATATTTGCTATTTTCAAAAGATTTTCATACATTTGAAAACTTCTAATAGGACATTCTGCATTGTACTTTAAGAACATTTTGATACCAATACTTTTGTACTTTTACTCGAGTGAATGGGTTGCATCTCATAGGTAGCAAACTACCTATGAGAATGGTTTCCCGATTCCGCCAGGTAACATGTCATTAGGTCGAACACCCTTTGGTCCGACCACCAAAACCTAACCTTAACCCTAACCTCAGTAAAACTATGCCTAAACCTAACCCTAACCTCAGTAACCGTGACGCGGGTGATTATCTAACCTAACCTGCCGACACGGGTGATTATCCAACCTGCCGACGCTGTACGACCCAACGGGAGTTCGACCTATGGGGCAGTCCCCATTCCGCCATTGTACTTCAATGGGAATGGAGCTGTTTAGTTGAGGATTTCTGCAAAAAAACTCATCAAAAAACTCCATTCTCATTGAAATGCATTGGCGGAATAGGGAATCAACTCTCATGTGTGACCGTACCCTAACAGAGTTTCTACATTGCAGTATTGATACTTTTACCTAAGTAACAAATGTGAGTAGTTTTTCCACCACTGCCTATTGGCAGTGTGCATACAGTACGAAGTTTGGCACTGTGTATGTCTCTGGGGATTAACTCCCGAGTCCCAAGAGACAGACACACAGACACCCTCACAGACCCTCTCGTCGGCTGGCCTGTTGCAGAGACAGCACACACTTGCTATTTTTGAAATTGTTCTTGAAAAGTGTCCACACATGGGACATAAAATGTCCCCTGCTTGTCTGCATAAAGTCATACAAAGAATGATTGTAATGGTGGGATATCTTGAATGATGAAAAATATACTGTAAAATATGTCATGTTGAAGTAAAACAAAACACAAAAATCGCACCTGTGCAAAGAAGTGAGCGTTGCAAACACGACACCCCCCCCCCCACACACACACACACACACACACACACACACCCACACAAACACACCCACACACAATCTCTTCACTGAAAATAACCGATCTACAAGCACTCAACACTTCACATTGAGAGCTATTATTCACATTGAGAGCTATTATGAGCTTGTATAGAAGAGGGACATGTGATTGATGCTGTAAGAGAAAGGCTTCAAACGGCATTAAAAAACAAAGAGAACAGTTATACAGCTGGTGTGCTTCATTTTGGAGCATTTTTCTCTTTTTTTCAAATGATACTTCATTCGTAATTTGAATTTCCTACACAGTAAAGTAGGCCACCGGCAAGGCAAATATGAAAAACAGTGTCCGCTACAATTCAAACCATGCCCCTTGTTCAGGGGTGTCGCACCAAATTCTGGGCCCTGGGACTGGGTACAAGGATTCACTGTGGGCCACCCATGAATGTTCTTCATAACGGGAGGGGGTTTAACCCATTTAGACTGGGATCGCATTATTACGCATTATTTTGTGCTTTAAATATTGAAAAATTGCAGATATACAAGTTCACAGCGCGGCACCGAGTGCCGCGTTGCGAGCTTGTAGATCTGCTTTTTTTTTAATCGAGAAAATTCTTTTTTTTTTTTTAAACCTATGTTTCCCATCTCAAAATATTTAGTTCCAGGGACCGACCCCCCCCCCCCCAGAAGCAACATTTGAGTTACAAATGTTTGCTTTAAAAATACATATATTCAAAGATTTGCACACATTTTCGTGACCTTTTTAAAAATAGCAGATCTACAAGCTCGCAGCGTGGCACTCGGTGCCGCGCTGTGAGCTTGTAGATCTCCTATTTTTCAATAGCTAAAGTATAAAATAATTAGGGTCACTCCACCTTGGGCCCTAGTAACTCAGTCCCGTCCCCCCTTGTGACGCCCCTGCCATTGTTTTCAGTACGCTATGTGGTCGGCACAAAATATCAAGTGGACAAAATTGTAATCTATGTGCAGATAGCCAGGCAGGGGAAGAATGTCTGTGGCTGCAGATATTATGATGACTTTGGGACAATAGCTGTTTCTGTTTTTTAAGGTGTCGGGCGGTTTAATCACATTTTTCATATGATAGGCTGACTATTGGAAGGCGGGTGGGAACATGTCTCAAGGACAAAGGCATGATGCATCCTTTGCGGTGTGATGACTACAGATAGGGCCTATCTCCCGGATATCTTTTATTGCTTTTATATTTGCTCCTGTCCTTGGGTTCTTCGTGAATTGGAATTAGTTTTCTTTGAATATGTTTCTTCTCGAGCACAGAAAAATAAGCACATTACGGGAACAGATAATACGCTTGTACCTCTCAAGGCTTTTGAGGAAGATCATAGCTGTTAAAACAATTTGCTTGACTTACAGTATTATTCTCTGTTGCAGCCAGACTGAAGTAATCACCCTAGACAACCCTTGTTTTTGAATGATGCAATTAACCATCACTATCCAGTTTCCATGTACCTTTTTTATTATTTGTACCTGTTTTGTTTTCTCACCATTTATTTGCTATGCTAATGCAGTAGTTCTCAACCTTTTCAGGCCGCAACCCCCAAAATAATCATATTTGAACTGGGACCCCCACCCTGCACAAGCACTTCTTGGAATTGTAGGAGTTGGCATTACATTTAGTTTGACTCGATCTATTCCATTGCGAACTACATGCTCACAGTGAGCATGTAGATCTGCTATTTTCACAATGTCTGCCTCTAATATTTGACAGTTTGACCAATGTTTGACCAGAGGTACTAAAAATGTCTTTAAATTGTCACTTTAGAAATGTGAAGATACAATATACACTTATACTGTATGACGTTGGTCTGTTTACTGTACTGTTGAGTGAGAAAACAATGTTAACACATACTGTAAGCGAAACATCTGGAGACCCACCAAAATTATTTGGGGACCCCTATAGGGGTCCCGACCCACAGGTTGAGAACCACTGTGCTAATAAATCTAACTTACACATTTCTGTGTAGCCTCCCATTCAACACCGCCTGCTGACAGGCGCTGCCCAGCCTGTAGGAGACTCTAACGCAGAGACAGAGATCACCCTCCCCAGACTGCCAATTATTTTGGTGTATTCAAACCTGTAGACTCCAAGGTAGTGGACAGGTGCTTCACCCTTGGACCGCCCCGAAGTGACCTGGTTAATTATCATGTTTTATCTGAAAAAAAATATATAGAACTATAATAAATAGCAATTGTACTTGTCCTGTTGTTACATAACAATTATGTAGATTAAACTCTATTTTTTTTTTAGGTTAGGTTGGGATGCTCAATGTTTTCCTTTTCCATGTCTTAATGTTCATCTGTACGGCTGCCAAAACAGGTTCCTCTTCAAATGATGCTAAAAAGATATAACCTATATTTGGAACTATAAGCTGATAGCTGATTACCGACACGCCACTCCAGTGTATTCTACAAGCATTAGAGCACGGCACTGACTATGTGCCGCTGCCAGGGCTGTCTGGTTATTTCCCTCTGTAGTCCCATTCATAGCTAGTGTCAGACTCCTTGCTATGACAGTAATGGTCCTTTAAAAACCTGGCAGAGGAGAATTCCCCGCGCTGTCCTGACAATGTGGAACAGCAGCGGTGGGTGGGCAGAAGCCCCTCCCCGTCCAAACGCCCTCCCTCTGACTGGAGCATTACCTCAGCTCTGTGTGGCCCGCCTGAGTGCATCCAGACAGGGGTGTCGCACCAAATTCTGGGCCCTGGGTACAAGGATTCACTGTGGGGCCCCTGTGCTTTAACTATTGAAAAATAGCAGACATACAAGCTCACGGCGCGGCACCGAGTTTGTAGATCTGCTATTTTTGAAAAATCGTGAAAGTCTTTGAATGTTTCACCTAAGTTTCTGTGTCAGTGGTGCTCAAATATTTTCATGTGAAGGACCCCAAAAATGATATGTATTTGGCCACGGACCCCCATCATATTTAGTTCCAGGGACCCCCCCCAGAAGCAATATTTTAGTTACAAATGTTCGCTTAAAAAGTACATACATTCAAAGATTTGCACACATTTTCACGACTTCTCAAAAATAGCAGATCTACAAGCTCGCACTGCGGCACTCGGTGCTGCGCTATGAGCTTGTATATCTGCTATTTTCAATATAATTAAGGCCCCTCCACCTAGGGCCCTAGTAATTCAGTCCCACTCCCCCCCCCCCCCTTATTGTGACGCCCGTGCCTACAGATTTCTGCCGATGATTTGCTGCACTAAAACTGGGAGCAGTATATGGTGCCTCCTCCCTTTGAGCCAACATGGGAAGTGGTGAATTAATCTCTTCTTTCTGTTCCTCTGCACTCTGCCTCCCTTGATAGAGAGTTCATGCCATAGAGCAGAGCCACAAACTCTCCCAGTTGCACTGCCGTGGCTACTTGTTTAAATCAGCGGAATGTATTCAGTCCCGTTGTGCGAGGAGCCAGATGAGGGATTTTTACGGGCTTTGCCTTTTGCAGACATGGCCATAACCGGTGTGGGTCATTTGAATGTTATTTGACCACTTGAACCCTACCATCCCATTGTGGATGGGGGGTTAGCCAATCTAATCTAATCCAATTGTTCTCTGACATCACGCTCTGGCTTGATGTCCCTTTTATGCCCATATATTTTATGTCCAAATAGTCGACAATGTGATGTCAGAACATGCCCATATGATCACACTTGCAAATTAATTAGGTCCTTGTCCGTTTTATGTCCATATATGGAGATCCCTATCCCGATGTCATCATATATCATGTTGTATGTGGATATCAGTATGTTGGGTGTGTGTTATACATTGTATACGGGTATGTGTACCATTCCTACTTATTTATCTCCTACTTAAGTGTTATGGTTAATATTCGTCTTTATTGTAGATGACTCTATGCAGAATACCTGTAATAGCTTGTTATACGCTATATTCATTATTATGATTTCTTATTCTTATTTCTAAACATGATTCTAAGCTTGAAGGATGGCTTTTAGGAAGGTCACTCGACAAACCCGTCTTGGTTTTTTTTGGGCCTTTCCGGCACATCTTGTTTTGATTTTGTACTTGTTTATTTCTTTATATTGTATTTTTTGGTTTGTTTCTTTGTTTTATTTAAATGTTTTAAAAATGTGCAAATAAAAAACCTAAACCTATCATGCATGGGTCTCCATATATGGGTAACTGGTCTGATATACATCACTGGCCAGATGGCCAAGTATTGGCGCGACCTCGTCCTTTAGGGCGAGGTCGCATGTCGCCCTGAGGAGTCTTACTAGTAAATATTAGTTTTTAGAGGGTTTAAGTGGTTAGAATTGCATCCTGACCTAAATGTTAACCATTATCCACTTCAACCCTGGCCATCCCTATTTTGGGTTTGTGATTATACAGTAGGTGAAACTGTCATTTTTAAATCGCACCATGTGTGAAGTGAGCGCTGCATGGTATCAAACACGACACACGTGCGTGTTTCCTCGTATGGGCCGTTCTGTCCGTGACATCAGCTGTGGTGATGTCGGTCTCTGCGTACTTTCTATGACGTTAGTCTCGCGTGACGTTAGTCTCGTACTACGGACATAATTATATAGGGACACACAAAGCCAGACGTAGGAGCGGTCAGCACTGCTCAAAAATTGAAAAGAATCTGTCCTAGTATTACAGGAACATGATGAAGAGAGAAAAACATCTGCTTGAACACATATATAGCTATACTGCTGAACGTGTTCCTTTCTACGCAAAGAATTAGTCACCTCTAGATTGTCAGAGCTGCCTTAAATGGCCAAGCCTTCTGGGTAGAGACTCAGTCAAACGGGGGGAGCCTGACCCCAAACAGTTACCCACAAGGTCGGTGTGCCCTCCCACCATGTTCACCCAATAGCCCCATACATCAACGACGACAGTGTGAGAATTATTGCCACAAAGAACCAGAGCACACCAATGTCACCGATAGCATCTCGCTCCCTGGCCAGGGCTGTGAAGCAAAGGCTCGGCAACAAAGTGGCATTGTGTGTGAGGGTTAATTTTAAAGGAAATCAATGAGTCTATGCTGCGTTTCCATGACTAGAATACTGACATGACAAATGTTACGTTTAACGCAAATGAAATTAACTGAATGGGCGGTTGGCAACCCCAGAATGACAAATGTTGCAATTACGGTATATTGTTAGCTATCACTAAAGAGCTAATTAAGATGCATGCCCTTGAACATGACCCTGGTCTTGAACATATACTAGGCTCAACGGCGTACTAAAATATCCAGGTTCTAATTTTACTTGAATGAATTGCGTCGTTAGGCTTCAGTACAGTATGCCATCAAGTACACACATCTTTCGGATTGAATTATGGCTAGCTTGTTAACTTTACAGATTACAATGCCATACAAACTTTGCTGTTTAATTGGGTAGTAAAGGAGTTTGACCTCACTCGCAGGTGTTCTCCCGCAGGGTATAGGAGTTAGTGTGTTTAATGATGTTTTTGCATGGTCTAGAAGACTAGTACTGTGTTAACTGGTCCCAAAGTAATATAATGTACACCTCAATTTCTCCACTCTCGTTTGTGATGCAATACTCAAGACTGAAAGACAGAAAAGTAATCAAAGAGAAGCTTACAGTAAACAACAAAACATAAATTGAGCCTTGTGCATTGCTTCCAGAGCTCCCATTTTGTAGGCAGTATTTGAAAAGGATTTTCAAAAAGCCTATTCATTGTGCAATATAGGTCTTAACCCAGCTGGTTTTGTTCTGAACCATAATCCATGACTGTTCAATTATTGCTTGCAGAGCACTTACACCAACATTTTCTGAATACAGAAAAATGTCAAACTTCAAATTTCAAACTTTCTTGTAAATATATACTGTAGAATGATCAATTATTCTTATTCTTATCAGAATTATGTCATATCATTGATATTCAACAAATATTTATATTCAGACAGACTGGTGCGCGCATACACACACACGCACATACACACCTTCAGTATGCCTACATGCATATACACATTACAAAATACAACATACATAGATTGCAATCAAAAGATGGCGACGAGAGGCTCACAAAGGAAGAGGGGGAGCAGGCAACATTCCAGCATGCAGTAACCTTGATGACACCCTTCATTACTATGTAAAGTCTGACATCCTGACAGAGGCACTCAGCACCAGATGGAGAGGAGGGATGCAGCACTACGTCTACCCTCGGCTCGTCCTTTATAGTGGGCTGGCCAGAAGGAAGTTACAGGAGGGGAATGAACAGGAGGGGAACGAACAGGAAGGGACGGCAGCAGCAGCAGCAGCGCTGGTACGTGGTCCGCAGGTTGGACTGACATTCCCCTGCTCACTGTGCTCCGTGAAGTCGTCCTTGCCCTTGCGCTGTGATAGCAGGTGGCCTGAACCCAGCCTGAACTTGCCATGCCATCAATTTTCGCCTTCTGCAATCCATACATCCCCAGCCCCTGCAATGTTCTCACAGCACAACACCAGCAGGAAACGAAGAAATGCCATATGGCTGATTAACATTCCTCATATAGCCTACCTAAAAAATATAGGCTATATATATAATTGGGCTGATGTCTGCTAATAGTACGTTTGGGAAACATGTTAGTGTGCTTGTGTTTTACAAGGTAACACATTAGCCAACTCCTGTAGCATTCAACTGCATAGGGCTGTGGAACTCCTCCCCTCTTCCTACAGTAGCACTAGCTGGTCATGGAATATTCCGGGTCTCCTGGTAGCCAGTCACTTTTCCTGTTGGACCTTTTTCTCCTCTATGAGGAGAGTGGGACTTTATGGACTTTTATGGACTAATCTTTCACATGATACAGAGGCCAAATATACTCAAAGTGTTTGCGAAATCAACACTGCTTGCTGGTGTTGTAGGGCATGGAGTCAACACTGTAAATAACTGAGGGCTGGTTAAGGAGCTGGGCAAGCAGCCTTAATGAGGAAGGTCCTCTGGATCCTTGTCACAGGGATGAACACATCCTCGGGTGATCAGTGCTCATTCCTCCTCATCTCTGTTAAATCTGAAGAATAATTTCAGTTTCTTAAATGAGCCCAATTCAATTGCCATACAATAATTGCTTTAATTATTAAATGCCTAAATGCAACTGATGATATTGGAATTGCACACCTCTACTCCAGTATTACACTATGAAATGTCCCAATACTTTTGTCATTATGTAGGACATATAAGGTTTATATATAAGGCTATATATATATATTTATATCCATGCATAAAATATATTCATGAAACTATGCACTGAAGCAGAGCACTTCTGCATATCTGTGCTTTTATAAAACATTGACATTCAAACTTTTAAACTAGCCATTGTAGATGCGAGCAACTGAGCAACTGCACGGCCAATTTCTCACCCAAAATGTAATCAAAAACTGCTTTTGTAAATGCAAATTCACAACAAAATCTGACATTTTGTAGCAATTTGTTGCTATTTGTTTGGTGCTGCACTGCAGTCGCAGATGTACGCCGGTGTTTACACAGCATTTAACAATGGCTTCAAACACGGCTCGGCCAATCATAATCAAGGACTGCAGTTATCTCTAGGCCTAATTAGAAATCCTATTCCCGAAGTAAATGTTTAACAGTGGTGTAAAGTAACTAAGTACATTCTGCATAATGAGTACTATAATGACTACTACCTTTGGTACTTAATTTTTTTTCGTACTTTAAAGGAGTTGTTCAAATGTATCCTCATTGATTCCAGATGCATTTGGGTCCCCATCTGGAATCAATGGGGGTACATTTATTGTAATCAAATTAATGTCTTAGGAATGCGACAAAAAGTCTCCATGGCGTGAGTAATCAATAGGAAAAAAAAGTCATTTTGGGGGTGAACTACTCCTTTAACTGTTCTGCTGCTGTAGACGATCCTCACCGTCATTCAAATCGGTGACTACATGACGCCGTTGACAGCGCTCACCGTCAATCTTACTGTATTTACAGTAAATGTATTAATACTTACATAATGTCGCTCCGGTCGCGGCCGCATCGGTAATGTCCGCGATTTGTTTAAAACGCACGTTGGGCGTGCACGCGAAGTGAAGCTCCTCCATGTTAAGTCAATGGAGAGGCCCATAAAGAGACTTCATTTAATCCAAAAGAGCCATTTTGAGCCATTTTGCACCAGATCTGATGTAAACAATACACACGGCAGGGCGCAGCCATGTTTCTCTTCTCGGCTCACACTGTCATGTGACTAGATGACGTAATCGTTGCCGTCAAGTGATAATCCAAAAAAACAAAAACAACCCCCTTCCAGCCCTTCAAAATATTAGCGGCGGCCGACGGAGGAAACGGCGCGGCACCAAGGCAACAAGCAACCTTCAGATTAAGAGGCACGAGTTGTGTTAAGTACATGTTGATACAAATACTGTTGTAATTTTTCTCAAGTACATTTTGAATTCCAGACTTTTACTTGTAACAGAGCATTTCTTCATTGCAGTATTGATACTTTTACTTAAGTAAAAAAAAAAATACTTTTTCCACCACTGGTGTTTAAGCATGTTACTTGTTCTGCAGAAAAAAAGCTCTCTGGCCAGCCTGATTCTTTGGGTACAGTCATGCTGGACTGATCAAAGATGGCGTTGCCAGCAGGACCTCTTTAAACACATTGGCAGTTAGTGGTCTGCTGGCCTCTTTGCCTTTCTGGCAACCCTTTGATTAGAACCTCTTGGGTGATTCACTCTTACTTAGGGAAGTGCACACAGCTGTTAGGATTTTGATCAAAACAGATCAAGAGGGGGTTGAAGGCGTAGAAAAGAAAAGAACGTTGAGAAACAAGAGACCAGGAAAGAGTGGATACTGTAAGAGAGGGAGAATATACAATATCGTCGTTGTCGGGTGGAAACCTTGTATGTCCAAAACCGTTTGTTTTGTATTTATCATTTTTAAAATGATTTAAACTAGTGAAAACAGCCGATCTACAAGCACACAATGCCTCGCACCGTGAGGCGTTGTGTGCTTGTAGATCAGCTGTTTTCACTACTTTTGTGCGATGGCCTTGTATGATGAAGCAGGGCTTTACTTTGCGAAAAAATATACAAATTTGAAACTTGGAGATACGAGGTTTCTGCGCGACAGTGATGATATGAAAGAAGATGAATAGAGGGAGAGAAAAACAGCAACATGCCGAGGATTGAATTGAAGTGCACGAAGGGTGGGGTCACCTTTTAGTGGAATGATGTGTAAAAACAACAAAGCAATACACATTTTCAATGACAAATACTCTATCAGTGGAATCCCGGCTGCCAAATGTTCCCATAGATAATTTATAAAATTAAACCCAAAGGACTTATGCTGCTAGAAGCCATCGTATTTGATTTATGATCACTAACTCAATCATGTTTGACAGCAACATAATGTTATTTTTAGTTTCTCATCAACTATAGTGGTCATGACATGACAGTAAAAATTAATTATTGTATTTGGTTTTACAATTCACCTGCGACTCATGTATTGGTGATGCCTTCAACTTCATTAGGATAAGTTGTCACGTGTTGATTGATCATAACACGCTTGTGAATTTGAACTAATGAAGTTCAGTAATTAGGTTGTTGTCTTGGGACTGCTAAAATGGATCTGAAACCAAAATGTAATATATTTTAACTTTATCTTTATCATGCTATGCAAATGTTATGTAATCTTCCGGGCAACTTTGATAAAGTAATCTAACAGGTTAAACTTCACATACTCGTTAGCAACTGAAGGGGTAACATTTACACTCTAATAATGGGTAAATGACTGGTGTCTTCCCAGGATAGGCTAATTACCTGCCCTACAAATGATAATTTGTTTTGCTTCTCTACTCCTCTCGGTTGCATGCAAAATAAGGCCAAAGGTAATCCCGCTGATTAGTGTCACATGAACTCCACACCCCACAACAATGAGGTGGACCCACCATCCTATTAAATTAATTAATTACCTTTTGCCATTTGGGAACCGTTTAATAATTTGTGAAAATGTTCCTGGGCCACGCAAGGTTAATTGGGTGCTTGGCTCTCATGGAGCTCCCCTGAACACCCAGGAGGGGCTGCGTCCCTAAAAACAGAAGTGGTTCCTCTGTGAAACTAGCACACTGACCCCTCCCTTGGAGAATACCTTATTGCTAGGCTTTGACCCCGTCCATGCTGCTATTCACAGGTGGAAAGACAACTTTAAGCCTGATTAATAATATCACGACAGTGTCGCCTGCTGAAACCATCCGATCCACAAGCTCACAACGTGTAACGGTTTTGACGCGATGTGAGCTTGAGGTTCGATTGGCTGTTTTCGGCACATGACCGTCTTACGACGGGCCATAAATCAGCCAATATCCTACTCTAGAAATCACTAGCTTACCCCCATTCCCAGAAAATGGGGCTTGAACGGTTAGAAATGACATTCACTAAAGAAGGTGTGACAAGTTAGTTTTGTTTTGGGAGCTAGGATGGTCATACTGTTGTGTGTTTGGTGTGCGGACGTATGCCATGTGCTCGTGTGTGGGTTGGTGTGTGAATGTGTGGGTGTGTGCGTGTGTGTCTGTGCCCTCTCTGACATAGACAGATGGAGTGGGAGCCACCAGATTTACCAGAGGAAGCAGTTTATAGAACGCTGTCAGAGGGGAATAGGCAGTGTGTCTGAAATACAGCTCGCAAGTCACTGCCATCAATCTCACCAGTGTCTGTCTGGATTAGGCAAGCAGGGGAGCTAGTTTGTTAGTGTTCACTGTATATGAATGTGTTCTACAGTACCACACTATTCTTAGACCTTGAATTCAAACACGTTATATGAGCATCTGGTTGCCTGCTACATGCAAAACAGCAAGTGGGAGAGGTGAGCTTATGGTCATCAATATGTAAATACTTCACTCCATTCTGTCAGTCGCAGCAGTGAAATTGGGGCAAGGATAGGCAGTCCCCAAGAAATGTTGGCTTGTCTGCGCCCCTGAGGGAATAGCAACTTGTCAGACATATTTGGACATCAATATAATATAATAAGGCTTTTTAAAGTTTATTTTAACGTGAAGAAAATAGATGTTTCCTTTGCTAATGTAACAGACATAGGTTGAAAAAAATAATAACATAATCTAACATTAGGATATTTCTGTCTCCACGCAACAAATTCTCTGATGGACATATCTGTCTTTCACATCTTTGTG
Organism: Nannobrachium achirus; assembly: GCF_963921795.1. Taxonomy (NCBI): domain Eukaryota; kingdom Metazoa; phylum Chordata; class Actinopteri; order Myctophiformes; family Myctophidae; genus Nannobrachium; species Nannobrachium achirus. The sequence continues at coordinate 12,627,393 of NC_137822.1, read as the reverse complement.
TGTGTGCATGTGTGCATGCATGAGTGTGTGCATGCGTGTGTGGCGTTATTGGAGGGCATGTTAGGGGAACAGGCTGGTATACATTCTCATCTTGGGCCACCATAATAGTTATAATCTGTGATTGAATTCCTTTTCCCCAAACTAGCCCTCGGCAAAGTGTAAGGTTGAATGTCTTGCTCAAAGTAACATTGAAATAGCAGTTTAGACAGGAGGTTTTCATGTAGTTAAACTGGTGAATATATATGATCACAGTCACTGTTGCCCGAGGTTATCGAACTGAGCTGAAGGAGCGATCCCGAGGGCAGTGACATGTGCCTTGTGATAATTTGTTCATGACTGTATCCTTAGCCGTATTTATTCGCAAAGACAATGCAAAGATACAGTAGCATTAGATCAACACTTAATATATTAGCAATAGCATTAATGTAATCAGGTACTGCCCCGGCGAGCGAAGTCCACCAGCGATTCAGTGAAGTCCTGCTGGGATTTCCCTCTGGTGAGAGGAGGGATGGCTGAGAATATTATGCAGCCAGGCTATTAACTGTTGAAGGTCACTGTTTTACACACGCACACACCACAGACAGTAAATGGTGCATTTCTACTGTATATAGCACCTTTCCCCAAAGCGCCTTACAGTGTGCAATACATTTGTGACCTAATGGTGGAGGTAAGCATGCAACTCACCGACGTGCTCATCTGTGTCTTGCTCAAGGACACTTCGAGAGGAGCCGGGGATGAATCTGGGAATGAACCGGAACCTTCTGATTCCAAGGACGGCCACTCTACCTCCTGAGCCAGTGCCGCTAGTGGCCAACTAATTATTTTACTTCATATAATAGACTGTCCACCAATCATTTGTTCCTACTTATCAACATTGAACTATGTAACATTAATCTGTAGGCCCACTTAAAAGAATTTAAGTAATATTGTTCAAATGTTTGTCAGATAGTACACCCTTTTTGGAACTGTTTTGTAATGACTCTATTTAAACATTTTGTTCTCTTCTATCACTATTTGTCACTATCTGTCTGTTGATTTACCTCACACACCAGCAGTACTGTAATTGCTGATCCATCTTTTCTGAATCAATAGCTCAGAGCCACTCACAAATGAATTCTGAAATCCATGGCAGCATTCTCTCTTTGAGCACGGACACCTTCTGTATATGAATGAGTGTTTTCAGAAGATCTTTTTCATGATCAATTAGCACATTACATTTTGCCCTAAAATCATGAAAATCGATACACAGTATGTCTACACTCATGTCATCAACATGGATCTGTCCGATATAGTGCCACCATCAGGGTGATTTTTTCAAACACATTTTTGGACACTGTTCCTACAGATTTTGCTTAATTAAACATTAAACACATCATCTATTTAGAAAACAAGAAGATATGTTGACAGACAGTCCATACATTTGGAAACATATTTTTATCTAAATCAATATACTGTACTGTAGTCTTCAGTTCATGTAGATTGTAGATGATTATTTTAAAAGTAGGCTAACTACTGTTGAATTGCAATGACTTTATACGGGCAGGTCTGCAATATATAATTTCATCTTACCCGAAGTGGGGACGCCGTCTCAATTGGAGTGTGAATGTGTAGGCACGTGTGTCTCTATAGGCCTACTGTAGGGTTTCACTTGATTATGAAACTTTATTTGGGATAATAGCTTGACATTTTTACAACTTTCTAGAGAGGTCTATATAGCCTACAGTAGGCAATTACTTATTTTGTATTCTGGACACAAAAATGTTAATACTTTTCAGAATATGTCACAAATGAATGACAGCATTAAAAGTATGAATGAATAAGGGATGTCACCAATCAAAACGATTAATCCATGCCTGACTGAACCATACTGTACCTTTAATTCATATTTGAAGCTACGCACAGCATGCTATTCAATGCTTCTCCTCCTGTGAACACATCATGGTCAAGTTTGCATGTAACTTCGGATGACAGGGAACAGGATTAGTGCCATTAAGCTCATTGAAGTCATTTCCCACAAGCAATGCAGGCGTCAAAGCAGCATTTAACTTTCTGATCCTAGTGCAATTTATATCAAACATTCCCACCACTAGATTCAGTGAGCCATGAAATGGCTTAAAGCCTGACTTAACTTCATTGCTCGACAAAGTCGAGCAGTGAACATAGCTGATCTACAAACTCACAACGCGTTACATCGCAGCATGGCAGATGAGCCAGCAATATTTGTCGAAGTAGTTTAATTGCATATTGGAGCAGAACTACACGCTCACGTATCACATTTGCTACTTTGGAAATGTGTTAGTGTTTAATACATACAGTAATGCTTTTTTGTTTGGGTCCTGGAGAGACGGCAAATGTAACTTTTAGTTCTTGAGCTGAAAGGTTTGGGTACCCCTGCACTAGGGACAGGCACTGGAACCTGTCCAGCTTCAACAATGTGGTTTACCGAACCGCTGTCATTTCGTAAAGGATCTTTATTTTCAGTGCATTTTTTGGTTTCCAACCTACAACACCTCTCCATCTGACACAATTAACTAAATTCTAATTCACCGTTCTGCATGACTAGAAACAAGTGCTGATTAACTACAACTTTGGTACAGTAATGAGGAGTGCCTTTTGGTCCACTCAAGGGCCAATGTACACCATATGTAAAATAATGCGGACTCGGTTACAGAGTCCAATAGACACGCACGGGTCTGGCAAAAAAAAAAGAAGAAAAAAAAAACGCATTTGGTGCCAGATGCACTTGTATGGGTGTGAGTGTGACACAGCTTATGTATATGTAGCCCTGTTAAAAAAAAATCAGCATTTAAACCTCTGGTGGTGAAAGGGCCTTTCTCTGTGGCATTTGCATGTTCTCCCCGTATCCCTTAGCATAGGTACCCTCACGAAAAACATGCAGTAATCCTGGTCTCTATACTGCCTCCCCCTGGTCAACCAGGGCACCTGATGGAGAGGAAAGGAACTGGTTTTAATAACGTGTTCCTTCCACATGCTACATCCTACCGGGGAAACTACCCATTAGGTGATAAGAAGCAGCTTGCCCACTCCTCATGCACTGAAGGAAGCATGAGCTCAGTTCGGGGCCCTCCCCAGGTTGGCAGAGGGAGAGTAGCGCCCAGGATTACAGCTTAGGCATTGGCACTGTGTGGAAAATGGGTTACAAAATCGTGGGGTAAAAAATAAAAAAGACGACAAGCTCACAAGAGGTCACGATGTGAAGCGTTGTGTGCTTGTAGATCGCCCCCCACCCCCCATAATGACATTAACCCAAATAGGGACACCAGTCAGTGCATGACCGACACCACATGACCTGATTTTAAATCCGTCGCATCACGTGTCCCCTCCCATTGACCTTGGTTTCCTGTCTCTCCTCTCTCTTATTGAAATAAATCATAAAGTGTCTTTAATAAAGGAAAGAATGGCAGTACACTGTCATGCACATTCTGGCATTTGGATAATCCCTTTGCAACGACAAATCAATTCTTCATTTCAAGTAAAACAAACAAACTCGCTCCCATTTATTTATTTTACAATTTTCAACAAGAACCCCAAGTTATAGTAAAACTAGGGTTTTGCTAATTAAATACATTTTATCGAATAAGAAAATACTGTAAAGACAAGACCGGGAGCGGAAGTGGATTTAAACTTTAAATATAAAAGTCTGGTGCTAGAATACTGACCAGAACACTGCCAAAGTGGGTGGCATAATAACTTATGCTGCCTCGCCCATTTTTTATTTTAACTCAGGGAGGGTTCTTGAGGGTTCATTATGTAAAATATATATTTTTTAAAGTCAGAGATGTACACTGGCCCTGAGCCATTTACACTATAGTTATTTAAAGACTTGCATGTCTTGCAGCAATATTTTAAAATCAATTCCATGACTCAAAGACCTCAGAATTGATGCAATGAGATAACCATACAGTACAGTCGGTTGGCATTTTTTGTTTTGCTGTTGTTGTGAAGCACTTCAGAAATCATTCGTAGAGGTGCTACAGAACAATAAATCGTTGCTGTTGGGCAGATACGACAATGCCTATGAAGACATGTTCAAAATAGGGACGCCGGGTTGAAAGTAATTAAGTGTGTCTGTGGGTTTTATAACTATTTATGAAAAAGTATTAAAAATCGCTTGTGACTAAAGAAGAACTAGGCTACAATGAATCCATTTGAACACGTTTTCCTTTTCTTTTCTTTTCTCATTTCCTGAAAAGTGATGTTTTTGGACATAATTTATAAGGTTTCTGTCTGACAGCAACAATGCATTTTGAAATTTGCTACAGGGAAGGCCATGGGTTCACCAGAATCAGGAAGGTTCAACCTGCCATCTCCCCATTACCTTATATGAGCCTGTGTGCAAGTTGACATCTTGCCTGAGGGTGGTGTTACAGACGGGTCATGCCAGGGCCACTTATGGTTTAGGTTTCTGGGAATCCACCCCGCTTTGCGTGTGTGTACAATTTGGCCTAAGGGTGCTGCTAGAGGAAAGGCCATGGGGTCACCAAAATCAATAGCCATGGGTCATCCTCTGGGGAGCATGAATGTCAATGTACATAGCGAATTCCATGGAAAACCAGCCAGTAGTTTATGGAATAAGGGAAGCAATAGCAGTGGTGTAAAGTAACTAAGTACTTTTACTACTTAAGAACAGTTTTGAGGTATTCATACTTTACTTGAGTATTTCCAAATTCCAATACTTTTACTTCTACTCCACTACATCTGGGATTCAAATGTTGTACTTTTACTCCACTATGTTTATTTGAAAACGTTAGTTACTAGTTACTTTGCAGTTATGAATTATAAAATTACAAAACACACATTAAACATACTGTACATTAATTATTCTATACCCAGGCTATTTAAAAATAGCCGATCTACAAGCTCACAACGCGTCGCGATGCGAAGCTTTGTGAGCTTGTAGATCCGCTATTTTCAAACATTTTGTATTTTTACTTTTGGTTAGTACATTTTGATGCCAATACTTTCTTACTTTTAGTACATTTTGAATTACAGACTTTTACTTGTAACAGAGTATTTCTATATTGCAGTATTGATATTTTACTTAAAGGGCCACTTCACCTCTGGGACAACCCTATCTTATTTTATTGTTGTTTGGGACACGATCAACACAATCTTTTTTGTGTTCAATCTGTTTTTTAAGATATTTTTGTATTTCAGCATGTACTAGTGATGCGTTTTGCATCATATGATGCAAAACGCATCACTGATGATGCAAAATGCATCACTAGTGCATGCTGAAATACTAAAATATCTAAAAACACAGCTTGAACACAAAAAATAACTCAGTATTGTGTTGATCTTGTCCCAAACAACAATAAAATAAGATGGGGTTGTCCCAGAGGTAAAGTGGCCTGTTGCATGTCAATCACCTGTCCATTTCAATGTGGACAGGACATTGCCCTGTAGACTTAAATCAACCCAGGTGATGGTGTAACAACACTAGAAGAGAAGGGCAACTGCCCTTACCCCATGTCAGTAGCTGCCAGGATTGACGAAGAGAACCGAGGGTTGTTGTTTCAATGCAGTGTATGAAGGCAGGGTGAGGGTGAAATCTCGCTCTTTTGAACAACCGCCAGTTCGACAAAGGAGCTGACCCAAAGGAGGGTTAGCGACTCACCCCACGGAGGTTAGGTTTAGGGTAAGGGTAAGAGTTGCTATCCCCAGGGGGAGTCTTCTCTGAGCAAAATAATTGGTAAATAATGACAAATGCAATTGCCATGTCAAGTATGCATGCTGGGAGACGAAAGCCTGTGTCTTTTTGTGCTGAAAGAACTTAATGCCAGCCTTCCTCCAAAGCCAGACTTCTTAATGCTGCCTTTTTAATACCCAGAAAGTTCACGTAAAGTGATGATCTCATTCTGGCAATCAGCATCAATTGCAATACTGTATATCATTTGATGGAAGAGAACCTTATGGTATCTTTCTGGTGCAGTTCCAAGTCACTAGTACCTTTAGTACATTTGTGGGGTGCTTTGATATTTTACATTGACTATATGAGGCGCTAGATAAAAGGCGTCACCAACATGGGAACATTGGAATCATCAAAATCAGCAGGGATTACGCAATCTGACAATTAAATTATTCTATATATTGTGTCTATAGTTGACATTTTGGGCATCCTCTACCAGGGAGCATGAATGCAATTCTCGATTGCTTGCCATGGAACGATTTGGAGATGTCTTGTGTACAAGTGAAAATTAGGGGAAAGGTCATGGTTTCACCAAAACCAGTAGAGCATTGGTTCTCAAAGGGGGGGTCCGGGGACCCCCACTGGTCCTTGAGGGAGTTTCAGGGGGTCCCCAGCTAAATGTTAGTTAGGAATCAAATGGGCACTTATGGGTCTGTAACTCTGAGAGTGGTTCCATTTGTACCCAGAGTTAAATGAAGATTGATTTTACTATATAAATTGGGTCTCAGAGATAGAAATGCCATTAAATGGGGGTCCGTAGCCCTAATGCATGTCAAACTGTGTGGGGTCCTTGAAATTAAAGTTGATAATCACTGCTATAGTGCTGTAAAACCTCTTCGTATGGGGGTCCCTGGTATATCTTTTCAAATGGGGGTCTGCTGGCTAATCATTTTGGGGGTCCTCAACATGAAAAGGTTTGAGAACCACTACAGTAGAGGTTATATCGTTAGGGGAGCATGTGCACAGCAAATTACAGCTTGTAGTTTTTAGGATGTTTTGTTTGGGAGAAAACTGGGACATGATCTCTAAAGATGTGTCTCAGTCTGGACAATTGGACACTGAAGCCTGATGTATACCAACTATAAGCTCACAAGGTGTGCACTGTGATATAGGCATATACTCCAGCTATTTTCTGTAATCCAATGCCCCATATTGTATGGTTTGGAATTTAATCTTAGGGGCTTGCAGCGTGCTCACTGCGAAACACAGGACCTTTTTTTTTATCATATCAGCCCACGAAGCATTGACAGTGTGAGCCTTCAAGCCTACAGCATTACAGTGACAGGCACTTCCATATGGACAGCTTTCCACAGTTCACACATCCTCACCATCCTGTAGTGGCCATAATTGAGGACCTCCGGTGCTCTGTTGTGGCTCAGTCTGATGACTCATGCATGAGTTTTCCTTGTGAAGTCGCTACTGCAGCCTTCATTTTACCTCCCACCACATCTCGCAAATCATTGACACAGGTAGATAGACACACGTCTGGTAACAAATGTTTGTGGCCAAACTGTGTGAAATCCTTGTCTCGATGAACATCTAATGCCAAAATCTAGTGGTGGATTTCATCTTAGTTCCACAAAAACAATTTTTCAGTATAAACACAATACTACAATATTTATCTTCAAATGGGTCGATCTCTCTTCTGTCTGCATAGTCCCATGTCAGACCTTCTTCCTCATCAAATATAGAACCCAACACATCTTTTATGCTGTATAATATTTTTTCTTCTTCAACCTGGCAGCAACCTGTACGTGGTTCAGTGTAGTCTCTTGCCTATGGACAGAGATACAGCCGATCTACAAGCACACAACGCCTCGCACCGCGAGGCGTTGTGTGCTTGTAGATCTGCTGTTTTCACTACTGTAAATAATTTTTAAAATGATTAATACAAAACAAACGGTTTTGGACATACAAGGTTTCCACCCGACAACGACGAAATATAACTCATGTAATTGGCCCACTGGGTTGTCACTTGTCATGATCTGAAATGGCAAATCTTTGAGTAGCAGCAGCGCTATAGAGAGAGATCTCTCTCTATAGTGCACAATGAGGGCCTCTTCAACTCTTTTTCCCGGGCTGAATCAGGGGCCCTGCACGTCCCTGCAATAAAGACTCCCTAATCTTGTATGGCTCACCTAGTAGAAGCATTTTCATTAGCTGGTATGGCTAAATACATGTTACCGTATAATGCATATGGAATGCAATTTTGAATCTACAGTTTAGCATGTCTCATGCTACACTCAGCCCTACAGGGTCTCGCTCATTATATCGACGTCTGGTCTTGCGTTGCAAGATTATCTCAGATCTATGCCCATAGAGGTCTCTCCAGTCGCTTGGCTAGACTAATTAATGTCAGAAACAACAATTAAACAGGTGCATCAAGGCTGTGTTTGTGTGTGTGTGTGTGTGTGTGTGTGTGTGTGTGTGTGTGTGTGTGTGTGTGTGTGTGTGTGTGTGTGTGTGTGTGTGTGTGTGTGTGTGTGTGTGTGTGTGTGTGTGTGTGCCGCTTGCTTGCGTTTATCTGTGCGTTCATACTCTATGTATTTATAAAAGCGGTATAACACCAACAATTATATGTAATTAGTACACTAGTGGACTCTGCTAAAGAAATGACAGGAAAACTATTGATCTTGCTGTGAGACAACAGAGTAGGCGAATTCCAAGGTTGAATCCGGCTTCGGCAACTGACGTTTTTTGTTTCACTTAACAATCTCATGCTGTAAGGGATAAATGATCTAAGGATAGGGTGTTTGGTTGGGAGACACAACAATCCATTTTGAATATTGCTTCAGTTTCAACAGCATTTCCAATTTAGAAATACAACTGGCTGAGAGGCAATACAATACATCCGTGATAGACGTATACTGTAATAGAAGAGTAGCGGTTTGTGAAAAATGATTAAAATTAGCTTTGGTCTGTGGTAAAATGAGTGTGACCCGGGAACCAACCAAATGTACAATATATGTTTTTCATTTTAAATACATACATAGCATACATATTATGCAACATCACAGCAACATCAAAGTTTAATAATATTTCTGTTAGTGGTAAAATGGAGATAAATAATGGAAGCATCATATTAAGCTATACCCGTATCTCCACAGCTCTTTGGTGTTTTGATCCAGGGCATGTTTAAGCAGCAGCGTTTGATGTTAGGTGCAGCAGGCTGCAATATTGTCTTTACAGGGTAATTGTGTCTAAGTGGATTTCTTTGTTTGTTTATGTTGACAAGTATATGAGTGTGTCTCGTTGTGTTAATTGCCTTGGGAGAGCCTTCTTTAATCCTAGCTGGTTAAAGTATTAACTTTGTTTGTCAGAAATGAGAGGGCCTAAGGTGATGAAAACTTGTGTTCATATTATTATTTTCCAAAGGCCATTCCAAAATTTCTTTTGCACATTATTCTCACCAAGCAGCCAGAAATGTTTGAAGATAAATAACATTTAATGAGGCAAAGACTTATATTTAGAAGCTTCTGTCATCATCTTCATCCATACTATTATCAATCAACTATATCACAAATGCCTTTCCTGGTGGGTATTGAAAAGCACACACACACACACACACACACACACACACACACACACACACACACACACACACACACACACACACACACACACACACACACACACACACACACACACACACACACACACACACACACACACACACACACACACACAAAGTTAGTTTGGGTAACTCGATCAGTTAGATTTGGGTAAGAGCGCTCGTTTTGTAGTTCACCACACACCCCTACCACCACCTGGATCAATTCACTTTGATAGTCACTTATCAACACACCTGTGTAATTCTGCGTAATCACCACAAGATGGTGACAACACAGCCATTCACTTGTGTAGTCGGTGACGTCACTCGTCTGCGACGCCTCTTTGTTTATCTACTCGCCTAGCTCAGCAGTGTTTAGCCATTAGCTTACTATGCCTAACCCTAACCTTAACCTCAGTAAAACTATGCCTAACCCTAATCCTAACCCTAACCTCCGTGGGGTGAGGCGCTATCATTCCTGCCGACGCTACGTTGTCGTTGTCGTTGTTGTGGATCAAAGCGACCGATTTCTCCTCCCCGAGCCGCACAACGAACGCTCCTGTTCTCAATCTAACTGAATCTCAAACTAACTGTGACATATATATTAAACAACGAAATGTCTGTCTGTCCGTCACACTCAGCCAATCAGGGACCAGCATTCTTGGTGACGTCACTATCAACAAGTGTGCCCTGTTATAAATTACAAGGCCGTGCTCTGCTGGCGCATAGGTGGGCCAGCAGAGCAGGGCAAAGAGAGGGGGAAAAGAGGGGCAAAGGGTGACATCATAACATCGAGGAATATATAAGCATAGACATAAAAAGGTAGATGCCTCCTCTGGCTCTGGGGCGTTGGTAAAAGAGGACTGGCAAGCTTCCGGAATTTTGAAGGACGCTTGCTTGTGCGTCACAGAATGGGATGCTCGGTAGGCCAATCAGATGTCAGACTCCCTCTTTCCCACTGCAGGGGGCAGAGTACCTTCCACAGTTCCACAGTCCTGCACTTCTGCCAGTCCTCTTTTACCAGTCGCACCAATGAACTGCAGTGGTGGATGAGGTATCTTGCTTTTTATATCTGTGTATATAAGGGCCACAAGACGGGTAAAGACCTAGTGTATGATGAGTTAAGAAGACCTAGTGTATGATGAGTTAAGATTATACCCATCACGGTAGCACTTTACAATAATGACCTGTTATAAATCATTTATAAACATTTATAAGCAGTTTGTAGATGAGTAATAAACATGAACAAACTGTTTATTGACATTTGTAAATGTTTACCTAAACATTTATAACTGTTTTAAACATCCTTTACATGTTATTAGTAATGTATTAGTAAGTAGTAAACTAATCATGAATAAACCATTTATATACATTTGTAAATGTTTATTAAATCATTTATAACCAATGCTAAAAATCACATATAATGTGTAGGAATGCATTTACAAATGTCTGTCTGTTAAGGCGACCTCCATGTTTGTTCATGTTTAATATACGCTTTGTAGATGTTATCAAGAGCCCTAATGTAAAGTGAAGACTCACGGTCGCAAGTTACTATGAAAACCTCAACTGGCTGTCTGTCAGTCCCTCCGCCAGTCTGTCCGTCATGACACGTCACGTCACGTCACGTCACGTCACGTCACGTCACGTCACGTCACACTTTTGGCCCTACTCTTATCTCCGGCACCGTTTCCCCTATCCATGCCAAACTTCCAAACTGCTAAACATGAACAAACATGGAGGCCACATTAACAGACAGTTGTAAATAATGAATAGTCTTCACTTTACATTAGGGCTCTTGATAACATCTACTAATGATTTATAGATGTTTAAGGGATGTTTTACAAAGCATAACCATGAACAAACAAGGAGGCCACATTAACAGACAGATGTAAATAATCAGTAAGACTCCCTAATTGGGAGATAAGCAACCTCATGGTGGCGCTAGAAGAGGGACATATGAGAAATCAGGGGCGGAGGTTGTGGTTTGGCAGCCAAGGAGTGTGTGCTAAGTTTGGCATGTAGAGGGGCAACGGTGCCGGAGATAAGAGTAGGGCCAAAAGTGTGACGTGACATGACGTGATGTGACGTGACGTGACGTGACGTGACGTGACGGACGGACAGACAGACAGACAGCCAGTGGAGGTTTTCATAGTAACTTGCGACCGTGAGTCTTCACTTTACATTAGGGCTCTTGATAACATCTACAAAGCGTATATTAAACATGAACAAACATGGAGGTCACCTTAACAGACATTCATAAATGCATTCCTACACATGATGATTGCTGATTGGTTATAAATGATTTAGTAAACATTTACAAATGTATATAAATGGTTTATTCATGATTAGTTTACTACTTACTAATACCTTACTAATAACATGTAAATGATGTTTAAAACAATTATAAATGTTTAGGTAAACATTTACAAATGTCAATAAACAGTTTGTTCATGTTTATTACTCATCTACAAACTGCTTATAAATGTTTATAAATGATTTATAACAGGTCATTATTGTAAAGTGTTACCCAAATGGGTAGCAGCGAAAACCAGAGACTTGACACTTCAACTTGCATGCTTTGATTGACTGGTGATGAAAACATAATTGACGGAAGGAATTAACAATCACTTTGTGAAGTACAGAGCAATCTGAATAACAGAGATATGATCAAAAGATGGAGGAATGTAATGCATGTGAGAGAAACCGGGAGAAGGCATTCATGTAACTGGTATTCCACTGCATATGGCTATTATCATTAGGGCATGCCTCCTGGCAGAGATATGCACTTTGATGAGTACACCATTCTAGTCATCGTTTCTACCCCAATACGTTAGCCTGAAACACATATGACACAGAAATATAAATATGAAAAGCTTAGCTGATCATGGACTTCAACTCAACTAAACCATGATTTTGTTTTAAACCTCAGTTTTGGGGGGGGTGCAATCAGACCTCAGGGGGACCAATCAGGGCCCAGCATTGGTCTGGTCTAACCAATCGTGTCCAGAGCCATTTTTTAACCCACCCCTTGGAAATTAAAATCCTGCTTGCGAGTCCAGACTAATATCTAATATGCAGTGAGGAATTAGTATGAGCAATGCCAGGCTAGGCACACCACTAATGTAAAGTATAACTAAACTCACCCATAATACATAACGTCTGTAGGAAGACTAACTGTAACTAGAAATACTCTGTAAATATAATGAAGATAACATAGTGTTCTCGCCTTTCAGGCGAGCCCACAACTAGACGTTACCTCCAGTCAATGTTATGATATATAAATGTATCTATCTTCTTATCAGTATATTAGATCACAGGTGGGCAGAATCTTTATCCAGAACAGAAGGCCATACTGACTTAAGTGAGTGAAGTACAGCTGTATGTGCTTACAATGAAAATATTACTTACATAAAACAGGTGTTATGGCCTGGCTCCAAGACCATAACAAAAAAGGGGAGACGAATGCAAAAAAGTTGGAAATGTATTTACAAATAATGAAACATAGGACTGAGCAAAAAGGTTTTAAGTTTCCAACTCAAAAGGCAGGGAAACATGCTGCCCACTTTTAGATGAACCAAACTAAAGTAACATCACAAAAAGCTGCTCTTATGACTGGCCCCCCCAGCAGCCTGGAGAGGACTGAGGACTGAGGGTTTGGGGAGGCACTGGCCAGGTGTCTAGCCTTCCACTGATTGCCTCAGACTCCACCCTCCAAACCAGCATGAGTAACAAAGTCATGACATCACCTGCTCATTCCCGGTTCATGGAAGTAATTTCTCTATGGAGAATAACATTGAGTCATCTTAAAATCGTCTCATTGTGGTCCGAAAATAAAGTCTCTCCGATATTGTCGGGGAGGTGGCTCTGTATGGTTTATGATAGTCAGTCTGTATCATATTTGATACAGTCTGTTTCTGGTGAAAATTTAACTAATTTGGCGACAGTAACGTTAGCGTTTTCTCACGATCAGTTGATTCTTCAAATCCATATGAGTCAAACCGAGATAATTTGTTTATGTTTGGAACACAGTTCTCATATGACGCAATATGAAAAAAAGTCTAAAGGAAAACAGAATGGGGGGGAAGGAGAAACGTGATCCAGGTAGGATGTGTAAATGACGTCAAATTTTGCTACTCTATGATTAATACAGGCACACACATAACCCTATAAGGCCCCAGCTAGGGGGCCGTCACGCAAGCCACCTCTATGCACTCAACTTTTAAATGAGCTTACTAATTTATATCTTGGCTGTTGTCTTATACTGTATGCACCTCTTCATATAGTAGGTCACTGGTGGTGAGACACCCTTGCATTATGTTAAGTATGTACTCAAGGCATACTGTTTTGCAAATTGCAATGATAAACATTTGATATTTACTGTACCATTTACCATTTGAGTATACAGTTACCTATCAGTGGAATGCAGGTATGGAGTCAAATATGTGAAATGTAAATATTAAGATGTCACGGGCCGGACTGACCAGGGGTGAACCTCAATGGTGATTTGCTTACTTAGACAAAGCAATTGTAATGTACTGTAGTAACCATGTATGCTGTCACATGTACTGTAAGGAAAACAATAACAAACTAACAATGTTTTTCTTTTTTGCAGAATGCCCATAGCATATTTTTTTCTTCTTTTCGTTTCTGTTGTCATTTACAGTACAGCTGTCTGCGAGATTCTAGAACAGCAACAGCCTCTGGGTGTTTACAGTGAAAGATCTTTAAATATCAAGAGAGTTACAATACCTGCCAGATTGTGTGTAACTCCTTGCAAGGAGAGAGATACACTTAAAGTGTGGCTATTCCTGTCAGCTGTTCATCTGCCTGGAGGAAGGTACAAAGCTAGTATCTTCACCTGTTGGCTGCTGATGGGCTTTGCATTTATTTGACTGGAAGACCATTGCATCCCTAGCTAACATAGTACTTTTTTAACAGGATTTATTTTTCATTGTGTTGGCCATTTCTTTGCCTTTCTCTTTAGTCTCTGTTTGGTTTCCTGTTGTCTGGGTAGCTCATCTGGGCTTTGTGAACTTTGAAAGATCTGTCTCTTTCCTGTGCTTTCAGGCGTAAATATTTGCAGTGCCGGGCTGCAAGGGGAATCGTTTCTGCCTGCATGATGGGAATGAGTGGGACTGAGTGAAATGGAGGTTGTAAGAAATGGGAATATAAATCTGCTTTTTACATTAGCCCCAGGAATGGCTCCTTTACACATCATTTTATTTTTCTGCCATTTTCCACTTATACAGTAAAAAAAATGATATAACATTAGTTCATATTTTCAACATTTCTCCTGAAATGATTAATTGGTTTAGAAGAATTCCTTCTTTGTGAAGCTCCCTTTTGGGCACACTATCATAGAATTATTACAGAGCAACAATGCATATGGGCCTCTCAGTGATTGCCTTTTCCTGAGGTAAACATAACAGGATTTTTATTTTTAGATTATGGTCTGTGTGGAGTGTTTTAACCACTAATTCTATAGCATCACTATTCTGCAGGCAACATTCACTGAAAATAGGCTATCTGCAAGCTCATAACATGTCACATTTGCAGCACGTTGTGAGATTGTAGATTTTTTCTTTTATTTCTTTTTTTGTGAAGTGGAATGGGAAAGAAAGAGCGTCCCAAAGCGGGTTAAGCGGTTAAAGACAGTATTTACCACCTAGAGCAGAGCACGTCCCACTCACAAAGCATTTGGCCAAGTCAATTTCCCACTAAAGAGGGTGAAATCCTCCCTATCAATTGCTTCCACCATCTTAGCAATTACCTCATGAAACATTAAACCCAAACGAGTATGATTTATTAGAACACTGCACCGTAATTCTGATAATTAAGGCCCAAAGTTATCCCTCACACTGGAGTTTGCCCTCCTTCCCTGCCACAGTGTATTGGCTGTGGACTGCATAGTGTCATGCATCCATATAGCATTAATTAGCACTTTATCATGATAATGAGAAGTGTTGGACAGTACAGTAATGACGTACATTCACTCGAGTACTGCACAAGTACATTTTGACTTTCAGTCCACTACATTTCAAGGAAGGGAAAAGCTATATTATGAATTTCACCCTTTGTCAGCTTTCTGATTGGTCCCTGACTGACCAACCAGCAGGCTCTTTGTGCCTTGTTCTGCCCTGGTTCCGCCTTTTTTTTGTTGAATTTGCTAAAACATCATTTTTGGAGAAATAAATAAAAAAATAAAAATGCCCAGTCAGTGTACTGTTTAAAATGAGAATTGAATACACAGAATAACAATAAGAAGCAACTGAATTTCAATGGTAGTGGATGGAGAGAAAGGATTTTTGTCCCACCAAGACACAGCAACCAATGGGTGCGAAGAGGGGCAGGACAACGGTGGGACTTGACAAAGAGTGAAAAAGCCCTATTTCAAATATAGGGAGAATAAGAGATCGACAATTTGACTGAGAAACTTTCACTTGTATTTGAGTCATATAAATTAACCAGGATTACTTTGACTCGAGTACCGGGGTTAGTGTTAATTTGTCCACCACTGATAATGATAAGTGAAACATTTACAGAGAATAAGGGGGAGGGTGGAACGCGTGGTAGAGAACCTTGTAGCTGTCCAACTATACAAGCCATTTTATGTTCTTTGTTTTCAATTGCAGACTTCCAAAATGTATTCTGGACCTTGTTGTCAATGTTGCTGGCTGTCTTTAAGATATATAATAAATCTCTGCACTATCTTCATTGAGCTACATTATGTGCTCAGTGCATCCACAAAAATGACTCTGCACAACATTTATAATTTAATATGACTTACTTTGGCACATACATTGTTCTGCATTGTAATGTGGCACTAATGTGAATCCTGTATGCCCATGTGTCTTTCGTACTTCAGCCCTCTTGTTTTCCTTTGTTGAGCTGTGAAAATGCTTGCTCCTTGGCAGTGAAGCAGTTCTGAGTTCTTGTCTATAAAAATACAATAAAATAGTTGCATTGTGTAGTGGTTCTCAAATGATGTGCCGTGGCACATTGCTGTTTCTTAAATAATCGTTTACTTTTTGCACACTCATTTCCCAATAAAGAGGGAAATTCTATATCCTAAGAACATATTTTAACCACATTAATTTGCCACTATGCGACACCTTGTGTGAGCTAGTAAATCATCTGTTTCTGCTATGAATACTGGTGGTGTCTTGAGATTTTGACTTGCCCATTTGGTGTGGCTTAATTGGACACAAAACAAATCGAAAACCACTGGCCTAGTGTGAAACAACAATTCTGTCTGTAGTGTCATGTTGTGCTGCAGTTGCTTCCTGTGAGGTACTGTAGGAGTTTGAGCTGACAGACCATGACTGGCTCAACGTTGGGACCGTGTCCTGGATTCACCCATGTATTTGTGTGCATGTGTTACAGGATGCTGTAACTAAGCACATGTACTTAAATTGTGAGGTATTTGTACTTTACTTGAGTATTTCCAATGTTCAATACTTTTACTTCTACTTTACCCAATTAGTTTGCACATATTAAATAACTGACTTTTACTTGTAACAGAGTATTTCTATGATGCAGTATTGATACTTTTACTTAAGTAAATAATCTGAGTACTTTTCCACCATTGACAGGACAGCTAAAGTGTACTTGGTTCACAAAGGATTCAATTGCCAGTGTTCCAAGTGATGTAATCAAGTCAAGCAGCCAAAAGGACAACTCCGTAGTCATCAAGCAAATGAAAGAGAACATGGTACCCTATTCACACAGAGAGCACAAGAACAAAAATGAGCTGTATTACGCATCTGCACTGTTCAGTGTTCATGGAGTCTTTTTTTGTTTAAGCTTCTATAGCAATTAAGCTAAGTATCTTAAAAGCTTTAACATATAGTACCATCCTACTTTCTTTTTTTTACAAAACCCAAGCCAATAGTAAAAAAATACATCTTTAGATGGCACAATGATTTATACAAAGAAGCTCTGGCAACAAGCAGCAACCATCTCCATCAAGCATATTTAGCTCTTGAGAAGAACTTTTCTTTTTCATTTCATTCCACCAGTAATGCATTCTAAAGTTGTACACTTACTGTAGGTGCCAGCAGCCAGATTCAGAGGAAAATTAGGATAATCTTTGCACAAAGACAAATAAAATGCGAGAGAGAAACATTGCAATAAATGCCCATATTCCCCACTGTACAACAGTTGAATGCACTGAGTAGTCCCTAAGTAGGGAAACTCTTCATCAGAGCATCCTTAAATTTAACATTCAGCCGCAGTTGACAGCAAGTGACTTTATCCTTTGCTTACCATTATGGTCACATACAGAGTGAGGACAGCTCTGCTCTGATGCTAGTGGAACCACTTCAAAAGGTGTTTGAATAGAGGATAGACATTGGTATTTCACATAGTTAATCAATCGATGAATGATGGACATGGTCTGCTTGCCTGGTGCAATGAGAAATAACTGAATATGATTTTGATTAACATTTCAATCGGCAAACCATGAAATGTCCACAGACAATATCATGGTTACCACTTATCAGCAATCTACTCAAAGGATGGTTATCTGCTGAACGTGTTGTACAGCAGATAACAGCACGATCTTCTGAGCTTAAACAATCAAACTAAAAACAAGTTTTGCTACCAAATCATGATTTCTCTTTCTGTTTTACGGGATTAGGTAACAGCGGTGCTCAGTTGGCCCATACTGTATAAAGTAGGCTACACTGAGACTACGGTTTCAAATTCTCTGAGCAAAATATGCCACAATTCATTATACTTGCCCGCTATAACAAACGGTTTTAATTAAAAACATCTTTAAAACTTTTATTCAAGGGGGACAACAGCCGTCGCAAGTTGATGATGTCATTTGTCCATGTGTGGTCCAGCCCTAAGGAATGTTGAGCATTCAAAAAAACTTCCTAGGTTAATATGAGCATCTATTCTAAAACAATATGTTAAATACAATTTAATTAGCATATCGTCACTGTCGGGCAGAAACCTTGTATCTCCAAGTTTCAAGTTTGTACGTTTTTTTCACCAAGTAAAGCCCTGCTTCATCATACAAGGCTGTCGCACAAAAGTAGTGAAAACAGCCGATCTACAAGCACACAACGCCTCGCGGCGCGAGGCGTTGTGTGCTTGTAGATCTGCTGTTTTCACTAGTTTAGTTCATTTTTAAAATGATAAATACAAAACGAGCGGTCTTGGACATACAAGGTTTCCACCCGACAACGACGATATGCATTCCATGCATTAAATAGGACTGGACCACACATGGACAATTACATCATCAACTTACAACGCTCATTGTCTCCCTTGAGTAAAAGTATTCATAAAATAATTACATTTACAAGGTGTCTTACAGTTTTTACTTCAGTTTAAGACATTATAATGTCATATTTGGCTTATTAGCCAGGGATCCTTTTAATGGCCAAAAGCCATACGAATACAAATGGCCATATTCACAGGAGGGAAGAAGGACAGTCAGGGACCTATGCACCAGCGACTCCTACAGACTGGATCAGTGGTGTGTTGAATGGTGAGGAGTAGGGTGTTCCTCCATAGCCTGGTTAATAAACCAGACTGCACAACACCACCCCCTGTTGGTAGTGGTGGTGTTATAGAGTCTGACGCTTGCAGTCAGGCTAGTTCCTCCACACGTACTATGTCCTCCCGCTTTGGGCACCTTGGTGTATGGGGAATGCGGGACTTCCTGCATTACACCTAAGTTGGGAGAAAAAGGGAAAAATAATTGCCTACTACTGTATGTATAGGCAAAATAAATTAATTATTAGGCCCATGTGACTGGGGCTAGAGGTGTACAGTAGAGGTTGCAAATATTACAAGCAAAATGGATTAATTATAAAGCTTTAACATTTTAAAACATATTCATATTCAAACATACTTTTTCTTCTGCGAATCATGGCCTCTGGGGCTCCCAAGCCCCAGATAAAGAACCACAGTTTCATACTGCCAAGAAAAGAAAAGAAAATAATAATTGTGTCTGAGTGAAATTGTAATGGATATTGTTATTATTTAGATTTGGGAAAGTGGCACAAAGAAACATTGCTCTTCATATTAAATATAGCCTTTTAATGAGAAATAGATTATTATATGAAACATTCATTTGAAATAAGCTGATATAATGATTTCAACAGAACAGCAAAAAAGTACATAGGCAAGGTATTAGGAGCGGTATCTTCAATCAAACGTTTCCATGGGTATACATATGCGACACTGCAATGATGTAATGCCAGTAGAATAAATGTGTGCTTGTTTTATGTACTTTATGTAGTGGTTCAGATCTAAATCATAACGTACATTATATTTTGACACTCAAAACAGTCAAAAATGTTTGTACTCTTGAGTCATAATCATATCATTCATATGAGAAATGGGTGCCCTGTACTTTGTGCTAACATACTCAAACGATGGGCTATTTTTTTTTCTTCTTCACTCTTTTCTTTTTTTGTCTTTTTTTTGGCAATAGTAATTTTGTTTTCCTTTTGATTACTATTACTTATGTCTTTTGATGTCCTTACTGTAATAGAACAGTTAATATTTACAAATATAATGCACATAGGGGACAAGAAATATCCACCATCCCAGGCTTCTGTGTCCTGCTGGTGGTCGACTTCCCCACATGCACGAAGTGAACCTAAGCTCTTCTCTCGGGTTGAGATGAAAGGGCTAATTCCTATACAAATTCAAGGTCTGAAATTCTGACGAGAATATATCAATTACTATACATATATATATATATATATATATATATATATCATCATATCATTGTTCTGTGTAGTTTTTTAATAGTAAATTTCCTCCACCTCTGAACATGTTAAAGGGATACGTAACAGGCACTTAATAATAATAATAATCATAATAATCATAATAATAATAATACATAGGTAGTGTCGTTTAATAATAATTGTGTATGTTGACTTAAACACTTGCGATGGAAGTTCCAGCAGCATGAAAACAGAAAAAGGTCAACCTGAATCTCATGATGTCTGGAAAAGAAACTCCAAGATGGCGCCATAGAATGGAAAGTGTGTGTAGGTAAAGTGGAGCTTTACAGTTTAGCATTACCAAAATGGTAATCCAAGCTTTGATATAACAATTTCTCATCCCATGTTCCTTCTCTCTAGACCATAGAAACCCAGCAGCTTCGTGACACCAATCAGGCAGAATGTAATTTTCCCTGTCCACTGTGCTATCTTCTATTTGAAATCAACTCAGTAGATAAGCTTCAAGGGAGGCAAAACAAAAACAAAACTAAAACAATAGACCATTTTTTGATATCTCTGGGAAACCCGTATTAAACGGGAATGGGGGGTGGGCCTTTATGTGTTATGTGTACCTCGGGTAATGGTATGGCTTTAAGTTGTCATTTTGCAGATGTGCGCGGATGAAGAATGTTTAAACTTTTGCTCTTGGTGCTGAAAAGCTCCACAAGCCAGCAGTCACAAACATGTACATTTTGCAAAGCTGTACAAAATAGCATTTGATTGTTCATCTTCAGACCACGATATTGCACTCACGCACCAGGAGGTACCGCCTTGTGAGAAACACAGCTCGAATTTCAAACACAGGAAGAAGCGCTCCGAATGCAGGGAATCAGCTTAGACTGGAGTCACTTACTCTCAAATGACACATTCAATTAACGAACAGCGATAAGCATCAAGCGAAGAAAAGATACACACATATATATATATTTATATATATTTATATATAAACAGCTGGCTTTTGTTATTAGACATGACTATCCACTGCTGTCCTGCTGTGTGCCTTCAGGCCTGATTTATACTTGGCCTTACGACGAGTGTCGCGGGCCGGAAATAGCCGATCTGCAAGTGCACAATGTGATGCAGTGCAGCGCGTTGTGAGCTTGTAGATCTGCTATGTCCATCGCGGGACACCGTCGTACGACGGAATATAAACTAGGCATCATGTGTCAGTACAATGACAAAGTGCCTCATAATGTCACAAAGAGCAATGCAGATTCATTGTGGAATTGAAATGTAATTAAGAGTCTATAGCTGATGCGAAGAGTACTTGCTCACTAGGCTATTTACCTCTTAAAATGTATAAACATTTTTTATATTAAACTGTCCATTATTTCTGAAATATTAGCTGAAATAAAAGGATGATATCTGGTCTGCCCTTGTGTCACGTATTATCTTTAAAAATGTGTTACTCGGTAAAGAATGGCAGTTTCAGATATAACCTTTGTTCCCTCAGAGTAAAATCAAGGCCTCTTTTTCAGAAGATGGATTTCAACTTTTTTTTCTTTTTTCTTATTATTTTTCTTCTTCTCTATTAAATTCTTTTAGGGAATGACAGACATGCTGGGACAAATATGGTACAGTCTTCATAGTGGAAACCATGGATCTCCTTTATCTGCCTAAAAGGCGTTTCATCTCCGCCTTTCTCCTTTTTCTCTTTAACAATTACACTTACAAAGTTGTTAATAGTACATCAAAAAAGCAGAACAAAAAAATGGTCCAAAAATGAAAAAAGGAAAAACAAAACTAAGATTAATATCCCTCTCAGTTCTCTTTGTGGGGTGTCTCTGTTCTCTTTAAACTCAATTTGTTAATGTGACTCTATTTCAGCAGAGTTTGGTAGTCAGGTGATCTGACTGTTTCAGTATCTCTGTGTTGTACATGTCCAAGGCATGGTTCACCCGAATCATCTCACTGTTGTTGAGCTTGAGCCGGTGCTTCAGCATACAAGAAAACAAGTCCAGCTGGGGCTTTCCGGGTGCCACTGGAGGCGCTAGGCGATTAATCCTATCCCTAATGTCCAGCAGCAGAAGCATGACGGAGGATGACGAGTAGAACTGAGTTCCTTGGGTGTACGACTGGTTGACCTGCTGCACAGCGCTGCGCAGCAGGTCAGCGTTAAAGCGCAGGCTGTAGCCAAACACTTGAATGTCAGAGATCTTGATGTAGATCTGCCTTTTATTCGGGTCTCCAAGGTCCACGGGACCCTGACCAGTGTCGTTACGCAGGCCGGTTGGGATCTTAGCGCGGCTACGCAGGTAAATGTGCACCGTTTCAAAGAAGGTCTTCCACCGGTTGCCTAGCAGCAAAGTCCAATTGAAGCACTGAGAATTCTGCAGGCGCACCTTTTCCCAGCGTGGATAGCCATGCTCACCAAAGGGCATGCTCCAGCCCTCCGAGTGGCTGCCACTGAAAGGGTTGACATAAACAAAGAACATGGGATCAATGCTGCTGTTACGCATTTGGCAGATCTTCATGGACAGGCCAATTATCATATGGAGGTAGTCCATCCGGTTCTTGTTACTCTTCAGGGTCAGGGACATGCGCTTACGCCACCGCGGGTCAAAAAATGTCTCCAGGCGTATCTCGTTGCTGATGAAAGTGGTGTGAATGTAGAGTCGTGAATCCATCTTCTGCAGCAGGTACTTGAGCTCCAGGTCTTGGAAGTCTAGGTCCGTCTCAAAACTGATGAACTGTTCACTGCGTTCCGAGTCCACGTTCTGGGGCTCACAGCGGCCACGGTACAACTTATAGCCCTTGTTGCAGGAGCCACATTGTGAGATGTTGGCCAGGCTGCACATGGCACAGCTGTTGTTGCCACCAATGATGCAAGGTATGGGGCGTTGGCACAGTGTGACGCCCGTGTGGCACACACATGTCCTTTGGCTCTCCAGGAAGGTTCCCCAGAAGCCGTTCTCGTTGCAGTAGAGGAAGGACTGAACCCTGTTGAGCCACTGCATCACAGACCTGCGGAACAGACAGAGAAAGAAAGATGTGGGGATAGCAAGGGACACAGAGAAGATAAGAGATAATAAAAAAGAGGGAAATGGGATAAAGGGATGCAATTTGTAATGATTAGTTAATAGTTAAAAAGATACTAACGTAAATATTTGATTCTGCTGTCACCACTAAAGCCTGGTGCTGTTTGTTATAGCCTAGTCAGTGCACGGGAGGATAATATATTCCTTTCAAGGGGATGGAGTCCCTTTATTTCCCTCAAGTGGGAAGCATTACTTGCTATGCTAATCTTGTCTCCTTCTTACCCCTCAGGCATCTTTCCCTGTCATCTTGACAGTCCTAGAACTTCCTTTGTGAGTATAGGAGGTGAATTCTGAATCCTGATTTCTCACACGAGGAAGGATGAGCTCAAGGTTAGCTTGACATGCTAATGAACCTGAGTGATAACTATGATGAATGACCTTGTTGGCTGGCCAGAAATCCCCAAGCGATGCCCAAAATGATCTCAGAACAGATCGCTTATGCTGGAGAGAGGAAACACTCCTTTTGAGTATATATATGAGCATATGGTGCTGGCATATGTTGAATTCACATGTGGGACATTTTACAAGGCTGAAAGTAACGCAACTAATTTGTAATTTGTGATTCTGGATTTGACTGACTTCCAATAGATTATTCAACCATTACTAATACTTTGACTAATGTGGGTTTGTGCGTGCAGACACACGTGTGTGTGTACTGTATGTGTGCGTGCGTGCATATGTGTGGAAAGTCACACACACACACACACGCGCGCACACACACACACACACACACACACACACACACACACACACACACACACACACACACACACACACACACACACACACACACACACACACACACACACACACACACACACACACAGCCTATGTCTCTCTCTCTCTCTCTCTCTCTCTCTCTCTCTCTCTCTCTCTCTCTCTCTCTCTCTCTCTCTCGACTTATAAGTCATATTGATCAAGTTTAATGTCTACAAATATAACATAATAATTCAAATGAGAATACATCCACAGAATATTTAAAAAGCTGTTGAATAAAAGCATTGCTCTTTTCCTGCCATGATCCATTTGTGCCTTTGTTTTTGTTAGGTCTAAAGAAAATGTTTGGAGGCAGCCATCATGTTGCAGTGTTGCAAATGACATGATTGCAGCAGGGAAATAATGAACCTTATGCAACGGATGTGTTGTAAGTGTGACATCTAGTGGCTGAAAGTACTGTTTTAAAAAACAATTACAATTTGTTATTGTATAGATATGACATTAATTCATCTGTTCCTCTTTTTCTATCCATCTCAACACTAACACTGTTCAATGGCAAACCTTACTTGCCAAATAGTAAACGATTCCCATTAATTTTCATTGTCTATTTATTATCGTGTTAGACACAGTCGTAACAATTTCCTCACTTGAATTTATTCGCAATAACAGGTGGGTTATGCTATGCGAAATTCTGTGGTAAAATATTCCATAACTGCCTCCCCGGATAAGCCATTACAGAGCATCATGCTGCTAGTTTTATTTTTGCCTTATTTGTCTCCCTCCAAAGCAAGTGGCTTGGCTCGTTTTCTCTTTTTGCCACAGGGAATAAAATGGAAATGAGGGGGAATGAACGCTGTTTGTTTTCACGAATCAGAGCACAATCTCTGGGTTTGTAATGGGGCATCAGACAGTTCTGGTACACTGGTGACACACATCATAGCCCCCTCTACAGTATGTGATAGAGCAGGGAAAGAAACAGAGAACGCCAGAACAACCAAGCTGGTAGAACGAAATGCGTCGCTGTGGCTCAGGAGGACAGAGCGGCCATCTTGGAAGGTTCCCGGTTCAATGCCCGGCTCAGCTGCATGGCTGCATGTCAAAGCGTCCTTGAGCAAATCACTGAACCTCTAACTATTGCAGAAGAACAGGTTGGTGCCTTGGCACGGTTGTCTCTGCTTTATGTGTGAGTGGGTGGGTGCCTGTACTGCACATTGTGAAGCACTATGGGGACAGGTGCTTTAAAAATGCAACATTTACCATTATAGTAAGAGGGAGGGAGATGGAGTAGACAAAGAATGTAGAAGGAATGAGAGTGGATACCATTGTGTGAGAGAGTAATGTCTGTGAACATTCCAATAATTCAATATTTTTCCCCACAATGCATGAAAATGACAAAAACACCTCTGTCAGGATACTTTCTAACACGCTTATATAAGAGAGTGCTTTAACCCACCACCCTGTCAAAATCGATTGTAAATGCAGCTAAATAATACATTATACGGAAAGGTACATTAATATCTGTAAACATGCTCAATTCCAGGCATGAATAATTAAGGCTGGTGCATAGCCTAGATGCAAATGGTCTGCCTGGGAGTGATGCTACTTCATATCTGTCACTATTAATAATTTTTACATGAGATGAGCTGCCGGGTTCACTATATATGAGGTAACCTATTATATTATTACCGTATACTCACAGTACATTCATGCTAGTTCAGCAAAGCACTACCCATACAGTTTCTGCATTCACTTTTCACACGTGACCACGTGAGTGAAACATTGTGATCCACCAGCTGGCAAATGCCAATAATTTACCTTGGAGTTCATGTTTTTCTGGTGCCAGATTGGCTGGTTCCATGGCTGGGTTTATCAGACATGGGGCGGAGATGACAAATGGTTCTAATTAGGGCCAGCGCTCATTTAGGAATGGAGAGGGTTATTAGGTGCCTTTCTAACTTTATTGAGCTAATGTAATTATTTTTGACTGGTTTGATTGAACGTTACATTTAGATAATTGATGAAGCACTCATGTTGTTGAAATTTGAACTGGATGTAGAAACAAAAAACGTACTGGTACATCATAAATGTGCATTTGTGCAATATTATGATCTATCTATCTATCTATCTATCTATCTATCTATCTATCTATCTATCTATCTATCTATCTATCTATCGTATCTATCTATCTATCTATCGTATCTATCTATCTATCTATCTATTAGGGCTGTCTTCTAAAAATCGACGAATCGACGAGTTGTTTTAAGCCCCGGGAATCGACGCCAATTGTTTGAGTCGCCGCGGCGCGTTCCGTTAAGAGGAGGAGAACCAAGCTGTCAAAATCCCATATTAAATAACCTGCCACAGCTCAAACACATGTCCAAGAAGTAAACAATATACTAAAGTCAGATTAACATACACAAGTGTAGGCTACTAGTTACATTTTCTAAGTGCTTCTGAATTGTTCCAGTGTTTTTGTTTTTGTTTCGCTGTGTTTCCGTCCATGACATGTCCACACTGCTAGCTCTAGCTGGAACGTGCATGGGCTGTGCCTCCCCCTGTGCATGATCCGTTGATTCTGAATCTGTCCTCGACACTGACTGATTACTCAGTCATTGCTCTGTGCGACTGCGGACTGGATCCCATCGTTCATTTAAAAGAGCCATTCAAGAGAGTCGAATCGTTCGCGAATATCTCATCTCTACTGCGCTGCTTGCCGACGGGGCAGAGTTGAACAGCGGAGAAGTTGTATTTGTTTTATCGGTGTGCACTGCTGTGCAGTTGACGTACTCAGTGTTGTGCTCGCGCACCGATAACACCGAAAACACAGTGTATTCAATTCATCTTAATGTATTATTGTATTATGTTGACGTGGTTTAAAGCAACACTTGATTTTTTTTTTTCTTTTTTTTTTAAACACAAAATATAAAACAATTTGTTGACGCGTCGGAATGAACCCCTCGACTCGATTCGACTTCAAAAATCCTGAGTCGTAGACAGCCCTACTATCTATCTATCTATCTATCTATCTATCTACAGTATCTATCTACCTACCTACCTACCTACCTACCTACCTACCTACCTTATACTAGTCCATGCATATGTATGATTACATGCGAATCATGCATGCCTACAGTGCATAATACATGTGTGTGCGCTTGTATGTGTACAGTACACTACCTCTTTACTGTATGGGTATTTTGTGTGTGTACTGCACATTAGTTGTGTTTGAGGACCAAGGCCGTCAAAGAGCCAATGGCCCTACTGACTGGCAAGGCCAATAAGCTATTAGACTGGTGTTATATTGCATTACTGTATATTGGAATGGGTTCCAGGAAAAGCACTTTTTTATGCTTGTCAATTTGGTTATGGGCTTCATTTCAACAAAAAAATGTAGTTCTTTGGCCTCATCTATAAATACAGTACTTACAGTACTGTGCATTCTCTAAGCTATATAATTGCATTTTATGCAAGTGCGCATGTGTGTGTGCCTGCGTGTGTGTCTTTCAGCCTGCCTTTCCAGTACACACATACACACGTACGCACACAACCACGCACTCATACACACACGTGTGCCTGCATGCACAAACACACATTAGTCAATGTGTTAGTAAGCACTAACATTTGTAGCATTGCTGATATTTATTTTCTAAACAATTTTACAGTATTATTTCTATGCGTAATCAAACATAATGACTGTTCAGCAGTGTTGGATGACAATGTCTAAAGCCTAGTTCTAAGCCCGTTTTAAGCCCAATTTAAGCCAGAATTATGCTCCTTCTTAAAACCACACATGCCGAAAATAGCTGATCCACAAGCTCAAAAGGCAACACGTTGTGAGCTTTTATGACGTTTAATGAGTATAAATTAAGTATTGATTCACAGTGGTCTGAATTCCCTCTAAGGAGTGAGTCTGAGGAGTGTATTTAGGAATCATGCAGATTTCTGACAATAAAGACCACATTTACAGCTTTGTTCCGCTGCTGCCACCTTGACAATTTGACAAATGATCCAATATATTTGAAGGTCTATAAATACCTTAAATAGCACCTGTTTTGTTGGCCTTGCTTTGTCAGCCTCATCAGCAATTATTAATTGTGAAGTTGTGGTTATTTAGAGTCAAATTAATTCCCTATGGAAGACTGCCTCTAGCTTTAAGGCAAGCTAGAGGCAAAGCTAGAGGCAGTCTTTCATAGGGAATGAATTGGACGCTGCCCTTCCCCCCTCCTCCCCCAAGGGCAAGCAGAGGGCATGTGCTTTAAAGACCAGGTGAAATTACTTTTTTGAGCATTTTATTTTGAAGTTTCAGTCTGAAACGCAAGCCTGTCTGTTTCTGAACCAATCAGAAGGGACCAGCCCTTCAGGCGATGGGACGGCTCACGTGTGCCCAATGTTTGTGTTTGTAGCTTCCATTAGCTTGCAAACGGCAGGCAGAGGGGCACGGCCAGTGGGCCAGTTGAGAAATACATAGTTTGGATGTCATCTTGAATGAGATTCAAGACGGAGTAGCTCTGTAATTAAAATCAGCTGTGTTTGGAGGAATGCGCAGTAATGGGAATCAAACAGGTGAATATAATCAAAGGTTCATTTATATTCAAGAAGACCTGTCTATGTCATCACGCAGCACGTTTCTGTTCACAGGAAATAATTAAGAATGGGCTATTTATGGACTTTTGATATAAAAATACACAAACATGTTGTTTTTTTTGGCATCTAGTGTTAGGAATGCCCATATGATTACCACGGATAAGCTTTAAAAGTGTGAAAAACTTATTTTTCATTTCACTAGGTCTTTAACTGTGTGTCTGCAGCCTAAGGCAAAGCGAGAGGCAAAACATTCAACTATGTTTTGTCACTCATTGTGGGAGAAGGCCATTAACCCCTTAAGCCCCCACTTTTCCACAAATGCTGTGAGCTTGTAGATATGCTATTTTCAACAACAACAAAAAATAAATTTTTGAACATGCCTATTATGACATGCCCAAAATAGGGACACCAGGGTTAATGTGATTCATCTTGTTCACATGCCGTAATATCAAATTCACATCAAATGGAGATACAACATAATGCTAAACATATTGTACTGTATGTATACATAACATACACACACTACTATAGCCTATAAGGTACATTTAAAGGCGATGAGGTGTTTGCTGTGTGGTTTATTAGAAGAATTACCTGATTCTGGTTCTTTCTTAGTCAAACATTAACTCTTTTACTGCTAAACAAGCGCTCGTTATTTGTTTCACGTGTCCGCCGCACCATAACGAGCGTTCGTTCTTTTACCTGTCTGAGCACTGTAAGCAGATGAGGGGTGGTGCGGGTGTGTACAGTAGCAGCAGCTCCCGTAAGGTTAGTCTCAAATCTGGACGCAAATAAACAATAATGGCGGCGGGATCACTTCTTTGGTGGTTTTCTCAGCCTGGATCTTTCTCTATTTCTATATCTGAAAACTGATGCAAACAGAGGGGGATGAGGAGCCTCTCGCTCCGTAATGGCGGCCCCCATAATGTTGTGGATTTTTTTCACTGCTCCGTCAGCGATGCACCTTTATTTTACACAAGATGACAATAGGAAATAATGGATGGCTATTTTTCTATAAATTCGCAAAGGTAAGCTAGGTGAGGAGACTATAAACAACCTAAATGGCGCCAAAAGAGTTAACACTGAAACACCCTGCTATATTTTCTCTTTAGGGTTGCAAGTAAAATGAGGAAATTAAACTAAATTAAAAAGGATCACGGCAGGTTCAAGAAAAATAGGTTACTAAACCTCTGTGTAAATGAAAGCCACTTATGGGCCATACAGGGACACGTGCGTGCGAGCGTGCATGCATGCACAGCTTGCTTTAATAGTGATGGCAATGACTCCCTCCATCTGATGCAAAGCACAGTCACACACAAGCAAGCAAACAAACACCCTGCCTTTCTCCACTGTGCTGTCAGGGGCTCTTGATGCACGCTCCGGCGAGCACAGAGTGCACACTGCAGCTCTTTGATAACGCTTCAGAACAAACCTTTGCCAACTCGCATACGAGTGCATGTGGGTGTGCTCTTTTTCTTTCTTTTTTTACCTTAGTGACAGTTGACAGCGGCTCATTTTCAGACCACTTAAATGAATATTTTACAGATTCTTTTTCTGTTTCCATTTGTATGTTGACATCCCTGACACCGTTTGAATAATTTGGGGTGTGGTGTGAAGGGGGGGTATTCTATTTAGCAGTAGGTTACTTAGCATACTATTTCAGAAAAGTGTTCTCACAATTTTCTAACAGACATTTTCACAGACATGTGAAAATTCCCAAGTATTTCAGGCAGTGTTGGCACCACTGCACATCTGCGGCCGAGCACTCAGACAGCAACTGCTGTAAGTTGTGACAGATGTGTGCAATGACCTAGCCAGAAAACTTAAATTATTTTTCTTCAGACTGCATTGTGAAAAGCAAAGAGTGAGCTAGGACACTTTGGGCATGTGCAAGCCTCAGCACTAAATAGACCTGATGGACGGAAACAACAGAGTCGAAGTTGAAATATATAATGGATAACATTGTTCCAGTGCATGCTTCGAGAGGCAGCCCTGAAAATACTAAAACTTCTGCAGCATCTCTTTCTAGGATTAAATCATCAGCGTTCTGGAAGCGTGTCGATATTGCGACATAGCATCTGTTCGACGGCTCATCCTTTCGACACAGGTGAATTTTAGGGAGCGTGTCGCTGTTACTACATGTCATCTTTTCGACACCCGACTCTAACCCTCACCCTAACCTTAACCTCCGTGGAGTGAGTCGCTAACCCTCTGGTGGAAATGATGGGCGTTCGCAAAAGCGAGATTTCCCAGAATTTTAACCTGGTGAAAAGCTAACCTAGTCGAAATGATGGGATGTAGGAATAGCGAGATTTCCCCCAGCAGTATCAGTGCTTTTCTATCCATGCTTTACTAGCTAGACGCACCGATGCCAAAAAACATCAACACCAAAATATCCAAGACACAAAAATCAACAACCCATTGTTTACGTTGCTTTTTGCATGGCGCCAGTGGAAATGTGACCGTCGATGCCATGTTTCTACCCACCTCTCCCTAGGCATCTGGTGGTTGGGATTGTGGTGACAGCGGATGCTGAGGCCAAAGAGCTTGCGGGCAGTGCGCTGGATCTTGAGCCGCTGCGTCTCCAGGGAGCTCTGGAGGAGCCTGTAGCGAGCCTGGAGGTCCCAGTCGCTGCCCCACAGGAGGTGCACGCTGCTCACCGGCAGGAAGTGAGTGGAGGGCAGCCTCTTCAGGAAGGACTTGAACTCATCTGGATGACAGGGAGAGGAGAGGATGCAGTGAGCAGGGGTGTCGCAACCAAATTCTGGGCCCTGTATGGGGTTATTATTAGGCCAAATCAAATTCGTATTCGTACTTTGCCTTTTTTTTTACTCGTAAACATTTTTACCAAAAAAACTATACGTAAACAAATTAATTGGAAAAAAATATCCGTAAAAAAAAAAAAAGTATGAATGTTTTTGGGGAAGCTACAGTGATTATAATGCCAAAACAAAAAAACAAGACAAAATACGAATATTTTCTTACTGATTTACGAGTGGTTTTGTTGGTTACTTCATCACGAATGCTTTCGTCATCTCACGCACACGAATCTGTATCACGCGCACACGAATGCATGCCTGGAATCAAACGGCCAATAATCACGTGATCAGCAGAGAGCCAATGGAGTGCGGCCTTTCCCACTAGCCAATCATAATTCTCCATTCTTGGCAGCGGTTGCCATGTCTGGTAAAAGTGAGTAATCTCTGCTTTCTGTTGTTTGTTCCTCACATAATATGCCCTATATAAAACCTATATCCACACGATATTTGTTTTTAAACTATTGACTAATCAATCATTTTTATACATTAAATAAAATAGAAATGCATATATTATTAATACACACGATAAAAGCCACTTACAGATGCTGCAAATCAAAACTAGACAATTAACCTTACCTCCGGCCCTGACCTTTTTACTGTAAATACAATATTTATTGTTTCTTATTTTTTTCTTATGATTGATGATACAATGTGCACAATAGCCTAATGTATTTTATTATTCTGTCATTTAATGTACATAGCATCCATGAAATGTGAAATGGATGATTACAAAAACAGACCATTTGGCCAAAACAAACTAGTTACTATGATGAACAGTGTTTCATAACAGATTACAGTACAACTTTGACTGTACAACCTGGATTAATGAACATTTTGCTAATAAAGAATGCAATCAATTCCTAATGTAATTTATTTACTTACCAGCAGACCCTCTGATGTTATAACCAAGCTAAATAAGTGTTCATGTACAATAGGTTATTTCACATTGATGTTAGCAGACAGTGATGACCAAGATCAACTTTAGGCTGGAAGGAAAAAATGCTACAATAGTCAAATACAAATGCACAGAATTATATTTTATTAGACAGTGGCTCCACAGTGTGTGGCAACCAGGTTAATCAAACAGATTTTCCTGCCGAGTCCCCGTTTCAATGATGTGTTCAATTGCTGAATCTTATTTGTTAGTTTCTTTCTACATGAAAACTAATTATAATAGAACTTGCAGAATTAATTGTACAAAATTATCGATGTGATTGTTTAGAGATGTAAAGGATGTTTGGAGGAGGGTTTCAGTATTTCTAATGTAGGTGTTGTAACCAGGGCAGGAATTTCAGGGAGGCCATGAAGGCCATGGCCGTCGTTGCCCCTCAGTTTGGCCTTGTGCCCCTCCAAAATATGGCATGCCCTGAGGCCACAGTGGCCTTAATGCCCCAGCTGACTGTACCACTTTCTCCTCTGTCTCTGTCTTGCTAACATGTGACACCAGTGTCTTTCTTGTCATGTAGACAACAGTGTAGTGTTGAGTTCCCATTTATAAACCAATCCAGTATCTTTGATTTGTACAGGGCTGAGGCTGAGCATCAGATTGTAAATACCCATTTATTTATTTCACAGCAGATATTCTACATATTAAATGTAACATTTAAATTAAATTCATTATTTAAATGGACTAAAATTGTTGTTTTATTTGATGGCCTTCCTGCCCCGGCATTTGGCTTTTGGGCCCTCAAAAAATGGACTACACTAAAGGCCAAGTGGCCTTGCCCCTAAAACGATGAAATTCCAGGCCTGGTTGTAACAGTAATACAGTGCCTGGAAAGGGCATTACATAGAACTGAAAATGGAAGGACCATAGGTTAAGTGTCTGTTCAGCTCTACAACGCTCTTCAACCTACTAAGGCTAGACTCATTGGCTAAGTTGACCTCAACAATGAAGATAGATGTCCCTACTGTGGTGTCAAATTTCAACATCTCAAAAGTGCATTCTGCTGTAATTATATTAGAAATGGGCAAATAAATAAGAATACAAATAAGCAAATAAAGAAACATTGCACTGCCCTAAACTATTTTTAAACAGTAACAGAGCACACATGACACACATTAACCACTGTGTGCTGGATTCCAGGTAGTGAAGACTGTACGAGGGAGAAGGACACTTTGAGCAGAACACTTGTCGACATAACACCTGTCCAGGCAGGGAGGAACATGAACCCAGTGGGAATTAGGAACTTTGGTAACGATGCCACCCCAGAGCAAGAATATCATACAAGGTTTCATAATTTTAGATTGTAATTAGGGAAAAGCAAAGATGGGAGAGTTAAATGTTTTCATTTAGTTCTATTGTTTTAGCGATTTTAAATACTTTATTTCAGTGCATGTGTGCAAGTGCCTAAATGTGTCCTTTTAGACACAATAAGCTGGCAATTTATTTTATTACAATTTACAGTGACACTACTAGCCCCCATAAGTAACATCTGCCCATGAAAGATTGTGGTGCCTCTTTTTGAATGGACTTATTGCATCTAAAAATACATATTTAGCCATTGTACACATGTCCCCAAGCACTGAAAGCAATGTAATCAAAATCGCTAAAATTATAGAAGAAAATTAACACATTTTAACACTCATCTTGTCTTTTCTCTAATTACAATCTAAATATGAAATCTTGTAAAGG
Organism: Nannobrachium achirus; assembly: GCF_963921795.1. NCBI lineage: Eukaryota > Metazoa > Chordata > Actinopteri > Myctophiformes > Myctophidae > Nannobrachium > Nannobrachium achirus. Next base: position 12,593,595 of record NC_137822.1, on the reverse strand, counting down.
TGTCCATTCAGTCAAGTTTGCGATTCTATGTGGTGATGTCAGACGGAGAGAGAGAAAAACAGAGAAACCATCACTCCTCGTGCTCATGGCGGAGGGCGTTGTAGAAGCCATGGAAATCACTGGGCAACACCTGCTTCATTTCTTGCAGATGTTTGAAGTTCATCGCTTTAATGGTGCGGCGGCAGGTGTAGAGTGGGGACACTGTGGTGATGTTGCTCTTCTTCCTCAGTGATGGGGACTCGTAGGGCTTCCAGGCGTCTGAGTGGTCGATCTTGTACTCCATACTGCCATCAACGTTGTACCTAGGATGAATACAAGGACAGTGACAGGGGAGAAAAGTCAGGTTTTAATACTCATTAAATAATGTTTGTTTTGGTTTCCGCAGCCATGTCATTATTATGTATTCAAATACCTGATTGCTCGGAGGTCATGCACGGTGGGATCCCCAGTGACCTTTCCCGGGCGGATGGCTTTGCAGAGGTTCACCTGGCTGAAGTTTTTGAAGAAAGTGTGGTCTACATACTTCACTTGGTATGGCCTGGGATTGGTACGGGCTTCCCGGATGGCAACGACATACTCAGCTGGAACGCAGATGTCTCTGTTCCTCAGTCTTCTCTCAATCACACTGTGCACAGGATGTACTCATCATAAGAGGGATGTTCTTCGAGGAAGTGCACGATGCACGAAGCAAACTCGTTGGCAGAGAGACCAGCTTCACCCTCATGCCATAAGTAATTTGATGCATCATGTGAAGTCATGTCATACATGGTAAAGTTATGGACACAGAGCTTGGTCTTGAAATAGAGGGATGAGGCCTGTAGCTTGGAGCAGAGCAGGAGCCCCTGAAGATCCATGCATGTCACCAAGGTCTTCTCACCTGCCTCGTCTTTGTCCTTCTGCTTCATGGCTTGTGCAGTGTCCTTTTTGTTGCAGTGCTCCTTCCATGTGGCAGCCTCAATGTTCCCAGCCTTGAACGCACAGCAGGTATCACACTGGTCTTTCTTCGGGTGAAAAAGAGAGTAATTCAAACATTAAACATTCTGGTGAACACTTGCCTTGACAGCGCCTGGATGCCATGGTCTGCACTGGAACGGATATACTCTGCATGGAGGTGATTGATGGACTTGAACACAGGCTCCAGGTACATCTTAGTAGCCTGATCTCAGACTCAGCTCACGCTTTAGTCTGAAACTGTGCTCTATTCTAAGCGATTTACAGGGAGGGACTTTTTTGCGAGCGCGCGCGAGTGATCGACACGCACGGTGGACGCGACGCACGGTCGCGGACTGTGTGTGTGTGATTGTGTGTGTGTCTCTGTCTGTGCCAGTGACAGAACTGCGACCAGAAACATGTAATCAACATAAACAGCTTGGTGAACTCAGCGTGTGCGTGTGTGTGTGTGTGCCTTCCTCAGCCTGCCTGTGTGTGAACTTCGTTTGAATCGTTTCAACTGCTGCGCGGATTGGATATTCGTTAGACCCACCCCCCACCCCCCGCGCTCATTGGAGCAGCCGAAAATAAAAAGTGATTCCTGTACTCAGCTCCAGACCAGAGAAAGAGTCCACTCTGAGAGTGGGCGGGGTCTCTGGTCTGGAAGCAGGCTAACATCTTAGAGGACGAGGACCGGCAGTAGTGCGAGGGAACTTTTGGAAGGTCCAGAAGGAAGGTCTTCAAGAAGTCAGACTCCTCTTTCCTTACCCTCACCCGCTTCTGCTTATCTTCCTCAGTAGGGCTTTTCCCTCTTCTTCCTACCCACTTCAAAAAAGACCACTGCTTCAAGCCTAGGGTTGACAGGAACATGCGTTGGCACACTCCGAGTCTCCTGCCATCTACGACAAGGTGACAGAAAATGGATGCCGACCTCCTGGATTTCTCTGCTCCTGTCCTCCGTCGCTTTACACTGCTCACCTCTACCAATGATGCAACATAAATCTTCCTCTCCTCTCTCAGTCTAATTTCTCCCAGAAGTACTTGAAGATCTCTTCTCGCTTCGACTCTTCCACTTCTCTGCAGTGCAGTTTACTGGACCTGTGGCCGGCTGCAGACTGACATGACACACCCATTTTTCTTCCCTCCTTTAACACTGACTCTCTATTCTTCCTAGGCCAGATATGACTGGCCTATCATTCTACGCCTCTTCTGGATGTTGTTCTTCCAGCCCTCTGGATTTCTCCTCTTCCTACAGAGACCAGCATCAACACCTGAGGAGTCTTCTTCCACCTCAAGTCCTATATTGTGTCACAAAAAGAGAGAAAATTTGTCATTCAGACCATTAGTGTGCGAGTCTCTCTGTGTGTATCTGTGCAGCCCCTTGCGTGCACATCTGTGTGGGTATGTACATGTGTACTGTATGGATGTGTAGTTGAAAGAAAAGAGTTAAATAGCAAACATGCACCATGCAAGATACTACATTACACACATGTGTCCATATTAATAATGACAACAACACCTTCATTTCCAGATTCCGATTCACCAGGAGAATCACCATGTTGGTCACGTTCAGGTGTCCAGTTTCGATCAAGCGGATCTGGGAAAGAAAGAGGAACAAACAGAATGCACACGTTGACATAATTCAGTGTTGCTAGGACTTTGCATTCTTTGCTCTGGCTGACTTAAGCCTGGTTGTACACAAACCTTCTTCGTCCCCACTTGTGTCGTCATCCTCAACTCCTTCAGAATCTTCATCCTCCACATTTGAGTCCGGCTCAACTCTGTCTGCACCTAAAGAACAGAAAAGAAATATGAGATGTTCTCACATTAAGTGTGAGGCGCTTTCTGGTCATGTACAGTATGATTCTGAAGGAAAAAAATGAAAATGCAACATTCAGCAGTCACTATTTGTGTTTATTACAGTGATTATTAATAATAATACCTTCATATCCAGATTCAGCAGCACCAGAAGAATCACCATGTTGGTCACGTTTAGATGTTAGGGTTAGTGGTCGAGTGGATCTGGGAAAGAAAGAAACAAAATGAATGCAATGTTAACACACCTGCAATTCAGTGTCAGGCTTTGCTCTGGCCAATAGCCTCGGTTCCCTGGCACTTGTTAGTTTTACACCAACCTTCTTCTTCCCCACTTAAGTAGTCATCCTCAATTCCTTCTTCGCCTCCCTCATTTGAGTGAGGCGCAACAACTTCTGCTGCAGAAAAAGAGAAGAGACTGAATGTCAAATAGAAAACATGCAGCATTGACAATAATGCAAAGTGTCACATGTGTGCGTCATGTTTTTGTATGAAAGACTCTATACAGCTATTAATATTACCTTCATATCCAGATTCAGCAGCACCAGGATTATCCAACTCTAATTTAAGGTTCCATGATGAATCAAACCCTCTGGTAAAAACATAAGAGGAACACAATGTACAGTGAATGCAAAGTAGAAATTACATTGCCAAGATGTTGCATCCTTTGCCCTTAATCTGTTTTACCACAAACCTTACTTCTCTCTCAGTGGGTGTGTGTGTGCGTGCGACAAAGACAAACCTTCAATCTCCTCAATTGATGAGTCCTCCACAACTGCTTCTCCTGCTGAAAGGGGAAAAAGGTCACACAAATTAATGAAATGGCTACTTTTTAAGATTGTGATACTACAGCAGATACTGATTAACAATTTGTGTTAAGGTAATAATACTATGTTTGAAACTAGTACAGCAACAATTCAAAATGGGTACTTAGTGCATGTTTAGGGATTTGTAACTAGGACAGCAGGTACAATACAAAACCACACATATGTGTTTCTATGCACTATAATTCATAACACACCACACCACATACCTTCACTCCCAGATTGAATCAAAACAGCTGACCCAGCACTGGCAGCATCAACTTGGTCACAATCAAGTGCATCTTGGAAAGATACAGATTATCATTAGAACACTGAATACAGCAGCTAATTATTGTAATTCATGATTAAAACACTTTGATTTCCAAATGAATCACACAAGTTGCACCACAGCCAGAATCACTACACACATCATTAAACTGAGCTGACTTATTCCTATTTTTCTTTCTATTTTTTTTTATCCCACAAACCTTCTTCGCTGCTTTCACTGCTCTCTAGTACAGTCTCTGCCTCGTCATGTCTGCCCCTGACATACTTGACGCTAACCAAAGCACACAGCTCCTCCATAGAATACATCATCCTGAAATGTTATACTGAAAATAAAAGGAGAATACAGGGTTAAAATCAAGGGTAACACAATGGTGTAAAGAAATTAAGTACATTTTCTTAAGTACTGTACTTGAGTACAATATTGAGGTATTTGTACTTGACTAGAGTATTATCAATTTCCAATACTTTTAATCCACTATATCTCAGATCCAAATATTTTACTTTTACTCCACTACAAGCTGAATTATTTCCAATTTCCAATACTTGTACTCCTCTATATCACAGATCAAAATTATTGTACTTTAATACACAACAAGCTGAGTGCCTTTGGAGTACTTTTACTCCAATGCAAGCTCACAGTGCGACTCATTGTGAGCATGTAGATCTGCCATTTTCAAAATATTTGAAATGGGACATTCTGCATAGAGTACTTTTACTTTTGGCACTTTAAGTACATTTTGATGCCAACACTTTAGCCATTTTATCAAGTACATTTTGAATCCAGACTTTTACTTGTAAAAGAGTATTTCTACATTACATTATTGATATTTGTACTTAAAGTAAAAACATTTGAGTACTTTTACCACACGTAATGGTACGTTTTTGTCCAGATGGAACCAAATGGACCCTTTATGGACCCGTTAAGGGTCCATTTGGTTCCATTGACACTCTATAGAAGTTGTTGTGCTGGCAGCTTAATGTAATGGTACGTTTGTGTCCAGATGGAACCAAATGGACCCTTTATGGACCCGTAATGATGTAGTAGCCTATTATAGACGGAGCTAAGATGCTAATGAGGCTAGCGTTAATATTAAACTTTCTTTACATCAAATAAAGACCCCGGACTAAACCCTAAAAGACACTACTGCTAAGCACATTTAACAAACGTTTTAATAGATAGATTGCTGTATTTTATGATAATAATAGCGACGTTATCTTACCTTTCTCTGTCTGTCGGCTCTGCTGTGAAGACTGTAGCATAGTTACATACGTTTCCCTTTTATAAATAAAAACCGATGACAACACTAACAAAAAAAATGAACGGTAAAAAGATGAAGCATCCAAATAAAACGTATTTTGACAAGTGATAAAAGTAGAAAAAAGTGAAAAGAAAGCATTTTTATCTAACGAAGACGACAACAACACAACACTGTCTGTGGACGAACCGGAAGTACACAAAACGCCTCTGCGCGCCCGCCCCTTCCCCCTTCCCCCCTTCTGCTTGAATACTATACTAAAAGTATTAAAAAGAAAAGTACAAGACAGCTACAGTTCAGTGATACAAGGTCAACTAAAAAGAGAAATAAAAAAGATGTTGGGGTGTTTTTTTACACTGGGGTAGCCTATCTATCAATTCCTACAACATTAAATGACAGAATAATAAAATATATTGTGCACATTGTATCATCAATCATAAGAAAAAAATAAGAAACAATAAATATTGTATTTACAGTAAAAAGGTCAGGGCCAGAGGTAAGGTTAATTGTCTAGTTTTGATTTGCAGCATCTGTAAGTGGCTTTTATCGTGTGTATTAATAATATATGCATTTCTATTTTATTTAATGTATAAAAATGATTGATTAGTCAATAGTTTAAAAACAAATATCGTGTGGATATAGGTTTTATATAGGGCATATTATGTGAGGAACAAACAACAGAAAGCAGAGATTACTCACTTTTACCAGACATGGCAACCGCTGCCAAGAATGGAGAATTATGATTGGCTAGTGGGAAAGGCCGCACTCCATTGGCTCTCTGCTGATCACGTGATTATTGGCCGTTTGATTCCAGGCATGCATTCGTGTGCGCGTGATACAGATTCGTGTGCGTGAGATGACGAAAGCATTCGTGATGAAGTAACCAACAAAACCACTCGTAAATCAGTAAGAAAATATTCGTATTTTGTCTTGTTTTTTTGTTTTGGCATTATAATCACTGTAGCTTCCCCAAAAACATTCATACTTTTTTTTTTTTTACGGATATTTTTTTCCAATTAATTTGTTTAGGTATAGTTTTTTTGGTAAAAATGTTTACGAGTAAAAAAAAGGCAAAGTACGAATACGAATTTGATTTGGCCTAATAATAACCCCATAGCCCTGGCATGGGCGGCTCCACAGGGGGGCATTGGGGGGCAATGCCCACCCAGATTAGACTTTGTCCCCACCAAGTCCAGATTACCCCACCATTATTTTAAGATGCTTTACAGGTGATATGTTCTTTATATGTTCTTTGTGTTTATTATAAATATGCATTTTCAAATGAATGAATAGTTTAATGAAAATGCAATAATAAAAGGTAGCCTAAACTAGTTATTCCTGTGTTGTTGTGCTTGAAGCACAGGAAATTCAAATCATTTCAGTGTGAAAACGTATAATGGACATTACTGGTTTGGCTCAAAAGCTGTTGCTATAGGGGTTTGTTGCGAAATAAAGTGCCCCCTTTGGAAAATTGAATACCCCCCTGCTGATTATTCCCTGGAGCCGCCACTGGGTAACTGGGCCCTGGGTACAAGGATTCACTGTGTGGCCCCCCATGAATGTTCTTCATAGGCATTTAGACTGGGAATGCACTATTTTTGCCTCAACTATTGAAAAATAGCAGATATACAAGCTCACAGCGCGCCACCGAGTGCCGCGCTGCAAGCTTGTAGATCTGCTATTTTTGGAGAAAAAAAATTACCCGATTCTATAAATGTCTTCTATATCCTTCTATGGTTTTATTGCTTGTTTTATACAAGCTTGCGGTGCGGCACTCTGTGCCGTGCTGTGAGCTTGTATATCTGCTATTTTTCAATAGCTAAAGTATAAAGTCATTAAGGCCCCTCCACCTTGGGCCCTAGTAACTCAGTCCCACTTTCCCCCCCCCCCCTTGTGACGCCCCTGGATGCAGTGAGCGATGTGAAATAAGGACAGAAGGGAGTAAAGAGAGAAGAGGGCGGGGGCGTGAAAGAAAAAGGGGGTGACGATGGGGCAAAGTAAAAAGTAAAGAACGCATATGGACAGGGAAAGAGAGGATGAATGAGGAGTACACGTTTGGATTGGTTCACAGGGTTCAAGCATGTGGGAGGTATTGAGTGAGAGAGAAGGGAGAAATTGGATGGAATATTTGTTGTTGCATGCTGTGAAGACGTAGCTTTCCCCATTTCAGTATGTTCGCCTGAGTAATCAAGCAGTTTTCTACTGTTTTGATAGAAAAAACACCCAATTGAAAACTCGATTTACAGTTTCGTACTGTATACAATCTACTCTTGTTTTAAGAATTTCAAATCATTTTAACGGCAAACAAGCCAAATACATAATTATACAAAAAATGATGACCTATTCTCTATTATTAACTTACATTGTCAGTGAAAAATAACCATGAAAAGGTTAGAAGCAGAAACACTTGAAGAATTCTACAGACAGGTAATTAAAAATGTATTACTGGCAATAATGGGTTCTATTTATTTATTTCCCCTTTCTATTATGAATAAAATTGAAAAAGTTTAAGTAAGCTAATTAGCCAACAAATTCAATTGGTCATAATTGCAATTTCTTCTCATTATCTTTATTTCAATAACAATGGCCTCATTGCTTTGTTCATGTGGATGATTAGTTATAAGAATCCTATTCAAGCTCAACCATTTAAATAAGTACATAGGCTTTGATGATCGGTAGATTAAAGAATATGTTGTTGAATCTGTAGAGCTTTCCTTTTTCTGGTCAATTTAAACATACTGTTTTATGCGATAGAGAACACTGCTTTTCTACAAGATGAATATCCTAGGAATGAAAATAAAATGATTAACCTCTGTATAATAACTACATATTTATTTAGCGTTGTTAATAGAACATGGCCTTAAAACATTGTGTGCTGAAATCCTATAAGCGTAATTTTAGTCAGTATTACTGAGAAGACTCTCTCGCCTGTGATGTCGAAAAGCAGGACACAGCACAGGGTTCAATCGCCTCCTCTCCCAAGGTGAGCTCTTTAATGTTCTCTGCAGCCAATCACAGTCTGCCTCTAACAAGCTTTCAATCTTTCTGCAACCCAGAGAAGCTTCAGTAGAAGGCAGAGGCCATCAGCATATGAAACACTATAAGGCGCTACGAACTGGCTATATCTTCGACTGAGTATCTCCCTCCTACACACACTGAAGAACTCTGTTCCATCCAATCCAATTCCCATCAACATCAATGTCTGTCCTTCCTATAGACCTGCCCCTGACCCTGCCAGAGCCCAGCTCTCTCATGCCCGACTCAAACAGCGGTCCATTTAACCATGTCATCAATGGCTCTGAACTTGTGCCTTTGTGGAAATTGAGACATTTTCAGCTGAGAAATTGAGACTAAATGACCAATTGAGACGCAATGCCAAAAATAACTATCTTGGAGTATGTTAATTAAGAAACAAGACACGAGAGGGAGTGCTATATCGTGGTTATTGGCACAGCTGTGCCAATAACCATCGCCCTACACAGCCGTGCCAATAACTACGACCTCAAGTGTTTTATTGCTTTTAAACAACAATTACCCAAAAATATAGCAATTAAAAATGCATTGATATTGTGGGTCAATTTACTCTCAAAATAAACCCTAACCCTTTTTTCATCTTTGTCAGAAAGACATGGGGTCTGACGGAGACAATAACCTGCCAACTTGAGCAAATTAGATGGAGATTGTGATTGTGAAACTGAATAAAAACCACACATAGAAAACATAAAACCTCAGTGTTGGTTCTGGTTTGTTATTTGATTTAAAAAAGATTTAAAATAGTGAAAATATCTGATCTACAACGCCTCACATCACAAGGCGTTTTGTGCTTGTAGATCTGCTATTTTCACTACTTTTGTGTGATGAAGTAGGGCTTTAAATAAGGAGAGAACATACAAATTTGAAACTTGGAGATACGAGGTTTCTGCCCACCAGTGACGATATACTCCCTGCATCTATAGTATATACAGGTTCGGGCCGCTCCGCTTGCATTGCACTGCCGTACCGACCAGTATGTCTGAGTCATAGTTTTGGGGGCTTTGAGTACCCATTGTACTCCTATGTCTGTGTCCATTTTGTGCCCATATATGGATATATCCGTTTCTGTCTGTCTACCGGTGTCCCTTTTATGCCCATATGGAGATATCTGTATCTGTAAGTCTTGTCCCTTTTATGCCTATACAGTATGGAGAGCCCTGATATCATCAGCATATGCCCACATATGCCCATATATATTGGAATGTCCATATATGGACAATTTGGTTGGATTGAAGATTCTGGACAATTGGTTATTGCGACCGTCAGGGAGCAGTTTACTATGAAAACCTCCACCGGCCGTCCGTCCGGCCGTCGGTCGGTCACACGTCACACGTCACACCTTTGCCCTGCTCATATCTCCGCATCAGTATGACATCACACCACATGTGTACACAAACCTTTGTGTACGTTGCTGTGGCAACAGTCTGTTGTTGCTGGTTTGTTAGTGTACGTTAGCAACCACCTTAGCAACCATGGTTTTACCCTAGCAACCAACTGTTTACCCTAGCAACCAACTGTTTACCATAGCAACCATGTTTTTTTTACCCTAGCAACCAACTGTTTACCATAGCAACCAGATACGCAGAGCAGGGATCTCCATATATGGGCATAAACAGGTGACATCACACTGATGTCAGATACTCAGAGCAGGGATTTCTCCATAATATATGGGCATAAAAGGGATTCTGTTAGGGATCTCCATATATGGGCATAAAAGGGATTCTGTTAGGGATCTCCATATATGGGCATACAAGGGATTCTGTTAGGGATCTCCATATATGGGCATAAAAGGGATTCTGTTAGGGATCTCCATATATGGGCATAAAAGGGATTCTGTTAGGGATCTCCATATATGGGCATAAAAGGGATTCTGTTAGGAATCTCCATATATGGGCATAAAAGGGATTCTGTTAGGGATCTCCATATATGGGCATAAAAGGGATTCTGTTAGGGATCTCCATATATGGGCATAAAAGGGATTCTGTTAGCTGTTAGTGATCTCCATATATGGGCATAAAAGGGATGCTGTTAGGGATCTCCATATATGGGCATAAAAGGGATTCTGTTAGGGATCTCCATATATGGGCATGAAAGGGATTCTGTTAGGGATCTCCATATATGGGCATAAAAGGGATTGTATCCCAGATGATGCCCTGTTAGGAGATCCACACTAACAGAATCCATATATGGTCCTACCGACAGCTGCTATAAGCCAACCCTGGCGATAAGGTCTGAGTCGAAGAAACCTCACTCCCTCGAGTCCTTGCCACTGCATGCGTTGAGTTTGAAGTTGGTTGGTCCCATACTGTATATGCACATGACCATATGGGCATAGTGTCAGATCTGTGGCTCTGGACAACCGGATCTCTGTATCTGTCTTGTCCTGGTCCCTTTTAAGACCATATATGGAGATTGCTGATATCATCAGTATATGCCCAATTGCCCATATATGGTCATGCCCCTTTTTTGCCCATGTATGGAGCTGACTGATTTCTTTGCGGCTGATGCCATGACGACACATTGATGTTAGACAACACACTCCATATTTGGTCATGGCTGCATAGGGAACTCCTTATTGCGACCGTAAGGTCGCAGTTTATTGCGACCGTAAGGTCGCAGTTTAGTATGAAAACCTCCACCGGCCGTCCGTCGGTCACACGTGCGGTCGACCGCACGTCACACGTGCGGTCGACGTGTGATGAGGTCACGATGAGTCATCTATGCCCAAATATAGATTTCTAGGTCAGATGGCCCATAGAGTTTGTGATGTCAAACCTAGCAACCCAATATAAACAAACCTGATGTCAGACCTGAAGTATCCTTTTATACCCATATATGGAGATACAGAGATCTCCATATATGGGCATATTAGAAAGCCCATATATGGGCATATACGGATGACATCAGGGATATCCATATATGGGCATAAAAGGGACAAGGGCTTACAGTTAAGAGATCTCCATATATGGGCATATCAGAAAGCCCATATATGTTCATATACTGATGACATCAGGAATATCCATATATGGGCATAAAAGGGACAAGGACTTACAGTTAAGAGATCTCCATATATGGGCATAAAGGGACAAGGACTGTTACAGTAGATATAGAGATGTCCATATATGGGCATAAATGAACAAGGACTGACAAACACTGAGATCTCCATATAACCTATGGGAATATAAGGGACGAGGACTGTCAGCTTGTAGACCTATTTTCTAAATATTGTTGTACATTAAAAACTTGAAATGGGTCGTTCTGCATAGTACTTGGGATTTGTTGATGTAAATGTTCACATAGAGTGTAATAATTGGTAAAACAAACTTTTGGCCTATTTGTGGAGATAAGGTTGGTCGCTTATCTCCCGATTAGGGAGTCTTACTGGTATTGTTATTGCGACCGTCAGGGAGCAGTTTACTATGAAAACCTCCACCGGCCGTCCGTCCGTCGGTCACACGTCACACGTCACACCTTTGCCCTGCTCATATCTCCGCATCAGTATGACATCACACCACATGTGTACACAAACCTTTGTGTACGTTGCTGTGGCAACAGTCTGTTGTTCCTGGTCTGTTAGTGTACGTTAGCAACCACCTTAGCAACCATGGTTTTACCCTAGCAACCAACTGTTTACCCTAGCAACCAACTGTTTACCATAGCAACCATGTTTTTTTACCCTAGCAACCAACTGTTTACCATAGCAACCAGATACGCAGAGCAGGGATCTCCATATATGGGCATAAACAGGTGACATCACACTGATGTCAGATACTCAGAACAGGGATTTCTCCATAATATATGGGCATAAAAGGGATTCTGTTAGGGATCTCCATATATGGGCATAAAAGGGATTCTGTTAGGGATCTCCATATATGGGCATACAAGGGATTCTGTTAGGGATCTCCATATATGGGCATAAAAGGGATTCTGTTAGGGATCTCCATATATGGGCATAAAAGGGATTCTGTTAGGGATCTCCATATATGGGCATAAAAGGGATTCTGTTAGGGATCTCCATATATGGGCATAAAAGGGATTCTGTTAGGGATCTCCATATATGGGCATAAAAGGGATTCTGTTAGCTGTTAGTGATCTCCATATATGGGCATAAAAGGGATGCTGTTAGGGATCTCCATATATGGGCATAAAATGGATTCTGTTAGGGATCTTCATATATGGGCATGAAAGGGATTCTGTTAGGGATCTCCATATGGGCATAAAAGGGATTGTATCCCAGATGATGCCCTGTTAGGAGATCCACACTAACAGAATCCATATATGGTCCTACCGACAGCTGCTATAAGCCAACCCTGGCGATAAGGTCTGAGTCGAAGAAATGCTTCTTTCCTGGCAAGAATTGCCCCTTTATACCGTAGGGCTCGTTTGTGTATTGTATGACATCACGCCACATCATCGGCTGAGGACTGTGTGATGTCATCATATCTCCATATATGGAGACATAAGTTGCTCATGCCCAAATATGGGCTGGTGAGGTCAGACTTAGTGTGATGCGTAGGTTATCTCCATATATGGAGATTCAACTTCAATGAGTAACCATGGCAAACTGTCAACTGCCCGTATGTCTTGATAATTGGTAAAACAAACTTTTGGCCTATTTGTGGAGATAAGCGACCAACTTATCTCCCGATTAGGGAGTCTTACTGGTGGATGTGTCAGAGTGACGTCAGAGGACCGGCTCCCCCACTCTCTGTCGCACAGTTCTCAACATACATGAACTACAGAAGGACACACAGATGGACACACGGACAGAGATTTTGCGCATTTATACTGGCTTATTATTATTATTTACTAAGAGCTACTGTTGACTTGGCTAATAATAAGTAATACTGATTGCTCATTTATAAACTCATGGTAGTGCATATTCTGGTTTCAGCTCAGATCCTCGGGCCAGACCGCTCTAACCTTTCCAAACGCTACAGAAGGTGATTGATTCTTTGCTATTAGTGCCCCTAATGACAAATCCCCTTGGAGTAACCCCCCTGAGGAGCGCAAGCTAACAGAAGCAACCCCTTTTTTTTTTAAATCACACCTGAAAACAACTTCAATTATAATTTTTTACTTGTCTGTTTGTCTGTGTATCAAATGTACAAATTGCAGCTATTATTATTATTGCCGTTGCTGTTGTCGTTGTTGTTGTTGAACTAATAGTATTATATTTCTAAAGCATACAAGTAACTAATAAGTAAGTAATTATTATCCCAATGCCTTCAATTCAGTTGTCTCTTTAGGTGTTAAGGTTTTGATATTTTTCAGTGTGTCACCTTCAGTGACTCATCCTCACCCTGTCTGTCCTCTGTGATACATAAATATATTTATATGTTTCTGCCAGGTTTTTATTTGCACACTTTTATAACATATCAATAATATATAAGGCATTGTGCCTTGCCAGGTGGATATTGGGCACTTTCCTTAGGGAATAGCTCTACCTTTTTTACTTCTGTATTCTGTTAATCAGTGGGGTTGAGAGCTCTCTTTTCAGCACGTTTACGTGTGCGTGCGTGCACGTGCGGGTGTGCGTGTGGGTGTGTTGGGGGGGATAGTCTGGGAGATATGTGAATCATCAACTAGAGCAAGTATACCGGTATATTATGGAGCGTTACTTGAATATGTCTTGAGATTAGACATGCAGGAAGAAATATTGCTATACACCATATTAAAACATAACCTCCTGCACACATTTCTCATGAGAGACATGTAAAACTGGCTCTATCCAATGCTTTGGGTTCACACCGTCAGTGTAGTGATTGCACACATTTTCACCTCTAATACACTGTACTCTGCCAAACATGGATTAAGAAGTCACTGTTATGATTAATAGCTCTGGCTTTGTCTCTTCTAAAACAGAAGGTGTCCAAATGGCTCCTTGAATAATGCAATAGACCGCTTTATTGCAAATTGGCTGCTGAGAAGTTAACATGCAAAGCTTTATGCATTGTGTGTTCTGTCAAAGGTGACTTGTAAAATGGTGACACCCCCCCCCCACACACATAAAAAAAATACAATTGCGGGCGTAAATTAAAGCTTGTTACACAAAATGGTAGGTCTGCACGATAAGGACAAAATTTACCTTGATATTTATGCCAAATATCTCAGTAGCAATACTGAGGTCTCAATCTCAAACTTTGTCATATCACATTTACAGCAAAAAATCTCTCTATATTCAGTTAAAGAAAAGTAAAATAGGGAAAACGAGGATAAAAAGAAGTAAATAAAATAGGAAAGTTCGCTTTTTTTCCCCCAGCATAATAATTCTATATTTTTTAATGTGGGATAATCCAAAATGATAATGTTATATTATTCAGCCTTAGTACACTGTTGTGTTAATGTAGCCTATATGATTGTTTACACACTGACAACATCAGCACAGGTACCCATTGTACAATTTGAGAATTAATGTGTTAGTTGCCTGGGTCCTATTGGCCCAAGGGTCCTATTGGGTCTACTGTATTCATGTTATGATTATAAGTAGTGGAAAGAAACCCACTGACTAATAATATTATTAGACTAGTAACCTTTGGTATATATTGACTGACTATTTTCTGGGTCTAAACTGTAGCTGTATTGGTTTATGAAAACTATGTAGAAAGTAGGCCACATATGGGTCTTAGATTTATTTTTCTGCATCGGAATTTAGCCAGACGAGGCGTCTATATAATGAAAATATCAACTACTATACAGTACAGTTATGCGTTGACAGATATTTCCAGCAAAATATTGCTATAAAAATGTCTTGCTCACCAGAGTTCTCAAAGTCCTTGTAAGAGGTGGCCCAGGACTCAGCCATCCCTAGCAGGGTGTTCTCCATGATCTGGATGTCAGTGATGGGACAGTTGCATTGTGGGTACTCCTCGGCGCACTGACAGATGCACTGGCTGTTGCGGCAGACGTACTCACCCTCACCATTACACATGATATAGCTCAGAGCTGACTGGACAAACTTCTCCTGCAGATATTCTGGGAAGATGACCTGAAGACCTGGAATACATAGAAATTTGGAGGTTTCAGTACCTTGACAAGTGCTAGAAGACAATGTGTTCTTAAAGGACAACTTTGTTTTTTTTACAACAAGAATTCATATTTTTAGATTGTAAGTAGAGAAAAGAAAAGATGAGTGTTAAAACGTTTTCATTTACTGCTTTCTATTGTTTTAGCGATTTTAGTATTTTGATTTCAGTGGGTGGGGGCATGCGTACAAGTGGCTAAATAGACACAATAAGCTATCAATTTCTATATTAGCCTACTATTTACACCAGCCCCCATAAGTCATCTGCCCATGAAAGTTTGTGGTGCATCTTGGGAATGGGCCTACTGTGTCTAAGAGATATTTAGCCTCTTGCATGCATGCCCCCACCACCTGAGGGCATGCATGCAAATCAAAATAGTTAAAATCACTAAAACTATAGAAAGAAGTAAATGAAGACATTTTAACACTCATCTTTTCTTTTCTCCAATGACTATCTAAAATATGAACCCTTGTTCATAAACTAAGTTGTCCTTTAAGGTTTTGAATCCTTCAAGGCAACCTAAATCCCATTGTTCTGTTGTGAGGAGATAGATGATCAATACACTTGTGGCAACAACAACAACAAAAAAATACCCTACTGTGTATTTCTCTGTGAAATGGTTTCACAATTATTGGGACCCAATTATTGGGACCCCCTTAAATCAGAACATTGTGACACTGATGAGGATCGGTCAAAATTCCCTTTTCCACATTAACACCCTGGCATCATATTGGGCACGTCATTATAGGCAAACAAATCATTTGTTCTACAAGCTCAAACTGTGAGCTTGTATTAACTATTTTCAAATAGCACATTCTTAAAGTGATCCCTGACTAATACGACAAATATGTCTTAATACATTATAATTGTCCTCTATAACTACAATGTAAAATTAAAAACACCTTAAATATTGTATTTCTTCTAGAAATAGCTAATCTTTCACTCAGTAGGGGAAATGCCTGTCGCAAGTTGATGATGTCATAAATGTCATGTGTCATTTTTATGGCATGCATGTGCAAAAAAACAAAACACAAACACATTTGAAATATTGATTTGATGCTCATATTAACCATAGGAAGTATTAAGTTTGTTTTTATTTTCACATGCATGCCATAAATTCCATAGGGATAGATCACACTTGACATTTATGACATCATCAACTTGCGACAGGCATTTCCCCTATTGAGAGAAAGATTCACTATTTCTAGAAGAAATAAAATAATTGAGGTGTTTTTAATTTTACATTGTAGTTATAGAGGACAATTATAATGTATTAAGGCATATTTGTCGTATTAGTCAGGGATCACTTTAAGTATGAAACAAGTTCTTCATCTAAGTATCTACTTGACTACAAACTAAATCAGAAGTAGTTTATTTTATATAAGACAGCACTTGAACATA